>NC_073234.2:125040000-125682727 GCF_029281585.2 Gorilla gorilla gorilla
GAGCAGCAGCATGACCATTATTATCACCACTACCATCATTACCACCGTCATCATTACCACCAGCACCATCATCATCACCACCACCATCATTACAAGCAGCACCATCATTATCACCACCACCAGCAGCAGCAGCATGAGCACCATCACCACCACCATTATCACTACCATCATCACCACCATCACCATCATGACCACTACCATCATCACCACCATCACCATCATAACCACCATCATTATCATCACCATTAAGGCCACCATCATCACCATCATGACTGCCATCACCACCACCGTGTGTGGGAGTAGCAGGAGAGAGAAGGCAGAGCCCTGGGGCATGCCTGCATTCAAGAGGCAGCAGAAAGGGAGGAGGCTGCACACACACACACATCAGATAGGTAAGAGGAGAACAGGAGAGAACGTGTCTCAGAATCAGAGGGCAAAGAGAGTTGCAAAGAGGGAGTTAGAACAGTGTTTGATGTCCCAGGGAGGCCTGCAAGGTGGGACCAATGCCTGTCCAGGGCTTGGGGGCAGCATTCGCAGGGGTTGGAGGGTCAGAGCAGATGGCAGTGGGTGCAGGAGTGAATGGGAGGTAGGAATGGAGTGAAGGCACCAGGGTGCTGGTTGGAAAGAATCTCCTGGATGCTGAGTGGAGAACAGATGGAGGGAGAAGCCCAAGGCGAGGATGTCAGGAGGGTCTGGTGCAGTCCTCCATATGGGAGATGGTGGCCGCCCTACCTAGGGAAGAGGCCATAGGGAGGGAGACTCAGGGGCCTTGAAGGAGAAACCCTTGGCCACGCTGGCCATCTGGACACCTCATCCTCATTGCCACTATATGTTTGCTAGGGCCGCCATAACAAAGTACCCCAAACTGGGTGGCTTAACACAACAGAGGTTTATCCTCTCCCAGTTCTGGAGGCCAGAAATCTGAAATCAAGATGTCAACAGGATAGGTTCCTTCTGGAGGCTCTGAGGCAAAAAAATGCCATGCCCTTCTGCTGGCTTCCGATGGTTGCAGCCTGCCCTTGGCATCCATGGCTTGTAGAGGCAGTCCTCCCATCTCTGCCTCTGTGATCACACGGTGTTTTCCTCTCTGTGTCTATGTCCAAATTTCCCTCTTCTTGTAAGGACATTAATCGTTGGATTAGAGCTCACCCTAATCCAATGTGACCTCATTTTATCTTGAATATATCTGCAAAGACCCTCTTCTGGATAAAGTCGCATTCATAGGTAGCGGGAGATAGGACTTCATCATATCTTCTGGGGGGACACAGTTTAAACCACTGCAGCCACGGTCACACTGGCTGTCATCCCCATTGCTAGAGGCATTTAATCAGCACCTAATTGTCCCCAGAGCTGGCCCAGGCACAAGGATCCTGCTCTTATGGAGCTTATAGTCTATGACCCAAACACTGGACAGAAATATTGGGGAACAGGGCTGGGGCTTGGCAGAGCAGGGGAGTGCCTGGGGCCACCCTTTGGAGTGCCGTCCTCAGAGTTGGCCTAGGAAAAGAAAGCAGGCTGGGGGGAGGGGTTGCAGCGTCTGCCCCAGCACTTCCTCTCCTTCCCTGGCATTTGGATAAATCCACAAAGAGCCCATGACATCTGGAGCCTGTGTAAACGGAGCATAAATTAGCTCTAACAATCGCATCTGGAGCTGCCACGCTGCAGTCTGTTTCCTGCCGAACCCTGGGTGGGCTTGGGGTGGGTAGGAGGGCAGAAGGTGGCCTGATTGTGCCTGAAATCCCACTGTTAGCATCACTTTATTTTTAGAAGCTTCTGCTAAAATGCATGTGTGCTCATGGCACGCGGGACACCAATTCCAGGATTCTTTTCCTAGATTGTGGAGTCGGGAGGCTAATGATGGGGACATGGTGGGGCAAGCCTTGCAAAGCGGAGAAGTCGATGGGTGGGGCACCTCCCGGGGGCGAAGGAAACTGAGGACAGGCTTGGGGGCTGCTGGGAGGGAGGGATGAGAGGGGACAAGCCAGAGCCAGGTGTGGCCACGAAGCCAATGGCACATCCTGCACCATGCTTCCAGCATCACACTGTGAGTCCCAGAGCCAACCAGGGTTGAGGAAGTAGGGAATGGACTACTGGGGCCCAGGCCTTTCCACGCATTAACTCATTTGACTTCAGCTTATATTGATGGTGCCTGGTGAGGATGGTTTGTATCATCCCCATTTTACAGATGAAGAAACTGAGAGCCAAGACCAGACCATTCCCAGGTCTCTGAGCCAGGATCTGAACCAGGTGCTTCGACTCCTCATCTTCCTTGTTGTCTTGCCCCACACCTGTCCAAAGAGGAGGTGAGCCTGGGTAACGAAGCAAGACCCTGTCTCTACCAAAAATTTTAAAAATTAGCCAGGCCTGGTGGCATGCACCTGTATTCCCAGCTCATCTGGAGGCTGAGGAGGGAGGATTGCCAGAGCCCAGGAGTTCAAGGCTGCGATTAGCTGAGATCACACCACTGCACTGCAGCCTGGGTGAGAGAGTGAGATGCTGTCTCTAAAAAAAAATTTTTAATAAATAAAGAGGATGTGCACATGTATGTGTGCATATATGTGAGAGGATCTCTGGGTGAATAAGCATGCAAAGGCATAGCATGTGAGTGTGTAGGAGTGTCGGTGTGTGCTAATGTGTGTGTATGGGATGGGAGGGGGCAGCCTCTCCCCCGACCTGGGGTCAAGTGTAGAAGCCAAGGTCCCCTCTTCCCCACCTGACCCAATCAGCAGGGCCACCATCAACTGGAGTCATCCATTATTGGGCACCTACTGTATATAGGACCAGCGCTTTCATCTTCACACTTATTCAATATAATAGGCTATTTCTTGAGCACCTACTATGTGCCAAGCCTCACACCAGGCACTGGGGATAGGAGATAAGTGAGACACAGTCCCTGGCCCTAAGATGCTTGCTGTCCAGTGGGGGAGGCAGCCATGGCACAGCTGAACTTGGCAGTAGACTGTAGGAGGTATCCTATGAGATTAAGTTCACAGCACTGGGAGGTGGGCTTCCTGGAGGAGGTGGCATTTGGGATTTGGCTTCCTGAGCATATGGGCTGTGTCTGGTTCATGCTGAACCCCTGCTCCCAGCTCAGTGCTGGGCACCATAGTTGTCCCCTCCGTGTTTGTTGAATGACTATTGATATGGTATGGATGTGTCCCCAACCAAATCTCATCTCGAATAGTAATCCTAATTGTAATCCCCATGTGTTGGGGGAGGGACCTGGTGTGAGGTGATTGGATCATGGAGGCAGTTTCCCCCATGCTATTCTCATGATAGTGAGTGAGTTCTCATGAGACCTGATGGTTTTATAAGTGGTGGTTTCCCTTGCTCTCTTCTCTCTCCTGCCACCTTGTGAAGAAAGTGCCTGCTTCCCCTTCCGCCATGATTGTAAGTTTCCTGAGGCCTCCCCAACCAAGCAGAACTGTGAGTTGATTAAACTTCTTCCTTTACAAATTACCCAGTCTCAGGGAAGTTTTTATAGCAGTGTGAAAATGGACTAATACAACTATTGATTAGAAAATGAGCAGGTTCTCAATAGGCAGAGTTAGTGGTGGGGAGAGTCAGCCCGCCGAGGGCCCAGAGACACGGAGGTAGGGAAGCCCAAGGCATTTCGATTAGGGCCTTTTTGGAGATCCTCGGCTAGGAGAAAGAGCACATACTTAGGAATCAGGCAGTTCTGGGGGGAACCTGGCCCCAGGACTTATGTGTTTGCTGGGTGACTCTTGGCAAGTTTCTTAACCTCTCTGATCCTATTTTCTCACCTCCAAAGTGGAGCCTCAGGTGACCTATATTTGTTTTTCTTTCTTTTCTTTTCTTTTCTTTTTTTTTTTTTTAAGACAGGGTCTTGCTCTGTCATCCAGGCTGGAGTACAGTGGAGTGATCTTAGCTCACTGAAGCCTCGACCTCTTGGGCTCAAGTGATCCTCCCACCTCAGCCTCCCAAGCAGCTGGGATTACAAGCACCCACCACCATGTCCCAGCTAATTTTTTTTTTTTTTTTTTTGGAGAGATGGGGCCTTGCTATGTTGCTCAGGCTGGTCTCAAACTCCTGGCCTCAAGTGATCCTCCCACTGCAGCCTCCCAAAGTGCTGGGGTTACAGGTGTGAGCCACCTCATCCAGCCCTTTTTTTTTTTTTCTTTTTCTTATGGAAACTTAAACACACAAATGAGTGAAAAGAATAGAATCATGAACTTTTATGAACCCATCACGTAACGTGAGCAATCACCAACATTTTGCCATTCTGGTTTGAAGACATTAAAATGGCCATTAAAGTCAGCACGGAGTGGAGACAATAGAACAGCTCTGACCAAGTTAGGGCCCTTGGGCAGTAATAACTCCGCCAGAACCGCTGCCTGGCTGGCTGGGACTGGAGGCCACTGTTACTGCAAAGCGTGCCCCAGTTCCAGAGATGTCAAAATGTGAGTCTTGGTATTGATCAAATACAGCAGCAGAGAGGCCAGGCTGCATTTTACTTGAGACATGCAGTTAGTGACTAAACAGGTGGTCAGGATTTTCCTCACTCAATTCTTTGGGAGTTTTTTTTGTTTTGTTTTGGTTTGGTTTTTTTGGTGTTTTCAGCCTCTCCCCACAACCAAAACACAAACAGATGACCCTAGGATTATTAAGATCAAAAGCAGGGCCAGGCGCGGTAGCTCACGCCTATAATCCCAGCACTTTGGGTGGCTGAATCAGGGGTATCACTTGAGGTCAGGAGTTCGAGACCAACTTGGCCAACATGGTGAAACCCCGTCTGTACTAAAACTACAAAATTAGCCAGGCGTGCTGGCGTGTGTCTGTAATCCCAGCTACTCAGGAGGCTAAGGCAGGAGAACCACTTGAACCTAGGTGGAGGGTGCGGTGAGCTGAGATCACGCCATTGCACTCTAGCCTGGGTGACAGAGCAAAACTCCATCTCAAAAAAAAAAAAGATCAAAAGCGCTCGTGGAGTGGAGAGATACCAGCTGTTGTAGGTGCAGTCAGGGAGGCTCTAGGAGGAGGTGACTTGAGCCAAGATCTAATTAGTGCACAAAAAGAATAAATGCTCCAGGCAGAGGAATTGTCAAGAGGTGGCCTTTAGGTCCAGGGAACTGGCTGAAGATCAGTGCGGTTTGTGTGCACATGCTGGGGATGACGGGAGAAGCAGGAAATAGGGCCGGGAAGTCAGGGAAGGCCACTCTGGGCCTTGGAGGCCATGTGAGAGCCTTTGACATGAGCTTGAGAGCAGTGCTAGCTATTGGGGGTTTTTGGTGTTTTTTGTTTTTTTTTTTTAATTTTTAAAATTTCAATAGCTTTAGGGGTACAAGTGGTTTTTGGTTACATGGATGAACTGTGTAGTGGTGAAGTCTGGGATTTTAGTGTAGCCAGCACCCAAATAGAGTACATTGTACCCAATAGGTAGTTTTTCATTCCTCACCCCCCTTCTAACCTCCCCTTCTGAATCTCCAGTGTCCATTAGACCATTCCACATGCCTTTGCATACCCACAGCTTAGCTCCCACTTATAAGTGAGAAGATGCGATATTTGGTTTTCCATTCCTGAGTTACTTCACTTGGGTTAATGGCATCCAGTCCCACCCAAGTTGCTGCAAAAGACACGTTTCCATTTTTTATGGCTGAATAGTATTCCATGGTGTATATATATACCACATTTTCTTTATCTACTCATCAGTTGATGGGCACTTAGGTTGATTCCAAATATTTGCTATTGTGAATTGTGCTGCCATAAACATTATGTGTGCATGTGCCTTTTTGATAGAATGACTTCTGTTCCTTTGGGTAGATACCCAGCAGTGGGACTGCTGGATTGAATGGTAGATCTACTTTTAATTTTTTTTTTTTTTTTTGAAATGGAGTCTCGCTCTGTTGCCCACCCTGGAATTGCAGTGGCACGATTTCAGCTCACTGCCACCTCCACCTCCTGGGTTCAAGCAATTCTCCTGCCTCAGGCTTCTGAGTAGCTAGGACTACAGGCATGAGCCACCACACCTGACTAATTTTTGTATTTTTAGTAGAGATGGGGTTTCACCATGTTGGCCAGGCTGGTCTGGAACTCCTGACCTCAAGTGATCCACCCGCCTCAGTCTATATATATATAATATTATATAATAATATAATATAATATATATATATATATATATTTTTTTTTAAGAAACAGAGTCTTGCTCTGTCCCGTAAGCTGTAGTGCAGTGGCATGATCATAACTCACTGCAGCCTTAAATTCCTGGACTCAAGCGATCCTCTTGCCTCAGCCTCCAGAGTAGCTGGAACTACAGGCACGTGCCAACATGCCCGGGCTAATTTTTAATTCTTTTGTAGAGACGGGGGTCTGGCTATGTTGCCCAGGCTGGTCTCGAACTCTGAGGCTACAGCGATCTTCCTACCTGGGACCTCCCAAAGTGCTAGGATTACAGGCACGAATCATCATATCCAGCCTAGGTTTTCATTTTTAAAAGAGCCAGTGTTCTTTTCTTCCAGAGATATAATAATGCCATGCTCACCCCCCATGATGGAAACCCCCAGGCCTGGGTCTTCACCCTCTCTGCCCCCCTTTCCTTGGTAGGCCCCTGGCATGGCTTCACCACTTCACCACCTTCTATGTGCTGGGGATGCCCCCGTTTCTATCCCCAGCCCAGGCCTCACCCCCAAGCTCAAGGATCATGTGTCCAGCTGGTCACCCAGCCTCGCCAGCAGGCATTGCACACTCACCAAGTCCCAAACCAACCCCTGGACACTCCCTAGCCCTGACCTGTTTCCTCCTGAGTCTTCCTCTTCTCAGTTAGCAGCAGCTTCATCCTGCGAGACCCAAACCTCTCCTCTCTTGCTTACCCTGAATGGCTGATCCATCAGCCAATCCTGTCAGTGTTACCTCCTATCTACATCCGGAATCCGTCACTTCTCACCACCTCCATCACTACTGCCCACGCTGGACCACGCCCCCATCCTCCCGAGCCTCGCCACTGGCCTTCCTACCTCCATCTTTGCTCCATTCTTAGTCTATTCTTCTCATGACTACCAGGTGGAACCTTTACAGAGATAAGGCAGCTTGTTACTCCTCTGCTCAACAACCCACCATGGCTCCCAGCTCCCTCTGTGAAAAGCCAGAGTCTGTCCAGTGGCCCTGAGAGTCCACTGGCCCTGGCCCCAGGCCCTCTCTGGACATATCCATCCCTCTGTCCTTACTCACTCTCCCTCAGCTTCTGGCTTGTTCCCTTATAACCTGTAGCTTAAAAAAAAACAGGCCAGGTGTGATGGCTTATGCCTGTAATCCCAGCACTTTGGGAGGCCAAGGTGGGAGGATCACTTGAAGCTAGAAGTTCAAGACCAGCCTGAACAACATAGTGAGACCCCATCTCCATTTAAAAAAATTTTTTTTTTTTTTGTAATTCAGATGTAATTCACATACCATAAAAGTCACCCCTCGTAATGTGGACAATTCAGCAGTTTTAGTATATTCATGAAGTTATACAATCATCACCACTCTAATTCCAGAACATTTTCATCAGCCCAGAAGGAAGCCCTGCACCCGTTAGTGGTCACTTCCCATTCCTCCCTCCACACCCTGTCCTGGGGAACCAGTCACCTACTTTCTGTCTCTACGGATATGCCTATTCTATCCATTTATATAAATGAATTCTGACAATATGTAGCCAATATCTGGCTTCTTCACTTTGCATCATGTTTTCAAGATTCATCCAGGGGTGGTAGCTCACACCTGTGATGCCATCACTTTCGGAGACCCAGGTGGGAACATCACTTGAGGCCAGGAGTTTGAGACCAGCCTGGGCAACATAGCAAGACCCTGTCTCCACACACACACACATAAAATTAGCCTGGCATAGTTGCACCTGTAGTCCTAGTGACTCAACAGGCTGAGGCAGGAGGACCAGTTGGACCTGGGAGGTCCAGGCTGCAATGAGCTGTGGTCACACCACTGCACTCCTACCAGGGTGACAGAACAAGACCTTGTCTCTATTTTTAAAATAAAATAAAATATGCATCTTGTTGACCTGTGGCATTTTCTATCTGTATCATCCTCGTGCCTGCCCCTCCCCTCTAGAATACCAGTGACCCGAGGGTTCACCGATCTTCTGCACCCAAGACAGCACCTAATGCTGAGAAGGGACTCAATCTATGTTGGTGGAATGAATGAATGAATGAATGATGGTGTTGGAGAGGCTTGACCTTTTCACAAGACTCCCCTATATCCCAGCATCTTCTGCACGACTGAAGCCAACCCCTATTCAAACCCCCACAAAGTCACCCCCACTTCTGGGGCACCCTCCCTGCATCTTCAACTCCTAGGTGAACCCCACCTCTCTCTCCTCCAACCTCCCAGAGCTCCGAGTCACTTTGCCTCTGTTGGGACCCTCTCTGTTATCTCCAAGAGGGACCATCTCTCAGGCTCCTGTTAGGCCCCCTGAGGGGCAGCAAGTGGATTCTGTTCACCTTTGCATCCTGAACATGCCAGGGTATGGTAGATGTCTCCTAACAACAACACAGTGTGTGGAGTGAATGCTTTGAAGGATCTTCCAGCCCTAAAGGGGCTTCTCTTCCCTCTCACGGTGCCTGGAATCCACCACAGCATCAGCCTGCAGGATGTGTGGTGTCCCCAGAAGTGGCCCATCTGGAGAAGATGAGGAGGGAACACCTTGCTCAGCCCCTTGGAGCTGTGAGTGTGTGGGTGGGCAGAGCACAGGCATGCTCTTGTCCCCTTGAGCCCCAGGAGGCAGCCACAGCAGGCACTGCTCTTGTCTCCATGCTACAGATTGGGAAACTGAGGCTTATATGTCAAGGAGGGTTGCAAGCTGAGTGACTTGCCCGAGATCCCTGCTGCTACTTCTTGAAGGAGCCCAGAATCAACCCCAAGGGTCTCTGACTTCAAACCCCACTGTCTCCATCCCACACCATTTTGGGGGCCACATTTAGGCCCTGGCCCACCTATGTCAGATTCATCAAGGGAACTGATTTGTGAAGTAGACGCCCAGGTCCCAGCTGGGAGGTTCTGTTTCAATGGATCTGGGTAGGGGCCTGGGACTCCAACTTTTGAACCAGCTACCGAGCTGATCCTAATGCTTGCTGAGCTGGGAGACCCCTGGGTCTGCACCCTCCTGCGTGTAAGGGTCTGAGACAGGAGAATCAGGACTCAGGAATTTTGAAATCAAGAGTGACCTGGTGTCTGAGTCCTGAAGGTGCCCTGCTTGATGGGGACTCGGGCCCCTGCCTCTGCCCCCCTTCCTACATGGGGGCTGCTGCCAGTGAGCACGGCTTTGCTGGTAAAGTCTTTATCGGGAATGTCGCCTAATGCATTCATATCAAACAATAGCGCCTCATACATCATCCCTGCCAGAGGCCACCTCTGCTAAGACAAGCACAGTCCATTACCCTGACGGGTGCAGGCCGTGCACAAAACAGATAACAGGTCCCGGCTGTGCAGGGTGACGTGGGTTGGGGAGTTGTCACAGTGAGCACCTAAGGGGCCTTGGGCAGCTGCCACCCCGGTGGTCGGGACATGGGATGTCTGGGGTTCCAACCTCATAGGGCAGTAGATTGGATGTTGGTGGACAGCCTGGCTCTGCCTCCTCTGGGAAGCAACTCAACCTTTCTGAGCCTCTTTCCCCCATTTGTTAAAGGGGGTTAGGAATAGGACTCGTGTCACATAGGGCTGCTTGCGGAGCTTGAGACAGGAGACTGGTAAAGTGTCAGGCACAATGCCCAGGGAAGAGAAGATATCCGATAAACGCTAGCTATACCTACTATATTATTACCAGGGCCCCATCGACTGCGGCCTGCCCCTTTCCAGGGACAGCCTTCAGAAAGATAATGGTCTTCGTTATCTCCAGGCTCCTGCGGGCATGGAGGGACAATTCTCACCCGCGCCTGCCTGCTGCATCCCCAGAAGCAGAGCCTGACACAGGGACTGGAAAGCAAGTCATTTATTTTGGAGATGAAGCTCACACCAGTCGGAGACGGGGAAAGGGAGGCAGGAGGAAGGGCAGCTGAGAAAGGCTGTGTGATAAAGCTGGACAATCACTGTGGGCCACCCGGGTGTTGTCCCCTGGGCCGCAGTGTGGGATACACACTTCAAGGGGCTGGGGGCTGGAGAGCTGACAGATCATCTCCCATCACCATGGGGACTGCTCCAGGGGACATTCATTCTTGAATACTTCCGGCTCGGTGTATAAGGGGCAAAACAGTCTTGGGAGAAATGCCTGGGGCAGAGAAATGTGAGTGCTGGTAGCTAGAGGCTGGACTCACATGCACCCATGTGGTAAGGGTCTGGGACATGGGTGGGGTGCTATTAGGAGCCGAATTGTGTACCACCAAATTCATATATGGAAATCCCAGCCCCCACTACCTCAGAATGTGACTGTACTTGGAGACAGGACCTTTATACAGGTAATTAAGGTAAAATGAGGTCATTGAGGGTAAGCCCTAATCCAACATGACTGGTGTCCTCACACGAAGAGGCGATTAGGACCCGGACACACAAAGGGAAAATCCTGGGTCAAGACACCAGGAGGTGGCCAGCTACAGGCTAAGGAGAGACCTCAGAAGAAATCAGTCCCCCTGATACTTGAGTTTAGACTTCTAGCCTCCAGAACTATGAGAAAGTCAGCTTCTGTGGATGAAGCCACCCAGGCTGTGGCATTTTGTTATGGCAGCCTGAGCAATGAACACAGGCACTGCCACTCCTCCTCTCTCTCATTTCTGGCCATTCACCCTCTTTACTGACTAAGAGTCAAGTTCTGCTCTCGATCCAGCCACCACCACCCTGTCTGGATGCCCCAAGTTTCCCCAGTCCTCTTTTGCCTCAAGATCTTGGCCTTTGCTATTCCCTCCACCTAGAATGCTCTTACCCCAGATCTTCATGTCTTCGTTCTTCCTGTCTTTGCTCACTGGTCCTCTCTGTGCAGAGGTCCTCCCCTACCCCTTTATCCTTCTCTTTCACCTTAGCCTGTTGTATTTTCTTTTGTGCACTGCTCTGGCCCTGCCTTACTTGTTTGTTTACTGTCATCTCCCTCCACTGAAACGCAGGTTTGTGATGGCCGGAGCCTTGTCCATCTTGTTCGTTACTTTGACCTCAGTGCCCAGAACAGTGCCTTTTTTAGAGTTGGGATCAGCAAATTTGGGGAGAGTCAACATGAGTTCAGGAGTGGAGCCTGACTACCCAGCTCCCCATGCAGCCAGCTCTTGAGAGTGTTTCAAAGCTGTTTGCATTTCCTCCTTCCCTTCAGCCCAGTACAGGCACATAGTAGGTGCTCAATAAATTATTGAGAAGGAAGAACAAGGTCTGTGGGGGCAGCTGTCTTTGTTTATCTATATGCCTGGTGGGTTTTCCTTTGTTTTTCACCTAGAAAGTTCAAAGCCATGGACGTGCTTTAAACGGATAGATTTTCCTTTCTCTACATCTGCCGGGAGGAGGTCACCAGCTGAGTGCCCGCGAGGCCAGGAAGCACAGTGCCCTGCCATTCAGGACCAGAAAGCACAAAAGGCAGTTGCATCCCACCCGAGGAGTAAGGGGAAAAGAAAGAATCATCAGATTATTTCAGAGTCACTGAGGACCACAGTGAAAACCAAGGAGATTTTGCTGATGCCAGAAGCAGTGAGGGGTTGGTGACATAGGTGGCCTGGTAAGGGAGGGAGGAGATCTCTGATCCTGCTACTCCCAGGATCCACACTAAGCACTTTTTAGCATGAGCTCACTGGATCTTCACCCCAGCTCTGTGAGGCAGCCTGGGGTGGTGGTTAAAGTGGAAACTCCGGAGCTCTATCTCCTGGGTTCAAATCCCATCCCCACACCTCGAGGGCTGTGTGTCTTTGGGGAAGTGTATGCAGCTCCCTGGGCCTTGGTCTACTTTGGTCTGTGAAATGGGTAATGGTAACTATTTCAGACAGTTGTTACAAGGGCCAAAAGTAAAACCTGATGGTATGAGTCTGAACCCAGTTAGAATTGGTTCCCCAGAATTCCTGGTTAACCTCACATGTGACTTTGTTCTGCGTGGAATCGAATACTTTGTACTCCATCTTTGAAGTTGCAGCAGGGCTTTTACTACATTGAAAGCCCTTGAACAGTGCTATGTCAGTGGCAGCCATGATTACTGTTAATCTCATTTTAAAGATGACAAACCACCGTCCGAGCTGGCAGTTGGCAGAGGTCCACAGGCAGGAGAGGGCCTTTTGGTGGCCCCAAGGCCTGAAGACAGGGGTGGGTTTAGACATTTCAGCCCAACCCAGGAGCTGTTGGCAGATCCAGAGGGGCAGCAGCTTCATTACCTGCCCTGCTCTCAATCAGCCAAGTCAAGTGAAGGAAAAACACGACTATAAGCCAGGGCTTTATCTGCTGCCCTGTGGACAGCCATGCTGGGCTGGCTCTCCTCCCTCTGGGCCCAGAAGCTGAGAGTCAGATGGCCACTGTCCACTCAAATAAACCAGAAAAGCACACCTACAGCAGACAGGGATGGAGATTGGGTTTGGGGTTGCGTAGCGGCCCGGAGAGTAGGGGAGTGGGCCAGGCTCTTTGCAGCACGTGATTAAATACCTCAGTAATTGTGTCTGACTGGGACTCATCCCCAGGGCTGGACAGGAGGGGGATCCCAAAGCCCAGATGTGGCCCAGGGTCAGAGGCTGATGGAGGGTGGGGAGCACCCCCTTGTAGCTCCTGAGCAGCGAGTCCTGTGGTTCTAGAAGATGGTGCCATACATCACTCGACACGCCTTTCCATGGGACCAGCCGGGCTGACAGCAGCCATTTATCTGAATGTCATTGGCAGTAAACTGGCGCAGGGGAGGGTGGTGAGGAGGGAGGGAGCTGGGGACCAAGTGGAGAGGAGAGGGTCCTTGGGAATTTCCCAGAGGCCAGTCCACAGCCACAGCCTTGGCGAGGGGAGCAGGCAGGGCAGTGACAAGGCTGCCATGGGGAGACGGAGCAAAGCTGTCCATGGTGCCAAATGCCACCTTCTTTCTCACTGGAGACACTTGGGGCAGAGGTAGAGGTGAACTCAGTGCTAACCTGGAAGTCAGGTGGAAGTTGGGACCAGCTCCATGGAGAGACACTCTGGTGGGGGAGGAGGTGCCTTTTGTAGACCCTCATGGTTATTGGCATGGAATTTGGACTTTGGAGCCATAATCCTGTTGTCTTCTTTCATTTAAAGAATATGGGCCGGGCGCAGTGGCTCACATCTCTAATCCCAGTGCTTTGGGAGGCCAAGGCGGGTAGATCACGTGAGGTCAGGAGTTTGAGAGGCCAGCCTGGCAACATGGCAAAACCCTGTCTCTACTAAAAATACAAAAATTAGCCAGGTGTAGTGGCACATGCCTGTAATCCCAGCTACTTGGGAGGTGGAAGCAAGAGAATCACTTGAACCTGGGAGGCAGAGGTTGCAGTGAGCCAAGATCGCACCACGGTACTCCAGCCTGGGTGACAGAACAAGACTCCGTCTCAAAAAAATAAAAATAAAGAATATGCCTGGGAACAGTGGCTCACACCTCTAATCCCAGCACTTTGGGAGGCCAAGGTGGATGGGAAGCTTGAGCTCAGGAATTGGAGACCAGCCTGTCCAACATGGTGAGACCCCATCTCTACCAAAAATACAAAAAATTAGCTAGGCATAGTGGCACATGCGTGTAGTCCCAGCTACTCGGGAGGCTGAGCCAGGAGGATAGTTTGAGCCCAGGAAGGGGAGGTTCCAGTGAGGCGAGATCATGCCACTGCCCTCCAGCCTGGGTGAAAGAGTGAGACCCTGTCTCAAAAAAGAAAGAAAGAAAGACTACACAACTTAAGTAAGCATTTCACCACTGGCTGTGTGACCCCGGGGCAAGTGACTTAACCTCTCTGAGCCCCAGTTTCCTCATCTGTAAAATGAGGGTAGTAATCATCGCTGCTCCACCAGGTCGTGGGAGGATTCAGGGAGCTAATTAGCAGTGCCTGGCTCATGGAAAGTGCTCGGTAAGTCTTAGCTGGTGTTATTATCATTATTAATGCTATGATGCTCTGATAAGCAATACCAGGGGGAGCTAGGCTTCGTTTAGAGAGCCAGGGAAGACCTGATTAAAGCTTGCATGGGGGAGGGTGTAAAGCATTCCAGCCAAAAGAGATGGCACAGAGGCCCTGAGGCAGGAAAGGGCAAGACACCATCCAACAGCTAAAAGGAAGCCAGAGGGGTGCACAAATCCCCAGGCCTCAGTTTCTTAATCTGTTACATGGGCATAATAGTAGAACCTATTACCTTCGAGGCTGTGAGGGTTAAGTGAGACTGTGTTTAAAGTTTCCAGCATAAGGCCAGGTTCAGTGGCTCATGTTTGTAATTCCAGCACTTTGAGAGGCTGAGGAGGGCAGATGGCTTGAGTTCAGCAGTTTCAGACAAGCCTGGGCAGCATGGCAAAACCTGGTCTCTACAAACATTTCAAAAATTAGCTGGGTGTGGTGCTGCACATCTGTAGTCCCAGATACTTGGGAGGCTGAGGTGGGAGGATCGCTTGAGCCCCAGCATTAGAGGCTGCAGTAAGCCATGACGGTGCCCCTGCACTCTAGCCTGGGCGACAAAGTGAGACCCTGTCTCAAACAAACAAACGAATAAAAACACAAGGTGAGTCAAAGAAAGCATGTTTATGGCCTAAATTTGACCTGTGAAAGGTCATGCGCTCAGTAGGTGTTCAATAAGTGAAGCCCCTTTCCCTTGGGAAGTCTCTCTCCACCTCCAATCTCCAGAGCCACTCCCTCCTCTGTGTCTCTGCCTCTACCTCCCTGCTTAGAGTTCAGACCTTCCTAGGCCAGGCTGGGACCCTGGGACCTGAGACCTAGTTCCCTCCAGTTCAAGAAGAAGCTGAGCCTCACCCAAATCTAAGCACCCCCCCAATCCCCATCCCTCCTCCTGCCTGCCTGGGGACCCAGGATCACAAGGACACAGGTGGCTGGTGTGGGAGGCACATGTTACCAGCCTTGTCACCACTGCTGCCACTGCACCCTCCCCTGTCTGTGGCTTCAGAAAACCCTAGGAGCCAAGTGACAGGATTCCCCAGGGTCTGCACCTGCTTCAGGGATGGCGGCTGTAACTCAGAAGTGCGACCAGGTTCAGTTGATGGTAAATGCTCCAGTGAAACAGGCAGAAGAGAAGTGACATGAGGTCAGGGCCAGAGGCAGCCTTGGAGGTCAGCCCAACAGTGTTCAGTGGGGAAACTGAGGCCCAGGTAATGGAAGGTCACATAGCAAGGTGCTAGGACCCAGGTCTGCTGACTAGAAGAGATTCACGACACCTGGGCCAGCGTGGTGGGTCACACCTGTAATCCCAGCACTTTGGGAGGCCAAGGCAGATGGATCACCTAAGGTCAGGAGTTTGAGCCCAGCCTGGCCAACATGGTAAAACTCCATCTCCACTAAAAAATACAAAAAATTAGCCGGGCGTGGTGGAGCATGCCTGTAGCCCCAGCTGCTCAGGAGGCTGACGCGGGTGAATTGCTTAAACCTGGGAGGCGGAGGTTGCAGTGAGCTGAGATCATACCACTGCACTCCAGCCTGTCCAGCCTGGAAGACAGAATGAGACTCCATCTCAAAAAAAAAAAAAACAAACAAACAAAAAAAAAAAAACAAACAAAAAACCAAAAAAAAGATTCATGACACCTTTCTTCCAGAACAAAGTCTAGAGCAGGGGTATCAGAGCTGAGGCATCATATTCCCTGGCCTTCTATATCCCTTGGGTCATGGAAAGAGGATGGCACTGGAGGCTTACAGGCTGTGTTTCCATCCTGGTTCTGCCACTTACTGTGTGTCGTCAGGCAAGTTGCTCAGCCTCTCTGGACCTCCAGTACATCATCTGTAAAGTGGGAATAAGCCCTTTGCCAAAGTTAAGTGAGAATTTGTATAAAATGTCCAGTTCATAATGGATATGTAAAAGCCTTTTTTTTTTAAAGGCACTTATACCTGGCTTCATTTAAAAAGGGCTGAGAAGTGACTTAGAAATATACACCATGATGCCAAAGCAGGAAATGCCCTGATGAGGGGAACATGACAGATGGCGGGATAAGGTTCCATATGTCAAGCAATGGGCTAAACATGGTCTCAGAGTTTCCCGGCAGCCAAAGCAAAGAGAGATACACAGGCATCACTTGACTCCTAGAGTCCGTAAGCTAAGAAACTACTAGTTGCTTAGGGGAGAAAAAAAATTGGTTTTTCATAGTAATGAGATGTGAGAAATATCTCATGTGAGTCTTCAAAAATGAACACTGTAAAAAGTTGTGTTAATTCTCTTTCCTTTCCACATTCTCAGCCCTTCTCTAACTACTCATTAGGGTCACCCAAACCCTACAACCTCAGCTGATGGCATCATGGCTAAGAGCCGAGGCCCTGAAGACAAAACCAGACTCCATCCCTGTGCAGCCTTGGGCTAGTGTCTTCCCCTCTCTGAGCCTCAGTTTCCTCATCTGTAAAATGGGGCGGGAGGATTTATAATGATAACTATCTCACTGGGTTGCCTGGAAGATTCTAGGAGTTATCTTCCATAAAGAGTTTGGAATGGAGTCTGGTACACAGTAAGTGCTCAATAAATGGTGGCTGTTACAGGAGTAACTCAATAAATGTTCAATGAATGAATAGCACAGGGCATCTTATCTCCCAAACCGTCCCTTCTGCGCTTCTCGGCAGCAGGCTTTCTCCCCAAACCAAATTGAAACTCCTGGTGTGTGTGTGGTGTGTGTGTTTGTTTTAATCAATTCCAGGGTTTGTGGGAGCCAAAAAGCCCAGGTTAATGGAACAGAGCCAAATCCCCTGTGAATTTCAAACCCTCCTTGAAAGGCCTTTGCTTTTTCCTGCTCAGTCACTGGGAAGCTGCTGCCTCCACTCTCCACTCGGGGAGGAGAAATTGAATAATTGATGCAATTTGAATAACACTAGGATTTGTAATGATATTGAAATGTAAAGATAAAAAGGGGCGTGAACAGGCCCTGATAGCGGAAGGAAAAGTTGTTAATAGGCACTTAGGGGCTGGTGTTGGGGGGGAACGCACCACTGGAAACACACACTGAAAAGGCATTTAAGAGAGGAGGCGCAGGGGGTGGAGGTGAGCTGGGAAACCTCCACCCAACAAGAGGGAAAACCATATTCATAAATAAGATACAGAAATTTCTCCCGACTCAGCAGCGCTAACAGTTAGAGAGTGGATAATTATTTAAATGCCAAATCATTCTGTTCATTAGAATCCCAAATCACAGCCAAAGAAACTGATTGCCCAGGGCAGGGCTGAGGAGGTGGTGGAGGAGGAGGGAGGTGGCTGGAGGAGCAGGAAATCAGGGGAGAGTTTCCCGAACCTCTGGTCCATGCCAGGAGTAAGATGAGATACAACAGATGGAGAAGTGGCTTCAAAAGTCAGAAAGACTTGGGTTCAAGTCCAGGATCTGGTACTTCCTGGCATGTGAGCATGTTACCTTACCTCTCTGAGCCTTAGTTTGCCCAGCTGAAAAATGGGGTTAATGCAAGGACATACTGTAACCTTCATAGGTTCGATACTCAAGGCCCGCAGCAAGTCAAGACACCAAGACATGGGGTTGCAGCAGAGAATGAGGTTTAATTGTAGGGTCACTGAACGAGGGGATGGGAAGAAACCTCAAATCCATCTCCCAGAGGAGTTTGAGGCCGGCGTTTTTAAGGGTTTTGGAGTGGGCTGAAGTATGGAGATGGTTGATTAGTGGAAGAGTGCAGGGCAAAGTCATGGGGCAGGAAGAGGAAGCAGCTGTATTCTCACACTGATCCCGTTCCTCTGTGAGCGTTGCTGAATTCCAGGTCTGAAAAATACCTTAAGCAATCCTTAAACAAAACCCTTATGATTCTAACATCAGAGATCCCATCTACAAGAACAACAGGAATACAAGTCAATTCTTAAACCATCTTATGAATCTGATTTATAGAAACAGTGTGGACGCAATGGTCAGTATCTAGTGCTACATGACTTTTTGCAACAAAGAAATGGGCCAAGTGCAGCCTGATTAATGCTTAATTATAACTATATTTCTGTCCAGAACCCAGCATGTCCTTCTTGTCAACCCAGTGGGGACGGTTTTATTACTTCGTAGGCAGTGAGTGTTATCTGCTATTAATAACGTATGATCTTGGGCGGGACTGAGAAAGGGTGGAGGAAGGAGATAGCTGAGGCTGGGGGGAGGTGGGAGAGAAGTCTCCAATGAGCCCCAAGTTGAGCCCCTTTCTCCCTCCTCATTCCTCCCCTCTCTCCCCCAGTCACAGCCATAGGAGCTGACTTAAGAGGTAGATACTGGGTCCCAGAGACCGTAAGGGACTTGGCTAAGATGGCACAGTAAGCCGGTGGCACAGCCAGGGATCCCAAATACCCATGTATCCTATAATCCCCCAACTCCCAGCCTGACCTGGCTGCCCTCTGGGGTGGGCGCCCGCTCAGTGCCCCGGGAGCGTTATCGTCTGTGGACAAGAGTCACAAGGGCAAATCAGTAACAATTTGATTATGCGAAGGACTCCAGGCTGGCTGGCGCCCCTTCCCACGGCAGATGGCCAGGCTGCCCCTCGGACACAAGCCAGTGAGGTCCTGGAGCAGGGAGCACTGGCTGGGCTCAGCTGGGACAGGAAATCCCAAACCAAGTAAGCAACATGTGCATATGAGCTCTCACTCTAAGGACGGTGATAGCAGTAATAAGACAGTTGCACACATGTGAGTGCGACAGCATCTGCTGGCTTTTATTCTATACCAGGACCTACGCTAAGCATTCTACACCATCTAGGTGTTATAACAACCCCATAAGCAGCGACGATGAGGAAACTGAGGCCCAGAGATTCGAGGTCACTAGTTCACGTAGCCCCAGAGCTGTGAAACAAAGGTTTGTGCCTAAGTCTGCCTGAAACCCAAGACTCTCAGTGTAACTCGGGGCAGCACCCAAGCCTCAGTCCTTGGCCAGTGCCTTACTTCCTCTTCACCATGGCTCTGGGAGGTCCCTTAGGTGCCCTGTTTGCAGGTGAGAACCTGCACAGTCCCACAGAGAGGTGGAGAAGGAGCTGGGATTCAGGCATAGGTTGCTCTGAGTCTCATTGTTATGTGCCCCCCGTCTGGCTATTTTTTTTTTTTTTTTTTTGAGACCTAGTCTCGCTCTGCCATCCAGGCTGGAGTGCAGCAGCATGATCTCGGCTCACTGCAACCTCCACCTCCTGGGTTCAAGCAATTCTCCTGCCTCAGCCTCCCAAGTAGCTGGGATTACAGGCATCCACCACCATGCCCAGCTGAATTTTTTAATTTTTAGTGGAGACGGGGTTTCACCATGTTGGCCAAGCTGGTCTCGAACTCCTGACCTCAGGTGATCCGCCTGCCTTGGCCTCCCAAAGTACTGGAATTACAGTTGTGAGCCACTGTGCCTGGCTTCCCATCTGACTCTTTCTGGAGCCTCAGACCCCACCTTGTTCCATCCCACCTTGCCAACCTCCACCCACCCCACCAGCATCCTACCCTGTGGCCTCCTGGTCACCTAGGAGAGCTGCCTGGGTGTTACTTTCACCATTCTTCCAAATGGCACTTCAGGTGGCCACTCTTCGGGCCCAAGAAGTCTGGGGAACCAGCCACAAGCCCCTGCATGGCCCCCCAACTTGCTGAAGGTCACCCTGGTACTCACACTCAGCCTAGGTTGGGGGCCAGGTCTGCCAAGGTGCCCTAAGTAGTAATTGAAATATTAGCTCTGTGAACATGTCAGTGGCTCTGTGCTGACAGGCAGCTCCTTTGGCTGTGAGGCAGGGCCCTCTCCTTTCCCCTGAGGGCCACATGGAGAGATCTGAGAAGCACTGGGACCTGGGCCAGCCAGAGGATCTGGGTTGGACCCTGCATCACTGTGCAGCCTTGATTAAGTCCTTTCCCTTCTCTGGGCCTTTGTATTATAAAATGGATACATCCATCCTTCCCGCCTCATCCCATGACTGAGATTAGCCTGGGGCCTGGCATACAGTATGTGCTAACTAAATGCTTGATGGGATTCACTAGAACAATATTTTCCAAGGTGAGATAGCTGTTCTACCTGCCCAGCATCATGTGAGGTGGTTGTTACAAACGCAAACTCCTGGGCCCCACCCGGAACAGCAGGTTCTGGGGCCTTGGAGTCTGCATTTGTGACAAACGCCCCCAGTGATCCCAGCTGGCACTGCCCAGCACCCATGCTTCCTGCTGAGGTAGGAGGAGCAGCTTAGGCTTTGGGGCAGGCAGCTGAGCCTCAATTTGCTTACACATCAGTGAGAACAGAAATATTCACCTCTTGGGGCTTTGAGGAGGCATGAATGAGATATCAGGCATGACCCATAATAAGTACCCAGAAAATAGGTCGGGGGCAGTGGCTCAAGCTTGTAATCCCAGCACTTTGGGAGGCTGAGGCGGGCAGATCTGTTGAGGTCAGGAGTTCGAGACCAGCCTGGCCAACATGGTGAAACCCTGTCTCTACTAAAAATACAAAAATTAGCTGGGCATGGTGGTAGGCACTTGTAATCCCAGCTATTCAGGAGGCTGAGGCACAAGAATTGTTTGAACCCAGGAGGTGGAGGTCGCAGTGAGCCGAGATTGTGCCACTGCACTCCAGCCTGGGCGACAGAGTGAGATTCTGTCTAAAAAAAAAAAAAAAGGTACCCAGGAAATGATATTCCCCCTTCCACCCACCCATGCCCCTTTGGTGGAGGACCAAGCATCAGCATACACCCACAAAGTGGGGACAAGTGGCTATCCTGCCCCTCAGGAGCCTCGTCAGCAGGGCCCGCTCCAAATTGATCTTTTCCCCCCATTTTTGCAGACAACATCAGCATCTCTTGGGGCGGGCGAAGAAAATGCCAGCGTCAGCACACCACATGCCCCAGCCAGACACCGCTGCTCTTTATTAATTAACCGCCAGATGTTAGTTTTGCATCTTTTATCAGAGGGAGGTTTGTCATTGGGACCTTGTATGTCAGGCCATTAGGGAGAGTCAGGAAAACATCCCTGGGGGGACCCTGGAGTTGGCAGGGAGCCGGGAAGGAGGACATGAAGCCAGGTGTCCGGCCCTCTCCCATGTGAGCCACACAGCCCCCAGCCCAGTGCACGCCTCTGCCCCAGCCGCCCCAGCCCCCAGTGCCTCCCTGGCAGTGGCTAGAGCAGCCAGCCATCTGGTCCTTCAAGAAAGGTCCCTGAGGAGGCTACTCGGGCACCAGTTCACTGGGGCCACCTTGGGAAGCAAAATAGCCCCAGCCCTGCTCTCCAGAGCTCACAGTCACAATGGAGAGACAGCCACAATCCAGTAAACCCACATCAATAACATGATGACAAATTGTGATCTGTGTCATGAAGGAAACTGACAAGCTTCAGAGAGAGGGCAAACAGCAGGCAGGGGACCTAATTTAGATGAAGCGGTTCCCCTGGGGAGGTGACATTTAAGTGGAGTCGTGAAAAAGGAGCCAGGGGCAGAAGGTTCCAGGCAGAGGACACAGCAAGGACAAAGGCCCTGGGGCAGGAGCGAGCTTGGCACACTTAAGGAACTGAAGAAAGATCCGCAAGGCTGGAGCGTGGTAAAGGGGGCAGCCACCAGGCTGGCAGGGTCAGCTGGGCCCAGACCAAGGGTCCTCAGGGGACATGGGGAGGAGCATGAAATTCTTGTCCAGAGGGCACTGAGGAGCTACAACAGGCTTTGGAGCAGGGGAGCGATGTAGTGAAGGGATTTTCACGTTAGGAAGGTCCCTCTCTCTGCAGAGCAAGGAACAGATTGGCTGTGATATGGTCAATTGCAAAGGACAGCAGGACCCAAACAATGGCTTCATCAGGACACAATATATTCCGGGTGCTTCCTGGGTGCCAGGCAGGATTCACACTTCAAAGTTTAGGAGGCAGAAATGGCAAGTCTTATTCCTCCATCAGATGTGGGGTGTGATGAAGAGTAAAGCATCTAGAGGGTTCCGAGTTCCTTGCTGCAGCCACCCCTGAGTCTTTTCATGCTCCCAACACCCTCCAAGACTGGAATTATGGGTTGTCTGCATTTTACAGATGAAGAAATGGAGGCCCAGAGACATGCAAGAGTGTGCTCAAGGTCACACTGCTAGGAGCAGCAGGTCTTGCATTTGAACCAGGTCTGCCTGCCACCGTCTTTACTGTGAACAGCTGTCCAAGCTCAGGCAGGTGGCAGGTAACAGCTCACCTTTACCCTGCTGCTTTGCGATGCCTGTTTCAACCTCTCCCAGTGACACAGCAAAGGCCACTGGGCAGAGCAGAGAGAGGGGTCTGCCTCGCTATCTGACCTGACCAGGCAGGGGTCAGTAAGTCCCAGCTCCAGGCTGTCCCAGCCCAAAGGTCAGCATCATCTCCCTGCAAATAGATATGGCCCCATTACTCTGGGTTATTATTTTCCACCTGATCCACGCACCATAGGATAAACAGGTGATTACTTCTCCCCTCAGTTCAGTTTCTGATTTGCACATAATAAATATCACCCCCAGGAAGTGTGTATGTGTTGTGTGTGTGTGCGTGCGTGCACACACACACATACGTCGGGGGTTGGAAAACAGAGCTCATGTCTTATTTATGAGGAATAAACAGGAGCGCAAGCTCACATAATCAACACATATTTAAGCTGGCTCTTATTCACCCTTTTGACTCTAATCAGGCCGGGTCTGTGAGTGGCTGTGTGTGTGTGTGTGTGTGTGTATCTGTGTGTGTGTGCATCTGTGTATGTGTGTGTGCACAGGCTACAGAGGGATGCCCCTGCCAGAATCTTTAGTCCACCCTGGTCAGGGCTGATGGTTGGGGCATAGATGGCTGAAGACATCACCTGACCCTAGGGGTTCACCCTGGGGGTTCCTCAAGAGGTAGTTGGGGGAATCCAGACTTAAGATCTGGAAGGAGGGCATTTGCTCCCTCCAACAAGTTCATAGCGCAATTTTTTAAAATGTTGCCATAATGTGTCTGAGCTATCCAAAATACTTGCAACCAGCAATATAAATTGTGCAGCATTAGCCACAGTTCTGTTTGCAGTGACATGTAATATCACACATTTTTCAGCAAGATAGAAAAGCAAAAGTGAAAAAAAAAAAAAGCCAAGCAGAATCAAGGTCACGTGCTCATGCACACCAGAGCCAAGACTTGAACTTGGGACTCAGGCTTCACAGCCCAAGTTAGTGCTACCTCATCATGCTGGCTTCCTGATCATGAGGAGAAAGAAAAACAACGGGAGAACCCATCAGTGTGCCCACCTGCTATTCTTCAGCTCCTGTTCCAATGAGAGAGAAACTGAGACCAGAAAAGTGAAGGGATTCGCCTATGGTCATGCACAAAACCATGCAAAGCTTGAATTCAAATCCAGGTCTTACTCTTTTGTTACAGTCACTATTTTGTGGACTGGGAATTCAGTCAGGGCACAGCAGGGACAGCTTGTATTTGCTCCATGATGACTGGGCCTTCATTTGGGGTGGCTCGAATGACTAGAAATATGTCCCAGTTCTGCCGGGCATGGTGGCTGTCACCTGTAATCCCAGCACTTTGGGAGACTAAGATAGGCAGATGGCTTGAGTCTAGGAGTTCAAGACCAGCCTGGCCAACATGGCAAAACTCTGTCTCTGCAAAATATACAAAAGTTAGACAGGCATGGTAGTACACACCTGTAGTCCCAACTACTTGGGAGGCTGAGGGAGGAGTATCGCTTGAGCTTGGGAGGTCGAGACTGCAGTGCGCCGTGATTGCACCACTGCACTCCAGCCTGGGTGACAGCAAGACCCGGTCAAAAAAAAAAAAAAAAAGAAAAGAAAAAAATGTTCCAGTCAAATGGGTTTTCTTGATTTTTCTCCAAGTTGAATATGCTGGGGCTGAAATGCCCACAGTGGCTCTTTCACTCACATATCTGACTCCCGGAATCAATGGCTGGGACATCTAGAGCTGGCTGAACATGTCCCTCCTCTCCACCCAGCCTCTCCACTTAGCCAGCTTTGGACTTCCTCACAATATGGCGGTCTCAGAGTAGTTAGACTTCTTACGTGGCAGCAGGCTTCCACCAGAGAAAACATTCTGAAATCATGGATGTGTTTTCTATTTTGGTATGCTTGTTTATTTCTATGAATACATTGTTTTTGTAAAAACACAAATGATGAGTGTGTGGTGTAAAAATTCAAACAGTGGGTCAGGCTCAGTGGCTCATGCCTGTAATCCCAGCACTTTGGGAGGCCAAGTGGGGTGATCACCTGAGGTCAGGAGTTTGAGACCAGCCTGGCCAACATGGTGAAACCCCGTCTGTACTAAAAATACAGAAAATTAGGTGGGTGTGGTCACAGGCACCTGTAATCCAGCTACTCGGGAGCCTGAGGCAGAAGAATCGCTTGAACCCGTGAGGCGGAGGTTACAGTGAGCCAAAACTGCACCATTGGACTCCAGCCTGGATGACAAGAGCAAGACTCTGCCTCAAGAAAGTATGGAAAGTATAAAGATTAGAGCCAAAAAAAAAAAAAATCAGAATTCTACCACCTAGAAATGAACGTTTGGTGAACTTCAATCAAGGAATTCTTCTGCAACCAAATTGAAAATCAAAGGGTGAATGGATGAATGAGTGACAGGCAAAAGGACGAATGGGTAAGTATATGGGTGGTGACTGAATTGATGGAGAGAAAAAAAAGAAAATTTGGGAGGCCAAGGCAGGCGGATCACTTGAGGTCAGGAGTTCGAGACCATCCTGGCCAACATGGCAAAACCCCGTCTCCACTAAAAAATACAAAAAAAATTAGCTGAGCATCGTGGGAGCTTACCTGTAATCCCAGCTACTCAGGAGGCTGAGGCAGGAGAATGGCTTGAACCCGGGAGCAGAGGTTACAGTGAGCTGAGATGGTGCCACTGCACTCCAGCCTGGGCAATAGAGTGAGATTCCATCTCAAAAAAAAAAAAAAAAACTGTGACTGTTGAGGATTCTAAGAGTTGAGGAAAGAGACAGCTAAGGTTCTGTGGATGTTGGAAAGGTGGTGTTAAGAGACCTGGCTCTCCAAACCTTCACCCTAGCCACTCAGCAGCCATGACTGAAGCTCATCTGCTGCAGAGTCCAGTTCCCATAGAAATAGAGCATTCTAAAAATAGAACACTTCCCTCCAGTGAATCATCTAAGAGGAGATGGTCTCTTGCACGCGGGAAGGGGGCCCCCACCACACAGAGCCAGGATGGTTTACCCTCGACCGTGCCTCCACGCTAGTTACCTGCCTGAATCCTCCTTCAACTCAATCCACCTTCAACTCAGACTCTCATCCTTCCCTGCCCTTGAGTGGCTCCTGCCACCTACAAGGTGGAGTCCAAACTATTACTACCATTCCTACCACCTCTACTACTATTACCACCATTCCTACCACCACTATTACTATTGCTACCATTCCTACCACCACTATTACCATTACCACTATTCCTACCACCATTATTACTATTACCATCATTTCTACCACTACCATTCCTATCACCACTATTACTACCACTACTATTACTATTACCACCATTCCTACCACCACTATTACTATTACCACTATTCCTACCACCACTATTACTATTACCACCATTCCTACCACCACTATTACTATTACCACCATTCCTACCACCACTATTACTATTGCTACCATTCCTACCACCACTATTACCATTACCATCATTCCTACCACCATTATTACTATTACCATCATTTCTACCACTACCATTCCTATCACCACTATTACTACCACTACTATTACTATTACCACCATTCCTACCACCACTATTACTATTACCACCATTCCTACCACTACCATTCCTGCCACCACTATTACCATTACCACCATTCCTACCACCATTCCTACCACCACTATTACTATTGCCACCATTCCTACCACCACTATTACCATTACCACCATTCCTACCACCATTATTACTATTACCATCATTTCTACCACTACCATTCCTATCACCACTATTACTACCACCACTATTACTATTATTACCACCATTCCTACCACCACTATTACTATTACCACCACTCCTAACACCACTATTACTACCATTCCTACCACTACCATTCCTACCACCGCTATTACCATTATCACCATTCCTACCACCACTATTACTATTATCACCATTCCTATTACCCCTCTTACTATTACTACCATTCCTACTGCCATTATAACTACCACCACTATTACTATTACCACCATTCCTACCACCCCATTACTATTACCACCATTCCTAACACCACTATTACCACCATTCCTAACACCACTATTACTATTACCACCATTCCTACCACTACCATTCCTGCCACCACTATTACCATTATCACCATTCCTACCAACACTATTACTATTACCACCATTCCTATGACCACTATTACTATTACCACCATTCCTACCACCACTACGACTATTACCACCATTCCTACCACTACCATTCCTGCCACCACTATTACCATTGTCACCATTCCTACCAACACTATTACTATTACCACCATTCCTATGACCACTATTACTATTACCACCATTCCTACCACCACTACGACTATTACCACCATTCCTACCACTACCATTCCTGCCACCACTATTACCATTATCACCATTCCTACCAACACTATTACTATTACCACCATTATTACTATTACTACCATTCCTAACACCACTATTACTATTACCACCATTCCTACCACCATTATTACTATTACCACCATTTCTACCACTACAATTCCTACCACCACTATTACTACCACCATTATTACTATTACCACCATTCCTACCACCCCATTACTACCACTATTGCTATCGCTCCCACAATTACCATTATTACTCCCATGATTGCTGTTACTACTACAATTACTATTACTGTCCCCACTATTACTATCATTACCACCATTATTGCTACCTTTACTGCCACCACTATTACTGCTATTACTAATTACTACCACTATTACTATTGTTACCATACTATCAATACAACTAATACTGTTGCTACCACCACTGTTACCACAATTACTACTGCCACTATTACTACCACTATTGCTATTGCTTCCCCAATTACAACAATTACTCTCACAATTGCTGTTACTACTACAATTATTACTACCACCACTATTCCTATTACCACCATTGCTACCACCACTATTACTACCACTATTGCTATTGCTCCCACAATTACTATTACTCCCACAATTGCTGTTTCTACTACAGTTACTACTATTACTACCACCACTATTGCTACTTTACTGATTACTGCCACTATTACTACTATTACCACTACTATCAATACCACTGTTACTATTGCTACCACTATCACTACTACTACTCATTTGCCTTCTCTTTTATTCTTCTGCAGTAATCTTTATTGTTATTTACAATTTTTTACTACAAAGGTAACACATAATTCACTATAGAAAAATTAAGAAATTAGAGATAATTTGAGAGCTTGTTGGGAGGTTCTAGCAGGGGAGTGCAGCTACTCGTATACCCTTGACTGAAGACTGGTCCTCCTCTCTCAGGGATTGTTGTCCTCTTTGACCAAGTGTGCAGCTTCGGTAGGGACGCACATGGAGTGGTGAGGGAGGAAGGGGACACCTACCTAGCCAGCCAGATCAGCCGAATCAACCCTGGCGATCAATGGGTTGACAGACTTCACAGCCAGATTGCCCTCACATCCAGGAAATTAGAGATAATTTCAAAGAAGAAAGTAAAATTCACCCCCAAGTACCGCCATCCAGAGGTGTCAGCCACATTAGGTCCCCAGTCCTGAGTGGAGTCTCAGGCGCTCCATGGCCAGCTGCACGCCACCTTCACACCCCATTTCCTCTCTGACCGTGGGCTCCAGCTGGACTGAGTCTCTAATGTTCCCACAGGCACCTGCCCGCTGTCCCCTTGCCTCTGGGCCTTTGTCTATGCTGTTCCTTCTGTGTGGCATGGCCTTCCTCTTGGACTTCATCTGGCTACCCCCCTGCCCTGAGCTTGCTACACTCCCTAGGCTCTGAGCATAGACCAGGCCCCCTAGGGAGCCTTCTCTGAGGACCCACACCCCTTAAGCTGGGTCTGGGGCCCCTGATGGACCCCCACAGTCCACAAGCATCCCCAGTTGAAGCCCATCTCACCCTGTGTGATAAGTCCCTGTGTCCCTGTCTGTCTCCCCCACTGTAGAAAGTAGGGGTCATGACTGGGCCACCTCTGTATGCCTGTCACAGGCCTGCCACAGAACAGGGGGGTCTATACATGCTCATTGAATGAATGAGTGAATGCCTCAGTCTGGAAGGGCTTCTTAGAAGAGGTGGCATTCAAGCCAAGGTCTCAAAGGTGGGAAAGAAAGTAGTCCAGACATGGGGCCAGGCAGTTTTTCCTGCACCAAATGACGGCTCTTCTGCATTGACTTTGACCTGGGCTGTCACCTGGGCCCAGAGCGTTTGCAAACCCTCTAGGCTCCCAGCAGCATGTTTGAGGAAGCCAGGCAGCTCCTGCCCTGTCCATGCCACCACACAGACACGACCAGATGTGAAGTGCAGGGGACCTCTGTGTGCTAGTGATTTCTCGTAACCGCCCGCCAACAGACAAGGTGAACAGTTCACGTTTACGAATCCTTGTTAACAGTGTGGCAGGAGATATTTCACTTTAAGTGCCCCTTTCTACGGAAAAAGAGAAAAAAATGATAACAGAAAATGTAAGTTATCTCATCATGGAGAGATGCTGAGAGCTCTGAGCCAGGCCTTCAAGGAGACAGAACAGAGGCTAGAACATGAGGAGGGGAGTCCCTTTCATGCCCCGCCCCCACAAGTAGTCAGGCCCCAGGGGCATTCCCAAAGCAGAGATTGGCAGGAAAGCCAAACCTAGCAGGGGAGTAAGGTGGGCACAGCATAGCAGCTGGCTCCACATATCCAAACAGGCAAAGAGAAAAGTACAGGGCTGGTTATGGCAACCTTTAGAAAACAAAAAAAGAACAAAACTGGAAACAACCTAAGTATCCATCAGTAGGGGACTGCTTAAGTATAAATTATAATATGGCCATTTGAATGGAGTACTATACATTTAGGAAAAAGAATACAGTTTTTCCATGTGGACCAATAGAGAAGCATGTGCATGAAATATGACTAATGGAACAAGCACATTATAGGACAATTTATAGCATGGTACCATTTATGTAAAAGGAAGCATGTATGTGCTTGATATGCACATAGAAGTATGTGGAGAGAGTTACACAAAAATCTATTCACACGGCTACTCTCTGGGGAGTGAGATGGCAGAACTGGGGATGGGGAACAACTTTTGACCTTGGTTTCATTTACTTTTGTGTTAGTTTTTACTGTGTACAGTATTACTTATTGTTATTCTTTTTGTTTGTTTTTATGCTTTTTTTTTTAAAGACAGGGTCTCACTCTGCCACCCAGGCTGGAGTGCAGTGACACCATCATAGCTCACTGCAGCCTCAACCTCCAGGACTCAAGCAATCCTCCAGCCTCAGCCTCCCAAGTAGTGGGAACTCCAGGCACTTGCCACCATGCCCGGCTCATTTATTTATTTTTTGTAACAATGAAGCCTCACTATGTTGCCCAGGCTCAATATTACTTTTATAACTTAGAAGTTTAAATCTTTTAAAATGTTAACTTGAGAGGAGGGAGTGTTTTATTTTTTTCCTTTATATCCTTCTCTATTGTTTGAATTTTTTACAACCATTATGTCTATAAATATAAAAATATAATACAATTTTTTTTTGAGATGGAGTCTTGCTCTGTCACCCAAGCTGGAGCACAGTGGCATGATCTCGGCTCATTGCAATCTCTGCCTCCTGGGTTCAAGAGATTCTCCTGTCTCAGCCTCCTGAGTAGCTGGAATTACAGGCGCATGCCACCAAGCCTGGTTAATTTTTGTGGGTTTCATCATGTTGGCCAGGCTGATCTTGAACTTCTGACCTCAGGTGATCCACCTGCCTCAGCCTCCCAAAGTGCTGGGATTACAGGCATGAGCCACTGCGCTCGGCCATATAATACAATTTCTTTTTTAACAAAAATATATTGGCTTTGATGTCAAGCAGACCTTGTTCTTGTTCTCAACCTTTCCTTTACCACCTGGTTGGCTCAGCCTCTCTGAGTATCAATTTCCTCTGCAGCAATTTTGGATATTAACAGAATGTACAGGCCAGGTGCTGTGACTCATGCCTATTATCTCAGCACTTTGGGAGGCCAAGGTGGAAAGATCCCTTGAGGCCAGGAGTTCAAGACCAGCCTGGGCAACATAGTGAGCTCTCATCTCTACAAATAATAATAATAATAATAATAATAATAAAGAATTAGCCAGGCATGGTAGTGCATGCCTGTAGTCCTAGCTGCTTGGAAGGCTGAGGTGAGAGGATCACTTGAGCCCAGGAGTTCAAGGCTGCAGTGAGCTCTGATCACACCACTGCATTCCAGCCTAGGCAACTGAGAAAACTTCATTTCAAAAGGGAGAGAGAAAGAGAGAGAGAGAGAGAGAGAATGTATGGAGCAAGCGTGCATTGCAGTGAATGTCAGCTTTATCATTATGATTATTATACCCCATCAAGGGAGATGGCAAGCTCTTGTACACCATCCCAGTTGGTGAGTTAATGCCCATCCCTGTGACAGACTCTATAAAGCTACTTAAAATGTTGTAGACCAGTGGCTCACAAACTGTTTTTAGGAATGTAATTCAGTTACAAATGAAATCTTAGGGGGAAGCCCAGAATGTATAACACAGGAAGGAGAAGATTGTATCAGCATTCAAAGTGTAACACCCATACTGAGTGGATGTTTGCAGCCTTATGTTTGTCCTGTATCCTGTCCCCTTCTTTTGGTGACAATACCCTGGTCTTCCTTTCGGGGGAAATGTCCCTCCCCCAACTCTCAAGCCCCTCCACAGCATCAGAGGTGGGCGTGGACCTGATGCCTAAAGCATCCTCTGGACACAGGGAAAGAAAGGTTCAGGGACCAGAATAACCAGTTAGGGCCAGTCAGTCTTGTCACTTCCATGCAAAGTGTGAAGAGAGGGAAGGTCTTTTCCTTTTTTTTTTTTTTTTTGAGACAGAGTCTCCCTCTGTCACCTGGGCTGGAGTGCAGTGGCGCAATCTTGGCTTACTGCAACCTCTGCCTCCTGGGTTTAAGCGATTCTCCTGCCTCAGCCTCCCGAGTAGCTGGGACTACAGGTGTGTGCCACCACTCCCGGCTAATTTTTTTATTTGTTTAGTAGAGACAGGGTTTCACCATATTGGCCAGGCTGGTCTCGAACTCCTGACCTCATGATCTGCCCTCCTCGGCCTCCCAAAGTGCTGGGATTACAGATATGAGCCACCATGCCCGGCCAGGAAGGTCCTTTGCTTCCTGGATTTGAGCCTGGGATGGGGGTGGGGTAAGCCTAGAGCTGCCAGAGGCCATCCTTAGAGCCTATGAATGAGGCCCATGCTGGGAAAGGTGAACCAGGGAGACGGAGAAAAATGGGCCCTGGTGACAAGGAGGAAAGCCCCTGAATCGCACTGTGCCTGAAGCCAGCACTATCCTCTGGAGTTTTTTATTGCAGGAGCCATTATGCTCTAGTCAGTTGGGTTTTCTGTCACTTGCAACCAAAGAAGAGCTAAATGATGTAATACATTTATTCATAAAGCCAGTTAGGAAAAAACAATGAAGGTGCTTTGATAGACATTAACATTTGAAATCAGGAGTTAGGGATGACAGCTGATGTCTTTTATCATCCTTGCATTCAATTTCTTCTTCTTTTTTTTAGTATTAACTTATTTTTTTATTTTAGTTTAGTTTTTCAATTGACACATAATAATTGTACATATCATGATGTTTCTATACATATAATGTATAGTGATCAGATATCAGGGTTATTAGCATATCCATCATCTGAAACATTTCTCATTTTACATGCAACTTATTTCTGTATTTGGTTTTCGTTGCCTGATGGTTCCACTATCAAGGAGATCTGGATTCACAGGTAAGAGGTTGCAAATTGTTTGTGGTTTAATGTAGGACTTGGGTGCCCAAACGCTGGAGCAAGACAGTCGGAGCTCAAATACTCCCCAGCTGCGGAGTCTGGGGCAAGCCACTTGACCTCTCTGAGTCTCAGTATACTAGCACCCACCTCACAGGAGGGTTGGGAATAGGAGATGAGTGAATACATGATACACGTGAAAGCATTTAGACAGTGCCTGACACCTGGTTTGGGTGAACTCGTGTTCTTATTCTGCCACATTCTAACTCATCGGAGCACCTGTGTGCTGCCTCGGGCTGACAGGTTTACCGGAATAAAACTTCACCTGCTATGTCGGTTTCATTGGCAAACATCCTGAGATGGCAGGGCATGCTTTTATAAAACTTATTTGCCAATGCTTCTCTGTGATTTAGGATTTTCTGGATAGTGACCTCAGAGCCGTGCTGCAGGGACAAAGAAACCTCTAGAGACGTTTTAGGAAAGTGATTTTGAGCTCAACATGCAGAACATGTTCCAGTGCATGAAGCTGTCTAGAGTGGACCAGGCTGCCCTCCAGGTAAGAGCTTCCTGTGTCAAGAAAGTGTTCATAATTAGGCTGATTGTCGTGCCGTGAGCATCATAATAAGGATGCCAGCACCAGATGGAAGGAAGACTTCATTCACGCATTCATTCATTCATCAAACGTTTACTGAGTTCTTTTTTTGTTTTGTTGAGAGTCAAGGTCTCACTTACTCTGTCACCTGGGCTGGAGTGTAGCGATGCCTTCATAGGTCACTGCGGCCTCAATCTGCTGGGCTCAAGGGATCCTCCCAACAACAGGTGCATGCCACCACACCCAGCTAGCTTTTTAAATTTTTGTAGAGACAGTGTCTCACTTTATTGCCCAGGCTGGTCTTGAACTCCTGGCTTCAAGCTATCCTCCCACCTCGGCCCTGCAAAGTGCTGGATTACTGGATTACCATGCCCAGCCTCCAGAGTTCTTACAAGGAGGCAGGCACTAGGCCGAACGTCCCCTCTAACTCTCAGATTAGGTAATTTCACAAATAATTTCTTGCAAAGGTAAGAAAGACTCAGCCGGGCGCAGTGGCTCATGCCTGTAATCCCAGCACTTTTGGAGGCCGAGGCAGGTGGATCACCTGAGCTCAGGAGTTCGAGACCAGCCTGGGCAACATGATGAAACCCTGTCTCTACCAAAAATACAAAAAAAAAAATTAATAACAATTAGCTGGACATGGTGGCATTTTAAAAATTAGCTGAGCCTGATGGCACACGCCTGTGGTCTCAGCTACTCGGGAGGCTGAGGCAGGAGGGTCACCTGAGCCCAGTTCAAGACCAGCCTGGGCAACATAGTGAGACCCTGTCTCTACAGAAATTTTAAAATTTAGCCTGGCATGGTGGTCCACACCTGTAGTCCCAGCTACTTGGGAGGCTGAAGTAGAAGGTTCTCTTGAGCCTGGGAGGCAGAAGTGGCAATGAGCCGAGATCACGCCCCTGTACCCCAACCTGGGTGACAGAGTGAGACCCCATCTCAAAAAAAAAAAAAATGAGAGAGAGAGAAAGATTCCTTCCACCAGCCTTCTGTGGGCTGTTTTCATTTTTAAAGAGTATCAAGTGTGCATGCTTCATGCTAAGGACTGGGTTTCTGATGGTGGCCCCTCAGACACCACTGCAGCTTACCTGGGAGTAGAGAGGAAAGGCAGCCCCACCTGCCTTGCTACACATATTACCTGCCGGTGTGAACAGAACAAGGGAGAAAGACACACCCCCCCAACACCTCCGACCAAGGTAGGGTTTCAGATCATAACAGCAGTATTAAAAGTGACCAGCTAAGCCGGGTGTGGTGGCTCACACCTGTAATCCCAGCACTTTGGGAGGCCCAGGCGGGTGGATCACTTGAGGTCAGGAGTTCAAGACCAGCCCAACCAACATGGTGAAACCGCCTATCTACTAAAATACAAAAATTAGCCAGGCATGGTGGTGGCTGCCTGTAGTCCCAGCTACTCAGGAGGCTGAGACCGGAGAATCGCATGAACCTGGAAGGTGGAGGTTGCAGTGAGCCGAGATTGTGCCACTGCACTCCAGCCTGAGCAACGGAGTGACACTCTGTCTCAAAAAAAAAAAAAGTGACAAACTAAGCATGTAACACATGTGAGCTCATTTCATTTCAGCTGCCCTGGGTCGGGGAGAGGGGTTGGGTGGGAAGGTGGGGATAGGTAGGCAGTTTGGAAGCAGATCGCCCTCCCCTACTCACTCACCAACACCTTCCCTCCACGTATGCACAGCGGAAGACCTCAACCTCCTCTATCCCCTGGTGAACAAACAGGCAAGTTGGAGAGCAGACGGTGGTACCAGCAGCAGGAACAGCAGATCAATCAAATTGTCTTCACCAGAAAGCTTAGATCAGGTGCCCGGAAAGAAAGCATCCATCAAGGGGTAGAACATTGGCCTTCAAGGAGTGTCCAGTAGGCCCTGGAAGGTCCTAGCTCCCTGGAACAGAACATCTCTATCTATTGAGCATTTTCTGTGTGTCTGATAGTAATGACAATAATAGCTGGCATGTATTCAGTCCATGCCCAGTTTAAGCCTCATAGAACTTCTGTAAGGCGATTGAGGTGACCCTCTTTTTATTTCAGATAAGAAACCTGGGGCTCAGAGAGGCAGAATGTCTCTTCCAATCAGCAGGCCTGCCTGGCTTCAAAGCTCCTGCCCTCCCTACTCTGCTACCCAGCGTTCTGTGACTCCCATAATCCTCCCAAAACCTCCAAGGGTGCTTTTATGCCCATTTCACAGGTGCAGAAACAGAGGTCCAGAGAGGCAAAGTCACTTGCCCAAAGACCCACAAGAGCTGAGCTGGCCCTCAGCCCGGTTCCATCTGATCTCCAGTCCTCGGGCTTCCCCTCACCTGTGGCCTCCCTGAGCAAGAACCTGAAGGAGACAGAGTGTGGTACACAGGCTCATTTCTGGTTCAGGGGACAGTGTGTGCGGTAGCAGGAGAAGCCTCCAGGCCCATCGTAGAAAGGCATAGCCCCCCGCCTCTCTTTCTCTGCAGCCTGGGGAAAATCTCACTTCCTATAGGGGCTGCTGCTCTAGCCAATTAATCTCCACATTTCTCCTTCTAAATGTAAATGGCAGGTGAGTGGGATGTTATGGGTTTTGGAAAAATAAAAAGCAACACAAAAGTAATTTGTGTTCAATTTGTGTGCAGCTCTTGACAAAAGCCCCAAAGAGACAAGGACTCCCCAGCCCTAAGTTCCATTCTGGGCCTCCACCTTGGAGGGTGGGGAGGGCTCAGTGAGGAATGAACGGGTTCTTCACATCTCACGACTTCTGGGAAGGACAGCCTCCCCCGCCCAGCGCCCCACCCTCCTTCTCCTCCCCTCACCTCTCCTTTGTCTCTCTCCCTCCCTAACCTCTCCTCCCTTTCCCAGCTCTCTGCTTCTCTCTCTCCCCAACCCCCAGAACTCCGCTGGTGCACTGCACCGAGAGGCAATTTATAAAGCAGATGTTTACTGCAAGGTTTTACATGAGCTTGGTGCCTCGCCAAACGTTATAGTAATTGGAGGCTGCGTTTAATTACTGATCAATGTAAAGTTAGGAAGAGACAGGCTCGGAAAATGCCTCTGGTCTAGACTTTCCTCTCTGCCTCCAAGAAGGCAAGAGCTCCTGAGCCGAGGCCTGAATAGCAGCAAGAATTAGTAAAACAGGCTTGCAAGTAGCTACTGGCCCACTGGGCTCTAGGAAATGGTACTGGGGAGAAGAGACCAGATTTTGCTATAACCATTCCTCTTCTTGCTAGTTCATTATTGATGGCTTCTTTGTGCCAGAACTGTGTTGGGCACTGGGGTCACAGGGAGTAATGAATTTCTCCCAATGCCTGGGCCAGGTGATTTACATACATTATTGTTCAACATAAGACAGGTATGCTAGCCAGGCTCTAAGTCCAGAAGTGATAGCTTGTGACTTCCAAGGCTAAGTCATTACAGACACCGCAGCCTCTGTCTTGTTCTCTTAGATCATTTGCTCCAGGGGAAGCCAGCCACCATATCATGAGGACACTCAGGCAGCCCTGTGGGGAGATCCACGTGGGGAGGAACTGAGGAGCCACCTTGAGGATTGGATCCCCCAGCTCAGTCAAGCCTTCAGATGGCTGCAGTCCTGGCCAACATCATAACTGCAACTTCACGAGGGATACCAAACAAAAGCCATCCAGCTATGCCACTCCCAGGTTCCTGACTCACAGAAACTATGAATGCTAAATATTTATTGTGTTAACTCACTGCATTTTAGAATAATAGGTAACTAATACAATAGCCATGGAAAAGAAGGAAATACAAGGAAGCCTGATAAGTAGGAAACACAAATAAATATGGCAAGAAAGAGTCCAGCCATATAGTTATGTAATTATTTAATAGATATATATATATAAAAGATAGATTGAGGCAAGGTGCAGTGGCTCATACCTGTAATCCCGACAGTTTGACAGGCCAAGGCAAGAGGATCAGTTGAGGCCAGGAGTTCAAGACCAGCCTGGGCAATATAGCAAGACCCCATCTCTACTAAAAATAAATTGTTAAAAAAGATAGATAGACAGAGATAGATATGGTCATAGATACCTATGAATGTAGATATGGATACAGATATTTTGATATATTGATATATATTTTATATATGATATAACAATATAATCACAATAAATGTGAATGAGTTAAATTCATCAATTAAAACATATTATTTCATTCTTTCCTCACAATAACCCCAGGAGATAAACATTATTATATCCACTTTACAGGTGAAAAAATTGAGGCTCAGAATGGGAAAGAAACTTGCCCAAGGTCTCCGAACTCAAAAATGGTAAGGTTGTGATTCAAACCCGGGTCCTTCTGAATACAAAGCCCAGAGACTCTGATACCACACTGTCTTCCTATTTCCTTGTGATAGAAGAGGAAACTGAGACTCAGAAAGGGTGAGTGACTTGCTTAGGGTCACACATCAAGGCATTGCAAAGCTGGAGTCAGAGCCAAGCACCTGACTCATTGTCTGGTGTCTGCCCAGTGACCTTTGGAGCTCTGCCATCAATGCACAAGCATCTCAGGGGTCTTCTGTCTTTGTAGCTGTTTAAGACGGCTGGGGACCCTTGACTGTGGTCAGAGAGATGCTGTAGAGTCAGATGGTGGGGCCTCCTCAGGGGAGGACACCAGCACAAAGCAACATGCAGGAGTGCAGGGTGGGGGTGGCTCGATGCATTGAGCTGAACTCCGGTAATTACATCAAGGCCAGAAGCATAATTTGTATCTGGGTGATGAATGTCTGTGTTTTCGGGCCTGATTGCCCTATTTACATTTGGAATTTGCTGATCTATTATTAATGTTTCCTGGAGGCCAGGGTGACGGGTATGTGCAGCTGGGGAGCCCCCTTCCCCCCAATCCAGGGAATATTAGTTCTTAGGCTCTAGCTACTCCAAGCCCCATTTACCTGCTCCTTGTGTAACCCTGACCTTCATGAGGCTCTCTTGGACCAAATGGCATGGGGCTACCTGAGATGAGATTTCCCAACCTCTTACAGACCTGTGCATGCACACTCAGATGTACGTATGTGGCAGGCACAGTAATTGCATACTCACACACTCACACCTATGTATATACATACCTACCTCCTTATCTACCCTTACACACCCTCACACAAACATGCACCTACATGAAATGCATATGCATGTGCATGCAAACACTGATGTGTACATGTGCACACACATACAGCATGCACACACACCATCACATGCACCGACCATGCTGAGAACAGCACAGCAGCTTGCCATGGTCTCCCAGCCAGAGTGGTGATGGTCGAGTCCATGAACCATGGGCCCAGATGGTTAGCATTTGAATCCCAACTCTGCCGCTTACCAGCTGTGTGATCTTAAGCAAGTTACTTCACTTCTCTGTGCTCTGTTTCCCTCTATGTAAAATGAGGATGATAACCTTATTCATCTCATAAGATTGTTGTGAGGAAGTAGTGAGCTAATGAAACACCCTTGCCTAATGCGTGGTAAGCACTGGATATGTATTTGCAATGTCGTTATTAATGTTATTGCTTATGTTCCTGAAACATAGTAGACTCTGAGTCATTTTGTTGAAGGGATGGTTAAACACACCCTTCCAAGTTCAGGTACACAGTCCCACTGTCCCTCCCCCAACATTTCTGCTTCTTCATTTCTTCAACCCCTCCTGAGGTCAAGCTCCACAGCCTCTTCTGAAGCCCCTCCTGTCTGTTCACCCCTCTGTGTCTACCTCAAGGCTTCAGACCAGACGGAACTATAGAAAGAGCACTGGAGTTGGAGTCCCCAGACTAAGAATCAGACCATGGCTCTGCCACTTGCCAGCAGCATGACCCTGGCCCTGCAATTCTAAGACTCAGTTTCATGATCTAGCCCATGGGGTAATGATAGAAATTACCTTAAGAAACAACCACCAATGGATGGCTACTGGTGGAGGGACGGATAGGCAGTGTAGGGATGAGCATGTATATTCCCTGGCCAGGCTGGGCCCTGCTGGGGGCTGTTTGTGGAGGGGAGTGACTACACTGTCATGCAAATGAGTATGCAAATTACATGCTCACATGTGCATGGGCACCCACATCCTTATAGGGGCACTTTCACACAGACATGTACCTACAAGGGAATGCATGTGTAAATATGCAAACACACATGATGCAGCCACACGGGAAGTGCCAGGACTTGGAGGAGATGGTGCTATGTGACCTTGCCTGAGTCTCCATACCTCTCTGAGCCTCCATTTTCTTTGTTCGTTAAATACAATGAGCTGCACCTGGCCCATGTTTAATTGTGTTGAGGACTGAATAGACAATGATTGGTAATTCTGATCATGGTGCTTAGTATACAGTAAGCACTTAATACGTGGCAGCTATGATGAGCTTCTTCATTTGCGAAGTCTCAGGCTGGAAGGAGTGCTCTCTGAGACCCCCACCAACTCCAAGGTCCTGTGAGTCTGTGGTTTTCGGCCCCCAATCCCTTAGAGTTTGTCAGCCATCTAGACTGGAAGGCCCTTGTGTAGTTTCCAGAAACTGGCTCCCAAAAGTTGATTCTGCCATTCTTTGCCTATGCTGGAATCTCTGGCCTGTGGCAACTCTAAGAGTTATGCTGGTGGACCCAGTGACAGATGAGGAAACTGAGGCCCTGGGTGAGGCAAGAGTCACCAAGGCCAGCCCAGAGCTGGAGGTGGGACGGACATTGGAACCTAGACTACTGGTTACCCTGGGCTGGGCTTCTGCAGGCAGCATTTTTTTTTTTTTTGAGACAGAGTCTCACTGTGTCACCCACGCTGGAGTGCAGTGGCGCGATCTCGGCTCACTGCATCCTCTGCCTCCTGGGTTCAAGCGATTCTCCTGCCTCAGCCTCCAGAGTAGCTGGAACTACAGGTGCATGCAACCACGCCCAGCTTTTTTTTTTTTTTTTTTTGTATTTTTAGTAGAGATGGGGTTTCACCATGTTGGCCAAGATGGTCTTAATCTCCTGACCTCAGGTGATCCACCTGCCTCAGCTTCCCAAAGTGCTGGGATTACAGGCACGAGCCACCGCACCTGGCCTGCAGCCAGCATTTTTGCAGCCTTCTCTGTGCAGAGCAGAAGCTGGGCGTGTTGGCTCAGTCTGAGTGTCCTACTTCAAGATGTGACCCATCTCAGGGTCACCAAGCCCTAAGCAGTGCTCCCCACCACACACACAGACACAAATCAAATACATTGTATGTGAAGACCCCATAACAGGAATAGGCACTACCCTGTATTGAGTACTCACTACGTAGAAGCACTTCCCACCTGTTTCATCTCATCCTCATGTGTAGGAAGCTGAGGCAAGGAACGCGTTCAAGGACACACAGGTCAGAAATAACAGAGTTGGAACTTGAACCTGGGTCCTCTTGACTCCAGAGTCTCTGCCTTTAACTTTGATGCTCCAGTGTCTCCCCAGTGAAGTCAAGCAGAGAAAATGGGTTTGCAAACTGCAACAGGCAGGGCCGACCTGGGATCAGAGGCCTTGATTGCTCCTGGGTTTGGGGGGTGGGGGAGTAGGAAGAGGTGCCTGGCCTAGAGGCTGCAGTAGCAAGAACCGCCCACTGCGCCCTCCAGAAAGGGGCCCCCGTTTTCTTGTGATGCCAGGGAAGGTCGGGCAGTGAGCACATTAAATAAGGCCATAAATTTGTCATGAAGACTGGAAATGAACAGGGCTTATCATTTATGGATGGAATAATTAAGCCACTGCTTTTGGTGGCTTTGCTGAGGGCTGTGCCTGGACTCCAGGCGTCGCCAGCAACCAAGTCAGGGACCCCTTGGGGGATTTCACTGTCATTCCCCGAAACCCCAGCATCTCACACCAGACACTGAGGAGACTCCACCAGCGGCCAGGACAGCCACCTACTCAGTCAGTACAGACCTCCCGGGCTGCATGAGGTCATAAAAACCCTGACCAATCCCAGGGAGACCCCTCTCTCAAACTCTGCCCATGGAGGGGTTGCCCACCTCCTTAGATAGAAGTGGTAGACCTGGCTTCCTGGAACGAAAAGAGGCCCCTGGTATGGTAGAAAGTGTGAAGCATTTAGACCAACCTGGGTTCGAATCTTGGCTCTCTCATGCTCCAGCTGTGTGCCTCTGGGCCAGTCACTTCACCTCTCTGAGCCACCTCTCAAAAATGGGCAAAATAGACCAGGCACAGTGGCCCATGCATGTAATCATTGTATTTGGGGAGGAGGTAGGATTGCTCTAGGCCAAGCGTTTGAGTCCAACCTGGACAACACAGTGAGACTTCATCTCTACAAAAAACATTTAAAAAGTAGCCGGTATGGTGGTGCACACCTATAGTCCCAGCTACTCTGGAGGCTGAAGCAGGAGGATTGCTTGAGCCCAGGAGTTCCAGGTTACAGTGAGCTATGATTGCACCGCTGCACTCCAGCCTGGCAGACAGAGTGAGACCCTGTCTCTGAAAAAAAAAAAAAAAAAAAAAGAGGCAAAATAGTGTTTAGTGTTGTATGAGTTATGTGGAGGATCGAGTTAAATCATAGCTATGAAGTGCCTAGTGAGGATCAGGCATCTTGTAAGTGCTCTACAAATCCAGCATGTCATTTCTTTCACCCAACAGAGTTCTCAGGCAGGACTAGAAGGCTCAGAGAGGCAAGGAGACTCAACTGAGGAAACACAGCAAGTGAGCAAAAAGTGGTGCCTACTTCCTTCCCCTGGAGTTCCCTGCCATCTATCATGCATGGTAGAGGGCTCAGCTCATTCCCCAAGAAAAGACTGAGTTCCAGTCCCCTCCCTGCTCCCAGCTACGGCAGGTCAGTGGAGAAGAGAGGGAGGTCATTGTACAGGTGATTGTAGCCACTAATATTTCCAGAGCTCTTGCAGTGGGGTAAGAGCTATCCTAGGTGCTCTGCACTTGTGATTTCATTTTATTCTCCAAACAACACTTTGAAGTAGGAACCATTATCATCCCCATTTTAGAGGTGAAGAAACGGAACTCACACCCAGATCCTTGACCTGAGTCACTTAGCCAAGATGTGGAATTTGTGTGTGATTTCTTGGGTCCCAGCAATGTCAGGCTTGGGGGAGGATAGCAAATTAAGACTATTTGGATTCTGCCGGCACATTCCAGATTTCCAGCTTTGCTATTCCATGTTCTTGAGTGGGTTCAAGCCCTTTTTTACAGATTGGGAGACTGAGGTCCAGCCATTGAGGCAGAGCCTTAGAGCTTGCCCACTAGTTCTCCAGGGCCTGTCCCATCAGTGGCAGACACCAAGGCTGATGCAATCAGAGAGGCCTCGGCCACCTGCCTTGGGGAAAGGTCTGGACCCTCCTTGCCTCCCCACCCCACCCACTCTCCATCACTATGGCAACCATGCAGGTGAGCCTCATCACCGCTAATCCTCTAATTACCAGCCACCTCTTCAATCGGCTGTAATTACTTTGGGGACACAGTTAACCTCTCATTAGGAACGCACGGCCGCTTTCTCCAAAAGCACAGCAGTGACATGCCTAGTAATTTACCGCCCCGGCTCGCAGGGCCGCTTTGTATTTAACTTGGGCGCCATTGCATCCCTGTCATTACTCCAGCCCGGTTGTCATGACGATTAATCATTCAATCCCTCATCAGCAACTTTTGCCAAATGTCACCCTGCTCTTGATCAAAATCCATCCTGCAGCCCGACACTGGGGGACTAATGACTTGGAAATAGGCTTCCCCATTCCTGAGAGCTTTTCCCCAAAACTCCTTTTCAGCTCCTTCCAGGAAAGGGAAAGAAAAATGTGAGCTCAGTGTGAAGGGGGGTGAAGGGGGGTGAAGGGGGGTGGTGAGGGTGGCAGAAAAATTAGCAGGTATTGAGTGCTTACTCTGTGCTAGGCACCTGAGGGACATCTATGCACTTAACCCTAATGGCAACACATTTCCTAGAAGGGGAAATTGAGGCTCAGGGAAGCTGAGTGGCTTGCCAACAAGGAAGTATAGAGAGAGTCTTCTTTAGATCTCTCTGATTCCCAAGCTGGCCTGTTTTGACCAGACCTCAAGAATCTTGACTATCACCAATTATCAAGGATCCTGGAATGCCAGAGTTTGGACAGCCCAGTTTAATGGGCCAGAAATTAGCTGGCCCATAAAATCCAGGGCAAAAAGCATTAAGAGACAAACCTGGGCACTTTATGATAAGGAGCCCAATCCAGGATGAACAGATAACTGTCGTGAATACCTATGTCCCAAACAACATGGCAGCAACATCTGGCAGACAGCAACCTCAGAATCCAGATGAAGAAATAGGCTGAAACATATTGGTAATAATGCCATAAAATTATCTAGACTAAGATTCTTGACCTGGGGTCCTTGGAGCTTCATGATGGACCTTGGTGACCCATGAGCCCCCTGAGAATCATGCTACATTTTGATTGGATGTATGTGCATTTTTCTAGGAAGATGCTACAGAAAATGCTAAGAACTGCTCTAGCACGTTTGTCTCATCTTTCCCCGTATCCCTATTTTATAGAAGGGAATACTGAGGCCCAGGTAGGGGCCATGGCTTGTCCAAAGTTCCATAGCAATTCAGGGTGGAAACCCCAGGTCCAAGCAGTGATGAACTCTTTCTCAGATGCCTAGAGCAGCCAAGTAGGGCTGGGCAGGCTGTGCAGTGCACAACCCCAGGGGCCTTCATGAAGACAGTGATGTGCATGACACCCTCCTCTCTGGGTTCTGCTAGATCAAGGGGAAGAATTTTTTCTCCTTCACAGTGGCTGCCAGCCCCCCTGGTCCTCGGACTTCTAAGGAAGCCCAGCCCCCAATCCTGCTAAAGGAATCTTTCCTAGGCCCCTCCCAGGGAACGTTCCTGCTGGCTGGGCCGCCAGCATGTGTGAGACATAATTACAGCACGTTGTAAATGGCATTAACAGACTGTCACAGCAGCCACATGGTATTAGCAAATGGCTCTATCTTCATCAGGCAGTCCCCGCAGCCCCCGGGATAGAGCACTTCCCAAGGGGTCTTCTTCCAGGTCCAGGTTGCATAAGCCTCCTGGTGGGGGACTAGGGGTGGGGGCAATGATTCAACTAACAGAGACCTGGCGATTCTCCAAGGCTTTCTGAGGTCTCAGCAAAGAGCTGAGTAAAAAGTTAGGAAATCTGATTTGTAAACCTAGTTCAGCAGCAAACTTTCTGTGGGGGACAAACTAACCTTTATCAGGCAGCTACTTATGTGCCAGGTGCTCTAGAATGTAATCTTATTTAAACCTCATAACAACAGCTAAACAATTTTATTCACCTTGCTTTACTGAGGCTCAGAGGGGAAAGGTCGCTTGTCCAAGTCCCTTCAGCTAATAAGTGGCAGGTGTAGGATTCAAACCAAGGTCTGATGCCTTCAGAACCTGGGCTTTTCCATATATCATGTTGCTTCTTCGGAAAATTCTTTGATCCGTTTTCTGACAATAGAATCTATAGCCTTGAAGGTAATTGTCTAAAGCTGCCAGCCCGCTGGAAAGTCACCAGCCCCTGAGCTCTACTTAATGGGGCTTCCATGGGAGCAACATAGTAACAATATGGTAATAATTGAGATAATAACAATTGTTAAATGTTTCCATACAGTTTATCCTATGATTCTTTGTAACAAACCTATGAAGAAAAAGGAACAAGTAGTCCTATTTGAGAGAGTTCAATACTAAGGTCCAGAGGGGGAAAGGAACTTCCTCAAAGCTCCACAGTAAGTCTGTAGTGGAGCCAGGATGAATTCCTCTTGTGTCCTAATTCTCAGTCCTGTTGTTTTCCCACAAGCCACTGAGAAAGGTGTCCATAGGGCTGCGTCTGGAGACTGAGCAGGAGAGCATTCATTCTTCCGGGTGCTTCCTGCCCTCCCACCTGCCCAGTGGGCACCAGTGATTTATGCTTTATCTGGGAGGCCTCCAGGCTGCAGGCAGCAGGATAGGCTGCTTCCCGACTGGTAAGCAAATCCCCCGCTGAGCAGGTCATATTTTATCCGGGCCACCACCTGCCAGCTCATTTGCTTACAGATACAGGTGCTTCATCAGGAAGGAATTAACGATTACTTAGCCCAGAGACCCCGGCAGATAGAGAGCAAGCCTGGGCCATAGCTGGGGTGGGAAACCAGGAACCTGTCTGTGAGGTCTCTATCTCCTCCCAGACCCTTAGCCTGATCTGGAACCAAAGGATAGGTAGGAGTCAAGCAAGGATAGAAGGAGGGGCCAGGTGCAGTTGCTCACACCTGTAATCTTAGCACTTTGGGAGACCAAGGTGGGAGGATCTCTTGACCCCAGGAGTTTGAGATCAGCCTGGACAACATGGCAAACCCCATCTCTACTAAAAATACAAAAATAGTTGGGTATGGTGGCGCACACCTGTGGTCCCAGCTACTCGGGAGGCTGAGGCTCAAACCCAGGAGGTGGAGATTGCAGTGAGCTGAGACTATACCACTGTACTCCAGCTTGGGAGACAGAGCAAGACTCTGTCTGGAAAAAAAAAAAAGAAATAAAAAAAGGATAGAAGGAGAAACCTACCTGCTTTGGAGGAAGCTGATCTCCTGCTCCCAACCCCATCCACATTCTACCAGTTCTTCAGAGTTTGGTGCCAATAACCCCATTCTCGGCAGCCTTCCAAGATCTTCTGCTTACCTTACCAAAAATAATACTATAGTAAATTGAACAGTCCCAGATTGTTTATTGGTGCCTAGTACTTTATAAACATTGCCTCATTTAATCCAGACCAACAAATAGGAGGCATTTTTAAACTCCTATTTTACATATAAGGAAATTGAAGCTCAGATTAAGCAACTTGTCCAAGGTCACACAATGAGTAACGGGCAGCGCCTACGCTTCTCTGATTTCAGATCTCCATTCTAAGCAGGATGTACTGCCCCACCCAGCCTGTTCCCTGAACCCCAGACTTTTCTTTTTCAGTGCTTTATTTACTTGCTCATTTATTTATTTATTTATTTTTGAGACAGGGTCTCATTCTGTCACCCAGGCTGGAGTGCAGTGGTGCAATCATAGTCCACTGCACCCTCAACCTCCTGGGCTCAAGTGATCCTCCCACCTCAGCTTCTCAAGTAGCTGGGACTACAGGCGCACCACACCTGGCTAATTTTTATTTTTATATTTTTTTGTAGAGCCAGAGGTTTCACTATGTGTCCCAGGCTGGTCTCAAACAATCATCCTGCCTCAGCTTCTCAGAGTGCTGGGATTTATAATCGTGAGCCACCACACTGGGCCTATTTACTTATTTTTAAAATAATTTTTAAATTTCAGATCCACAGAAAAGTTTTTCTTTATTTTAGAAACATTAGATTTTGGATTTACAGAAAAATTACAGATGGTTCAGAGATAGTACAGAGTTCCCATATACTCCACACCATTTCTCCTATTATTAACGTCTTATGTGAAGATGGTACATTTGTCACAGTTAATGAACCGATATTGATACACTATTATTAACCAAGTCAAAACTTTATTTAGATTTCCTTAGTTTTTACCTAATATCCTTTTCCTGTACCACGATCCTATGCAGGATACCACAGTACATTTAGTAGTCACTTTTTCTTCGGCTCTTGTTATGTGGGTCTGTTTCTTGAACTTTCTTTGTTTTGATGACCTTTAGGATTCTACAGAGTACTAGTCACATAATTTGTACAATGTACCTCAGTTGGAATTTGTCTGATGTTTTTCTCGAATTAGACCACGGTTATCTGTTTTAGGAGGAAGACCACAGAGGTAAGTTGCCATTCTCATCACATCAAAGTACGTATTATCAACATGACCTGGCCAGGTGTGGTGGCTCATGCCTATAATCCCAGCACTTTGGGAGGCCAAGGTGGGTGGATCAGGAGTTCAAGACCAGCCTGGCCAACATAGGGAAACCCCATCTCTACTAAAAATACAAAAATTAGCTGGACGTGGTGGCACACACCTGTAATCCCAGCTACTCAGGAGGCTGAGGCACGAGAATTGCTTGGACGTGGGAGGCAGAGGTTACAGTGAGCCAAGACCACACCACTGCACTCTAGCCTGTGTGACAAGAGTGATCCCCTGCTCCCAACCCCATCCAAATTCTACCAGTTCTTCAGAGTTTGGTGCCAATAACCCCATTCCCAGCAGCCTTCCAAGATCAAAAAAAAAAAAAAAAAAAAAAAAACAAACATGACCTATCACTGTTGATCTTAACCTTTATCATGAGGCTGAGCTAGTGTTTGTCAGTCTTCTCCACTGTCCTATTACTCTGGAGAGCAGTGGCATGATCACAACTCACGGCAGCCTCAACCTCCCGGGCTCAAGCAATCCCCCCACCTCAGCCTCCTAAAGTGCTGAGATTACAAGTATAAGCCTGTAATGTTACTTTTGTGTTTCCTCCTTTCCATATTGCACTCTTTAGAAGGAAGTCACTAAATGCATCCCAAACTTAAGGAGTGGGAAGTTACGCTGCACCTCCTTGAGGGCAGAGTATTTACATAAATTATTCAGAATTATTCTGCAAAGAAGATTTGTATATTCTCTTCTTTGTTTGTTTATTCAATCATTTATTTTTATTAGTGTGGACTCATGGATATTTGTTTTATACTTTGAGTCATGATCCAGTACCACTGTGTGCTTTTTAAATGATACTTGGCTCTTTCTTCCTTGGTTCATCAGTAATTGCCAAAATCCGTTCTAAGGCAATCTTATTCCATGGCATTTTAATAGGCAATCCCCTCAAAATAGATTTTGGAGGCAAGTCATTTGAGTAATGGTGGAAAAGGATTGGAAAGAGATCTTGACTGCATTGACTGGTCAGATTTTTTTTTTTTTTTTTTTTTTTTGAAGCTAGAATCTTGCTCTGTTGCCCAGGCTGGAGTGCTGTTGTGCAATCAGAGCTCACTGCAGCATTGACCTCCCAGGCTCAAGGAATCCTCCTGCCTCAGCTCTCAAGTAGCTAAGACTACAGGCATGCACCACCATGCCCAGCTAGTTGTTTTTTGTTTTGTTTTGTTTTTGTTTTTCAGAGATGAGGGGGTGGTCTTGTTGGTCTTCAACTCCTGGCCCCAATTGATCATCCAGTCTTGGCCTCCCAAAGAGCTGAAATTATAGGTGTGAGCCACCATGCCTGGCCCAAATCTTTTAATGGGCTAATAATGTGAGTAGTGAATCACTTAGAGGAAGGTCTAATAGGCAACATTTCCCTCATTTTTTTTTTCCTGGAACCCTGTTCTGGGGGCAGGGAAGGAGGGACAGGTAAAGGACGCATAGGAGAAAATCATCAAACCAGGAGCTCTTAAGAGCAAAGATTATGTTTTATCCTCCTCTTCCTCTCCAGAAATTAGTACAGAGAAGGTGCCAAGGAAAAGCAGTTAGATAGGTGGAAGGATAGATAGATGGATGGAAGGGTGAGTGAAAGGGTGAATGGATGGATGGATAGATGGATGGATGGATGGATGGATGGATGGATGGATGGATGGATGGGTAAGTGGATAGTTATGTAAATGGATAGATAGAAACATGGAAAGATGAACAGACAGAAGGATTTGTGGTTGATGGATGGATGAATGGGTGAGTTGGTAGGTGGATGAATGGATAAATAGTTGGGTTGGTAGGTGGATGAATGGATAAATAGTTAGTTGGGTTGGTAGGTGGATGAATGGATGGATAAATGAGTTGATAGGTGGGTGGGTGGATACATAGATGGGTTGGCAGGTAGATAAATGGATGGATGGATGGACAGACAGAAGGATGGATGGATGAATTGATAGATTGGAAGGTGAATGGGTTGGTAGATGTTGACTTCCAGGTTTTTGTTGTTGTTGTTCTTGTTGTTTTGAGATGGAGTCTTGCTTTGTCACTCAGAATGGAATGTAGTTGTGTGATCTCGGCTTACTGCAACCTCCATCTTCCAGGTTCAAGCAATTCTCCTACCTCAGCCTCCTGAGTAGGTGGGACTACAGGTGTACATCTGGCTACAGGTGTAGCCAGACTACAGGTCTGGCTTATTTTTATATTTTTAGTACAGACGGGGTTTTGCCATGTTGGCCAGGCTGGTCTCGAACTCCTGACCTCAGGTGATCTGCCCGCCTCGGCCTCCCAAAGTGCTGGGGTTACAGGCGTGAGCCACTGTGCCTGGCCTCTGACTTCTGGTTTTGATAGTTTTCTTTTTTAGTAGAAAGACTATCCCCCACTTCTGTTACCCACAAGCTCCCAGAGTTAGGGCTCGAGATAATTGGTCACTGCTGACAGAGGCAGTGAAAATAGTGACCATTTATTATACCCTAACTCATGCCAGGCACTTTGCATGCTCCTTCATCCTCACAACAGTCTATGTGGTAGGTATTATTATTTCTCCCCATTATTCAAAGGAAGAAACTGAAGACCAGAGAAGTCAAGAAACTTGGACAAAGTCCCCCAGCAGGAAAAAGTGATGGAGCTGGAATTGGAGCTGAGATCTAAGTCTCTTTACTCTCTGGATTCCCCACAATGGCCTTAGGTCTCTAGGCTTATCATCACTTCTCATCCCTTTGCTGGGCCCCACCAGGTCAGTGGGAAGATGACAAAGATCTTCAGTGACCTGGAGAAGAGAGAGGCAACATTACAGGACTTGCTATATCTTTTCATCCAGCACCAGGCTGCAGAATGGTCCCAGCTGAGATAGAACAGAGTCCCTGGAAACAAAGCACCAAGGGGTCTTCAGACCACATGCGCGTGTGTATGTGTGCATACATTTAAAGATCTATAGAGGTTTTTTTCTTTATTCTTTCTTTCTTTCTTTCTTTCTTTCTTTTTTTTTTTTTTGAGACGGAGTCTTGCTCTGTTGCCCAGGTTGGGGTGTAGTTGCACGATCTCAGCTCACTGCAACCTCCACCTCCCAGGCTCAAGCGGTTCTCGTGCCTCAGCCTCCTGAGTAGCTGGGATTTACAGGCATGCACTACCAGGCCCGGCTAATTTTGTATTTTTAGTAGAGTAATTTTGTATATTTAGTTTCAACATGTTGGCCAGGCTGGTCTCGAACTCCTGACCTCAGGTGATCTGCCCACCTCAGCTTCCCAAAGTTCTGGGATTACAGGCATGAGCCACCACACCCAGTTTATAGTGTTTTATATAGCTACCTGTGTTGCTTCCAAAAATATGATTTGAAGTAGTTGACATTTTAAAAATCCCTGCCTAGTTATGCCATTAAAATTAGAAATAAAATACAAGAGAGTTAAGTATAAAGAGGGTTGGGAGCAGAGAGGTATCCAGGCTCTCACATCAGAGGGAGTGAAGTAGGGAAAAGGCCTATACTATTAGATGCGGGAATGGGGAATATGCACAAAAAAGACTCTATTCTCTGACCGCCCTGTCTCTGCTTTTCATAGTCTTGCAAGGTCCTCATATTCCCTTAAAATTGTTTAAAAGCCACATTTAAAAAAAATGTTTTTTCCTATCAGTATAGAAAGAGACAAATTACATCAGAAAATCTAGGTTAAGGCAATAATGGCAATTGAAGTCTAAACCTGGTCTGAGCTTCCTAGCAGCCGTGGCAAAAAGGCAAATGGGTTTGTTTTCTTAGTTCTCATGGTCTTCCAAAATCAATGTTTAAGGAAAGTATAATAAAGTCTAGGTTTTCCAGAGAGAGAGACTTTTCTCCATGCTGAATCCTGAGAGAAGTATGTCCCCTGGGCCATTGGAGCCTCCATGTGACATAGAATGACCCTGAATAACATCATGGTTCAGTTTCTTTATCGCTGTTTTGCATTCTACATGTGGTTCCTTCTCATGTCAACCCTCAGCAACCACCAAGGGCTCCATCAGTTTGTGGCTTTTAAACGATTTGTGGCTTTTAAACAATGGGTAAGCAGTTCTCCTGGGGAAGGAATAATTTGATCTGACTTGATCCAGGGACCAAGCTTGGATCATCTGGAGGGTGGAGGATGGGTGTCTTCGGGTGGCAGCAGCAGCGGCAAATAAGACTCCAGCAGCCCTGGGAGCAAGAGGGGGGTGTGGGAGGCAACGGACACAGGGCGTTAACATTCCTAGTATCCAGGATTGGACCAGAGAAACCAAGTCTTTCACTCCTTTCTTCCTCCCTGGAAAGGCCTAACCAGGGCATCTGCCCACCAGGAAAAGCCCTCAGCCAAACCTAGTAGAATGAGCTTTGAAATCAGATCATCAAGACTCAAGCCCTGGATCAGATCATCAAGACTCAAGTCCTGGCTCTGTCGCTGGTTAGCTGTGTGACCTTGAACAAGTCTCCAAACCTTTCTGGTTCTCCATGTCCTCATCTGGAATGCGGAAATAGTCACTGCTCCATGAGGTTGCTGAGAGCCTTAGATGAGGTAACGCATGTAAAGTCAGGTTAGTATTATAGTTGCCAGTCTCCTTTCTGCCTTCATTTTCTCTCCTTGTCTTGGAACAATCCAGTGTGCTAATGGACCCCATGTGGGAGAGCAGAGCCTGATGCTTCTAGAGTGGCCTTCTTGGGGGTCCATGGCTAGGTTTTACTATGCTCATGAACCCATGAAACAATAGGCAATATTAAGTGTACAGAGGCATTTTTCTAGGTAGAAAGTCCATAGCTTCTATCAAGTGCCCAAAGGGACCCAGGACCCCAAGAAGCCAGCTGTCACTGCCCTGAGGGGTGGCTCTGACCCTCCTGTCCTTTGCCGCCCTAACCCCAGACTCCAGGCCCAGTCCTCAGGTCATCTGCCAGCCTCAAGCGTCATCGGGCCCCAACCTGGCTGGGTTCCTCCTTTGCCACAGCAAGGGGGATGGGCAGACCTGGTTCTTAGAAGGGTGCAGCCTTGATCTGGGCTGGTACCAGGAAATAAAGCTCCAAAAGTGTATTGAGGTCAGGCGCAGTGGCTCACGCCCATAATCCCACTGCTTTGGGAGGCTGAGGTGGGAGGATCACTTAGGGCCAAGAGTTCAAGACCAGTCTGGACAACAAAGCAAGACCTCGTCTCTACACAAAATTTAAAAATTAGCTGGACACAGTGGTGTGAGCCTGTAGTCCCAGCTTCTCAGGAGGCTGAGGCAGGAGGATTGCTTGAGCCCAGGAGTTTGAGGCTGCAGTGAGCTATGACCGCACCACGGCACTGCAGCCTGGGTGAGAGTGAGGCCCTGTCTCAAAACAAACTCCAAATAGTGTATTGAGAACTTATAATGAGCTACAACTGTCTGCACATGTGATCTTCTTTAATTGGCCCTGAGTCCTGGGATGATTATCCTCATTCTAAAGGTGAGGAAACTGAAGCCCAGAGAGGGGAGTGGGAGGGCTCACTCAGAGCTAGAGGCAGTGCTGGGATTTGGGCCCAGTGCTGGTTGATTCCGGAGCCCGTGCTCTTTCCATAGTGTCACAGGGGGCCCAGGAAATCCGTGGGGGTCTGAAGATGGGAACAGGCCTGCAAGGTACCGTTGTTCAGGTTGTACCCTGCCCAGGGACATCTGGTTGAGGGAGTGGCATTGGGAGTGAAATGCGTCTGAAATTTGGCTCGAGGCCCACTACTAGCCTAGGCTTGTCCTAAGGGCCTTCAACAGCCTAGAGAAAGAGTTGCTTTTCTTTTCTGGGGACAAATTATTGTCCCCAGAATGGGGCTTTTTCCTAATGGGTCAGCCCAGAGTGAGCACCATTTTTTATCATTTCAATAAAGCCCCCAGAAAGGCTCCCTGCAATTCTGGTGGAAACACATTTTTTGGGTTTGTTTGTTTGTTTGTTTTGAGACAGGGTCTCGCTCTGTTGCCCAGGCTGTGGAGTGCTGTGGTGTGATCATAGCTCACTGCAGCTTTGACCTCCCAGGTTCAAGCAATCCTCCCACTTCATCCTTCTAAGTAAATGGGACTATAGGCATGCACCACCACACCCAGCTAATTTTTTGAATTTTTTGTAGAGATGGAGGTCTCACTATGTTGCCCAAGCTGGTCTCGAACTACTGAGCTCAGATGATCCTCCTGCTTTAACCTTCCAAAGTGCTGGGATTACCAAAGTGCTGGGATTACAGACATGAACCACCACACCCGGCCATGAAACACATTTTTAAAAGGTGAGCACACTGGCATGAGCTGAGACTCTCTGCCTAGCTTCTACAATGACACTTTCAAGATGGAGTCCCATGGGACCTACCTGCCCAGAGACGCCAGCCCAGCCTCAGCAGGCAGAAGACAGTTCCTGACACTCTCCAAGATAAGCCAGGGCCGAGGAGGTACAGGGATTGGGACATCATTTACTCTGCTCGGCTGTTCCTAGAGTGCCCCCTCCCACCCCATCTGGCCCCCATCTCCCAACCCCCCGCTAACACGGGACCCTCAGGCATGGGATGCAGAGCCCCCTAGTAGAGAACCATAGAGACCTCAGGCCTATGGTCATTTTCCTAGCCACGGTAGTAATCTACAAACCAGTGGTATCTTTTCAGGAAAGGGTGGGCAGGCCCTCCTGGTCCCTAGAAAATCCCTCCCATGACTGGCATCTCCCAGAAGCATCCTCCCCAGGCCAGCCCTATGGTCACCTATAAGGACTGATTGCCCAGGTCCACCACCACTCAGCACCCATCCTGTCCTCTCTCCTCCTCCTCTCATCCTCCCCCTCCCTGCTACCACTTTGGGCCTGATTAACCCCCTGAAATCTGCCATGCCACAATGACTAATCAGGCTCATGCCCTACTAATTGGCACTGAGACCTGACAAATGGCTCTGCTGTGGGATTCCAGTGCTGGGCTGGGCTAACTTTCCATACCCAAGCAACCTCCAGTTTGCCCCTAAGACAGGTGGGCTGGAGCCCTAGCAGAGAGGGGGAAGCAGAGGACCCAGGACAGAGGGAGGGTCGCTTAGCAACCCTCTGATTAACTCAGGTCTGCCACTTCCTGGCTGTGTGTCTTAGAGCAAATTATCTCCCTCTCTGAGCCTGGCATTCAGACTCTGAGCTTCATCTCCAGTTTTAGCTCCTTAGGTACCCTGCTCCTTCTGCTCCATCCAAACCGCCCAATGACCATGGTCTAGTCTCAGCACTCTGGGGGAAAAAGGTGTGGGCATTATATGTGTGCATGTGTGCATAAGTTTATTGTAAACTTTATTGATATGACAGATGTGTAGCACACAATTTTTTTTTTTTTTTTTGAGACAGGGCCTCCCTCTTTTGCCTAGGCTAGAGTGCAGTGGTACGATCATGGCTCACTGCAGCCTCGACCTCCTGGGCTCAAGTGATCCTCCCACTTCAGCCTCCTGCATAGCTGGGACCACAGGCATGTGCCACCACGCCTGACCAATTTTTTATTTTTATATTTTTGTAGAGACAGGGTCTCACTATGTTGCCCAGGCTGGTCTCGAACTCTTGGCCTCACGTGATCCTCCTGCCTCAGCCTCCCAAAGTGCTGGGATTACAGACGTGAGCCACGGTGCCTGTCCTCTAGCACACAATTTTAAAACAATAGTAAAATACACAATAGCCTTTTATTGTAGATTCCATAGAGTCAATTGATTCTCATAAAATGCTTTCATGGATTTTTGCCAAATTCTGGTATTAGTAGCCAATCTATGGTTAAAATTGATGAGCAAATGTAGTTCAGGCATGAATATTGGTTGGTATTTTCATTTACGTGTTAAAGGGTAAGCTGAAAGTGAAACAACGACATTGTATTCCAGAACTTCGCTCATTCAGCAGTGATGTGAGCAACTTCTTTGTTGAATTGCATAATAATTTTTGAGTACAGGAAGAATATTTTCTCAATTTTTTATGCTATTCACTTGCAATGGCTATAAACACAACATACAGGCCAGGTGCAGTTGCTCACACCTGTAATCCCAGCACTTTGGGAGGCGGGGATCACTTGAGGCCAGGAGTTCGAAACCAGCCTGGGCAACGTAGCAAGGCCCCATCTCTACAAAAAAATATTTGAAAAATTAACCAGGCATGGAGGTACATGCCTGTAAGTCCTAGCTACTCGGAAGACTGAGGAAGGAGGATCGTTTGAGCCCAGGAGTTGGAGGCTGCAGTGATCTATGATCACGCCACTGCACTCCAATCTGGGAGGCAGATTAAGATCCTATATCTAAAGCAAGCAAACAAACAAAGTCTACAAGCACATATAAGTTTAATCTGTGTTATTAACATATTCTGCATTTCTTTCTTTCTTTTTCTTTCTTTTTTTTTTTTTTTTTGAAGCAGAGTCTCGCTTTGTTGCCTAGGCTGGAGTGCAGTGGCGCGATCTCAGCTCACTGCAACCTTCACCTCCCAGGTTCAAGCAATTCTCCTGCCTCAGCCTACGGAGTAGCTGGGACTACAGGCACGTGCCACCACGCCCAGCTAATTTTTTGTATTTTTAGTAGAGATGGGATTTCACTGTGTTAGCCAGGATGGTCTCAATCTCCTGACCTCGTGATCCCCCTGCCTTGGCCTCCCAAAGTGCTGGGATTTCAGGCGTGAGCCATCACGCCCAGCCTTTTTGTTTTCATTTGAGACAGAGTCTTGCTTTGTTGCCCAAGCTGGAGTGCAGTGGTGTGATCTCAGTTCACTGCAATCTCTGTCTCTGTTTCCCAAGTTAAAGTGATTCTCCTACCTCAGCCTCCCAAGTAGCTGGGACTACGGGCATGCGCCACCATGCCCAGCTAATTTTTGTACTTTTAGTAGAGACAGGGTTTCACCATATTAGCCAGGCTGGTCTCGAATTCCTGACCTCAGGCAATCTGCCCACCTTGGCCTCCCAAAGTGCTGGGATTACAGGCATGAGCCACTGTGCCTGGTCATTTTCTACATTACTTTCTAAGTTTGGAGTATCAACAAAACAATAAAGTAAGCCTTCATTTGTATCACTTGCCAATTTCTGTGGTGTAAATACTCTAATTTCAAACCACCAACATGATGTTAGTAAATGCAGAGAGGGGGAGAGATGGGTAGATACTATTATATGGTTATCTCCACTGTATAGATTCCACAGATGCAAATAACCTCAAGAAATTATTTACATCTATTGAATATATATTATACAGATAATAGCAAGATGTAGTAAAGCACTAAGGATTGATGAGTTTTGAGTATTTATTACTGTTTTAATATGAATGTATTTAGCTATATGTTTATATAATTTAAATTTTAATAATCACCAAATGTTGTATAAGGAAGAATTTGACTGGCTTTTGTCTCTTATTCCTGGGAGGGAGACTCTAAATCCTTGGAATTTCTCAGAGTAATAGGAGTGACTTTGTTATTTATGAGCTCTTTGGCTTGTTTGTTTGAGATAGAGTTTTGCTTTGCCGCCCAGGCTAGAGTGCAGTGGTACAATCTTGGCTCACTGCAAGTTCCGCCTCCCAGGTTCAAGTGATTCTCCTGCCTCAGCCTCCCAAGTACCTGGGATTACAGGTGCCCACCACCACGCCCAGATAATTTTTATATTTTTAATAGAGACAGGGTTTCACCATGTTGGCCAGGCTGGTCTCGAACTCCTGACCTCAAGTGATCCACCACCCCCCCCACCCCGCTCAGCCTCCCAAAGTGCTGGGATTACAGATGTGAGCCACCATGCCTGGCCTATTTGTTTTGAGATGGGATCTTGCTCTGTCACCCAGGCTGGAGTGCAGTGACATGATCACGACTTGCTACAGCCTCAATGTCCCAGACTCAAGTGATCCTCCTGCCTCAGCCTCCCGAGTAGCTAGGACTACAGACACACACCACCACAACCAGGTAATTTTTTTATTATCTGTTAAGACAGAGTCTCACTATTTTGCCTAGGCTGGTCTCGAACTCCTGGGCTCAAGCAATCCTCTCACCTTGGCTTTCCAAAGTACTGGGATTATAGGCATGAGCTACTGCACCCGTCTTATATGCCCTTTGGATCACACCTGAGTTTATACTAAGAGATGAAATGACTCAGGATGGGGTTGGTCACCAGAAAAATGAACCATGTGATTAGAAAGTCTCTGAGGCTCCTAACCTCCAGGCGGGGGAGATGTCTGCAGATTGGCTTCAGTCATATGGCCATTATTCAATCACATCTACATAATGCACCCACAATAAAAACTCTTGACACCGAAGCTCAGTAGAGCTTCCTGGCTGGTGAGCACACTGATGTGCTGGGAGGGTGATATGCCATGACCCCACGGGGAGAGAAGCTCTGAGGTCAGGACCCTCTCAGACCTCACCCTATATGTCTCTTCATTTGGCCAGTCCCAATTTTATCCTTTATAATAAGACTGTAATTGTACATATAGTGCTTTTCTGAGTTCTGTGAGCCACTCTAGCAAGTTACCAAATATGAGGGGGGTCATGGAAACTCCTGAATTTGTGGTCAGTTGGTCATATGTGCAGGTGGCTTGGGGATCCCTGATCTTGCACTTGACATCTGAAAGGAGGGCAGTATTTTTAGGACTCAGATGCTAACTCTGGGTGGTCAGCATCTAAATTGGATTGAATTGCAGTACACCAGCAGGTATCAGATACTGTGTTTAACAACTGGCTTATAAAATTCCTGAAATTGTAGCAGTTGGGTTTCACTGAGGTGGCACGAGCACCCCTGCCTTGTACTACCTATGAGCCTTCGCATATGCCATTCCTCCTTCTGGAATGCCCTCTTTACACTCAGCTTCATTCTTTATTGACTGAGTTATTCAAAATCTTTCTTGAGTGCATGCTCTGCATCAAGCACTATGCTAGGAGCTTGGGAAAGTGAAGAAGATAGACAACCTCTGCAGTGGGTGCTATCAACACCCCACTCAGGTCCTGTGGGATCCTTTTGTCTATTGCTCTGCACCACTCTGCAAGCTTCCATGTGCTGTCCTTCATCTGCCTGCACTTGAGACTCTTCCTCAAAGGACTATCTCTGGGCTTCTGGAGCCACTCTTCTGCCATGTGCAGAGACCCCAGGGGTCTCTCCCTTCACCTTTCTGCTAGGGCAGTTCTTAGTCAATGACTGACAGTGAGCATGAAAGCCCAGCTTTCTTGCCTCAGACCAAGATAACCCTGCCATGTAACTCACACTCCAGAGCTCCTGTGTGGGACCGTGAGTCTTGTCCTGAGGTTGTACCCTGCCTGGCTTCCTTCCCTTCCCTGTCCTGTTTTCCCCACACCCTTCCTCATCTCCCTTGGGATCACTGGCGTAAACCATCATTTGCACACCAATTCTTGTCTCAGGGTCCAAACCATCTCTGTTCTGTGGAGCTCACAGTCCAGTGGGAAGCCCCCAGCCAAGAAAAAAAAAACACCCCACATTTCTTTACAAATGAAGATCAGCGCTCTGAAGGAGCAAGAACAGGGTCTCTGAAAGCTGTAGCTCAGACTTGCCCAGTCAGAGCAACTAAGGAAGGCTCCCTTGAGGAAGGGGTGCTTCTTATAGGATGAACTCTGAAGGATGAGGGGGAGTTTAGCCAGGTTAAGGAGCAGAGAGGCTTTGCAGGCAGGTGGCCTAGCAGGTGCAAAGGCCCTGTGGTAGGAGAGAGAGAGGTGGGTGTGGCCTGGAATGCAGAGTGAGATGAAGCTGGAGGAATTGGCAGAAACAAGACTGTGTGGCTTGTCAGCCTGAGTGGAGATTGGGGTCCATGTTCTGACAGGACTGGAAACACACCTAGCATGGCAAGAGATTTAAATTTTGAAATTTATCCAATTGTAAAATATAAAAGATCTTCAAGTCACAGGAATTAACCATGTGAATCAGCCCACCCAATGAAGAAGGTGACTGCATGAACAAGCATGTTCACTGCGGTGGTGTATGTGATAGAAAAGGAAACTGAGAAGCAACCTGAATGTCTGCCAAGAGAGGACAGGTTTAATACATTTGGCTATTCATTCATCGGATCCTCTATCACCTTTAAAAAGCATGAGGGAGATGTGGACATGCTCACACAGAGCTCCCTCTAGGCTGAGCTTTCGGGTGCAGAAAAAAAAACACGCAAATTAGATTATTGTACGCTCACATCCTCTGAGAAACAGGGCATATCCAGAAAACATTGACAGAGAGTTAACACACATACACGCAATTGTTAAAAGCAGCTACCATGGTGTATGACACATAGTAAACAGTCAATAAATAGTCGAGTCACCAACTGATGAATGAATGAATGAATGAATGAATGAATGCCTTGTTGCTTCTGGGGAGTAGAAATGAAGGTCAGAGAGAGTTTTACTTTTTTTATCTTCTATGCTTCCCTGTGACTAATTGTTTTCTATTCGCATATTTTCTTTTATAATTTTAGCTGTTGAAGTATAATTTACAGACAACAAAATTCACTGGTTTTAAGTGTATAGTTTGATGAGTTTTCACAAACACATACAGTCATGTAAACAACAACACAATCACTATGTAGAACATTTCCCCAAATTTTCCTCCCTGCTGGGGCCCCAGCTTTGCCTCCTTTCTTGCCTTGGTCCTGAGAAAGGAAGTTGAGCTCAGAGAGGAGGCAGGAGGGACCCCGGGCTCCTCTGAGGGAGTTACCTCGTTTAATCCCCACACAGCCTGGCATGGTACGAGGCTCCCTGTTTTAGAGGGGAAGGACAGCTCAGAGGGTGATGAACTGAGGATTCACCTCCTCCCCTGTATTTGCCTACTGAGATGCTTGGAAGCCCTTCAAGATCAAGGAGTGAAGGAAAAAACATCCTAGAAGCACTTGGACCACTGTGAATGTAAGAATGGAGTTGGAGGCCGGGCATGCTGGCTCACACTTATAATCCCAGCACTTTAGGAGGCCAAGGCAGGAGGATCCCTTGAGGCCAGATGTTCAAGACCAGCTTGGGCAACATAGTGAGGACCCCCCCCCATCTCTACAAAAAAAAATTTTCTTAATTCGCTGGGCATAGTGGTGTGTGCCTGTGGTCCCAGCTACTCAGGAGGCTGAGGTGGGAGGATCACTTGAACCCAGGAGGTCAAGGCTGCAGTGAGCAGTGATTGTGCCACTGCACTCCAGCCTGGACAACAGAGCAAGACCCTGTCTCAAAAAAAAGGGGGCCAGGCGTGATGGTTCACACCTGTAATCCCAGCATTTTAGGAGGCCAAGGTGGGTGGATCACTTGAGGTCATGAGTTTGAGACCAGCCTGGCCAACATTGTGAAACCCTGTCTCTACTAAAAATACAAAAATTAGCCGGGTGCGGTGGCTCACGCCTATAATCCCAGCACTTTGGGAGGCCAAGATGGGCGGATCACGAGGTCAGGAGGTCGAGACCAACCTGGCTAACACGGTGAAACCCCATCTCCACTAAAAATACAAAAAATTAGCCAGGTGTGGTGGCGGGCACCTGTAGTCCCAGCTACTTGGGAGGCTAAGGCAGGAGAATGGCGTGAACCCAGGAGGTGGAGCTTGCAGTGAGCCAAGATTACGCCACTGCACTCCAGCCTGGGCAACAGAGTGAGACTCCATCTCAAAAAATAAATAAAATAAAATAAAATAAAATAAAATAAATACAAAAATTAGCCAGGCATGGTGGCTCACTCTTGTAATGCCAGCTACTTGGGAGGCTGAGGCGGGAGGATCACTTGAACCCGGGAGGTGGAGGTGCAGTGAGCCGAGATCGTGCCACTGCACTTCAGCCTGGGCGACAGAGTGAGACTGTCTCAAAAAAAAAAAAAAAAAAAGGAGGAGGAGATGGACAAGGTCATCCTGTCGCCCCCTCTGGTCTCGCACCACTGGGGCATTGCAGGGAGCAGGAAACACCACTGCTTCTCTGGACTACTTGGGTCCATCTCTCCGCTGCCCCCACTGCACCGCCATGAGCTAGCCCAAACCCCTCCAGCTGTGACCTGTCTGACTACAGGAGGAGGAACGAAGGAGTCCCTCCCTACCTGCAGGGTGGAACGTTGGACCCCAGGGTTGGGAAGACGGAAGGAAGTAGACAGCCTCAGGAGACCCAGCTACCTGCCTCGCTAAGAGCTGTTCCTCCTACCTTCCTATTTATATTTCTTGTCGCTTTCCCTACCAATAAAACGGTAATAGTAATCCATTTTTAGCACCCCCAAAGTCCCTACTGCTGGGCTCAGGGACACGAGATGCAGCCTCTGGCTGTCCATAAACACGAGAGACAGATGTTGTCAACATCTGGAGACAAGGGAGGCCCTGTTTGTGCCTGGGTCTGGGAAGTGTGCCCATCTGGGAGGAGTGTTCCCAAGGGTAGGAGGCCCCCATCTGTCACTCACCTGGACTGAGGACACTTCCACCCCAGAGGAAGGCCCCTAGGCCCTGGCCAGGGCTTCCAGGCTTGGAGCCCCTTTGGAGGGGAAGCTGGGCAGGCGCCGACTGCCAGGAGGGGACTTCAAAGGCTCCCCTAATCCCTGTGACATTTTCAGACACAGGAGTTGGCTTTTTTCATGCTGAGGATCAAAGCCCAGAGCTTTATAAATAACCCTCATAAAAGCCAAGGAGCTTGTAAAGTCAAACAATAAGTCACAAAGAGTGTGAGCCTTTCGGAGTAGGAGAGAGGCTGGGGAAGTCCAGCCCCTATCCTCGCTCCGCCCCACCAGATGGCCACTCACCAGCACTCCCGGATGAGCCGAGAGATAGAAGGCCCTGTGGGAGGTCAGGAGGAAGGTCTAGGGGTGGCCTGGGTTGGACTTGGAGGTTCCTCTGCCACCCCTAATAGACATCCTAGATCTGGCCATTCATTCATTAAATCATTCTTTTGCTCATTCATTCTTTCAGTCAATCAGTCAATCAACAAACATTTCCTGATCCCATCCGTGGAAAAGACCTCTGGCCAAGGAACATGCACTTTGGGGTCACTAGGGTTCAAATCATAGCACTGCCTCTCCCAACTGGGTGACCTCCAGCAAATTACTTAATCTCTCTGAGCCTCAGTTTCCTCACCTTTAAAATGGGGATACATTTTGAACCTGTCCTAAGAGAGTTCTTGAGGAACTTCAGTGGGCATGGCAGGTGGGAAACACTCAAAACGTGGGTTATTATTACCGTTAATCAGACAGCAATAGTAGTCATCAAAGGTGGTCTCTACAGGGTTGTTTTTGTTGTTGTTGTTGTTTTGCCTGGCTCTCAGTCTCCCCTAAATAACTTCCCCTTCTGCAGGGCCTAACTGGGAGGTGGGTTTTGGTTTGTGTTTTCTGTGAGTCACAGAGGCCATGAGTCATCACCCAAGAAGAGGCTGTTTCAGAGCCAGGGGGTCATAGATTGTAGTCCCATGCCCAGCACTTTCCAGCTGTGCGCCCTTGGGGGCCCCTGTCCTCCCTCTCTAAGCCTCAATTTCCTCATCTGTAAAATGAGGGCAGTGGGGAGGATCCAGTGAGGGTAGGAATATCCAGTGACTGGCGCATAGTAGGTGCTCAGTAAGTGGCTGTGGATGCTTTTTTAGCCCTTTTCCCAGTGAGAATTTCCAAGAGAGAGGTCAGCATCAGTGTGGAGGAGATTAGAAGATGATGGGGGTCCCTGAAGCTCAGCATGTTGGAAGCTGCGGCCTGGGACCTCCCTTGGATGAGGAGGCCAGGAAGTAGGACAGACTGTACCAGTGTGTTGCCCTCACCTCATCAAACGACCTTTTCTTTTTTTATTTTTCCTTTTTTTGTTTTTTCTTTCATGAGATGGGGTCTCACTGTCGCCCAAGTTAGAGTGCAGTGGCATGATCTCGGCTCACTGCAGTCTCCACCTCCCAGGTTGAAGCAATTCTCCTGCCTCAACCTTCAAAGTAGCTGGGACTACAAGCACACACCACTACACCTGGCTAATTTTTGTTTTTTTGTTTTTGTTTTTTTTTTTAGTAGAGATGGGGTTTTGTTATGTTGGCCAGGCTGGTGTCGAACTCCTGACCTCAAGTGATGCACCTGCCTCGCCCTCAGAAAGTGCTGGGATTACAGGCATGAGCCATTGTGCCCAACCAAAAGAGCCTTTTCTAATTGCAGAGAGTAGCTTCAGGATATCAGTAAGTTCATTTCATAGATGAGAAAAACTATAGTCCAAGGTGGTGAAGGCATCTAAACTGGAATTCAAACCCAGGCCTGGCTGATTCCAGATTAGCCTTTTCTGCAGCTCCTGTACAGGCGCTAAAGGTGGGCAGCCCGGAGCCAGCTTCTCCCTGGCTTCTCCTAGGCAGCATCTAGCTGACCAGGTTATTCCAGAGAAGGCAAATTAGTGTCCAGGGCTGGCCTCACATCCAGGCATCTCCTGTTACAGGGGATTCAAATTTAGCTGCATCCACCCCAGCTGCCAGCATCCTGGTTCTCTGCAAAGAAGGTCGAGGGCCAGGAAGCCAGGCAGGCGTGCCAGCGAGTGCCATTCATTGGTTCAGCTACTCACTCATTCAGTGCGCGGTCAGTCACCGAACAAATGCTTATTAGCGCCTTCCACGTGCCAGGCCCATACAGGACACCAGGGCTACAGTGCAAACCAGATTAAGTGTGGTGCCTTATCTAACCTCCCCTGACCCCGGAGCTCACAACATGTGAGTAGATGATAGGGGTATTGTGATGAAGCTGAGGGTGGGGCGTGTAAAGATGTTGCTTGGCCTCTCATGGAGGAGTATCAGTGAGAACTTCCCAGTGGAGGTGACAAGTGAGCTGGGACCAAACTCAGTAGAAGGTAACCTGGGAAAGGAGACCAGGAAAGGCATTCAGGCCAAGGGAACAGCCTGGGCCAAGGTGGGAAGGCACACAGTATAGACATAGAAGAGCCCCTTCCCCCAAACACGCCTTTGTCCTGTTTCAAGCACCCTCTGGCCAGGTGCGGTGGCTCATGCTGGCAATCCCAGTGCTTTGGGAGGCCGAGGCAGGAAGATGGCTTGAGCCCAGGAGTTTGAGACCAGCCTGGATAACACGGCGAAACCCCATCTCTACAAAAAATACAAAAATTAGCTGGGTGTGGTGGTAGGTGCCTGTAGTCCCAGCTACCTGGGAGGCTGAGGCTGGAGAATCATCTGAGCTCAGCAGGTCAAGGCTGCAGTAAGCTGGGATCACACTGTTGCACTCCAGCATGGGCGACAGAGGAGACTCTGTAAGAAAATAAAAATTAAAAAAAAATCCAACTCTGAGTGACTGGTGTGTCTGGTATTCTGTGATCCTCATATCCACCTTGTCGTCCACCGCCATGCCCAGGTAGATATTATTATTCCCTTTATGGCACCTGAGTCAAGGGAGGCTCAGAGAGGTTGATAATTCGCTCAAGGCCACACAGGATCCAGACCAGCCTGATAGATGCAGCTGTCAGTAGCTGTTTTCTATTTTGTTTTGTGATGGAGTCCTGCTCTGTCGCCCAGGCTGGAGTGCAGTGGCGTAATCTTGGCTCACCGCAATCTCCGCCTCCCAGGTTCAAGCGATTTTCCTGTCTCAGCCTCCCGAGTAGCTGGGACTACAGGTGCCCACCACCACACCCAGCTAATTTTTATATTTTTAGCAGAGATGGGATTTCACCATGTTGCCCAGGCTGGCGTCAAACTCCTGACTTCAGGTGATCCGCCAACCTTGGCCTCCGAAAGTGCTGGGATTACAGGCATGAGCCACTGTGCCCAGCCCCCAGCTAAATTTTTTTTAAAAATGTTTGTAGAGATGGGGTTTTGCCAGATTGTCCATGCTGGTCTCAAACTCCTGGGCTCAAACAATCTTCCTGCCTTGATTTCCCAAAGTTCTGGGATTACAGGTGTGAGCCACCTCACCTGGCCCAGGAGCTGTTTATCTGGGGCTCTCTCAGAGCCTCCGGGGCTTACAGTCTGCACCTGGGCAAGTCATCTCTCCTCGTTAAGCCTTAGTTTTCTCATCTGCAAAATGAGACCCAAGTGGCTGACTCCCCTGGACAGCCCCCACCCCACACCTGTTATAGCCACTTCTCCCACTGACCTCATCAGGGCAGGTGGCCTGGAAGCAGTGGTCCCTGGGGGAGGCGCAGCCACAAACCCTGTCCCAACTAGGGCAGGGACAATGGGATCTCCCTGGTGGCTTCTGGCCTAATTGCCAGCAAACCCCAGGGAGCTGTGGCTGCTTCATGCTACTTCCTTAGGATCATTTCATGACTCGAGAGGCATATTGGGAGCTCCTCTGAGCCAGCCCTGGGACCTAGCTCCTCTGTGGCCAAAGGACGGGCTTCTAACACCAGACTGGGCACCTCTACCTGCTGATCCACACTGGGTGCCTCTCATAGCTGCTCTCTCCCGATTCCCAAGGTACCTTGTGAGGTCAGTACCTATGTGCCCCCTTTCCAGACAAGACATCCCAGAGAGGGGGAGGACTGCCTCAGTTCCTCCTTCTGGGAGATAAGAATGATGAGGCCTGCCTCATGGGCAATACTGGCCCTTCCTGAGCCTCAGTTTCCTCATCTGTAAAATGGTGTGAATCTGACTTGCCAGGTTAGTGTAAGAATTTACCACCAAATAATAACAATAGCACACAATTATTATTATTATTGAGATGGAGTCTTGCTCTGTTGCCCAGACTGGAGTGCAATGGAGCAATCTCAGCTCACTGCAGCCTCCGCCTCCCAGGTTCAAGCAATTCTCCTGCCTCAGCCTCCTGAGTAGCTGGGATTACAGGCACGTGTCACCATGCCCAGCTTATTTTTGTATTTTTAGTAGAGATGGGGGTTTCCCCATGTTGGCCAGGCTGGTCTCGAACTCCTGACCTCAGGTGATCCACCTGTCTCGGCCTCCCAAAGTTCTGGGATTTCAGGCATCAGCCACCAGGCCAAGCCAATAGTGCACAATTATTGAGCACTTACTACGTGCCAGCTGCTTTTCAGGGGTTCTGTGTGCATTAACTCTTTTAGTTCTCACAGCAATCTTAGGAGATAGGGTTTGCTATTATCCTCATGTTACACCTGAGCAAACAGAGGCACCAAGAGGCTGAAAAGAAACTCCCCCAAACACATATAAAGGTCTTAGCACAGAACAGGCCTCCATAAAGGTTAACGCTTATTTCTCCTTCATTCCCTCCAATATCAAGCGAAGCCCTTTCCCACCATCCATACCCTTCCAGTTTCCTCTGCCTTCTCTGGACAGCCACAGAGGGTGTCATTCATGGGATCACCTGGGGACCAGAGTTGCAAAGCTTTTACCTTAACTAAAGTTAGACACAAAAGGAACTTCCAGCCCCATGGGGACCGTGAACAAAAGAACATGCCCCCCGGTGAGAGATGCTGAGATATAAACCAATCCTGGGACAGAAATCGGAACAGGGGTCCTTCCTAAGTCCCTTCCACTCTTAGATTCTAAAAGCAGGACTGCAGTGTGGTCTGTGTGGTGCCATCTCTCTTGCATGTTTCTCCCTGGGGCTGGGAAATGCCAAGCTATTGTCTGGCACTGGGGGAGGGGGAGTTTCTCTGTGACAAGGTCCTGGGATTGGTGAGTACACCTCCTTCCACACCCCATGCACGCCAGCCCCCCAGAGCAGCTGGGCAGCATTTCTGCTGTCTGTGGGCTCATTTATCATTCAGAGGGGGGCATTGCTGCCGTGAGGTCCCCAGGGACGGCTCTGCCATGGCCCCATCTGATTGAAATCCAGGCCCAGCACACACTCAGCCAGGAGAGTGGCTGCCTGGAACCCGAAATAAATAACACCATGGGCAGGAGGCACAAATCTGCTGCTAATTATGGCATATCCTGATTAAATGGGGTGCGTAAATAAATATTTCAGCTCAGAAGATGAATAGGCTGCAAGAGCTGCTGTGGCCAGCCCTGCTCCGAGCCCCTCTTGCCCTTCTTCTTCCTCATGGTGCCAAAGGACAGGGCCTTGGCTCCACTTGCAGTGTGGCTCAAGATCTGTCACTCCCCTACTCTGGACCTCAGTTTCTTCTTTGTCAAACAGTGCCAAAGATCACCATTCAGCCAACTTTGCAGTTCTGGGGTGTGAATATGAACAGAGCATTTGGGGCGATCAGATTTTGACAGAGCCAAGGAGGCAGTGATTATGAATGGTAAAGAATTTGGAATTTGGGCTGGGTGCAGTGGCTCACACCTGTAATCTCAGCACTTTGGGAGGCCAAGGTGGGAGAATAGCTTGAACCCAGGAGTTTCAGATCAGCCTGGGCAACATAGCGAGACCCTGTCTCTGTAAAATAAAATTTAAAAATAAATAAAAGCATGAGAAAGTTGGAGCCCACCAGTCTTGAGTTTGAATGCCAGCTGTGGAACTCTTTCTGTGCTTCAGTTTCCCCTTCTGCAAATTGGTGGGATGTGAAGAGCCAGTGAACCCTCTGGGCTGTGGTAGCTACTCTTGATGGTAACCCAACTCCATACACTTGAGTCCTGGTAGTTATTGTCATTATACATGGAGGTGCCCAGAAGACCCAGCCTCAGGCAAGGCCCGCATTCTCCACTCCGTGCCCATGTGGACGCCCTGCCTGGAGACCGTGCTTGCTCTCCCAGATGCCACCTCCTTATTTCCGTGAGGCAGAGCGATAATAGAATCGGGGGCCCAGGGGAGGGTAGGAGGAGGGAGAATCATCCTGGAAAAGTTTAAATCAATTAACTTCCTTCCAGAAAACAGACTGGGAAATGTAATGGAGAAATAATGACTCTTCTCCGCAGGATTAAATGACATAGACCAGGGCCCAGCAAGGAACTGCAGAGGCAGGCTCAGAAGTCTTGTCTCTGACTGCCTGTGTGGCCTTGAGCAAGTCTTAGTCCTTCTCTGAGCTTCCTCTGAGCTGCCCTCTTCCTTCTCTGAGTTTCCTCATCTGTACAAGGAGAGGGCTTGGACCAGCATCAGGAATGGCTAATCAATAGCATGGCTTCCCTAACTCTCCCCTTCCTTGCCCACTGCAGGCATTGCTAATTGGTTGCAGCACCATTCTCACTAAGCCCAGATGAAATAGCAAAACAACCCAAGCCAATGCTCCAGGCATTCCCTCCTGATGAGTCAGAGTGGGCACCCAGGCACCAGACCAGTTTAGATGGTCTCCAAGTCCTCATCTAGCACTAGGCCAATATTGGTGTTATTATTATTGCTATTGTAGGTGTTATTATTGCTGTTGCAGACTCAGTGTCCATCATAGCACTAACAACAAACGTTAAAGTTCACTGAGTGTTAGCTGTGGGCCAGGCACTATTCTAAGCACTTTCACATTTTAACTTACTACAGCATCATAACCATTGGACAAGGCAGTTCTTCTTCTTATTATTATTATTATTTTACAGATCCAAGGCCTAGAGAGGGGAAGTGATTGGCCCAAGGTCACACAGCTAATAAGTGAGGCAAGGATTCAAATCCATGCCTCTGAGGCCAGGTGTGGTGGCTCATGCCTGTAATCCTAGCACTTTGGAAGGCCAAGGTGGGCAGATCACTTGAGTTGGGGAGTTGGAGACCAGCCTGGCCAACATGGTGAAACCCCGTCTCTACTAAAAATACAAAAATTAGCTGGATGTGGTGGTGCACACCTATAATCCCAGCTACTCAGGAGGCTAAAGCGGGAGGGTCTATTGAGCCCGGGAGGCAGAGGTCACAGTGAGCTGAGATCACACCACTGCACTCCAGCCTGGATGACAGAGCCAGACCCAGTATTAAGGAAAGAAAAAAAAATCCATGCCTCTGCCTCAACTGAAACAGTCCAGATGGGGTAAAGAGACCCTTCCCTTCTCTTGTAATTGGAAGTCAGGGGAAGAGAGCCATCCTTTCTCCCTGCTAAGCTCTGTGCCAAATTCATCACACACATGATCAGTTTGGAACTGTAATTATCCTCATTTTCCAGATGGGGAAACTGAGGCTCAGAGGGTTGATGGGACCTGCCCAAGGTCACGTGGCTGGTTGTTTTCAAGGGGTAGGGGGGTGGCACTGCTCTTCTTTTCCCATCTGCCCTCTCCCCACCTGCACTGTGAGCCCCTGAGGGCAGAAGCAGTGCCCGTTTATCCTGGAATCTCCGGCCTAGCACCTGGCACACTGGAGTTGCCGAATGAATGAAGGATGCAGCTAGTATGAGAGGAGTGCCAGGCTTAGGGTACCTGCCAACTCTAAGACCATCACCAGCTCTCAGACCCGAGCTGACTCCTCGTCCCTGTCCTTTGCTGACTCACCTGCCCTGCATGCGTGACCTCTCACCTCTGTTCATGGTCCCAGATGACCCAGGGGCTTCTGGTTGGGGTCCAAATCCATCATTCCTGCATGGTCTGTCCCAGCCCTGCCTCCTCCCATCCATCTTCCCACTGCAGCTCCAGAGAAGGGGACGGTGCTGGGATGGAGGGGGAGGGGCATGGTCCCACCCCAGGATACTGTTGGCTCACTGAGTCCTCCCCAGTGTCCTCCCATCACCTCTCAAATAGCCACTCCCCAGGGCCAGGCACAGCGGCTCATGCCTGTAATCCCAGTACTTTGGGAGGCTAAGGCGGGCAGATCCCCTGAGGTCAGGAGTTCAAGACCAGCCTGGACAAACTAGTGAAACCCTGTCTCTACTAAAAATACAAAAATTAACTGGGCATGGTGGCAGGCGCCTGTAATCTCAGCTACTTGGGAGGCTGAGGCAGGAGAATTACTTGAACCTGGGAGGTGAAGGTTACAGTGAGCTAAGATCATGCCATTGCACTCCAGCCTGGGCAACAAAGTGAGACTCCCTCTGAAAAAATAAATAAATAAATAAATAAATAAATAAATAAGCCACTCCCCAATCACATGTCCCTTTGGTCAAATACCATGATACTCAATGTATAAGACAGCCAAAAGCAGAGGGCTCTGGCTGGTGGGTGCGGGTTAGGGGAGTTCAAACTTGTGCCCAACCCTCACTCCTTCGCTCTCATTAGCCCCCAGGGTGGAGTCTCCCCAGAAACTTCCAGAAAGAAACTGTCCCAGGGACCAGGAAGGCTGAGTTTGAGTTTGATGAGCAGCCACTGGCTCACTGTGGCAAATCTCTTCCCCTCTCTGAGCCTCAGTTTCCCCAGTGATGACATGAGAGGATTGAACCAGAAGTTTTCAAACCTTTATTGTTGAAACTGTAAAAACGCTGAACCCCAATTTGAAAAGGGGTTCAGACCCCAATTTGAAAAGGGATTTATCCCCCTGTCTTCATGCCACCCCATGCCAGGTCAGAGGGGGCCTAGCCATCTCTCCAGAAGAGTTCAACTTTGTTCAACAAGCACATATTGAGCTCTTGTTGTATACCTGGGCTCTGTGCCAAGCCTTGACCATACAAAGATGAAAAAGACCAGGTCCTTGACTTCAGATTAAAATTGAACATGCCCTAGTTGAAGTTGGCAGTGTAGGGACTGGAGTGCAGATTCCAGAGCTTTATCTTTTCCACTACCTCCGCCCACCCCTTTCATCAACTAGAGGTCCCTGAGGCATCTTCCTAAAACCCTAAGGCTCCTAGAAATGTTTTGAAAGTACCAGATTAGACTTTTTTCAAGCATTTTATTATGAAAAAATTCAAACATACAGCAAAGTTGAAAGACATTTACAATGAACACTTTAATATCCACCACCTGGTGTCTACCATTAATATTTTACTGTAGTTGCTTTATCCAATAAGGGCACCCTCCCAGCCCTGCAAGATTTCATGACTCAGAGAGGGCTATAGTGAGGAGTTTGAGTTCTTTTTGGGAAACCCTATGAATCTGTGATGGCAACACCAGCGGCTGCAACAGACACAGGCATTTAAGCAGTATATATCATGCAGCAGTTTCAAAGCTTATGGCATTGATCAACAGGTGGGCAACTTTCATCCACAAGTGATTCAGGGATCCAAGCTCCATCCATCTTTTAGCCCTGCCCTGCCTAGGAAGAGTCGATCTTCTGCCTCGGGGCACAAGAGAAAGTTGGTGGAAAAGGGGCACAATCACTTTTTTTTTTTTTTTTTGGACGCTGGGTCTTGCTCTGTTGATTAGCCTGGAGTGCAGTGGCACAATCTTGGCTCACTGCAGCCTCCACTTCCTGGGCTCAAGCAATCCTCCTGCCTCAGCCTCCAGAGTAGCTGGGACTTCAGGTGCACACCACCACGCCTGACTAATTTTTGTATTTTTTTGTAGACACAGGGTTTCACCATGTTGCCCAGGCTTGTCTCGAACTCCTGGGCTCAAGCGATCCTCCTGCCTCAGCCTCCCAAACTGCTGGGATAACAGGCGTGAGCCACCGCGCCCGGCCTCACAACCAATTCTTATATCACACTTGCTCACAGTTCATACACAGATGATAGTATGCATGTATGTATCATACACAGATACATAGTTCATTAATACAGAGATGAAAAAGACCAGGTCCCTGACTTTAGAGCCTTCCAATAAGTGAAACAGACGCTTATTTCCTCTTAGCTGTCCCTTTCCTGAGAGAAAGCCCATCAGATTTTCCATTTTGCAAGGGTGGGTGGATCTGACATTGGAACACTGGAGGAGGGATTTGATTCAATAAATCTTTACTGGGCACTTTCCATGTGCCCAGCATATTCATGTGGTTGAACTCATTGAATTTTTTCCTTCACTCTTGCAAGAGCATTTTCCCCATTTTATATGAGAGAATGTTGAGATTCAAAAAATAAGCATATATATATATATCTCGGAATGGATGCCAAGGCTCAGAGTGGTGAAGTAACTTGCCTAAGGTCACATAGCTAGTGATGGAGCTGGAATTGAACCCAAATATCACTTCCTAGTTCCTTGCTTTTTTCTGCATCATCAGGGTGTCTGCTGGAATCAGGGTGAAAACATACAGAGGGTAGGTTTCCTGACAAAAGCCATTCCTCAGGCCCAAGCTAGGGTCTCCATATGCATCTCTTCATCTTCTCCTCCCTTACATTCCATGAGGTTGGTGCCGTCATTCTTGCCTTTTCAGAAAATGGGAAGCTGAGGATCAGAGAGGTGAAGCAACTTACCTGAGGTCACACAGCCAGTTTGGTTTCATATTTCAACCCATTTGACCTGGGGCACATCTTGATGTATCACTGGTTTTTATGCTGAACATAAAGGCAGCAGGATTGTTCCTTGTCACAAAGATGGTTTAAAAGGCAATGAGACAACACTGGCTCCACTAACAATGGCAAGAACATATTTTAAGGCCATGGAGTGGCATCTCTGAGCGATAATGGTTTACAGAACAACTCCAGGCAATTTAGTAGATCCCCTAACTCCTGGATCCCAGCCAGAAAGGGGCTCTGTGGCAAGGGCAGCCAGAAAGGGAGCTCTGTGGAGCTCCCTGGGTCTGAGCCCAGGTCTGGGGCTGCGGGAGGGAGCCCAGTGCAGCTGGGCAAGAAGTTGGGACCCAGCCTATTGATGACGAAGGGCCCAATCAATGCTATCTCCCTGGGCCATGCCTGGCCAGACATTGATTTCTACTGCTGTTGTTAACTCCCTGTTTATGTAACGCCTGAACTTTGCACAACTGAACTGTTTAATGTGCAGAAGAGGGCCTGTTGCCATGAAAACCAGGCTGCTCATGGCAGCTGGGATGCAGCGGTATCCCTGTTTTATTGGCCTGAGCTGAATGTATTTTAACCTTGATAAGTCAATAACTTTTTGTACAAAAGGAAATCTGCCAGGAGGGCTTAGGAGGACCTGGGAGAGCCTGCTGGCCTTTCCAGGTTGGAGAGGAGGCGGGGCTGGCTGGGTTTAATCCCCTGGAAATATCCCTGCCACTCACAGCCTGGGAGAACCATGCCCAGCTGGCCAGAGGACAGAGAGAACCTTGGAGGGGGATGGTGGGGACCACCCATGCCTCCAATCACTATTTCCTGTCTGGTAAGGACTGCAGCTTAGTCAGAAACCCACTATGGCAAAGAAACCGACCAGGGTTCAAATATTGGCTCCACACACTCAGGAGCTCTCTGTGACCTTCAGCAAGGCCAGTGACCCCAGCCTCAGAATCAGCATCTATAACACAAGCCATCAGTTCCTCTTCATGGGTGTGTTGCAAAGTTAACAGATCATGTATGCAAAGCACCTGGGGTAACTCCTGGTCAACAATGGGGCCTTCATAGATTATTGTTGTTGATATATTTTACAATAATAATCATTGATTATATTTGTAGAACACATTAGGCTCCAGGAAATGTTATATCCATTTTCTCATTACACGCCTGGCTAATTTTTGTAGTTTTAGTAGAGACAGGGTTTTGCCATGTTGGCCAGGCTGGTCTAGAACTCCTGGCCTCAAGTGATCTGCCTGCTTGGCCTCCCAAAGTGCTGGGATTACAGGCATGAGCCACTGCGCCTGTCCATCATTACACTCCTTGATTTAGGCAGGGCTGGGGTTGATAGCCCCACTTTTTAGATAAGGACACTGAGGCCCAGGGAAGTTGGCTCTCTTATCTGAGGGGTCACGTGATGAGATGGTGGTGCCGACTGAAGGAACCAAGTCTCTTGACTCCCAGCTTAGTGCTCTTTCAAACTCAAAACCACAAACACAGAAATAGCCTCCATGCTATCAGGAATAGCCCAACATCCAGCCCCAGACTCATGGCAGACATCATTAATCCACGGCAGCACCGCAATCTTTCCCTTCTGAGCCTGGGCGAGACCTCAGAATCCTCCTCAACACAGAGCAGGTGTTTGAGATGAGACTCATGTGGAACCAGATGCCCTGAAAGGGCTCTGGGTTCAAGTTCCACTCCTGGCCCAAACTTGCATGACTTTGGGCAAGTGCCCTCCCCTCTCTGGGCCTCCTGGTCCCCAGTGGTGAAACAAGGGGGACATTTAATGGTTCTTGATTCTGAGGGGGTCTCCCAGGTGGAAGGGACCCCCTACCGCCTCCTGGTTCCTATCCCAACTCCCCTGCAACCAATCCCTCTGAACCTTCTTCAACTCCATCCACAAATAATGACCTAGATCCTACTATGTGCCAGTGACTATGCAAGGTGCTGGGGACACAGCGGTGAAGAAATGACAGTCTCTCCCCTCCCAGAGCTAAGTCTAGAGAGGAAAACAGAAAATAAACGTCATCCAGGCCGGGCGCGGTGGCTCATGCCTGTAATCCCAGCACTCTGGGAGGCCGAGGCGGGTGGATCACTTGAGGTCAGGAGTTCAAGACCAGCCTGGCCAACATAGTGAAACCCCGTCTCTACTGGAAAAACAAGAAAATACAAAAATTAGCCAGGTGTGGTGGTGCATGCCTGTAATTCCAGCTACTCGGGAGGCTGAGGCAGGGGAATCACTTGCACCTGGGAGGCATAAGTTGCAGTGAGCCGAGATCACACCACTGCACTCCAGCCTGTGCAATGAGTCTGTCTCAAAAAAAAAAAAAAATAAGAAGAAAATAAATGTCATCCTGCAAGTGCTCAGAAAGCTGCCAACAGCAGTAAGCACTGAGGAGGGGCAAAGCAAAACAAAAGGGAGGTGTTCTGGGGGAAATAACTTCAGATCGGGTAGTCAGGGAGGGCTTCCCCGAGGAGGTGACATTTAAGCTGAGACTGGAAGTATGAGAACAAACCAGAGAGCAAAAGGAAGAATGTTCCAGGCAGAAGGAACGGCTTGGGTCAAGGCCTTGAAGTGGGAGATAGTTTGGCACCTTCAAGTAACCAAGAGGAGGCTAAAGTGGCCAGAAGGGAGTGAGGGTGGGATATAGTCAGGGAGATGGGCAGGGTTCGGTTCCTGAGGCCACTTGGACCTCCTCAGCCCTACACATAGCTCACCCCCTCCTCCTTGCCCCACTAGGCCTGCCCCAGAGAGAGACTCAGGTACTGGGGGGCGGGGCTGGGTGAATAACAAGGTTACACGTGTTTCTTCTTTCCCTGTTTCTCCAGGAGGAGCATAAAGAGCTCTTTCTTTTCTGCTTATTAATAGCTCTGATTAAATTATCTCTGAAAAACCTACGTGGCGTGCACCAATGGGGGCTCGGCTCCCTCCGGGCTCTGGCCTAGATCACAGCAATGAGGGCAGGTGAGGCAACTGGGGGTGGGGTGGGAGGCTGGAGCAGGCCTGCCCCCTCTGCCTGCATAAATGCCCCGTCTCTGCCTGCTCGCCTCTCCCCAGCCCCAGCTCAGCCTCTCACCCACCTCTGCTTTTGGGGTGTTCACATCTCCCTCACTTGGAACAGTAGGCCTTTGCATTGGTTGTTTCCTCTTCCGGGGGTGCTCTTCCCTCACCTCTGCCCTTGGCTACCTCCTACCCATTTTTCCCAGGGTAGCTGACTTGCCTTTTTACCATCACTGGCCCTCCGCTGAGTCAGGTGCCTCCTTCGGGTTGTCCCCTCTACTGGTACCCTGGATGACACCTGTTAGTTGCCTTCTCTGTGCCCCATGAAACCTGAGTTCCAAGAGGCCTATGTCTTGGTCTGAGTCACTGCTGAATTCCCAGTGTCAAGCACAGGGCAGGTACTTAGAAAATGTTGAATGAATGAGGGAATTAGCAGACTTAAAGGGGGAATGCTCAGTCTTCAGTGCGTGAGACCAGAGAAGGGCAAGGCAAAGATGGACCAGGTGGCTCACGTCTGTAATCCGAGTACTTTTGAAGGCCGAGGTGGGAGGATCACTTGAGCCCAGGAGTTTGAGACCATCCCGGGCAAAATAGCAAAAGCCCGTCTCTTCAACAAATTTAAAAATTAGTTGGGCATGGGGGCATGCACCTTGTAGTCCTAGCTACTCAGGAAGCTAAAGTGGGAGGATCACTTGAGCCCAGGAGTTCAAGGTTGCAGTGAATTATGATGGTGCCACTGCACTCCAGCCTGGTGACAGAGTGAGACTTTGTCTCTAAAAAACAAAAAAAAACAAAAAAACAGAGAAGAGCAAGACTAGCCTTACATACGTGGGAGGGTGGGAACAAAAGTTCCAGCCTCCGGGCCCCTTGAGTGATGCCTTGATTAATTGAAATGGCAATTAATCCCATTTCAAAGATGGGGAAACTGAGGCACAGAGAGGCTGAGTCATGTGGCTAGTAGCCCAGTCAGCCTGACTCCACTCCCTTCTCTTCATTCTCCCCCTCTAAGTGAAAACAAAACGAAACAAAAACTTGGGCCACATTCATTCAGTGATTCAGAGATTAAGTCAACAGACCTTCATTGAGTGCTGACTCTATGTCAGGCCTGTGCTAGGGAATAAAATGAACTGAATGCAGCCTTTGCCCTGGAAAAGCCCTCAGGCCAGTGGGAAGCCTGACAAAGAAGTGGGCCATTATAACACACACTGGACACATCTGTGAAGGGGGAAGTGCTCCAGCCTGGAGCAGGGTAGTCAGGGAAGGCTTCCTGGAGGAGGCAGCACTTTGGCTGAACTCTGAAGGAGAAGCAAGAGTTAGCTACCTGGAGGGAGGGCATTCTAGGTAGAAGGAACAGCATAAGCAATGACCTGGAGGTGAGAGAGGCACGTGCAAGGATTTGTAGATATTTCAGCAAGGATGGTGTGTGGGAGGCAAACAAGAACAGTGAGAGATGAGATGCCCTCTGCCCCCTGCCCCCTCAGGGCCTCTTGGACCCCTGGCCAGAGCCAGTGTTCTGGGGCTGGCCTGCCTGGTGGTTTTATGGACCGTGGCAAATCCATCTTGACACTGTCTCCAATCACATAATGCAGTGATTGGAGTCGACCAAGAGCAAAGGCACGAGGGTCTGATCTCAGGGAGATGGGCATATGGGGGAGGGGGGCACTGGGAGTGTGGGGAGTGGGGCAGAGCATCTTACGGGGCATTCACCTGCCTGGAGGGGAGCAACAGGCATCTGGAAGGCTCTGACCTCTCCTGCTGGACAGCTGCCTTGGAGCCTGCTGCTGTTGGAAATTCCACCATGAGCACATCATGGACTCATAGAACTTCAGAGATGGAGGGGTCTTTTGAGATCTTCTCGACCTGGGGTTGTCAGCCCTGGCTGTATCAGAAACCACATAGGAGCTTTGGAAACTGCTGTCCCACCAAGGAGAGTCTGATTGGTAGGGCTGGGGTTTGTGTCCTACCCTCCATTTCATGGCAGGGGAAACTGAGGTCCAGAGAAGAGAAGAAACTCCCCTCAAGGTTGCACACGGTCAAACAGTGGCTGCCACAAGGTGCAATAAATCAACGTCAGGGCTCTGGACTTTGGTTCTGTCATTTGTGTGACCTTGGGTAAGTCATGTGGCCTTCCTCTGCTGTAGGATGTGCATAGTGATCGTATATACCTTATAGGGTTTCTGCAAGGGTAAAAGGAGTTATGTGACATAAATAGCAGTGAGCCCATGCCTGACACACAGTAGGTGTGAAGTCATGGTGACCTACAATGAAAAAAATCCCAAACTTTTGACAGGCTGTGGTGCGACCTGCTGCCTTCTTCTCCTCTTCGCGATCTCTCTCATTTCCCAGGGTTTGCTTGTTACTGTCCCTCGCCCTGTCCTCAGCTGAAGTCTGGTCTCCCCACCTGTCCACACTGGGTCCACCCATCCAGTCGCCCCGGCCGCCCTCCCTGACGTCCCCGCAGCCCTGGCTGCTGGCCCGAGCGGGAAGCAGATGGAGGCATATCACATTTCCAGGTAAATCCCCACCCCCACCTTCAACCTGGGGAGGGAAGGGGAGGAGACGGGGGCGGCCGCGGAGAAATAGAGCGGAGCTGCTGGGAACAGCGCGCCGAGCAGCCGCTTAGAGGCCTGAAACAGGGCCAGCTCCTGCCCTAGATAAGGCGGCGGGTGGCCTACTTGGGCCGGCCCTGGAGGTCCGCCGCGGGCGCCTCTCCCGGCGGGGTGGGTTGGCTCCTGGAAGTAGGCTAGGGCCCGTCTATGATCAGCCCGTCCGCTGGATACACTCCCCAGGGTCTCCAAAGCCCTCCAGCCCGGGTGAGTACAGAGGGCATTTATTGAGCACTTAATGTGTGTTTTGAGTCCTTTACATGCAAGAATTCATTTTGCCCTCAAATCTACGCTGTAAGGTAGGAATTATGATGCCCCCCATTTCACAGACAAGAAACTGAGGCGCAGACCCGTGAAGGTAAATGGCCAAGACCAACAACCAGCAAGGGCAGGGCTGCAATCCCACCCAGTTTCGGTGGGACTCCAGGTATCACACGGGCATAGCCTGAGGGGTGGGGGGTCTGGCTGCTGCTCTGCATTTCTGTGGGGATCTTTGTTATTATCCCGGAAAGCTGGCTTCCTACAGTGCTGTGTGATGGACACACAGCAACTGAGGGAACTGCCCCACCCAGGACTCAATTTCCCCATCTGTAAATGAGACTGCTAGACGGGCCGCCCATGGGCTGTGAGAACCCAGGAAGCTTCTTTAAAAGTAAAAGGGAAAGCACAGTATAGTTTGATAGATTCATATTTGAACCCCAGGTTGATGTGAAACTATGCCTCAGTTTCCCTATCTATTAAGTGGGGGAGTAGGCTAGTGCCTGTCTCCTGTGGGCGTGGGGTACGTCTAGAAGGTGTAGCTTGCAAATTGCTCAGCGCTGTGCTGGGTTATATAGTTAGCGCTCCACAGATCACAACTGTGATGCCAAAAACACATCGCTGCCAAAAATAAGCCTTAGGACAAAAACATCCAGGACCATGTCACTTCACATCTCCTTACCTCAGTTTCCTCTGTAAGTTGGAAGTATAATAATAGTACCTACCGTATCAGTTTTCTCATCTGTAAAATGGGGGTGATAGTAATACCCACTCACACGGTGTTGTGAGGATTAGATAAAATACTTTGCTACATAAGTATTAGCTACAGTTGTTATTTTTAACAAATTCCTCATGAGGTTGGTTCTTGCCAAGATTAAATGAAATAATGCCGATAATGCACTTATACAGTGCCTTGTCCCAAATATGTGATCAGTAAATGACACTGGTTTTGCCACCCCTAGTTCCTCGACAAAGGGACTACAAAAACCAGCACGCCCTGCGCCCCCAATCGGGGCCCCTCCACCCGGCGCCGGCGCGCAGCATGCCGGGAGTTGCAGTCCTCGCGAGGCAAGTTCCGCCTCGTCCCTGCTTGGGGGAGGAGGTTGGAGAGCCGCCCTGCCGGCCTTTGAATTTTGCCGCGAAAAGCGCGCGTGGCGGCACCCGGCTCCGCCCCTCGCAGGACGCGGCGCCGCGTCACCCTGGTAACCGCCTCTCAGCCGCCGCTGATTGGGCTGGACCGCGGGGGGCGGGCGGGGGACGAGACGCGGGGGCTGCTGCCGGCGCTCGCGCCTGTCAGTCGGGCCGGAGCGGAGCAGCGGGTAGGACTGCCTGGCCGGCTGCTCCCCGGAGAGGCTGCGCGAGCCGGCCGGGGGAGGCGGACAGCCGGGCCCGTCGCCTGTGGGGGCGCGGCGCGCGGCACCCGGGCCTGAGACCAGGCGAGGCTCCGGCGCGCGCCAGACGGCGCGAGGCTGCGGCCCCGGGAGCCCCCGCGCGCCGCCCGGGGCCATGGGCGCGTGAGAGCCCAGCGTGCGCGGCCCCTGCTGCGGCTTGCGAGCTCGCACACCGGGTGCACAGTCCCCTGCGCCGTCCCCGTGTCCGCCCTGCGCCACTGGGATCGGCTGTTCCTCAGCGCCGAGGCCCCCGAGGCTGCATCCGAGCTTGCGTCGCCCGCTGCCGCTGCCGCCGCCGCCGCCGCTGTTCGCCGGCTTCCCCTCCCCCCACACCCGGGGCTCAGAGCAGGAGGAGGAGGGGCCGGTGCATTCTCGCCGCTGTTCTTTGCAACCTGCAGGGGCCGGTGTATGTCCGGCGAGGAGCCGGGGCCGCTGCGGGTGCGTGCAACCCCCGAAGGAGACAATCCCCCCACCTCGGGGCGAACCCGGGGGCTGCAAGCCGCGGGCGGGCGGGTGAGCGAGAGGAAGCAACAAAGACAGGCTGCAGCTGGGGCTGGCGAAAGGGGCCGCGGCCGCCGGGCTCCCAGCGCGGGCGGAGAGGGCGCCCTGGGAGCGGCGCGGGCCGAGCTGCAGCCTTGAGCGGGGCCCCGAGGGGAGGCGCAGCGCCGCCCGCCGGACGTGGCGATCACGGGCCCCGGCGAAGATGCGTCGCCTGAGCGCCCGCGCGGCCCCCGTCCGGGGCAGGCGTGACCCCCGCTGAACGGAGACCTCCCCTCCCCCCCGACTTCGGACGGCGCAGGCCGGCGCCAGGATAGCCCTCACCGACAGCGCCCCTTCCCACCCGGAGAGAGGCATCGGCCCCCAAGGGGGGCTTCCTCAGGCAGCCTCTGCCACTCCTGCATGGCTGCGACCCGCCGAGCGGAGCGTCGTGGTAGCTGAGACCTGGTGCCCTTCGACGGCCTGGCTGATCCGGTGAGTTGTGCGGGGCGGGGTTCTGCGCTGGAGCTGGGGGCACCCCCTGGCGTCCGGGCAGCCAGGATTGGACAGAAGGGGTCCTAGGCTGTTGGGGGTCCTGAAGCAGAGATAACCCTTGTCCGCCCCTTTCCTCCCTCCAAACACAACTTGTTCAGATGGGCCAGCCGATGGGAGTGGAGGTTGGGGGGCCCATTCGGATTCCGCGGGGCCCTGGGCGGGTTGGTTGCCAGAGAGGAAAGGTCACCCCACCCGTAAAGCTAACAAAGGTAGCGGCTGTGTCATCCGAAAATTCCCCGGGAACTCCAGTGTGTTGGAAGGGCTGGGGGGTGGGGGGCACCCAGGATGGGAAAACGCTGAGGGTCTCCCGAGCAGCCTCTGAGATCTTCAAGGGAAATCACCTCAGAGGGGGATTTGGGGTTCCAGAAACGCAGGTGGCCACGTTTGAGAATTGTGCCCCATGGGGCTAGACCTTAGAGCCCTCGTTCAAACCACGTTCCCACAAATAACTCGCAGGGACGGTAGGTTCCCCAGTGGGGGCACGACATGACGTCAAACCTTAGCCTCTGATGTCACCGGGGTTGCCGTGGCAACGCCACTTGCCTTGACCCAAGGCCGGAGGGGGCGGGGTCGTGGTAACAAGGGGCGGGGCTGGATGCCTTTGGGTAGTGGAGGGGTGAAGGCAGACTCCCCCCACCCCTACCATTGCAGTCCTCTGACCTAAATCCTTAGCGCCCCATAAGGTGGGGGAGGGAGGCAGTGCCAGCTGTCCCTGTTGATGCTCCTCCCCGCAAGGACAGGTGTTCAGAGCTTTGCCCATGTAGCCTGGCCTGTGCCTGGGGGCTCAGGCCTCCCAGACAGAGCAACTTTCTGTTTTGAAAAGAGATGCTATAGAAGAGACCTCCCTGAACCCCACCATGTACCCAGCTGGCAGGCGGAAGTTCCCAGGGTCCCCAGAGAGATGTGGGCCTCTGGCCCTCCAATAGGCTACTTCTGCTGGGGAAAATGTGGGTGCCCCTCCCACAGCCAAGGAAGGTGCAGAGGAGCTGCTGCCTGCTGCACCCCCAGTCCAGGGGCTCCCCATGCTGTTCTACCCCAAGGTCAGGGGCCTTGGTCAACCTGGAACTCCTGATTGCCCCCTGCTCCTTCTGGTGTTTAAGAGGATTTCAACGAGCATATTGTGAGGCTGCTTAAGTGAATGGCGGGCAAGTGAGGCCCATCAGTGCCAAGGTCTGAATAAACTGTGTCTCTGTCAGGGCACCCCCAACCAACACACACCCCAGTACTGGCACTCTTCCCTGCAAAGGCCCAGAGAACCCCCAGCAAGCATCCTGCTGCTGGCTCTGGGATTCGTCTAGGTCCCTTCCAGCAATTATTGCCAGTGTCGGGTGCTGGTGAAACTGCTGTGATCACATTTCTAGGAAAAGGTTCGAAAACTGTGTCATTGCTTCAGCAGCGTGGGGCGGGGTAAGAGCAGAGAAAGTGTGTGTTCGGGTCATTAGGAGAAGCCAGGCCCCAGTCTCTGCAGCGAGCATTTTCCCTGCTCTTCTACCAAGCTCTCTAGCTAGATTAACAGGTCAATAAATATCGGTGGAGCTGCTTTTGGGGGCTTGGCAGGGAGATGGTATTTCCAGCTGAAATGGTGTCGTTAAACACACAAGCTTCCAAGGACAGAGGAGCAACAGCAGATTGGGGGAGAGCCGGGAGAGGTGGGCAGAAGGGCTGTTTGCGCTGCCTCTCGAAGCTTCCCAGTTTAGAAACAAACTCGGAGTGCGCGCCAGAGATTCACAAACACAGGCAGTTGGAGGCCCTCCGCCGAGTATTTACACTTCCACAGCCAAGGCAGAGGGAAAGGCTGTCAGAATTGGGCAATTCCTTCTGTTCCCTTCCCTCATCTCCCTGGGCTTGGCAATCAGCGTGCCAGACGATGAGCAGGAGGGAGTGCTAGCTTTCTCAGCATCTCCCTATATGCCAGGCGTTTTACACGATCTCAGTTACTCCTTGGAGTGGCTCATACGCTGTGGCCCATTTTATAGATAATGAAACTGAGGCTTAAACAGAGGAAGTGATGGGCTACAGGTGATCAGCCAGGCAGCTGCAGAGGTTCGGCCCTGAATTGCCCTCCTGGCTCCAGAGTCCTTGTGTCTTACCACCTCCTCCCATGGGGTTGGGGGGACACTCCTACTTATTGGACAGGGGTCCCTGCAGGCATCAGAGGCTATCAGCCATGGAGGGGGGAGTCTGGCCCCACCAAGATGCTTTGTCCACACCAAAAGGCAGATTTGAATCCTCTCTTCCTATGACCTACAGGTCAGCATTGAGTAGAGTAACAACTTCCGCCCGGCCTTGTGGTCTGTCTGGTCCCCTCACCCCCAGGACTCCTTTCTCCAGCACTAGGGGAAAGAAGGTGTAGCTTGAAACTCGCTCCTTGTCACCTGCCCTTTTGGGCTTGCTTGGAGGGAGGCGGTGAAGCTGCCCCTGGCCGCCCCAGGGACCTTCTTGGGATGTAGACGGAGCAAGGGCAAACTAGTAGATGAGGTTCCTGACCCAGCCTGAGGGTCAAAAAGCCCTAGAGGAGAGGTGCCACGTGAGTCACGAAGAGGACAAATAGGAATGTGCCAGACAGGAGTGAGAAGACTGTTCTGGGTGGCCGGAGTGGCCCTGGAGCAGCCAGTGATGTGTGTGGGCCCTCGTGCCTGATGGGGAAAGGGGCAGCCATGAGTGGCTGTGTCCTGGAGCCTTAGGTGGATAGGGAAGGTTTAAGCAGGGCAGAGGATCCAGTGATCTCCTTTGACAAGGACAGTAACCCTGGACATCTCTTCCCGTAAGCGTGGAAGTGGCCACCTCGGTTCTGGGGGCAGTCTCCTCTCTCAAGGTTGGCCCCACCCCCACCCCCACCCCCACCCCCACCCCCACCCCCACCCCCACCCCCACTAATCCTTCTCACTTATCTAATTCCTGTAAGCTCGTCCATCCCCTGTCCCTTCTGAGCCTTAGGGCTGCTCTGGACTAAACCGGGACTGGGCTGGACTGCTGAACCCCCTAGATGAGAACCTTGAGGTGCCCTGGTGATGGGCAGTGGCTCCTGATTAGGTGCTAGGCTTTGGCGTGGGTTGGGCCTGGATCGTACTCTCAGCCTGTGGCTTGCAGGCTGTGTGACCTCGGGTGAGTACCTTTGCCTCTCTGAGCCTCAGTTTACTCATCTGTGAGAAGGACCATAGCACTCACTGCGCAGGGTCTGGTGAGGATTCAGGGAGGGCCTAGCACAGCACACAGTATACAGTAAGTACTCAAACGCATGTTGTCATGGCTACTGTTACCTCCTCCTCAGAACGGAGCCTTGAATGACTCAGTCCCTTGGAGCCAAAGGTTGAAGACCCCATTTGCAGGGAGAGGCCCGAACTCTACCAGCTATCTCTGCCAGGGGCTTCTCTGTCCACTGAGGCCCCCAACCACCCACCCACCCACCCACATGGTGAGCACCGGTGGCTCTTTTCTGAGCTTCTGCGGGGGCTGGGACTTGGCCGGGGGTCCCTCCCCAACCTCCCTCCAGCCCCCTCTGCCTTCCCATCCCTCACAAACCAGAGGAAGGCAGCGAAGCAGCTCATATTCATGAACCGTAATTCAATCAGGCGGCGATTCCTCTGGGCTCCGGGCGGGGGTGAGAACGAAGAGGCGCGCACAAAAGGGCCGCTTTATTACCTCCCGCGGGCCGGGAATTGCTGCTCTCCCCCAGCAGCGGCCGGAGCCGCCTTTATTGTGTTAACCCATTTGCGTGTCAAGAGCTATTGTGCGCTTTCTCTGCCTGTGCGTTGCGGGCCGCGGGAGGAGGGCTGCGGTGCCGGCCGGTCACCTCCGCGGGCGCCGCCCGCCGCCCTGATTGGTTGCTAAGTGATTTGCATCCAAGGTAATCACTTTTATCTCAGAAGGATGTCGACTATAATTATAAGCTACTGACATCTTTTGAAATCTGCCTAATGACTATTTTAGTCTGCACGGGCTGGGTGTAGGGAGGGAGATTCTGGAAAGGGTGGAGGCTGGGAAGAGGGATGGATTCCTTCCACCTGGACCCCTGATTGCTTAGTTGAGAAATATCTGAGTACTACTGCATGCATCAAACAAAAGATGGGGTCTCTGTGATGGGGGGCTTGCATTCCTGTGGGCAGAGTTAGTGCCACTTCAGAGATGGGGAAACGGAGACCCTGGGGAAGGGGCGACCTGCCCAGACCACACAGCCAATGTGCAGCCACCATCTGGGTCTCTCTGACCCCAAATTCATGCCCTGGCCACTCCATTGGCCACAGTCAGGAATCATGTAATCATGCCTGGATACAGGTCACCAGACTAGTACCTTCCAGAGTTTACGTCATAACCCTAAGAAATGCACATGCTGGTACCACCCCCATTTTGCTGAGAAGCAGGGGCCCAGAGAAGGTATTATACTTTGCTGCCCGAGGTCACACAGCCAGGGAGTGGCAGAAGTATGAGGTTCATTGGCAGCCAGAGATGGGAAGGCAGAGGCGGGGTTCCAGCTTCCCACTCCTCTTCCCACCCACTCGTGGTTCCATTCGGTAAAGCCAGGCATTAGGTAAAGACTGAGCGAGGACACCCTGTCGCCCGTGTCCCAGTGGTCAAGTGATAAGAAATCAGACGGCCCACAGCCTCTAGAGGGAGTAAGATGAGTCTGCAGTTAACTGGAATTCTAGACAGGGCCGGAGCAGGGCTGGAGGAGGGAAAACCTGCAGCTGGTCCTGGAGGGCTTCCTGACAAAGGGGGCTGTGCTCTGTGCCCTGAGGACTGAGTGGCTCTCCCCAGCATGGAGTAAATGGGGGTGTCTCTGGCAGAGGGAGTTTGGAGACCCGGGAGCATGACCAGGAAGGGCAGGGGGAGCTTATAAGATGGTGGAGGTGAAAGGGAGATAAACTAGGAGGGTGTGCAGGGGGCATCGGGTGCTGAGCTAAGGGTGCTGTGAGGCCCTGAGGAAGAGGGAAGCCAGTGAAAGCATCTGAGAGGCAGGGGCCAGCTAAGATCCCGGTGCCTTAGAGGCCAACAGAGAGCTTGGGAGTCGCAGACCTGGGCTGAAACCCGGTGAGAGAGAGCACCTGCACTCTCACTCGCTGTGTCCTCAGATAAATTATTTTACCCCTCTGTGCCTCAGTTTCCTCTTGTTCAGGAGAGTCTCAACAGCTTTCTCATGGGCTTGTGGGTGGGGTGAGCTTGCATGTGCAGAGTGCTTGCAGGGGGCTTAGCTGAGCCCCTCAGAGCTGGGTGGGCTGGGCTTGAATACAGGCCTGGGCCAGTCCTGGCCCCACAGCAAGCCAGCGTCCCAGCCGCAGCAGCTGTTTGGGGCCCTGGGAGCCCCTGCTATTGTGCAGAGGGCACAGGGGACAAAGGCCTGGGAGGTCAGGGGGTGAGGCCGAGACTGGCTGTGAACAGGCTCCCGGGGATGGGGACTTAATGACGCAGAACTTAATGACCCAGAGTCTGTGGGGAGGGGGGCCTCCCTTGGAGGAGGAGGGAGGTCCAGCCACCAGCTGTCTGCTCCAGGATTCGCTGCCAGGGCACGGGCAGCTGCCTCACAGAGTCCAGGCCTGAGCTTGGCACTGGGGGAGGCAGAGGTGGCAGGGCCTCCCGGCATGAAATCCCCAGGCCTGAATGCAGGGCTTGGCCCTGCCCCTCGGCATCTGCAGATCTCCGTCTCTTCATCTGTGATGGGCCAAGGGACCACCTTAGAGGGCAGCTGTGAGGTTTGGCAGTAACCGATAGCCAATGGGCAGTAAACAGGAACTGCTATTTTTGCTCTTTATCCATCCGTTCATTCAGAGAGCTTCCCTGCTCCAGGCCAGGCTCCCTGCCAGGTGCTGGGGACATGAAGATGAACAAGCCCCAGTTGCCTTGAAAGGTGGTGTGTACCGAGGGAGAGGCCTCGAGCGCACCCCCTCAGCCACCCAACAAGTGCATGTGGGTTAATCGCCACAATGGAGGAATTCACAGTATGTGGGCACTGTGCCAGGGGCAGGGGGGCACAGCAGTGAACAAGCCAGACGTGGGCCCTGCCCTGGGCCACCACCAGTCTCTCAAAGGAAATCAGAGGTGGAAACAATTACTTCTGGCTAGAGTAGCCAGGGAGGGCTCCCTGGAGGAGGTGGCACTTGTAATTGAATACTTTTGCCTATTATGAGAATCACAGGACACTGGTATCTGCTGTGTGCCAGACTGAGTTTCCTACTTTGGCATTTTGTTCTCTCATTTAATCCTCATATCCCTCTCTGAAGGGTGTTTTTATCCCTGTCGTGTGAATGAAGAAACTTAGCCTTGATGATGTGAAGCAGCAGCCCTGGGCTACATGGCAGGCCCACAGAACCCCCTTCATTATCCACACAAGCTTTTGCCTCTTCACTGCCTGTAAGGGTACTGGGCATGGTAGGATTCTCGGGCAGGGGCCGAGGGGACCCTGTTCTGGGCCAGCTGTCTCCTTTATGAGCTTCACGACCTTCAGCAGGTCACCTTCCCCCACCCCTCCCAACCCAGACTCAGCCGCGTCCTTCATAAATGTCAAGGATGGCAAATCTGTGGCAGGCCTGGCTTGCCTTATGCCGCTGTGCCCTTGGCAGACATTGCCAATCAATTGCTGCCCTCTTTCCCTGCTGAGTTCTTCCCCTGACCTTGGGTTCCTTCCAGGGCTCTGGGCAGGCAGCGCCAATCAATCAGCAGGGCCTGTGAGCTGAAACCAGTTGCCTGCCTGGCCTCAATGAGCTCAGGGTGCTTCTGGTCCATCTCCATGTGGCTCAGAGGACCAGGGGGGACAGCGAGGGATTCTAGGGGATCTCTGTGTATCCAGGTTGTTCTTAAGCCACAAAAGCCTTTTAGGTGGGAGGGTCTGTTACCCTCTTCTAACTCCCACTTGTGTTCATCCGTGCAGATTCCGAGCACTGACAGTCTGGATGATGATAACAGCGTGTATTGAGTTCTTCCTGAGAGCTAGGTCCTTCTTGGGCACTCTTTCGTTCATCATTCTGCAGAACACCTGCAGCAAGCCTCCCTGCATCTCCAGGGAGAATTCTTAACCCATTTTAGAGATGAGGGAACTGAGGCTTGGCTCAGCTAAGCAGAGTAGGGTCACGCACTTGTTGGGTGGTCGAGCTGGCATTCAGACCCAAGTCTGAAAGTTCACAGCCTGGGACAGGGCTGTGGGTGGCAGGCAGACAGGGGAGCCCTCCCAGAAAAGATGTCATTTTTTTGGAGGCTTTAAAGGCTGATGGGCTTCTGACGGGCAGAGCCAGGAAGGGTGAACGTCCGGGTGGAGGGAACAGCATGAGAGGCAGCTCAGAGGCAGACAGGTGAGAGTGTTTACTAAGGGAGCAGTGTGTAACCAGATGTGGCTAGAATGTGGAGAGAGAGGACTGTGGAAGGAGCCAGGGCTGGCCTGGATGTTTGGGCTTTGCTTTCCCATAGTAGGGAGCTCTGGCAGCTCTTTCAGCAGAGTAACAGTGAGGTCCCATCTAAGAGTACTTATTCAACAGCTCTGTGAATCCTGGGTGAGGTTGCTTGGGGGGCTACCTTCAGTCTACTAGAAGCTTTGGCCTAGAACAGCGCCTAGTGCACAGTAGGTAGACATCCAAGAAGTATTGATTGAATGAATAAATGAATGAAGACTCCCCGGACTGAAATGCTCCTGACCTCCCCAGGGGCCCAGCTGCAAGGAGAGGAGAGACCAGAGTCCCCCTCTCCAGGCAAAGTTGAACACCAGGCCTGGCAGTGACGGGCAGGAGAGGGGGCCAGGCAGGTACCTGGGACAGGGCTTCCCTTTCACCACTCCCCTACCCTGCTGCCTGTCCCCAGGACCCCTCCTAGACCTTCCTGCTGGGCTGTCTGCACCTTTCGAGCCACGCCTGGCGGGCAGTGTGGGCCCAGCGCTTGGGGGGATGAAAGATGAAGGTTCGTGACCATTTTTTAACTCAATAAAGGGAGAGACAAGCTGCAGGCTGCAGGCCGGAGATATAATTAGTTCACAGCAGTGGCGCTTTCTTGATTTAGCTTCTGAGAGAACAAGACAAGGATGTTATACCCAATTAGCAGTAACATCCAGTCGGAGCCTCAATAGGTGAGATAACAAGCTATTTTTATGACTTTTCTTTCCCAGCTTGGAGGGAGTGGGGGGGAAGGGGGTATCAGGGCCTTATTTCTTTTCATCAGGGAACAATTATTAGCGATCTCAGGATTTCCCAAAGCCAAATGATGCATTTGTTAACCCAAACATGCAAGCATCCCAGGGTAGCAGCAGGGGTGGCAAGCTGGCATTTTGAGCCCGGGGTGGATGGGAGGGGTGCAGGCCCCTAGCCTCTATTCTGGAAGCCCTCTGAAAAGGTTCCCAAATGTGGGCAGCAGAAGCGCAGGCCCTTGAGATATTCTTAGTATTTGCCTTGATTTCCCTACCTGCGTTCAAAGGGACATAAGGAGGCCAGGCCAGTTTCCCTGGGGATGAGGAAGGAGCCAGTTTTGGCCCTTGGCAGCCCTTCTTGGCACCACTGTAGATTCTTTCTGCCAACTAGGCCAGAGGTTCTGGCACCTCAGTCTTGAACCTGCCATTGCACTTTGCCCACCAAACCCCCATTATGGTTCACCCCACCCAGCCACCCTTCTCCTGTCCTGGGTCCCAGGCCCAGTCCCTGGCAGGGGCAGACTGGTGATTAGCTCCTTTCTCTCCATCATCATTAGCCCCGCAGTCAGGGCACCCAGCACTGGCCAAGTCCCTACTGGGCAGGGAAGCCCTGCCAAGCCCCACCCCAGCTGCCTGGCTGTGCTCCCACTCCTGGCGAAGGCTGGGGGATGCCCGGAGAGGGAGCTGGCAGGGCTGCTGTGACGCCGCATCGCATCAGCCTGGGCCCCAAGCCCAGAGCAGGTTCCTGGGCCTCCGCCCCTCCTCCTGAATCTTGTCCCGCCCTGTCCCACATCCCATCTTCCTGTCAGTGTGGAGCTCCCCACTCCCGGTTCAGACAACTGACAAATCCAGCCATGCAAAGTGGGAGTTTAATTGCAAACAGTTTTTACGGATCATGGGCCCATCTGTGCCACCATATGCAAAAGAGAAAAAAAAAAATCCCCTTTTTTTTTCTCCCCACCCCACAAACTACAAAAGAAACAATTGCCAAGGTTTTTCTAGCTGGAAGCAAGCACAGAGCTGGGACCCATCCCAGGGGGCTTCCTGCAGGGTGGTCCTGGCAAGGCCAGATAGGGCAGAGATGAGAGAATCCCAGGGGACCCACCCAGAAGTTGAGATCTGACTGCAGAGAGGCTGTGACAGCCTCAGCAAACTGCTGGCAGCTCCTGAACCCACTGAGATCTCTCACAGCTCTGGGCCTTGGCACGTGCCGTGCCATGGTTCAGGTACCAGGTCCTGGCCTTTTCCAGCTACCTGGCTGACACTATGCATGGCCTGTGAGACAGGGCTTGGTGTGGAGTGGGCACTGCACAGTGTTCATGGAAACATGTGAAAGAGCCGTGTCATGGGGCCCCAAGGACGAGGCGCCTCCTGTCCCCTTCCTACCCAAGAAATGCAACTCCAGGAGGCTGGGACTGACCAGGCCTCACAGACTCCCTTCTTCCCAGTGGTGCCTCTTGCCCTGGTGCCCAGCCTGGCTCTGCAGATGAATGCCACCCAAGATGTAAAGGACATTGGGCGCCAGCAGCCCACCCTCCTCGGGCCCTCAGATGAGGCTTCCCCCGGGGCCTGCATGAGCTTCTGAGAGGACTCACCTGAAGCAACCTGCCAGGGTTCGATTCTCATGCCACCCCATCCTAGCTGGGTCACTTCAAACTGTCGGTCCTCCCTCTCTGTGCCTCAGTTTCTTCCTCTGTAAAATGGGAGTGCTGGACGTAAAGTGCTTCTCTGCTTGTCATCTCTCTTCCCTTGTGAGGTGGGGGTGAGGGTCCTTTGCTTTGCACACTAATGTCTTCCCAAGTTTCTAATTGGAACACCCAATGTTGAATGAATGAGTGAACGAGTGAGTGAAGGAATGCCTGAGGGAGGTATTTGGAGGGCTTTCCGGAGAGGAAATGGGACACAGGCACTTGGCTTGCCGGGAATTCAGGATTTTTACTCCCTTTCTTGTTGGCATCCGGAAACCACCCTGCGATCTATGGGAATGATGAACTCCATTCTACAGGTGGGGGAAACTGAGGCTCAGAGAGATTGAGGGACTCTCCCAAGGCCATATAGCTGAAAAGAGGCCAGAGCTGGGACTGGAACCCTGGGCTGAGCAACTCCAGCTGGCCAAGTCCCTGCCCCTCAGGTGAGGAGAGTCCAGCCCAGAGCTGGGAAGGAGCTTGGCCAAGGTTACACAGCAAGAAAATAGCAGCCAGCATTTGTGGGGCACTTCCTACCCCCATTTTACAGATATACTGTGTGCTGTGCTAGGCCCTCCCTGAATCCTCACAAGACCTTGCGCAGTGAGTGCTATGGTCCTTCTCACAGATGAGTAAACTGAGGCTCAGAGAGGCAAAGGTACTCACCCGAGGTCACCGAGGTACTCCAGCCTCAGAGCCAGGCCAACCAAGTCCTGCTTGCTCTTCCCTCTTCTCCCTCTCCCTCCCCCTCCCTCCCCTGGGTCTGCACCCTGTGGATTCCCCATGCGCCTTACCAACTGTGTGTGCCAGCAGCCCGGCCCCGAGCGGGGGTTCCAGTGTCCAAGGCTAGGCACCTTGCACAGCCCTCTTGCAGCAGGTAGCAGGGGAAAGTGGGACGCAGGAAACATCCCCATTTCCTGGGACCCAGGTGAGACCAGGCCAGGCACCAGGCAGCCCATTCCCGGCCTGTAGTGATCACCAGCTCCCATTGTAATCATTAAAACTATTAGAAGGAAACGTTTGCTTGAAGCAAATGTCAGGCGCCGAGTTGTGCTTTGTAAACGCTCACAATTAATGCCAATCAGGCCCGGAAAAAAGCCGGCCCGGAATCCTGTCTGTTTCGTCTCATTTGTCAGCTGGTGCTGCTCCATGTTGCACATTTTCATACAATTGCTATAAACATAAAAGGGAAACTCCACAGTGTTCCCGGGCGCCCGGATGGTGCGCGCCGGCTTAATTACTTGGTATTCTGCTGTTCATTTGGCCGCCCTGAGCTGGTGGGAGAGAGAAAGGGGGACTTTGTGTAGCAGGGCGAGGGTTGCTGGGGGTCAGCCAGGGAGATGGGTCAGGCTGCTGGCCTGGGCCTCCTGCCCCGTTCTCTGTAGGCTGTGTGACCCACAAGCTAAGCTGGGAAACAAGAAAAAATTGCTAAAAAAAAAAAAAAAAAAAAAAAAAAGTTGGCAAAACCTTCAAGTAGAAAAGGGATTCAGAGTCCACCAGACTTGGTTTCAAATCCCTGTTCCCTCTCCTAGAATAACTCATCAGGTTTATGGTCCACCTCCTGCATGCCAAGCATGGGGCCTCAGTTTTCCTCATCTGTGAATTGAGGGTAACAGCCCAGCGGTCAGGATTTCAAGCCTGCCGGGGCCTGGGGACATCATGGTTTGGTTTTGTTTTCCCATTTGGTTGCTGCACAGACCCTGTGAGGGTGAGCTGCCCCTCTTAGCAGAGTGTGAGGGCCACAGTCCCACAGCAGGAAGTGGTGGAGCCAGGATTTGGCCCCGGATCACTGGCTGCAGAGCCTGTAACCATTGTACCATCCTCCTGCACCCACCCCGGGCAGCCATGGGGCTGAAAGAAGATGTGATGTCTACAGGTCCCAGCACGCAGTAGGTGTTTGGTAAACAGTGGCTGCTGTCTCCCCACTGCCTGGAGATGGTCAGGAGCAGCAGGGGTGCTCAGGCCTGGCTTAATGGTCAGCACCAACGGGATGTGGACCTTGCCGGGTGGAGGGTGAGAATGGAGTGGTCTAGAAGCAGGTGCTGTTCCCGCTTCCCTAGGGGCCTGGGTCCGCCTGGCTTCCAGGGTGGGACTTAGGAGGGAGATGCTGAGAACATGCCTGGCCAGGCCCCAGGGGACTCCCGCCAACCCCCATCCGCCCTTGCCTTGCACCTGGCTCTGAGGTGCTGGGTGTGGTTGCGCACTAGGCCCCATGTTGTCTCACCAGACCTCTGACAGTCCAAAAAGTTGGGTGTGCTATCGTCATGGTCCCCATTGTACAAATGAGGAAGCAGAGGTCCAAGCTGACCCAAGGTGGCCGGGCTGGGAGGTGGGGATGCTGGAGCCAGCTCCTGCCCAGGTTCCTCGTTCCCAAGTCTCTTGTGCCCTCCTAGCCCCCTCCCTGTAGAGACTGGACGCGGCCCTGCCACACCTTACACGCCCTCCCCAGGGCCCTTTTGAGCTCTCCAGCTCTCTGTGGTCGGGGTCTTCTGAGGCCAGGCTGGGACACACTGGCCTTTGTGTGAGCTTGAGCCGGGCCGGGCGGCCAGCAGAGTGGGGAGAGGGCGGTGCAGCCTGGCCGGCCAGGGACAAATGCTCAGAGCGGGAATAGAGGCCCTTTTGTGTGCCTCTCGGAGGGGGAGGGGGTGCTTCCAGCTGCCATCCCGTGTGACTGTGGAGGCCTGAGCCCTCCACAGAGGTTTGGCCGACACCTCCAGGGGACTGGCCAGGGAGCCTGTCATCATCAGCTCTGCCTCCTTCTCTGACTATTTTGTGTCTTGCTCTTGTTTCCTGGGGGTCCTTGGCTGCTAGAGGAGCCAAGGCAGCCATTAACCTGGTTTGCTGTGGGCCTGCTGTGTGCCAGCCCTGAGCCCAACACTCCAGCCACCCTTCAGGCAAGGGGCGGTTGTCTCATGTTTCAGATGCAGACACTGAGGTTCATGGAGGACAGGCAACTTGCCACGCTGGCACGTGGTCATGGGGTGGGGATGTGGCCGACTCCAAAGCTTTCTCTGTCTGTAGAGTTGCCCTTTGTGTCATGCCCTGGGGTCCAGGTTTGCAGCTTAAGGTGCTCTCACTCCCCAGGGTAGGCTAGGGGAAGAGCAGAGATAGGTGCTGGGTACTGGGCCTCCAGGTGTACCCCACCACCAAAGTCCTGGGTGAAAACCAGCAGGAAGTCTTCAGGTGTCTCTGTTCCTTGAGGGACATTCCGTCCCTCAATCGTGGCGGGACTCTGGGCTAGTGGCTGCAGGGCATTCATAAACAAGCCCAGGGCCCTGTTGAGGGCTACCATACCTGTTCAACCCGCTCTGAGCCTCGATCTCCTTAACTGAGAAATGGAAATGAAAGAGAACCCGCCCCAGGGGCACTGGGGGAAGATGTAGTGCCAGGACCTGAGTAAAGTGCTGAGCTTGGTACCTAAGCACACTTGGGCCACACAAGCATAGGCTGGGGTTTCCCAGCATTCCTGCTGCCTCCTGGGAGGGGAAGAATATGAGCTACAGCAGTGGGTGGGTGGTGGGTGTTGAAGTCTCTCCCAGGAGCATAATCATGCACCAGGGACTGTCCCACTGGGTCCCTGCCACAGCCCACTTTACATGTAAGCAGTGTGAGGATCAGAGAGCTAAGGTGACTCGTCAGGGGTCCCAGGGTCCCAGGGTCCCAAAGAGATAACACGGGGATTGTGGCTTCTGGTGAGGCCCAGCCCTTAGTCTCTTCCTAATCCCCACTTTGCCTCGTCGGTAGAAGTCCACTATAGACACAGAGTCCCTTTTCTATGAACCCAGCCCCGTGGGAGAGCAGAGCCATGCAGGATGCCCTCAAAGGCCACTTGGCCTCCTGCAGCATATTCCAGCCACCTGGGATGGGCTTGCATCTGCCAGGCCGTACCTTCCTCTGTGCCTTTGCTCAGACTGGGGCATCTGCCAGGTGTACCCTCACCATCCGCAGGGCTAAGGGTCCGGTACCTGCTCACCTCCAGAGCCCCACCCAAGCCCTTTTCACCAATCTCCCATCTCTTCGTGCACAGTGTGGCACATGGTAGGCATTCAGTGAAGTTGGAACCAAAGATCCAGTCCAGCCCTCAGAGACCTGGTTCCCACCTAGCAGGAGAGACAGACAAACAGGTCAGTGACAGGGCTACACATCCAAGGATGGAATCAAGTGCGGGACGCCCACAGAGCAGGGAGCTCCCATTCCATCTCTAAGACTAACCGAACCCATACTATGCTCCTGAAAACTCTGCCATCTCCTTTCAGTCTTCCCAGGGCAAGGCAGTGGGGTTACAGGTAAAGAGGCTCAGACAGCCAGGTACTGACAGGTCACATGGCTGCCCAGGTCACGCCTTGGCCGTTCCAACTCCAAAGTCCCACTCCTTCTCCAGGGTGGAAAACTCAGGTACCCGGGGACCATGCAGGTAACATGAGGAGCAAAGCCATTGCAGCCACCTTCAGGACACATCAGCCCAGGGGTTCCAGCGCTGCGAGGTTTGGGTTTTTCCCCGAAGAGAAAGGAGACAATAAGAATTTTAGGTAGAATTCTAGTTTTTATTTTTCTTTTGGACATTGGCAAACACATCATAAGTTTTTAAATGCAGCGAACAGGGCAAAGAAAAAAAGGTGTGGGCAGATTTGCACCCTTTAATGACCCTGTATTGTCTGGGTGAGGGGCATGCCGGGGGTCTCAGGACGGCTTGCCTTCCCCATCCCCGGCCAGCAAGAGCCCCCGGAACCCAGTGGCATCTCCCTGAGCCCCTCAAGACACCCCCAGCCACCGCCTTCACCGCCAGAGGCAGGAGGCAGGGCCTGAGCCCCACGAGGGCACCACCCAAATAGCTATAATCAGCAGCCTCGCCAAGACTTCAAACTCACCCAATTATCCTGCGAGGGAAAAAAAACACAAAATGAAAACAAATTAACATGTTTGCATAGAAGCCGCTGCAGCAACACACACAGACGCGCGCACGCATGCACATGCTGGCGCATGCCCCAGCAAGGCTGGGAGACGGCGCCGCCACCCCCGCTCCCTGGGCCTGGCACCCACCTGGACCAAAATACGGGAACAGGCCCAGCAGCCAGCTTGTCCCCAAACCTGACTGGGCACTGACTCCCTCCACCAGCTTTCAGTTTTTCTTGTTTTCGATTTAATAAACACATACAATTCATTGTGTGCCAAAATGCCACTGCACCAATCTGTGAGGCAGATATATTATGAGCCCCTTTCTACAGATGGGGCAGATAGCTGACCTGCCTGAGGCTGCACAGCTAGCACGTAGGGGAGCCAGCTGGGGCTTGAACCCAGACAGGCCACTTCCAAAGTCCCTGCCATGACCACCGCGCCTTCTCTGTGGCTCCTTCTTGCCTGTGGGTGGTATGCCAAGGCCTCAGTCTGCCTTCGAGGCCCCTCCTAACCCCTGTGGCCTGCGTCCACTCTTCCCTTGCCCACGCCACCCAAACAGCCCACCCTTACCCTACAGGCTGGCTCTCCTCAGGCCGAGGGGCTGTGATGATGATTATTACGGAGCCAGGTGAATGTGGGTTCAAATCCCTGCTCCACCAGTTTCTTACCAGATGGCTTTGGGCATGTGGCTTTGCTTCTCTGTGCCTCAGTTTCCCCCCTGCTAAAATGGAATAACCAAGGAGGTGAGGAAGATTCTGCAGGCGAGTGGCTGCCTACAAGGTACTACTTCTGGCACCTGCCTGGGGGCGGGGTGGGGGGTTCCTCCAGCCCACACCATTCATTTAGTGCCACAAGGCCCACCTCATCAGACTCACTGAGCCCCTGTTGGTGCCCTTGGGCTCCGTGCCAGGTGCTGCCCTTGCCCTTGGGACACTCAGACAAGAAGCTCAGATACTCCTTTTTCTGGGAAGCAGCCTGTCCTCGGAAGGACCCCTCTTCTCTGGGCCCCCTGAACCTCTGTCTGACCTGGGATTGGGGTTGCGTGGGCGTGTGTCTGGTCATCTTTGCCGTGTTTGGTTTTTCTCTGGGTTCCTGCAGCCTGGCACACCACAGGTGCTCAGGCAGGGTTTGGTGACTGCACTCGTTGGAGCATCCCCTCTCACTCTCAAGGCACACTTGGGGCCTTGTCCCTGGCATTAAAGGATAAACTGCTGGAAGGAATTGAGGTTTAGGTCCTGGGGTTCAAGGATCCCTGCCCTCCTCCCCTGCTGCTGTGTGACCGCAGGCAAATTGCTTCACCCCTCTGAGCCCATCACTGTCATCTCCTGGGGTGAGAGCTGGGCGGGCAGTTCACGAGTGCTGCACTGCATGTGTTCATCACCGGCTTCATCCTCACAACCGGCTGGTGAGGAAGGTGTGGTTTCTACTTCCATGTTTCATATGGAGAAACTGAGTCCCCAAGGGACTCGGTGGCTTAGTCGAGACAGCCCTGCTAGTGAATAGCAGAGCCAGGGTTCAAACTGAGTTCTGGGTTTTTGCCTTAGCTGAGGTGCTGTTTCGTCCTTCCTAGACACTGTCCGTCAGGAGCCAGAGGGGTAGTGCCTTGTGGGTCTGGAGAATGAGGGCTACTAGGATGCTATGGTGGTGGCAGGAGGGGTAACTCAACTGGCTGCAGGATCACCCCTTTGGCATGCTGGGGAGGTGACCCAGCGCCTACCCCAGGAGCGGCTGGTCCTGTGGGACATTGGGTGCCCACTCAGAATCCGGCCCTCCCACAGCACAGCCATGCCATGGGCTTTAGAGTCCAGCAGACCTAGTTCGCATCCAGACCCCACCAGGAGCAAATCCTCTTCCTCTCGGAGCCTCTGCCCCTGCTGGAGAATGGGAGGCGTGGATGTATTCACACTCAAGAGAAGGGCTTCCAGCTCCACATGAGCTGAGGCATGGCACCCGGCACACAGTTGCTGCTCGATGAAGCCACCCCCTGCCCAGACCTCCTGCAGGAGAGGCCCTCTCCCTTATCCAGAAGCTTCCCAGCCCTGGAGCCTCCATGACACAGGCTGGGGGTGGGGCTTGTGTTGCCTAGTTGGTAAGCTGGGCCCGGAGGAGGCTCTAGCCCTGCCCCTCTGCCCACTCATGTTGAGGGTCTCTGGGGCCCATGTGTTCTGGGTGTGTGGAGGGGTTTGTCGGGTTGAGGTGGCAAACTACAGTGAAAAGAGCGGGGAGAGACCCCGAACTGTGAACCCTGGACCATGCAGGGAGTGTGGGAAATAAAGGTCCCAGCCCAGCTCTCTGTTCAGGTAGGATTTATTGAGCATCTACTGTATGTCTGGCCTTGGAGTAGAAAGAGACCAGCGAAGGGTTTGTGAGGCCTGAGGCCCAGCCTTCTCACTGCTGTGCACCCTGGGCAAGCCACACCGTCTGTGGACACAACCTTCTCACGCAGGGCTGTAGTCACATCACAGTAAGAGGACGTTTGTTACTCGGTGGTTGAGAGTGCAGGTCTAGAGCCCCCCAACTAACCCCTGGGGATAGGGCAAGGGCCGCTTTCAGTGGTCATCGTGAAGCTGTGTACAACCCCCTCACACCCATGCTTCTGAGGCTCTGAGTGCAGAGACTGAGTGCCGAGTGGGAGGAGGTTCTTTCCCCCTCATTACAAAAGTCATGTTCATCTTTTAGTATTTGGAAATGAGTCTGACAAAGAAAATAAAATTCAGCTGACATCTAACTGCCCAGAACTAGCACTTGGTCTCATGTGGGAACATTCTGCCCAGGTGCTGCGCATTTGGGGAGTGTCTGGCCCCAGGAAGGGCCACTCTGTGCTAAGCCTGTCCTGGGCTCCTGGACGCCACCTGCCCTGCCGCCTGCCTAGCAGCCCATTGTCTGGCATGTGGGGGCGCGGAGCAGCCGTTGTTCTGCGCACATCTGATCCCGTCTTTTCCACATCAGATCATTTGTAACCGTCACCAGGCAATCGGGCCCGTCGCTGATTCAATCTCGGCTTTGTGCTGTCACAGCCGTTTTTCTGCACCGGGCTGATTTTGAAAGGACGCCCATCCTCTGGGCCCACTTTTCAGAAGGAGGGGAGGTGGGTGGGGGGAGGTGTGTGTGAGAGTGTATGCAGGACATGTTCCCCTCACACGTGTACACACACACACATACATTCCACTGCTACATCTCATCACTTAGAGTAGAATTTGGGATGAGGTAGATGAACAAGGGCCTCAGGCCAGGCCCATCATCCCTACCTCTGTCCCTGACCATCTGCCACCCTGAGTGCCTACTGTGTGCCCCATCGTGCAGACACAGTAGAACCGGCACTCCAGTGGAAGAGACAGACACTAAACCATTCATCAAGATAATTTCAGAGCAGTAATGACAGTGAAAGAACTGCTGTGGTGATGGGACAATGGCCAGGGCAGAAGGTTGCCAGCTTGACCAGGTGGTCAAGGAGGGTCTCTCGGAGGAAGGTGATGTTTGAGCTGAGGTGTGAATGGGGAAATGGAGCTGGCATGGAGAGTGGGGGAGTGGTGTGTACTGGGGACAGTGTGGTGTTGCACTGTCCACAGGTGGCATTGAACATTTGCAGTGAGGCAAGTCTGAACTGAACTGAGATGTAAAATCCATCCCAGGTTTCAAAGACTTAGAATAAAAACAAGAACATAAAATATCTCAGGAATTTTTAAATATTGATTACACATTGAAGTGATACTATTTTGGATCTATTGGGTGAAATAAAATATATTATTAAATTTAATTTCCTCTTACTGCTAGAAAATGTACAATTACATATGAGGCTCCCATTATTACATTTTTTTTTTTTTTTGAGACGGAGTCTTGCTCTGTCGCCCAGGCTGGAGTGCAGTGGCGTGTGATCTCAGCTCACTGCAAGCTCCGCCTCCCGGGTTCACGCCATTCTCCTGCCTCAGCCTCCTGAGTAGCTGGGACTACAGGCACACGCGACCACGCCTGGCTAATTTTTTGTATTTTTAGTAGAGAGGGGGTTTCACCGTGTTAGCCAGGATGGTCTCAATCTCCTGACCTCGTGATCCGCCCATCTCGGCCTCCCAAAAGTGCTGGGATTACAGGCGTGAGCCACCACGCCTGGCCCCCATTATTACATATTTCTATCAGACAGCACTGGTATAGGGTATTTAGGTAGAGGCAAAACCATAAGTGCAAAGGCCCTGGGGTGGGGACAGGGTTGGCTTGTGAGAGGACCAGAAAGCAAGCCAGTGTGTCTGAGCAGGATCAGCCTGGGACAGGGACAGTGCAGATAGACATTGGGAAAGGGATTCACAGAGGTCCTTCAAGGATATTGTTAGAAATGCCACGGAAGACTGGCGGGATGGCTCATACCTATAATTCCAGCACTTAGGGAGGCTGAAGTGAGAAGGTTGCTTGAGGCCAGGAGTTCAAGACCAGCCTGGGCAACATAGCAAGATCCCACGTCTACAAAAAATAATAATTAGCTGGGTGGGGTGGTGCATGACTGTAGTCCCAGCTACTTGAGAGGTTGAGGCAGGAGGATCACTTGAGCCCAGGAGTGAGCTGCAGTGAGCCATGATCATGCCACCGTACCCCAGCCTGGGTGACAGGGCAAGACCCTGTCTCAAAAAAAAAAAAAAAAAAAAGCTATGGAAGCCACTAGGTGAGCTCTAAGCAGGAGAGAGGTGCGCTACACACAGAAAGGCTTGGTCTGGTTCCCTTGAGGTGGAGATTGATGGCAGGGGAGCGATGGGGCACAGGGACGGGCAGGAATCTGTTGTAGAAGAGTCACTGCCGGGACCTGCTGGTGAATGGCTCCACCGGATCCGGCTCCGCAGAAAGCTCACTGCTTCCTGTGGCTCCTGGATTTCCAAGCCTCTGGGGTTTCCTGTCTCTCCCCGCACCCGCACCCGTCTCCACCTCCCCAGCAGCTGTTCCCTGTCATGTCAGTGCATTTACAATGAGCGCCAGTCGCCTGTCTCCAGGTGGTCAGAGGTTGAAATCCCTTTTGAAAAGTTCTTTAAAAAAAAAAAAAGAAAGAAAGAAAAACCAGAAGTCATGCATGTTCATTGTGGAAAAATTAGAAATACAGAGAAGCACAAAGAAGAAAAAGAAAATTCCCCAGAGTTAACCGTCAGCCGCTAGGCTATGACAGGGGGAGGGGGTTGAACCCAGGCGGTCTGGCTCCAGCACTTTCTAAATCACAGTGCCTATGGCCGGATGACATGGAGGGAGCTCCCTGACCATAGGAGGGGTTAGAGACACGACGCCCCTCTACCCTCACTCACAGCAGAGGTGGAAAGCTGGAGACTGACCCACACATGGGTGGTGAGTGGTGTTTGACTCTTGGAGATTTAAATAAAACAAACATTGAGAGAGCTTATGAACTCTGGGATGTGGAGTGGTGGCGCTGTCATTTGGGCCGAGTGTCCTGTCCTGTTTCCTAACCCTGCCTCGAAGGCTCCATTTATTTCTGCCCCAGCCTGACCCCCAGAAGCATCTACTGATCTTAGCATTGGGCTAAAAGCTAAGGCCAGCCCTTGCCAGCCACTTTTGTCCACTCTCCCCCCCCCCCCACCACCTGGGCCACTGCGTCTTTTAAACACTCTTGGGACATTCTTGCACAAGGACCCAGTCTTCTTCCTCCCCGTCCCTTGGGGCCTGAATCCTCAAACCCTGTCTGGCCCAGACCAACCCCCTGGTCCTGGACAGCTCCTTTCCCTCTCTGTTTCCTCGTGGGTACAACGCCAATCATGTCTTTCTCCCGGTTGTGGCGTGGGTTACGTGAGGTGACGTCTGTAAAGTACTGAGCCTGTGGAGAACACTAAAAATAAAAGCTAGCTCTTATTATTGCTCTTACTATTAGATTTTTCTCCTTCCCCGTTGCCTGCTTTAACCCTGAACTGTGGGTGCAGGGACTGGGGGAATAGGTGGGAGGAAGGCTGGAGATACCGGGCCCCTCCCATCTCCACTGTGGGTCTTACCTTTGCCCGTTGCACACAGTGTTCCGTCTTCCGGGATCCCAGTGTCATCTGGTGGCATCCCTCCTTCCCTCTTTTGGTCTCCATTTCCATGTTGTTTCTCCAGAGAGATTCTATGACCACTTCCAAAAAAAACTGGGCGGGGGGCTTTCCGCTGAGCTCACAGCCCCATTATGGCATCGTAGTACTGAAGCTGTTCAGTATCGATTCTCAGATCTCCCCACTCATTCTTTGCTGGAAGGTGATGACGGAGTCTTGACTGACAATTTTCATTAAAGAGCCGAGGCTGGAACTAGGAGAACAGAGGCTCAGCCTGCCCCTGGCTCCAAACTTTGCACCTTGGGATCCCTGGCTCTCTGGGAAGAGTGAAACTGCCCTTCAGAGGTCCATGGCTCTGGGAGAGGGCCAGCCAGGCCTGTTGCCAGTGGCAATGACTGCCCCTCCTTCTGGCACCTTCTCTGAGTCCCTGTCCTGAACTAGCACTAGTGCAGAGGAAACAGATCTCCCCGCCCTGAGGTTGGGGGTCCCTGCCTGGCCCTGCATAGGTGAGGTGCTCTCAGTGACTCACCAGGAGGGTTTGCTCTCCAGCAGCCTGGAGCTCCTTCATGTTCTCTGTTTGCTCCTCTCTCTCAAGTCTCCATGTGGTGGCCTGTGCAGTCCCTTCTGTGGGAACCTTCCCTTCCCCTAGCTTTTTCCTACTTACCTGTTGATAGCGACCATAAACAATGCTAACAACGGGTACCACTTAGGCAGCTACCACAAGGACCCTGGCACTTTGTTGTAAGGAATTAACCCCTTTTGCAGATGCAGAAACTAAGGCTCAGAGAGGAGGGAGGGATTTGCCTAAGCTCACAGAGTTAAGGTGTAAAGCTCAGACATCCGGATGTGAAGTCGGGGACAGACACTGTCACTCTGCTAATGAGGCAGCTGGTGTGTCCTTACATCATGACCCCCCCAGGCCAGGTAGGGTGACCCCAACATGGCCACCGCTTGTCTCCCTGCCTTGTAATTACCCCTCTGATGCCTCCCATCCACTCAGGGTCTGTCACTGCCCCAGCATCTAGCACAGGGCCTGGCCTGGCACATAGTTGGTGTTTAATCTGTCATGCCGTCCCCAGTGGTTGGAGTGCTGACAGAGGCACATCGCAGTTGTCAGTTCCCATGGCGACTGACATCACTATGCTCTCAGGCTGTACCCCGCCCCTTTCTCCAGGGCTTTTGCGCTGGGAGCTGGCCGTGGTGCTGACAGGCCCAGGAATGGCCACCTACCCCAGACCCCAGCTGTGTGTCCCAGTAGGACACTTCCTGAGGCCCACCCTGCCCCAACTCCCTCGGACAGCCTCTTGCCCATCCTTTGTTCAGGAGACGTTTTCCTGAGGGCCCTGTGCTCAGGCACTGCTGTAGCACCGTGAACCCATAGAGGAAGGATCAAGGAGAGCCATATGGGACTCCAGTCATTCGACGATTCATCAAACATTTATTATGCACCTTGTATGTCTTGGAGAAGCCCTGAGGAACCCAGACTCCAATTGAAGGTCGAGTTGAGTTTTAAGGGGTAGAGAGCCAGAAAGGGCTTTTGAGCAGTCCTTCTGCTCAAAAGTCCTTCCTGGCTCTTGGGATTGCATGGGCCAAAGCCTGCAAGTGTGCAGGTGAGAGGCTTGTGCAGAGGGAAGCCCACCTCAGGACTCTGGCTGCCAGCCAGAATTGGTGATTGTCACTTTACTTTTTGGTCTCCCCTTTGGCTCAGAACTGCCAGCATCTCTGGCTCTAGTGCCCAGCCCAGAACCAGGCACAATGGAGGGGTGTTGGAGCCAGGCAGGGGACTGGCATCTTTGTCCTGGAAACCAAAGAGCCAGGTATGCTCTGTGACCAGATCTGCAGCATTTTAGAGAGCCCCTGGCCTGCTGGGGTGGGGGCAGATACAGTGGTAATTCTGGCAGAAGATGAGGCCTCCTATTCAAGGGGACAGTACCTCCCCAACCCCCAACCTTAAAAAAAAAAAAAAGGTAAAAATCCCCTTCTGGTGCTGAGGCCCAAATGGCAGTGGGAAATAATCACTTTTCACAGGCCCCTTATCCACAGCCAAGCCCTGTGCCAGTTTAATCAGCAGTGCCGGTGTGACTTGAAGAATCCCCGGCTTGAGAGATCAGGAGAGGGGTTAAAGAAAATTACCCTCGCCTCCTCCATGCTAATGTAATCTCTAACCAGATCTGCCTAGCCGCAGCTCAAATTGCTTTTTAGATTAACATTTAATTATTAACAGGGTCCCTTGGAAGGCCTCCGGCTCAGAACAGAGATGGGGGAGGGAGCGGCAGGAGGGAGGTGGGGATGGGCTTCTACTCTGGCTGCCTTACTGAGACAAGCGGGGTGGGAGAGAGAGGAAGGAGCAAGGGAAGAGGGGTCAGGAAGGGAGAAAGAAAGAGAGAGAGACAGCAGGAAGGAGAAGGGAGGCATCAGGACAGGAGGCAGGTAGAGCTAAGGACAGGGATGTAGACAGAGGAGAGGAAAGAGACAGACAGTGGATCTTCCTGTCGTGGGAGCCCCTAAGGGGGTTGGGGGAAGCTTGCACCTAGATTCCTGAGGACATTCCTGGGCTGGGCAAGGGTCCCTCCACTCTTCCTGGCCAGAAGCAGGTTTGCTGCCCCTCGTTATTTAGAGAGATCTGGACTTTCTGAGGCTTTCTACTTGCTCAGCTCATGGTGCTGGGCACCAACACAGAGAAGTGACCCGTTTAGGGCCACACCGCCAGGGTCTGACCCTAGTATTCCCAATCCAGCATTCATTCTCTTCCCCGGGCCCTGGGCCTCCCACCACCATTTCAGGCTCCTATCTGCCTTTGGAGCAGGCTGTGTGGCCAGGCAGCGTGAAGAGACTTGAATTACAGCCAGAGGGATGGAGGTGAGAACTGTGGGAGGGCTCCCTTACCACCCACCTATCCTGCCACCACCCCCAGGAAGGCTGCAAGGCCCTGAGGAGTGGCCAGCATCTCATTCACTTCCTGAAAGGGAATTCAGAGTCTGAACCATCTACTCTTCTCCTTGCATGATGAATTGCTGGGTTTTGCCAGCTTCCTATCTTGTCCCTGCTTGAGATTCTAAGTCCCTCAAAGACAATGGCTACATCTAGAGCCCCTTTGTGTGCCCACAGGTCAGGGACTGCCCCACACCTTGCACACAGCTGGATTAAGTTTGAAAACCAAATGATCACATCCTCTTATGTCCAAGTTAGATGGCCCTCATACTATCAGCTGGTCCACTCCCCATAAAGGTTCATTTGGGAAACAGACTCAGAGAGGTGCTGTGACTTCCTCCAGGTCACCCAGCCAGTGAGAACCCCAGTGCCTGGCCCCTGCCTGGCAGGTACAACCCAGAGGCCTCCGGGGCCAGCTCTCTTCTCTGAACTAGTCCTGTTGGACACCAGGAAGGGCCTGGCATGACCTTCCCCTCCAGGTCACAGCTAGGCTTTGGCCTTGAATGGAGCCACAGAAGCCAGGTGGGTAGCTCTAGGGATTGGAGGTAGAGGAGGAGATGGGGGCTCAGAGGGGCGCAGCCCATGGCTTTCCCGGGGTCACAATCTCAGGGCCCTGCCGTGAAGCCAGGTGTGTCCTCCTATTCTGCCTTGGGGTCAACCCAGCCTGGCAAGGGGCAGACTGCTGACCTGCGGACACATGAGGGAAAGTTCCAGATGCCTGCCACATCAGGAAAATGCTGGAGGCAGAGAGAGGTCAGGAACATTCATTTTTATTGGGAGGTCAGTTCTGGCTAGATGTTCCTTTCTGGCAGGACACTTTGAGTCATTTCCGTCCTCCCAGTACATGGCACAGAGCTGGCCCTCAAAAGATGCTTGGGAAGTGTTTGCTGCCTAAATGAATGAATGGGTGGGTAAGAAGCAAGGCCTGGGCTTTACTCATCTCAGTGTTGTTCTGCCCAATGCTGGCCTCCTGAGTTGCGCTCCTTGAATGTTTATGGGATGAATAAGTGGCCTCTGGGAGCCCTTCCCCTCCTCTCACCCCTTCCTTCTGTGATCCCAGCCCCTCCCACAGTAGAATCAAAATGGATTTGGGCCCTGGGGAGAAGCAGACCCTTGCTTCCATCCCTCCCTGCCCAGTTGACTGGGAGCTGAGGGCTGACGGGCCCCCAACCACGATGGAGCTGCTGTACAGTGTGGGTCTGAGGGACTGACTGGCATTGGCATCCTTGGGCTCTGCTATCTAAAAGCTGTGTGACCTTGCACAGATGACCTCCCCTCTCTGTGGCCATTTCCTAAGCTGTGAAATGGAGCCACAGAGGCCACGAGGAGGAGGCGCATGGGCTTGGTACAGAGGGCAGTCAATACATGCTCACCACCGTTAAGAGCCCAAATTGCATGTTGCTCTTTCAGAGCTTCCCCTCCCACTGGCCCGTGGGCTCCCTGATGCCCCCTGCAGCCAGACAGGTGAGGGCGAGATGACAAAAGGCAAGCAGGGCCCAAGCCCCCAAATCCCTGTTCTTTTCATAAAAACAGAGACAGCCTCCTCCCATTCATTGTTCTGCTAAGGCGAGCATCACAGACTCAATTCCTCCTCGGACCTGAAAAGTTCCTTCCTTCCTTTCCCCTCCCCTGTCACATTTCCTTTATCTAAATCCTCAGCTATGAAAGGACACATCGACAGCTGGGGGCGTTATCTGGTGGAGGGGACCTTTTCCTCGGGTGTCTCCGAGATAAGGCGTCTTATCAGCCCCCATGTCAGGGAAGGTGCCAAGCATTCTAATCATTGAGGCATGCGACATTTTTCCCCTCCCTGCCCCCCCCCCTTTTTTATTAAAGTCACAAAAGACCTTGAGCTTATAAACAGTCTGATTTGCAGATAGGGTTTCAAAATGAACAGTGCTCCCTGGATGGTGCTTGGCCAGGGGGGTAATGAGTCCAGGCGGGGACTCTGAGAGGCTGGCCTCCTGCAGATGGGATGATGCCAGGCAGGGAGGGGACAAGATGGGGTCACAGAAAGAACATGAGTGTTTTAGGCGCATGCCCCAGTCCTGTCCCTGCCTTGCTGTGTGACCTTGTTTGGGACGCTTGGCTTCTCTGGGCCTAGATCACTTTATCTGACAATAACCAATTCATTGATTCGGCCATTCATTCAACACCTATTTAGTAAATGATTACTCTTGCCAGGCACTGGGGAGAGACAGACAAATAAGACACGGTCCCTACCCCTAAGAAACAGTCCAGTGGAGGGAGAGAGATGTGAAAATTGGCAATTACACCTTGGTGTGATTAAAGCAGAGATGGTGGATATCTAGAGGAAGGGACGGGTGAGCCAGGGTCTGAAGACAGATCTGAGTTCGAACGGATCAGGGTCACGGTGCCATAGGCAGGAGAACCAGCAGGGGCAGGGGTCTGGAGGTGTGAGGCAGCCTGGCTGGAAGGAGGGCCGGGGGAGCCAAGAGGGAGATGAGGTGTGGTGGGCAAAGAGGGCTGGGCTCCACGCCGGGGCCAGAGAGGTTTTAAGGCCAAGGAGGGGGATTTGACCGTCTTGGTTGCAGATGATGGGGATGATGCAGGAGTTGGAGGTGGTGGTCCCCTCCCCACTTCCCTCCTAGGACACCCCACCACCCTGTTATGTGCCCCCAGTGGCAGGACACAGGGTTCCTGGGAGAATGGGCAATGAGTTGGGAGAACTGGGGGTGCAGAGAGAAAAAAGTCCCTCCTCTTTAAGTGAAGAGCATCTCTCAGGCTGCCTGTAGCCCTCCAGAAGCAAGGAATGGGAGGATGCAGGCAGCTGCCCTGGCAAAGCTGAGCCAAAGCTGAGGCCTACACTTGAACACCATCACACCCTGAAAACCCCCGCGCCCTGAGCTCAGTCGGGTGACCCTTCCCAGCTCCCAGAACTGCCTGGCATCCACCATAAGAGCACGCTGACAACTAGAGCCCTGCTGGGAAGGGAGCTGATGGGGTCCCAGGAGGCTCCAGAATAGGCGACCTGCCCCTCCCCCAACAATTGCAGTCCCCAGCCCACCCTTTTTCAACTGCAAAGCATGTGGGATGTATGGCCCAAGGGACATTAGGGCACCTAGAGAAGGGCTGGACTTCTGGACCCCAGTAGAAGGCTGGAGATAGGGCCGGGCATGGCCAGGACTCTGGAAGAAAGTGACCTGGAGGTACCCACAGGGATCATGGAGCCACTGTTACAGGCCAGAGAGGGTCATTAACCCAGCCGGGGTCACACAGCGTGTGCTGGGAGGCAAGGAGGTTTCAGGCTTCCAGCCCAGGTTTCCACAGAGCACCAGCCTCTGACCTCCCTCCTTACTGGCCTGGGTGCAGCCAAGCTCAGTGGTGAGGGGGTAAGTGCACCCAGCCACTCCCTGCCTGGCAGGCCACTGCCCCCTGTGGCTTGGGTTTCCCATTTGTGGAGGGAGAGGTCTTGGACTGGCTTTCTCCGGATCTCCCTCCTTTCCCCCAACCCCTATGTCAGAGCAGTGAGAGATGGACTCTGCCCTGGAGCAGGGGCCACAGAAAGAGGCTGGGGCAGGGTGAGGGAGGTTGCCACAGGCCTCTTACCTTCCAGATTGCACACGATTGTGAGTCCCCATAGACCATCTGACTGTGCGTAAGAGGGTGCCTGTAAGTGCAGAGGAACTTGCCATGCAGCAAACACATACGTACATAGGTGAGTGTGTACCAGGGTGTGTGTGCACACCCAGCCCTCCCTGTGCACATGCACGGCGTGTCCTCCAGGGCTGGTGTCCAAGGCTGTGGTGATGGCAGGCCCGAGTCAGGCCTGCTCCCGCCACCTGCTCACGTCCCAAGTCCCCGAGGAGAGGAGCAGCACTGCCTTCCTGCAGTCAAGGACTTTCATCCCTGCAATAAGCCCCACTTCATTCCCTTTTTAAACTGTATAATTTCTGCCTGATTGTAATGGCCTATTTTAAAATTACCAGAAATCAAAGCCGGGAAGTGGATACTGCAGCTTTTATTGCGTCTCTGTGTTAAGGCTGGCGACTGGGGAGGGGGCGGTGAGAATCACCTCCCCTCCCCTCCATCCCCCACTTTCTCTCTCTCTCGCTCTTTTTTTTTTTTTTTTTTCTTGAGACAGTAATAGGAGAAAATTGGTTTTGAAACTGAATAAAAGTCCCTTTCAGAGGAAATCATTTCTTTCAGGGTACCTTTGCTGAAAGTAAAATAGGGCATAATGAAAGGTGGTTACGCGATTGTCTTTCATTTACCGAGAGGCCAGGACAGACGGGAGGCTGCAACCGTCTCCGGGAAATACAAGATTGGAATAATTGCGCCGTAACAAGGAGCTTGTTGTGAAATTAGTATCTTAAGAAAGTAGTGAAAAAAGGCTTTTCCTCATGAATACTTCATTATTAGAAGAAAGCGGCAGAATTTAGGACTCCAGACACCTGTTTAGTATTAAATAACTTCCCTTTCTTCCCCTTCAACACCCCCTCTGCTTTCTTCTTCTTTTTTAAAACCAACAAGAAGATTGAGGTGATCCAGCTTGGCTTCTCAGGACTGTGGGAGGTCAGGAAGTGGTGGGGACAGAGTGCTCGGGTAGATGGACATCAGGGGTGTCCAGGGTTGAGTTCACCCTGAGACCTGCCTTCTCCTTAGCAAGAAGGGAGGAAGGGACCTCTGGGTAAGCTCCCACCGCCACCCTCCCATGGGGGCCTCACAGGCAGGCCCACTCTGACCCTGCCAGTCAGGGGCTTTGGGCTCTCAGGAATGTGCCTGAGCCTCCTGAAACGTTCTCTGCAGGAGAGTGGGTTTGGGGAAGCTGAAGGCAAGTGTCTATGTGAATGTCAGGCTCTGGCTGTTGGGGAAGGTACCACACGGGCCTGTGTGCAGCCATATCTGAGCTGCTGCCCTGCGGGGCACAGACCTCTGCCCTTCCCATTCAGGGTAAGGAGCTCAGGCAGCGACAGGGATCTCGGGTCAGGGCAGCCTTGATGGCCCGTTGGGGCTGGGCTCAGGGTGCAGCATGGATCAAGGTTCAAGAGCCCCTTGTTCTCCCAGGAACGCCATCCTGACATCTCCCCTCCAGGGGGGCTATGAGGATGCCCTGGGCGGGAGACAGACCAGTACTTCAGTAACCTGGGACACCCACTGGCATTTCCCGAGCACCCCTCTGTGTAGATGCCCAAGATGACCAAGTGGGGTCTTCAGGCTGACTTGCTTACAGGGGGCCACCACGGGCCGGAAGCACAGCCTGCTGCGGGGCATGGAGGGAGTGAGGATCTCACCCAGTTGGGGGCATCAGGGCAGGCCCCAGAGCAGATGACCCAGATGCGGAGCAGGGCCGGGGCATGTGTGATCCATCAGTCCGGCCCCTACTCAAGAGCCCTGGATTCTGTCCCTTCCCGTGAGGCCACAGATGGGCCTCTTGATGCCTCAGGCCTTGGTCCCCTCATTGGTCGAATAAGGGAAATGGGTGTCTGCTTTGAGAGTCTCTGATGTTCTTCGGGGTTGCAGGGAGACTCCCGGGGGGAATGGTGGGAGGCGAACACGGAGCAGCCCCCAAGTGACAGAGCACCCCATCTTCCTCCTGCAGGGACCCAGTCGCAGAGCGCGTCCCACTGGGGACCCCCAGCTCAGCCATGCTGGCCTGTCTGCAGAGGACCCAGAACGCCCCGGGCCAACACCTGGCCTGCCCGAGCAAGAGCCTGGAGCTGCGCAAGTGTGAGTAGGACGCCTCCCCAGCCTTTGCAGGGCAGGTCGTGGGCAGAGAACGCCATTCACCCCCCAGGATGTCCACCTACCATGGCCCTGTCGGAAAGTCTCTATGCTCTCTTAGGCCCCCAGGCCTTGGCCCCGGCTGTGCTGCCTTCCTGGTCTCCATCCCCAAAATGACACCCACTCCTTTGTCTGGCCGGCTCCTGTGGAGCAAGACTCTCAACTCTGGCTTGACCTCCTTCCCAGCAGCCTCTTCTGACCACCACCATCGCCATGCCCCAACCCCGCCTCTGCAACTTCACCACCATTATCTCGCCATGTGTGTCTCCCTTACCACCATTAAAGTAGGATGACGCGGAAGCAAAAAATAGACAGAATGGGGTCCCCGCTTGAGGCCCATGAGCTGTGTGGTCTTGGGTGTTTCCTTCCCTCTCTGGCCGTGCTTTTTCACTGGGACCTAGACCTGGTGACCAGGGGTCTGTTCTCACTATCTAGGACCAGGATCCGAAACGCTCTGATTTGGTTATTTTTAGCTATCATAATTTCTTTTTTAATGAAGTACTTAGAAACGGAGATTTGCATTAAAATATGGATTTCTGCTATCTCTTGAAAAAAACAAAAACAGAGGCTCTGGTAACATAGGCCTGTGTGCCTGTACTGCAGCTACGGTTAGAGCTGAATGACTGCCTCTTTTAAAGGGATGTCTGTCTCCAGGTCACCGCAGTCCCCACCCCTCCCTATTGCTTCTGTGCTGTAGCCCAGGATCCATTGCCATTTAGCATGATGCTTACAATGTGAAAATATTTTTTTTCTTTTAAATATTTATCTTTAGACAAGAGAACATATTCATGTTATGCAACACTTGGAAGAAGGAAGGGGTATATAGACAAAAGCCTCCCTCTGGGCCAGCCACCCGCTTCCCTCGCAGAGGGGGTCCATGTCGTCAGCTTCCTGGGTGTCCTTCCAGATGTTTTATGTGCACCCCAGCAAATATGTATGGAGACGCATATTTTACACACTATCCTGCACCTCACTGTTTCCCTTTGTAATCTATTCTGTATGTCAGCTTCTAAAGAGCTTCCTCATTCTTTCGCCACATAGTTTTCTCTAGCAGGGTTGCCCATAATTTATTTGGCCAGTCCTCTATTTAGACTGTAACTGACCTGTTGCCGGTACAAGCAGTGCAGCGGTAAACCCTGGATGTATCACGAGGATGTGGATAAAACTGCAGGGTACATTTCTGGAAGTGGAAATACCGGGTCAAACGGATGTGTGTTTGGCATTTTGATAGCTGTGGTCTGATGGACATCTTTAGATGGTGTATCTGTGGATACCTCACATTGTGGTGTGAGAGTCTGTTCCCCACCCCTCACCATCACAGCATCATATCACACTTTTAGGTTTTGCTCACCTGGGCAGTGACAATAGGATCACAATGTGGGTTTGGTTTTGTTTTGTTTAGGGATACAGGGTCTAGCTATGTTGCCCAGGCTAGTCTCAAACTCCTGGCCTCACGCCATCCTCCTGCCTCTGCTTCCTGATCAGCTGGGATTACAGGTGTGAGCCACTGCACCTGGCTACAGTGTAGTTTTAACTTAGTTTTATATGAATGAGGCTGAGTATCTTTTTGTGTCTGTGCCATTTGTTTTTCCTTTGACTAATCTATTTATCTCCTTGGCTCCTTTTTTTTTTTTTTAATTAGGTGGTGGTTTTTGTTCTTATTGATTTGTAGGAGCTATTTGTGTATGATGGAATCAGACCTCTGTCTGTGCTATGAATTGAAGACATTTTCCCCAAGTTCATTTTTGTTTTTGATTCTGCCATGGAGGAATTTTGTTTGGAAAGTGAGACTTATCAGTATTTCCTTTTATGGCATTTGGATTTTGTATCATACTTGGAAAGTCCTTCCTCAGGCTGAGATTATTATTTTTTAATTCCCCCAGGTTTCTTATAGATCTTTGATGGTTTTTAAGAATTGTATGAGGCCGGGCACAGTGGCTCATGCCTGTAATCCTATCACTTTGGGAGGCCAATGCAGGTGGATCACGTGAGGTCAGGAGTTTGAGACCAGCCTGGCCAACATAGTGAAACCCCAACTCTACTAAAAATACAAAAATTAGCCAGGCATGGTGGCACATGCCTGTAATCCCAGCTGCTCAGGAGGCTAAGGCAGGAGAATCGCTTGAACCCAGGAGGCAGAGGTTGCAGTAAGCCAAGATAGCGCCACTGCACTCCAGCCTGGGCGACAGAGTGAGACTTGGTCTCAAAAAAAACAAAACAAAAAAAAGTATGATCTCTATATGACTTATAGTTTATTGGGTACAAAGTGTGAGGTGTGGATCTAAATACATTCAAGTATCAGTGCAGTGCTGTTTTAATTAATTATTATGTTTAAAAATTTTAGCCTTATTGAAATATAATTCATATACCATTCACCAATTTGGAGTGTACAATTCAATGATTTTTAGTATATTCATAGAATTATGCAGCCATCACCGCAGTCAATTTTAGAACATTTTCATCACCTCAAGAAGAAAACTGACACCCATCAGCAGTCACCTCATCTCTCCTCACCAACCTCCTCCCCTTTCTCTACAATTTCCCTATTCTGGACTAGTGACTGGCTTCTTTCACTTAGAATAACATAAGTTCATCTGTGTTGCAGCATGTGTATATCCAGGTCGAGTAGCCCTTATCAGAAATGCTTGAGACCAAAGTGTTTTGAATTTTGGAAAATCTCATCATACCAGTTGAGCATCCCAAATCACAAAATCTGAAATGCTCCAATGAGCATTTCCTTTGAATGCCATGTCAGCACTCAAAAAGTTACAGATTTGGGAATACTTTGGATTTTAGATTTGGGGTGCTCAATCTGTAATACTTTTTCTTTTTTTGTGACAGTCTCACTCTGTTTCCCAGGCTGGAGTGCAGTGGCACAATCTTGGCTTACTGCAGCCTCTGCCTCCCAGGTTCAAGTGATTCTCCTGCCTCAGCCTCCTGAATAGCTGGGATTATAGGCACGCGCTACCACACCTGGCTAATTTTCATATGTTTTAGTGGAGACGGGGTTTCACCGTGTTGGCCAGGCTGGCCTTGAACTCCTGACTTCAGGTGATTCACCCGCCTTAGCCTCCCAAAGTGGTAGGATTACAGTCATGAGCCACCGTGCCCAGCCCTGTAGTACATTTTAGTATTTGGTAGAGGTTGCTGCTCCTTGTTCTCCCCCTCTACCCAAATTTCCTTGGCTCTTTTATTATTTTCTTGTCTGAACTATAGAATCAATTTATCTAGGTCAAAACAAAAATCCTATTTGTGCTTCTACCGGGATTGCATTACATTTACAGATGAATTTAGGAAGAAATGACACTTTTATGACACTGCCTTTCCCACCAAAACATGATACAGTTCTCTTTCATGTCTCTCGAGAATGTTTTAACATTTGCCTGGTTGAAATCTTCCACACTGTGTTGGTTAAGTTTATTTCTGGATAGTTTAGCTTTTTTAGCTAGTCTTTTCTTCCAGTGGAAGGTCACTTATATGAAGGCTGTTAACTTCTGCCACCTTACTGAATTCTTTAATTGTTCCTAACAGTTTTTCAATTTAGGTTCTTGGGTTTTCCAGTTATACTATCATATGATTTACAAATGATAAATTTACCCCCTATTTTGTTTTATACCTTAATTTCTTTATTTTAATAGTTGGCTACTATTTCTGGAACAATGAAATAATAATAGTGGTGATAATAGACATTCTTGCTTTGTAGCTTCTAGATTTCCCCATTAAGCAAATGCTGGCTTTGGGGCAGATAGTTTATCAGGTTAAATAAGTATCCATCTATTCCTGTTTTGTTGAGGATTTTAAAAATCAAGAATGGAAGTTGAACTTTGCCAAAAGACTTTTCAGTGTTTATGATCACATTTTTTCCCATCGGTGAATTCATATGAATAATAGATTTCTTAATATTGAACTTATTGAACTGGGGTTTAATCCTTGCATCCCAGATTAAACCCCAGTTGGTCATGGTAAATATTTCTTTATAATACACTGCTGGATTGAATTTGTTATTTAGGATTTTTGCCTCAGTCTCGTCAAAGAGATTGTTCTTTGGTTTTCTTTCTTTCTTCTTTTTTTTTTTTTATTTTTTGGAACAATTTTGGTTGGGTTTTGCTATGTTACACTGACATCATGAAGAAAATAGAGGCTTTCCTTCTTTCTCTTTGAACAGTTTAAATAGACATGGAATTATCTGTTCTTAAAAGTTTGGTTGATCCTCCATGAAACTGTTTGGGCTAGTGCAGTTATTTGGGGTGAGTGGGTAGCTCTTTGATAATGCTATTTCTTCTCTAATAATTAGTTTGATTGTTTGTTCTACTCTTTTTGAATGACTTTGGTAAATTATGTTTCTCTAGAAAAGTATCCATTTTATCCGGGTCTTCAGATTGATTTGCATTAGTTTGAACTAAATAATTTTTATAACTCTTAAGTGGTGAGTTCACCCTTATTTCTTATATTGTATATTTTGTGCTCTTTTTCCTGTTTTTCTTCATTAGGTTAGTTAGCTAATGATACTGTCTATCCCCTTTCCCCAAAGATTCATCTTTAGGATTTATTTATTAGTAATTATTCTTTTCTGGTTTCTAACTCATTAATTTGTGCTTTTATCTTTATTAAAACCTTCCTTCTGCTTTTAGTTTTTTTCCCTTAGAGAGTTACATTTTTACATTAATCTTTTTTAAAAAAAGGAGAAATTCAGGCTACAAAGTCTCTGAGCACTTCTGAGCTATATGTAGTATTTTCATTATTATTATTTTCTAGATATTTTAAATTTTTAACCTAAGACTCATTTGAGTCCCACACATCCACACAAATAGTAGGTGTTTTGTGTGTGTGTGTGTGTTTGTTTGTTGTTTGTTTCGAGATGGAGTTTCGCTCTTGTTGCCCAGGCTGGAGTGCAGTGGTGCGATCTCGGCGCACCATAACCTCCACCTCCTGGGTTCAAGTGATTCTTCTGCCTCAGCCTCCTGAGTAGCTGGGATTACAGGCATGCGCCACCATGCCTGGCTAATTTTGTATTTTTAGTAGAGACGGGGTTTCTCCGTGTTGGTCAGGCTGGTCTCAAACTCCCGGCCTCAGGTGATTTGCCCACCTCAGCCTTCCAAAGTACTGGGATTATGGGTGTGAGCCACCATGCCCAGCCTTGTGTTTTACTTCTAGGGTGGTGGTAGTGTTTTTTATGATCAGAGAATCTTGTCTACTATTTCTACTTTTTAGGAGTTTTTTGAAGCTTTCTTTGTGATATAACCTATGGTAATTGTTGTGAGCTTTGTGGATTTTTTTATGGGGACTTAAAAAGGTGTTCACTTTGTTTTCAGGATTCAGTTTGGTGTATACCAATTTTATCTCCCATTAATTAGGCTATTAGGTTTTTTTTTTTTTTTTTTTTTTGAGACGGAGTCTCGCTGTCGCCCAGGTTGGAGTGCAGTGTCGCGATCTCGGCTCACTGCAGGCTCCGCCCCCCGGGGTTCACGCCATTCTCCTGCCTCAGCCTCCCGAGTAGCTGGGACTACAGGCGCCCGCCACCTCGCCCGGCTAATTTTTTGTATTTTTAGTAGAGACGGGGTTTCACCGTGTTAGCCAGGATGGTCTCGATCTCCTGACCTCGTGATCCACCCGCCTCGGCCTCCCAAAGTGCTGGGATTACAGGCGTGAGCCACCGCGCCCGGCCGGCTATTAGGTTTTCTATATCCTTACTTACCTGTCATGAATAGAGAAAGGAACTAGACACCTACTGCTAACATGTTCCTGTCTATGTCTTCTTGTAGCACCTGTATCTTTGGCTTTTGAATGGCGATGCAATGTTATTTAATGCATAGATATTAATAATCTTAAATCTTCACAGTGCATTATATCCTTAGAGATAAAATTGAATCCAGGCCAAAAAGTCCAGGATTCAATTTTATCTGTTAAAATGGTAATCGCTGCCTTTTAAATTCACATTTTTCTTAAAACCTTTGCCAATCCTTGTATTTAAACCTTTCTGAATTACTTTGTTTAGATGTGACTCATATACTATAGAGTTGGATTAAGCTTTGTGATCCAGTTTGAATGCCCTTTTTTTCTTTTAATAGGAGAGTTTAGCCCATTTACATTTATTGATATGACACATGTGGTCTTAGTTCAGTCATTTGTGCTTTATTTAAGTTGTCCTAAAAAGTCTTTCACTGTATGATTTGTGTTCTCTGCTTTGTGTACCTACTAATAATAAGGAAGGTTGGTGGCCTTGTTCTAGTAGTATAACTATTCCTTAATTCTCTTAGAATAGTATCTGTTATTTTCCCTAAGAGGAATAAAATGATGAAATTGGTAGATTTTTTCTCTCCACAACATTTTCTTAGAGTTCACTTCATATTTTCAAAACTCTATTGTCTAACATCAATTTTAATGATATCTTTTGATTCCAGCTATTAAAGATGATGATTTCAGGCTTGGCACAGTGGTTCACGCCTGCAATCCCAGCACTTTGGGAGGCCAAGGTGGGAGGATCGCTTGAAGCCAGGAGTTTGACATAAAGACTAGGATATCAGTCTACTTATAATTCTGTCCCCTTCTTTCTTCCTTCCTTTCTCATTTGTTATTAGCGATGCTATTAGTGTATTCTCAGGGCTTATAATATAGCATCTGATATGTCACCACAATCCCCACATTTGTTTCTTTAATAAGAATAGTGCTCACTACCAAATCTTTTGCCTTGGTTCACCCATTGTCTGAAGTTGGTCCTCTAGTATATTCCTTAAGAAGGCCTCATGTGAACAATACTCCTGGAGTTTCTGCACAATTCAGAACGGTCTCTCTATTGCCTTTCTACTTGAGTGGGTTTAAAAAAAAAACAAGTTCCTGGTTCACGTTGTTTGCTTGAGGATTTTGTAGGTTTTGTTCTACTGTCTTCTAATATTGCATGTTGCCATGGAGAAGCTGAGGACTGATTTTTCCCCCATCTATTTGATTTCGATCTTTCCATATCTTTCATGTCCAGTTACTTGACAAGGATGTGTCTTCGAGTTGACCATAGAGAGTCTATTTTCCCTGGAACACAGTATTGTGCCCTCTCAGCTTGCAGATCCGAGGCTTGTATTTTAGTTTCCTTCCTTGGGGACTCCAGTTAAGCACATATTGGCTATCTTTCACCTATCTTCCCTATGTACCTTTTTCTGATTAGACCTTTCTGACTCATTTTATGTTGCTCACTTTTTTCCCTATGTTTTCTGCACCTTTTTTTCCCCCCTGTGCTCATTCTATTTCCCCCTTTACTTGGACAGTATGCTTTTTTTTTTCTTCTGCTCTTGTATATCTTCTTTGTGTTTTTGCTTTATAGAAAGAACTGCTTACTAAATTTTTTCCTTCTTGATGAAATACTTGTCTATGATCTTCATCTCTTCTGTGACTATATCCTTCTGATGGGAGGTGTTTTTGGCCAACCATGAATTTATTTATGCTTTTCCTTGCTTTCATTTTTTAGTATATTTTTTATTAGGTCCTATGCTGGTTCAATTTAGATTACTAGGAGGAAATGAGTTTTTCCCAGTCCATTTGCAGGAGCTTCAGGTTGGGGAAAAGCCAGGGCCATGTCCTGAGCTAACTAAAAATTTCCATACAACCCAGAGTTTCCTATGTGTGCTTATTTATCCTCTTTTTCCTCAGACCCAGGTTCCTGAAAATATGGTTTGTAGCCCCACCTATTTTTCTCTTCTAAACCAAGTAGGTCTAAGGGAAGAGCCTGTCACCAGCTGACAAACCCCTACTTTCACTGCTTCAAATAAGGGGTTTAGATTTTGTACTCAGGGCGTGCCCCTCACTTTTGGAAAGTGTTCACTGCTGACTTTGAAATCTGCAGGTGTGGCCCTTTTTTCTGCTTCTTAGCCCTACTTGATCTCTGCTACTATTGGCAGCCTGTTCTTTTTTGTTTAGGGGTTTAGCAGCTACACTGTATTACACTGCAGGAATAAAAAAAATGGTAACATTTAACCAGCCCTTCCCTGATGGACATTTAGGTTGTTTCTAGTCTCTCACTATTCTAAACATTCCTGTAATGAACATCTTTGTACATGTGCCTCTGTGCAAAAAAAAATTCCAGGCTGGACTGTCTCAAAGGGTCTGTGCCTTTTAACCTTTGATTGCTACTGTCCAGCTGTCAAGACTCCCTGCCCTCTGCTACCAGATGGCTAGAGGAGGGGCTGGGCCTGATGACCTGGGCTGGCCCTTCCTTCCTGCTCCAAAGCCAGAACAGGAGAGTGTGGATGGTCACCAAGGACATCCTGCTTCCCCCACCCATTCAGATCCTTTGACATCTCTTTACTTATTGGAAAAGACAGTGACTCTGCCTGTAATTGAAGAGCACAGGAAACAGGAAGGCAGGAAGAGAGATAAGCAGCTAATTGAATTGGGTGCCCTGCTGCTGCCAATCAGTGCCTGGACGCTAAGTCAAGGAGGCTCCTGCCCTTTCCTCCCAGGCATGGTTCTTGGGTGATACGGCCCAGATCTCTTCTCTTGTCCCTGTTGCCCCTGGGCAGAACCAGGACAGGAAGGGCTTTGTGACCAGACCTGGGGCCATGCTGTGTTTTCAGCCAAGGGAGAAAGGTCTCGACCAGGCTATGGACAACATGACCTTGGATGAGTGGTTCAGCCTTTCAAGGCTTCTGTTCTCCTCCCTCTGTAAAACAAGGGCTCAGATGAGGTGGACCTAAGAAGCCACCCAGCTCTGGCCCTCTGTGATGATAACGTCAAAAGCTTGGTGGAGGGGGACGAGGTGGTCCAGTCTGAGACCCCTGTCTCCCTTTTCCTGTAAAACAGGGATCAGAGTAGCTTGTGATGAGGTCTGGCTGTATGCTGAGAAATGGCCAGGGAACCAGAAAGAGCCACAGTTCACTTCTCTGGGATCCAAGGTCAGATGGGCCAGAGGAGGTGGGTTGCAATAAGCTGTGGGTCCAGGAGTTGGGGCGGCAGGCTGTCGTGGCCTGTCCTAGGTGACTGGAAACAGTGACCTGCAGAAAAACAAAGGAACCTGCCTACCCCTGGGCCAGCAGCCTGTGGATCTCAACTGCTCAGGGCCTTCCCCACTAATTAATAAATATTTGACTTTCCCATTATGGAGTTAATATGCAAACTTTGAGTCACACGCTGCTGAAAACACAGGCTGTGCAGAAGCCCCAGAGAGGCACCGTGGGGGCCTGTGGCGAGGTGGGGGTACTCAGGGACTGGGCCTCGTCCCTGTCCAAGGGTCCAAGGAGGGTGGAGCCAAGGCAGCTGTCCCAGGAGGCAGACATGAGCACCCACCCTCCTCAGCTGGACCTTGGGTAAGTGATGTGGCCTCTCTGTGCCCCATGCTGCTCTTCTGTGGCTGAGGGTAGCGTGCCCACCCTGCCCCATCCCCATGAACCCCTAGGGCACAGGCTTTGGGACTGTCTAAGGGTCAAATACAGGCTGTGCCCTGATGGGGGTGTGTATGTATGGTCTTGGACAAGTTAGTGACTGTGCCTTGGTTTCCTCTGCTGTGACATGGAGATAGGAATGGAAGGAGAGGATCCCGCAGGGCCTAGCAGCTGACCCAGATACCTCACCTGCCCCCATCCCAGGGGCGGGAGCCTCTCCCACAATATCCATACCCACAAGGGGGCAAGAAACTCCACCACCCATATTGCTCGTGATAGATGAGAAGCTTTGAAGGGCTTGTCGTCCAAGAGGATCAGGGAGCAGCTCTTCCCCAATTCCCACCCTCACCCCACCCCCGCCCTACAGACCCTCAGGACGCCGACAGGCTGGAGCTACTGCCTAAGTGAACCACTGCCCACCAGCATTCCTGCAGGTGCCACTGCTTCCACTGATGCTAATAAAAGACGGAAGAAACAAAGCAATTTAAAATTCCAATGAAATTAAAAATAAATCTAGGGCCGCACAGCAGATTCAGTTACGTAGCTATTGCTCAGTGCAGCCTGAGGGATGGAAGGAAGGTCTGGGGCCGCCCCTGCCGCAGGTACCAAGCCTGCAAGAGGACAGAGGCTCAGAGATGAAGGGCCAGGAGCAGGCCAGATAGATCTCATCCCTGTTTAGGATTTAACAACTAAAAATAAGCTCCAAGCCAACTAGGAAGGAAGTCAGCCTCTTTCATTTACCAGAGTCCAACCATGATCCACTACAAACAAACTTGAGGCTTGATAAAATCAGAGGGAGACAAAGATCCGAATCACTGCTTGTCCACACACTGCAGAGAGGCTGTGGCCAGCACAGGTAAGCTAGGACAAGTAAATTAAAAGGTAGTATAAGGATTAGAAAGGAGTAAAATTATCTGCGTAGAAAAACCCAAGAGCCCAGTTGCAGTAGTCCCAGCTACTCAGGAGGAGTCCAAGAGATCAGCCTGGCCAACATATTGAGACCCTGTCTCTAAAAAAAAAAAAAAAAAAAAGAAAACCCAAGAGAATAAGACTTTAGCAACATAAGATCAACATACAAACACAACCGTACTCCTTGACAGCAGAGGTTGGCAAACATTTTCTACAAAGAGCAGATATTTTCAGCTTTGTGAGCCATACAGTTTCTTTTGTAATTTATTAACACTCCAGTTCTTGCAGGAATACAGCCACAGACATACATAAATGAATGGGTGTAGCTGTGTTCCAGTAAGACTTTATTTACAAAAGCAGGCAGCAGGCCAGATTTGGCCCACAGGCAGTAGTTTGGGACTCTTTTTTTTTTTTTTTTTCTTTGAAACAGGGTCTTGCTCTGTTACCCTGACTGGTGGGCAGTGGCATGGTCATGGCTCGCTACAGCCTCGACCTCCTGGGCTTCAGTGATACTCCCACCTCAGCCTCCTGAATAGCTGGGACTACAAGCTCATGCCACCATGCTCAGATAGTTTTTTAATTTTTAGTAGGGATGGGATCTCACTATGTTACCCAGGCTGGTCTTGAACTCTTGCCTCAAGTGATCCTCCTGCCTCAGCCTCCCAAAGCACTGGGATTACAGACATGAGCCACTGCGTCTAGCCTGTCCATTTTTAAATTCAGCAATTTGTCTTTTTATTAAGTTGTAAAACTTCTTCATATATTCTAGATACAAGTCCCATATCAGGCGCATGATCTGCAAATATTTTCTCCCATTCTGGAGTTGTCTTCACTTTCTTTGTGGTATCCTTTGAAGCACAAAAGTTTTGAATTTTGGTGATGTCACAATGTCTTTGGTCACTTGTATTTTTGGTGTTTTTATCTAAGAAGGCTTTGCATAACCCAAGGTCATGAAGATATACACTCTTGTGTTTTAAGAGTTTTCTGATTTTAGCTCTTCCATTTAGGTCTGTAATTCTTCTTCTTTTTTTTTTTTTTTTTTTTTTTGAGACAGAGTTTCACTCTTGTTGCCCAGGCTGGAGTGTAATGGCGCAATCTCGGCTCACCGCAACCTCTGCCTCCCGAGTTCAAGCGATTCTCCTGCCTCAGCCTCCCGAGTAGCTGGGATTGCAGGCACGCGCCACCATGCCCAGCTCATTTTGTATTTTTAGTACAGACAGGGTTTCTCTATGTTGGTCAGGCTGGTCTCGAACCCACGACCTCAGGTGATCAGCCTGCCTCGGCCTCCCAAAGTGCTGGGATTACAGGCATGAGCCACCGTGCCCAGCCTGTAATTCATTTTGAGTTAAGTTTTGTGTACATCATGAGGAAAGGATCCGACTTCATTCTTTTGCATACCAGTACCTAGCTGTCCCAACAACATTTGTTGAAGAGACCAATCTTTCTCCTATTGAGTTGTTTTGGCTCCCTTGTGAAAATCAATTGACCATAAATGTAAGGGTTTATTTCTGGATTTTCTATTCCATTGACCTGCATGTCCATCTTTATGCCAGTACCACATTGTCTTGATTCCTGCAGCTTTGTATTAAGTTTTGAAATCAGAAAGTGTAAATCCTCCAACTTTGTCTTCTTCCTTCAAGACTGTTTTGGCTATTCTGAGTCCCATGAAGTTTAGTCTCAGCTTGTCAAGTTCTGCAAAGAAGCCAGCGAGGTTTTGATAGAGATTTGCATTGGATTTATAGATCAACTTAGGGAATATTGCCATCTTATTATTGTCTTCCAATCCATGAACACAGGGTGTCTTTCCATTTATTTTTTTCAACAATGTTTTATTTTTCTTTCAACAATGTTTTGTAGTTTACAGATTTTGAGTTTTACTCTTTTGTTAAATTTATTCCTCAGTCTTTTTGATGCTGTTGTAATTGGAATTTTCTTAATTTTTGGACTCATTGTGAATAAACAGAGTTGATTTTTGTATATTGATCTTGTATCCTGCAACCTTGCCGAACTTCTTTATTCTAATAGTTTTTTAGTGAATTTCTTAGGATATCCTATATCCAAGATAATGGCATCTGTGACTAGAGATGGTTTTACTTCTTTCTAATATGAATGCTTTTTTTTTTTTTTTTTGTCTAATTGCTCTGGCTAAAACTTTTAGTACAATATTGAATAGGAGTGGAAAGATACTTTGTCTTATTCCTGATTGTAGAGGGAAAGCATTGAGTCTTTTACCATGAAGTATGATGTTAACTATGTAGTTTTCATAGTTTTTTGAGTGTTTTTATCATGAGGGATATTGATTTGGCAAATGCTCTGTGTCTATTGGGATGAAGATGTGGTAGTTGTCCTTCTGTCAATACGGTATTAACATTAATTGATTTTTGGATGTTGAACCAACCTTGCATTCCTGGGATAAGTCCCACTTGGTCATGGTATATGGTCCTTTTTCTAAGTGGCTGGATTTAGTTTGCTAGTATTTTGTTGGTTTTTGCATCTATATTCATAATGGCTATATGGTCCATAGTTTTTTTGTGTGTAATATCTTTGTCTGGTTTTAGAATTAGGGTAATACTGGCCTTACAGAATTCATCTGGAAGTGTTCTCTCTTTTTTTTTATGGAAGAGGTTGTGAACAATTAATTCTTATTTAAATGCTTGGTAGAATTCACCTATGAGGCCATCTAGGTCTGGGCTTTTCATTGTGGGTAGTGTTTTGATTGCTAATTCAATCTCTTTACTTGTTATAGGTCTATTCAGATTTTCAATTTCTCAAGTTAGTCTTGGTAGTTGATGTCTTTCTAGGAATTTGTCCATTTCCTCTAAATTATGAAACTCTGACAAAAGAGGCAAATGGCCTTTATGGAGAAGATAAGTTTATTCAGTGGTATTTTTTAAAGACCTAAATAAACTTAGAAATATGTCATGCATATAGACAGAGATTCAAATGGAAGAAATTCAGTCCCTACATCTTGAGCATTTGTGTGTGTGTAACTCAAAAGCTGACTTAATTGATAAAAACAAAGGGACCAAAAATGGCCAAGGCACTTTTGAGAAAGAAGTATCAGGGTTGGGGAAGGGGCTTGTCCTGTTACAGCTTAAAGTTGAGACAGTGGGATCAGCACAAGGACCAGGAGACAAAGCAGGGGTTGCAGATCACTGGGGAGACATATGCCATGCTGGGAGAAGTGGTTATCCACAGGGAATAAGTGACAGAGGAGTCCTACCTCACACCATACCCAAAAACGAATCCCAGGCAGACTAGAAATCTAACTATGGAAAGCAAAACCATATCATTCTTCGAAGAAAATGATGGAGAATATAATCCCCAGGATAGAAAGGATTTCCAAAATGAGAGAAAAAAAAGACAAGCCACAAATTGAGAGTGGGTGTCTGCAACACTTATAATGGACCAGGGTCCAGAATAGAGAGCCACGGATGTGGCTGCAGAAAGACAATGATGGGAACAGGCAGGGAGCCAGGGGTGGGGAGGGGGCGGGACAGGTAGGTGAGTCAGAACAACACGTATATGGCTGGAGACAGACAGGAGTAGGTCTATGTCTGGAGAAGGCGAGAGATGAGGCTGGGCTGAAGGCAAAAGGAGAGGCAGCAACATCAGGACAAGACAGGGAACACAGACAAATCTGGGGCCCTGGGTGCAGGCAGAGAGTAAGGTGTGGGCTCCCAAAGACAGAGCCCAGCTAGGGAGTGGGCAAGGGAAACTGAGGCACATGGGAGTGTCAAGAAAGTCAGGCTGGAGAGGGATTAAAGTGTCCCCAGCCCCACCAGCAGGGCCACCTTGGCCGCTCCAGGGCTGTGGGGTGTGGAAGGTGTGTGTGGATAAATGTGTGCCCGGAGCACCTGACTGTCTTTGTATGTTGAGGGTGTCCCTGAATGTCTGGGCACACATGTGAGCATCTCAGCACATGTATGTAGCTTGCGTGTGTGCACGTTAGAGAACGAGAGGCAGGGTCCTTTGTACAGGGCCCATTGTTCACTGCTACCCTCCACTGCCAGTTCCGGCCCAGAAAGAGCTAGAAGGAAGGTGGCCAGCCTTTTCTGAGCACCTGTACCAGGCTGACTGACATGCATTCTGTCATTTCATCTCCATTCCCCTGCCCTCACGGGAAACAGACATCAGGAGAGCTGCAGTCACTTCCCTGAGGTTCCCTGGCTGGTCACTGGGATGTGTGGATTCACACCTGTGGCTGACCTCAGGGGCCCTCAGGCTACCACCCTAGTCATTCAGCTGGGGCAGGGTCCCTGGGACAGCCAGGAAGGTATGGAGCAGCCACTCCTGCCCCTCCCCACACCCCTCCCATAGAGGCTGGAGAACAGCTGTGTCTGCCCTAGCCCAGCCGCCATCCCTGCCTCCCTTCCTGGGCGACCTCATTAGGGATTCTGCCTCTGCCACCAGCTAATTAGTGTCACGTTAATTGAGCATTCAGGAGGCTGCCACCTCCAAGGGCAGAGTGTGGCAGCAAAGGGGAATGCAGATGTGGAGCTGCTCCCCCCAGTGAGCTGGGGCCAGGCCCTGTGCCAGGGACCCCTTCCATCCTAGAGAAGCCCTGGACACCCCTTGCTCCCCCATTTCAACACAGATAATACCCTGAGCCCTAACAAAGGAGGCAGTAGACAAAGTGTGCGACGGCTTGAGAAAGAAACGACACTGGGTGAACACCTACTGTGTGTTTGCACACCTTTCACTCTCCCCTCTCCTATGGGAAGGCGAGAATTTGCTCCCTTCTACCGTCCAGAAAGCTGAAGTCCACCAAGGGAACCCCTTCTCCAGGGGCATGCCCAGTGAAGCAGTAGGAACCTAGGACCGCAGGGGGATCCAGGAGGTAGCTCTAGTGCCAGCAGAACCCACCTCCAAGCCTCCTGACTGCTACTCCCAGCTCCTTGGACAGGCGACTTGCCCTCTCCAAGCCTCAGCTGCTTATCTGTCAAATGGGGGCAGCCCCAGAATGCACCCCACAGGATGGTGAGGGCTGAAGAACACACGCCTCTCCCTGGACCCAGCCTGGCCCTGCCTGGCTCACTCTGCGGTAGGTGCCTGGGGTCCCATATCACAGGCCCTGTGGTGCAGAGTGTTGCAGTCCAAGCTCCCCGCTGCTCCGTGTTCCCTCTGGCACATCCCCAACCCACTCCACCTGCCCTGCCCCCTCCTCAGCTTCTGGAAGGCCTGCTCTTGTGTCTCCCTATAGCAACATTAAATCCCACTCAAAGGGCTGGTTTTAATTGGCTTAATATACTTGTTAATAACCGCATCTATTTACACACCTGTAAAAGGCCCATAACATTAACTTAATGGCAGTGGCAGCTCATCCAGCACTTCCAGCCCAGCCAGCCTTTTAAATTTCCCGACAAGTCTTTAATGGGGGCCACAGCAGGCAGAAGCAGAGTGGGGGAAGGAGTGGCCCCAGTACACAGTGGGGAGCACCCTGGCTTCTGCACGTTTGAGTCCAGATGCTGCCTGGCGGCTGCCCCTGCAACATCTCAAAGGCCTGGGAGCGGGATTCTTTGGCCTTGGAGCCGCCATCCATGGGACGCTTTCCAAGCACCTTCGTGGTGGCAGCTGCAATTATTTAGATGTCAGGGTGGTGAGAAAAAACAGGATCTGCCCTAGAAGGTCTCCAAATCTAGCCCAGGAGAAAAGTAGACCGACAGCTACAGCATGGGGGTCCTACGAGGACACGTCAGGGGCTGCCTGGCTGGGGGACACCTTGGCTGAGACCTGAGGGTCAGGAGAGCCAGTGGGCCAGGGGTATGTAGGCAACCCCTCTTACTGCATTTACCCAACACACAACGCAAGCTCCTACTGTGTACCACGCACCAGTGGGCACCAGTGCATGGTGGAACGCTGGGTGTAGGCCGTCCCTGCCTCATGGACAGCAACCCCCCACACATATTTCACCACTTTGGATCAGGTGCTGTGACCCACAGATGAGGCCCTTTGCATAGGGGCGTGGGGCAGGGGAAACACATACAGACCCGAAGAGCAGTCTGTCCAGGTGGTCAGCACGGGGAGGCAGTGCTTCAGTTAGACCCTAAAGGACCAGTGAGGCTTCAGTTATGGAGGAAAGAGGGCACATCAGTGTGAGAGAATGGGCCCGAGCCACAGTACCAATGCTGCCCAGTGACTGAGAGCAGGAGCCAGGGGGATGGAGGACCTGGGCTCAAATCCTGGCTCACAAATCCTCTCTCGGCCACCAGTGGTCTCAAACTGGCAGCCTGTGGGCCACATCCCGCCCACCTGGTGTGTGGTTGGCCCTGCTGGGTATTTGAACACTGCTTAAATGTGAACATTCTCTGGTCAGGACACACCCTCCCTGCCCACCTCAGTCCCTGCCATCTGTCCTCTCTAGGCATTTGTTTGTGACCCCCGCTTGACACTCTACTCCTTGAACGTCTGACCTTCTCTTCTGAAGCACGGGGCTGCCACAAGGACTGCGGAAGGGCAAGGCCATGAGGGTTTGGCACAATGCCTGGCCTGGAGGGAACAGTCAACAGAGGGTGGCGTATGAGAGGAAGCTGGGGACGCTGTGTGTGGCTCCAGGGGCCTGCGGGAGGGAGGCCTGGGCCAGGTGGCCAGGGCCTTGAATGCCACCCTCAGCAACTCAGACTCACACAAGCAGGAGCTCAGTGGAGGGGTTACAGAAAGAGGCAGCTGGGAGCTGGGAGCCTGGAGGCAGTGGAGGGGGCTCCGACGAAGTCATCAACCCCACAGCCATGCCCCCACTGAGGGCAGGCACTGAGCTAAGCCGGCTCTTAACACCTCTCACAGAACCTCCCAGGTCAGCAGCAGCATTCACCCATTTCACACAAGGGAAAATGAAAGCTCAGAGAGGGACAGTGGTGTGCCTAAGGCCACACAGCCAGTGTGTGGCAGAGCTGGGACTTGAACCAGATCTGTGGCTCAAGAGTCCACGTTCCACCTGCAGCCCCACCCCCAGATGCTGTAAGGCTGTCCCCCAAGCCTCTGTGCTCTTCCCAGGAGCAGAAGCTGCCTCACCAAGGCGGGTGGGGAGCCAGAAGGGTCCACGGGAGTACGAGGAGCTTTGATGCAGCTGCCAAGGGCACTACCCCAGGCTCCAGGCAGGACCCGAGGAGGACAGGGAGCTGTGCGCCCCTCCCCCCATCCTAAATCAATACTCAGTCACTGGCTGCTGGCAATTATAGAAAAGCACAAAGGAGTAAAATCCCCCTGCCATCCCATAACCCGGGCCCTCTTCCCCAGGCAGGCTGCTGTCAGCATTTGGGGCTTGTTCCTTCACACCTTGGTTCTACCTCCTTCCAGAGAGAAGGAGAGAGCCTGCGAGGGTGTAGTAAGTTACAGGCATGTGGGAGCTGCCTCTTTCCATGTGCCTCCCCATCCATATCCCCCACATCTCCAGGCCTCTCGAACCTCATGTTTAGGGCCCAGCAAGTCCCATTGCTTCTGAGGGCCCCTGGGTGTGGGTACTCTGCCTGGAGCCGGCAGTTGGGCAGCTCCCAGGGCTTCCTTTGGCCCCTTTCCAGCCAGCAGCCTGAGGGGTCGTAGGAAGACCTGAGTCAGATCTCTCCTCTCGGCTCAGAACCTTCCAACGCAGAGGAAACCCCCTGGGTCCTGGCAGTGGCCCTGAAGCCTGCCGGTTTGCAGTGCACTCCCACCTCTCCAGCCTGTCTTCCCCACCCACCCTCACCCTGCACCAACTGCTTCCCCAGCTGTGCCAGGTCCCATGCATTCACCAACCCCCCAAGACTACCTTCCATCAACCATCCACATGGCTCCTTTGCCCACCTCCCTCCAATCTGTACTCCAAAGCCACATTATCAGAGGAGGCTTCTTTGCTGACCACCCTGTCCAAGCAAGGTGCCCCTCCCTCTTGCCACTCACAGTCCCATGCCCTGCTGTTCTGGTTACTGTAGCTGTGTGGTTACCCAAAACCAGCAGTGCCAGACAGCCGGTTATGCTTGGGAATAGGGGCCGGGCACAGTGGGGAGGGTGCAGCTGCCCTGTGATGTCCTGGTGATGGTAGGGGCCACGGAAATCTTCTGAAGACCTGCATGCTCACATGTTAGGCCTCAGCTTCGTCAGAACGCAGTGGCCAGGTTCCAAGGATGGAGGTCCCAAGAGAACATATTCCAGGTGGAAGGCACATTGCCTCTTACAACCCAGCCATGAGAGTCACACGGCGCCACTTCCATGGCATCCTATTTATTTGATAGAATGGAGTCACGAAGCCGCAGGCCCCCTCCCCACCATCCTTGCCACTGCTGAGAAGCCTGCCCCAGCCCACTGGCTCACCCACTTCCTTCATGTAAGACCTTTTCCTGTCATTACATTTACCAAAACGGGACTGTGCAATTGCACTAAATACTCGCAGCTGGGCCCACTTTCAAGGAAGAGTCTAGAGCCTTCACCAAGCTGGGGTCAGGGCCCCAAGTAGTCTGGGACCCCAAGCCACCTCCATTGCTACTCTGGTGGAACAGGTTGGGTTTGAGGCACCCATGGGTGAGCTCAGGAAAGTCCTTCAGGGAACAAGATGTAAAGGAGGAGCTGCAAACCCATTGGCTTCCAGGGGCCACCGGAGCACTGTGGCCAGGCCAGGCTTCAGACAGGGACTCCAGTGACCTGGAGGCTCATGCCCCACCTGAAGGTACTCACATTCAAAGCACGTTGAAGCACTGAGCAGCTCCCCCAAGCCCATCTCTAAGAGGGACTGGGGCTCAGGGCCACCAGCTGGAAGTTGCTAGGTGCCAGGCAGAAGCCCAGGGCAGGTGTGAGAGCTAACTCCCTGGGTGGCCTCCCTGCCTCCTTGAGCCTCTAGGCTGACTCTGTGGTCCCTCCTCAGGACTGTCCTCCTCCTGATTCTAGGGAAGAGGAGGGCCTCATGAAGACCCTGGCTTCGCCCTGCCTCAAGGTGGAGGTAGGGTGAAGACAGCCTGGAAAGCAGACAGACTGGGCCTGAATCTCAGCTCCACCCTTTGCTGATTGCATGCTCTTGGGAAACTCTGAGCTTCCACTTCCTGCTCTGTACAGCGGGAACTGCATGAGTCACCTACCGCCGTGTGACAAGTAAAACTCAGTGGCTTAAGGCAGCAACAGTCATTTAATATCTCTCATGGTTTCTGTGGCTTAGGAAGTTGGGAGCAGCTTGGCTGAGTGGTTCTGCTCAGGGTCTGTCATGAGGTTGCAGTCAGGATATTGGCCAGGGCTGCACTCTCATCCAAAGGCCTGACTGGGGCTGGAGGATCTGCTTCCAAGAAGTCTCACATGGTCTTCTTGGCTGAAGGCTGCAGTTCATGGCCACATGGGCCTCTTTCTCCATGGGCTGCTTCAGTGTCCTGACACAACAGTGGCTTCCCCCAGAGCAAGTGGTCTGAGAGAGCAAGTGAGGAGGAAGCCACAACTACTTTTATGACTGAGCCCTGGAAGCCATATTCTTTCACTTCCAGAGTATCATCCTAGTTATATACAGGTCAGTCCTGTTTGGTGTGGGTCCCAGGGACTGGACAAGGGCATGAATACCAGGAGGTATAAAAAATCATTGGAGTGAGTGGCAGATCATGGAGGCCAGCTGCCAAATGTCCTAACTTGTCTGTTTCCTCATCAGTAAAACGGGGACCATCTCCCACCTCTAGGTTGTTGGGGCCTCCAAACGAGAGTCATCAAGAAAAGCCATGGAGGCTGGGTGCCGTGGCATCTCACAGTGCTGACCTGTAATCCCAGCACTTTGAGACACCAAGGTGGGAGGGTCACTTGAGCCCACGAGTTCGAGACCAGCCTGGGCAACATAGTGAGACCCCATCTCTACAAAAAATACAAAAATTAGCCAAGTGTAATGGCACACCCTTGTAGTTCCAGCTACTTGGGAGACTGAGGCAGGAGGATCACTTGAGCCTGGGAGGTTGAGGCTGCAGTGAGCTATGACTGTGCCACTGCATTCTACTCTGAGTAAGACCCTGTCTTCAAAAAAAAAAAAAAAAGAAAAAAAAAAAGCCATGGCCCTGGAGCCTAGCACATACTAGACGCTCACCAAAATGAGCTTCTGTATTATGGCACTTTCTGTGGAATGGCAGAGGGACCAGGTCACCCTCAATGAGCCCTGTTGACCACATGGGGGCAAAATGCCCCTTCTTTCAGTGAATGGGGACTAGGAACAGGCACTCCTTTTTTTCTTCTTCTTCTTAAGGTTTTAAACACCTAATTTATTCCATCCATTAGATAGATTTTGTAGATTTAATCATTTTCACAGTTGGTGGCTCATTGGATACTCAAGATAAACTCCAAATGAAAGTATAATGGTGAGGACAAATGAGTTTTCACACCACAATGGCAGAAACTTGCTTGGGAAGAGAGTTTAAGAGGAACAAAAATACATACAGATATAATTTTTTTTCCCCCGGCAGCTGCTTTTGCTGACTCCAGTAGGTTACCACAGTTAATTTCACCAGTTTTGTTCATCTGTAAAATTGCATAAAAGTGACATTTTTGTGCTCATTATAGCAACTGCTGATTTATGGCTGGTAAATGAAGAGCTGGTCCCTTTTTTGCGGGACTCTCCGAGTGGCGCTAAGTGCCCATGAAATTGCTTGTATAATGTAGTTTAAATCCAATCTCGGAGAAAGATTCCCCCGTTGGCCAAAGTGACATTTCCATTCTCCACACCGAGTTTATTTTAGGCCACTTAGGAGGAGGCTGCCCCGGGCAGAGTCGGGATGGGGGTCCATGGCTGGGTCCACTTGCCCAGCCCCAGTGAGGCCAGATGGATGGAGAGCCACCTACTTCTTCACTCCCTGCTGCCCTGGCCAGGTCAGACCACACCCTTCACCCCAGGGCAGAGGCAAATAAGCCCACCGAAGCTCATTTGCCTAGGCTCATAGGCCTGCCCATGCCTTACCCTGCTTAAAACCTCCCATGGCTGCCCAGTGCCCCACGTCGGGGCCTCTCCCCCCTTGGCCCTGCTGACAGTTGGGACTGGACCCTTTTCTGTGGCAGAGCTGTCCTGTGCATTGTAGGATGTTTAATGGCATCCCAGGCCATGACCCACCCGATGCCAGTAGCACCTCTACCCCTAGCTGTGACAGCCAAACATGTCTCTACACACAGCCAGAGTGCTCCGGGCAGTGAGAGCCGCTTTCCTGCAGCGAAGAGGCCCTCCCGGCCGGCCACCTCTCTTGGGCTTCTCTCTGCAAGCCTGCCCCGGTGCCTCTCTCCTCCAGAGTCATTTGCAGTTCCCACCCTGACTACTTCTCTGCCTCAGGGCCTTTGCCTGGGCTGTTTACTCTGCCTGAAATCTGTTTCTCCCTCCCTTTTCACCTCTTCTACCAGTGGCCCAGGACTTAACCAGGATACAGTTCCTTTTGGGAAGCTGTCTCTGGACCCCCATGTCCCGCCACCGCCTGTTCCTCTCCATCCCATTTCAGTTCCTCTCCATCCCATTTCACTTGGATTGGTTGTGAGCCCACGAGGTGTCAGGGACGATGCTTTAGAAGGTTGGGACATGGCCAGCGGCCTTCTGATCAGTGGGGAGGTAGCAGGGTCTGCACTCTATCCCCAGCTGTGATGCCAGTCCCACCTGTGCCTGTCGGAAGGGTGGCGTGAGTCCCCTGCCCCTTTTCTGGGAGGGCCCTTTCTCTGGGCAGATGGGGAAGGTATTAATACTCACGCTCACAGAACACCAGCTTTTGTTAACGCCATCTACCACACATGACCCGTCAAACCCTCCCAGCCATCTTGGGAAGTAGTATTAGCAGTAGCATCACCCCATTTTACAGATGAGGAAGCAGAGGCCGAGTGGTGAAGCTCCTCTCCCAAGCTCCCCCGAAAGTAATGAGCTCCAAGCGCCTATCATGTACCTCACCCCCTACTGAGCCCCCTGGCGCCTCCATTCCCTGAGCCACCTTGGAGACCTGGCATGATCATGACCCCCATTCTACAGGTGGGAAAACAGGCTCAGCTGGGCAAACTACATGCCCAGGGCCATTCCATCTGCCTCATGGAACTCCACCACCACCACTCTCCATACCCCCTCAGCCCCGGGAAAGCCGTGGGCTGCCCTTGGGAATGTCTCAGGACCAGGAAGGGGCTATGGATGGGGGCAGGAGTCTGCCCGCCATGGCCCTCCTTCCCCATGGCAGGGCCAGTTGTGTCCACTTATAGTGGGGACAGTCAGCCTGTAGCACAGAGCGTACCCTTCAGCCCCATGCAGGCGGCTCACTAAAAAGGCAGCAGCCATGCTGGCCTTACAGGTGAACAGTAGACTCAAGGAGGGGCCAGGAAGCAAGAGGCAGCAGCTCACCCTGGCGCTAAGCCCCATCTGCCGTGTTCACGTAGTAGCACACTTAACCAGCCCATGAGGTGGGCAGGGGGTCATCATCCCGTTTCACAGGTGAGGAAGGAAGGCATAGGGAGGATAAAAGGGTTAGAAGGAAGGAATGTCCCCCAGAGTGGTGACAGAATGAAAGATGACACCAAGCACTGGCAGGTTGTGGGGCCACTGGAACTCCTGTGCTCTGCGGGTGGGAGTGTAGCCTGGCATGGTCTCACGGATAAACGGTCAGGCATTTTCTCCCGAAGCCGGGCAGGGGCATCTCCCCTGTGACCTAGAAATTCCATTCCTGGGTATATTTCCAACAGAACTCTGCATGCACTAGGGGCCGTGGCACTGTATTTATTTACTTTTATTTTTTTGAGACAAGGTCTTGCTCTATCGGCCAGGCTGGAATGCAATGGCACAGTCACAGCTCACTGCAGCCTCCAACTCCTGGGCTCAGGTGATCCTCCCACCTCAGCCTCCAAAGTAGCTAGGACTACAGGCATGCACCATAATGCTTGGCTTTTTTTTTTTTTTTTTTCTCATAAAGACAAGGTCTTGCTGTGTCACCCAGTCTGATCTTGAACTCCTGGGCTCAAGCAATCCTTCCACTTCAGCTTCCCAAAGTGCTGGGATTACAGGTGTGAGCCACCTCACCCAGCTAGAAACAACCCAAATGCCATCAAGAATAGAAAGGATGGGCCAGGTGCAGTGGCTCATGCCTGTAATCCCAGCACTTTGGGAGGCTGAGGCAGGAGGATTACTTGAGCTCAGGAGTTTAAGACTGGCCTGGCCAAAGTGGCACAACCCCATCTCTGCAAAAAATACAAAAATTAGCCAGGCATGGTAGCGCATGCCTAGGATCACTTGAGCCTAGGAGGTCTAGGCTGTAGTGAGCCATGACTGCAACACTGCACTCCAGCCTGGGTGACAGAGCAAGACCCTGTCTCTAACAGAACAGAAACGATGAATAGATTGTGGCATAGTCACACAACAAATACCATACAGCAATGAGACAGACCAGACTACTCCCCACACAGCCACCTGGATGACTCTCACATAGTATGAAGTGACAGAAGCCAGGTGCAAATGAGTACATACTGTAGAATCCATCTTACCACATACACAAACCAGGCACAACCAGTCCATGTTAGAAGTCAGGATAGTGGTTAGCGTGGTGTGGTTAGAGACTGGGAGGGGCCCAGGGACCCTACAGGGGATTAGCAATGTCCTGTCTCCTGGCCTGGGTACCATAAAACAGGTGTGTTCCTTTTGTGAAAGTCCATCAAGCTTATGATGCGGGCAGTTCCCTGCACTTTACACTGAAATTTGAAGTTTAAAAATGTAGAAGGAATAAGGAGTAAAATGAATGGGAAATGAGTGGAGGGGGTGGGACTCGTGAGCCCTGTGGGGAGAGGTTGGCATGGCCTCCTGATGGGCCCTCACACCTGCTTTCCTCCCACAGGCGAGGCGGTGGCCAGCGCCATGCATTCCTCCCGCTACCCGAGCCCAGCAGAACTGGACGCCTATGCCGAGAAGGTGGCCAACAGCCCGCTGTCCATCAAGATCTTCCCCACCAACATCCGTGTGCCCCAGCACAAGCACCTCAGCCGCACAGTCAATGGCTATGACACCAGTGGCCAGCGCTACAGCCCCTACCCGCAGCACACCGCTGGCTACCAGGGCCTTCTGGCCATTGTCAAGGCCGCGGTTTCCTCCTCCAGCACGGCCGCACCAGCTGGGCCTGCCAAAAGTGTGCTCAAGAGCGCCGAGGGCAAGCGGACCAAGCTGTCACCGGCCGCCGTGCAGGTGGGCATTGCGCCCTACCCAGTGCCCAGCACTCTGGGGCCCTTGGCCTACCCCAAGCCACCTGAGGCACCTGCTCCACCACCCGGCCTGCCCGCAGCCGCCACTGCCGCCTCCGTCATCCCCCTGCCGGGCCGGGGCCTGCCCCTGCCACCTTCCAACCTGCCCTCCATCCACAGCCTCCTGTACCAGCTCAACCAGCAGTGCCAGGCCCCGGGCGCCGCACCCCCTGCCTGCCAGGGCGTGGCTGTTCCCCATCCCAGCCCTGCCAAGCACGGCCCAGTGCCCAGCTTCCCCAGCATGGCCTACTCGGCTGCAGCCGGTCTGCCCGACTGCCGGAAAGGCACTGAGCTGGGCCAGGGAGCCACCCAAGCCTTGACGTTGGCTGGGGCCGCCAAGCCTGCAGGGTACGCAGACAGCGGCCTGGATTACCTGCTGTGGCCACAGAAACCGCCCCCACCGCCGCCCCAGCCACTGCGTGCCTACAGTGGGAGCACGGTGGCCAGCAAGTCCCCTGAGGCTTGCGGGGGCCGGGCATACGAGCGGGCCAGCGGGTCACCCCTCAACTGTGGCGTGGGGCTGCCCACCAGCTTCACCGTGGGCCAGTACTTTGCGGCCCCCTGGAACAGTGTGCTGGTGACACCCACCAGCGACTGCTACAACCCGGCGGCGGCGGTGGCGGTCACGGAGCTGGGGCTGGGGGCAGCCCGGGAGCTGGCTGGGCCCCCTGCAGATGCCCTCTCGGGCCTGCCCAGCAAGAGTGTGTGCAACACATCGGTGCTGAGCAGCAGCCTGCAGTCACTGGAGTATCTCATCAACGACATCCGGCCGCCCTGCATCAAGGAGCAGATGCTGGGCAAGGGCTATGAGACGGTGGCCGTGCCCCGGCTACTCGACCACCAGCATGCCCACATCCGCCTACCCGTCTACAGATAAGGCCTGCCCTGCGGACATACGGACATGCGGACAGGGCGCAGAGCCGGGAGGCAGGCCGCAGAACAGGGTGGGCGGCTCGCAGGGGTGCTCAGCCCCACCCTGTGCCTGCTGATGCCCACAGGGGGAGCCAGGCTGGCTGCCGCCTCACTGTGGCCGGATGGAGGGTGGCAGGGCAACCTCACATACCAAGGCCCCTCCCCACCATCGGTTGCCCCAAGACACAGTGAGGGCCTGGGGGCAGCCACTGACGCCCATGCCTTCCTTTATCTAAGCTGGCAGAGGCAGGGAGAGAGAAACCACTCAAAAACAGGAATGGTTCTTTCTGGGCCTCCTGGGACAGGGGCCCAGGCCAAGGTGGGGTGCAGGAGGAAACAGGTGCACCAGAGTCAGGGTGGGGGCAGAGCAGCCCCCCAGGGGTCAGGCAGCTGTGTCTCCCCACACTGGCTCCCCAGTGTTCTGGAAAAGGGGTACAGGAGGCCGATAGGAAGTCACTGGGCCCAAAGTGTCTCCCCACCAGCCAGGTGAAGACCACTCTGACAGAGGCTCCAGGGACTATACCAGTCCCCCTGTTCCTCCTTCCCCTACCCCCACCATTCCTTCCTAACACAGAGTTGCACCCCCATCCCCATTCTCCAAACCCTGGACTACCATATTCCCCCTTCCCTCCAATACATCTTATAGGGCTGCTGGGTACAGTTGTTCAGGCTGTGCACTGCACAAGGGCACCTTGTCCAAGGAGACACCACTTTCACCCAAACTTGTATATTTATTACAATTTTCTGCATCTTGAGGAAGGGGCGTCATTTTCCTGTTCGCACAAAGGCACCACAGGGGCTAACAGTGGGCCTGCAATCTTAGATCCCATCCTTGCCTTCTTCAAGGGATCTCTTGGGACCCTCCTGGCTTTAACTGGGAGGCCCAGACCAACTCCTTTCCTGCAAACCACCCTCTAAGGCCTGTCCCACACGATCAAGGCAGGGAAAGATAGGCAGGAGTCCCCTCATGAAGTCCTCAAGTCCTGGCCCCTCTGGCGCTCTGGAAGCGGTACTGTATCTCTCTCCAAGGCCTGGTCAAGCACTAAGTGCATTTACAAATCTCTGAGAATGTTTTTTTTATACTAAAATTGACCATTATATTCTACTGTGAGAAGTGCAGTCTGCACTATATTGTTTTAAAAACGAAGAGAAAGAAAAAAAAAGGAAAACACAGATGGTGTCTCAGCTGTCGGGTTGCTTTTGTAGCTCTTGTTTTCGTTTTCTTTCTTCCTCCCCTTAGGAGTGAAAGGGGCTGTCTCCTCCCAGCTGACCAGGCTTGCAGCCCGGGAGGGAAGCAGGCCAGGAACCTCCGGGTACCTCCTGTGCGTGGAGCATCCTGCCCTCAGTGCTTCCCCTATTCCAGCTCTTTCAAGATGGACATTGTCATTTGGCACACAGGCTAATGGCTGCTAGGTCACGGCCATCAGTCGATCCCTAGAGCAGCAGAGACAGAACCAAACGGGGGCCCTCTTCCTCATTCCCTTCATGGTGGTCTCGGGGGGGCATCTCCCCTCCATCACAATTTCTTCCCAGCTCTTCCTCTGTGCCTGGCATGCTCCAAGGGGCCACGGTGGCAGTGGGGCTGGGGACAGGCCACAGTGGCTAGGCAGCAGCCATCTCCATGGCCAACCCCATCTCAGCCAGGCCAGACACCCCAGTGCCCACCCACCCCCTGCTCTGGTGCCTGGGGATTTGCAGGAGACCACTGCTGCCCCAGGGAGCTCAGCATTTATTAGGCCTTGGCTGTGCACCAGGCATTTTCCTACATACTGTATCTTGCCAGAGCCTCACAACACCCTTGCAGGGTGGGAGGCGTTCGAGAGGAAAAAACGACGTGTAGCGATCTGTGCGAGGTCACACAGCAAATCTGTGGGAGGCTAGGGCTCAAACCTCACAGCATGGACTCTTCCCTGTGTCCCGTTCCTGCCTTCGCCTCCTCCCAGCTCTTCTCTCCCAGCCTCCTTGCCCAATATCAGGGCCGGAGGCACTGAAGAACTTCCGGCTAAGGCAGGCCTCCCCTCCCATTCACAGAGCCCTGCCAGGGTGGCTGGCAATGGTGAAGTCCAGGGCAGAGATGGGGGCAGAGGGGACGCCTTGGATTCGACTCTGTGGTGGGTGGTCCACCTCCCTGAGACCAGGCATCCACGTCGGGCAGCACATACTACCCAGTCCACAGAAGAGGAAACAGAGGCTCCGAGAGGAAGGGACTGTGTCCAGGGCGGGACCCAGGCCCTTCCGCACTGGGTCAATGAGCCAAGCACATCACCCCAGCCCCTGGGGAGTAGGAGCCGGGCCCTGCAGGGTGAGGAGCTGGGAAAAGCAGAGCTGCATGGAAGGCTGCCAGGAATCACCACAAATAGGACGTAACTAGTATAAACTGCAATTGACAGAGTGCTTTTCTGACCTCACTTGAGTCTATCAGGTAGATGATAAAATCAGGCCCATTTTACAGATGAGGACACAACCTGACCAACAGCCACGGGGATGTTAAGAGGGAGCGAGGTGTTCCAGCTGCAAGCCCCACCCCCACCCTCATTCATAATCAAAGCCCGCCTGGGTGCATCCGGAACCCAGGGGAGCCTGGACGGGGCAAGCCCAGCAGGCCCAGCCTCTGCAGTGAGCTAGACTTGGGTTCCAATCCTGATAATGCCACCGTGAGTGACCCTAACCAATCCATTTCCCAAGGGGGGCGGCACCAGAACCAGAGATGGAATTCAAGCAGACAAAAGCACAGTGTGAGCACTCAGGAGGGAGTGGGGCAGGAAACCAAGGTCTAGGGCCAGGTGTTACACTGGGAGGTGGCCTATGTCTCAGCTGTTCCCAGGTGTCACCACTGGGGCCACCCAAGCACCAACTTGGTCACCCAGGTCCCCATGTCCTTGGTCAACTGCCAGGCGTACCCACACTGGGCATCAGGAGAGGGGAAACGGGAGAGGCTGGAGCCACTCTCCATGCCCAGTCCCTCATATTTGGATATCAGGGCAAAGGATGCACCTGCTATCCTGGAAAAACCTCCTCATCCTCCACAGGGTGGGGTCTGTGTGCGTGGCAATGTAGGGGCGCATGGCACAGTCTGGGTCTGGGCCCAGGAACCCAGCTGGGGCTCTAGCCCTGACTCCCTGTGCCTCCTTGGGCCTCAGTTTCCCCATCTAGGAACTGGGCTGGCTGATCTCAAAGTGCCCTCCGGTGGCCATTCTAGCATGGTTTCTTTATACAATCAATCACCTTTGATTACCACATTGATGGGGGGAGGACAGCTGACGAAAGCATTGCTATCACTGCTACAATTACTGAGATCCCACACTTAACTACAGGCAGACCAGATACCAGGCTCGGGGCTAAAGGTTACTTGTGCCTCACAACCACTCGGCGCAACAGAGGTGCATGCACCCACATTACAGACAAGGTTAGTGAGACCCACAGAAGGGCAATCACTTTGCCCAAAGTCACACAGCTGAGGATGAAGAATGGAGAAGTGGCTGGGATAGAACACAGGCCTGTCTGATTCTGAGTCCGAGTTCCCAGCTGCAACCCTTTGCAGAGAATAGAAAACAACTGTCAACCACCAAATGTGGCCAATTTGGCTCCAGAACCCAGGCACAGCCTTGGATCCCGGAGCCCCAATTGCCCAGACATCCTGGTGGGTGAGGGAGAGAGAGGAGAAGCCACCATCTCATCCAGGCCCCGGGCAGGAGCTGCAGTCCTTCTCTAGGTCTCTGTTCTGACACTAGGATCCTTCTCTCTCTACTTAGCTGTCCTGGGCTCACACCCTTTACCACGGAGCTGTCCAATACGGTAGCCTGGTGTGCAGAAAACCTCGGCTATCACTTCCTGTCATAGTGACCATTAGAAGATCACCCCAGGTCAGAGACAGGTGACCTTACAGAGAGATCAGAGCTGCCCCAGAAGGCCACGGGGGCTCAGGCGCAGATTTGGATAGAGGAAGCTATGTTAGTAGACACTCACCTTTCCAGGGTGGCTCTGTGTTTTCTTCACTCATATCCCTGTCTTTAGATCACAACCCCATTTCTGGAGCGGGGAAACTGAGACAAGTTCCAACTTCCGAACTTGCCATCCAAACAGCGACTCCTAACTTTGCCCTACTCAGCTCCCTCGGCTGCAGCCCGGACTCCTTCACGTGCAGCTCCACGTGTGCCCATCCCCACTGCGCCTGCCCATCCCTCCCGGGCGCTCTTAAAGGGCCCACACCCCGTCCCACCCCCAACGTTGGCCAGAGAAGGTGGGGTCCAGCCAGCGCCATAGGTGAGAGCAAGGGACTAAAGGTTTTCTGTTGAAATTGCCACCATCACCAGCTCGCCAGCGAGTGACAGGGGGAGGGGAGGAGGCAAGAAAACTGAACTTAGGATCCCACTGACTCCACGTGTGACCCTGGGTGACTTGTGTGCCTCTCTGAGCCTCAATTTCCAGATCTGTTGAAGGAAGTGGTGGCACCTGGAGGAGTGAGGTGGCATCAGGTGATGTGTGGTCAGGATGATAGGGCAGATTCGTCCTGTAAGAGGACCCCTCTGAGTGCTGTGGGATGTAGTTGTCTGAGGGTCGGAACTCCTTCCATCCCGAGGCTGTGTGCAGGTGTGTGTGACCTCAGGCAAGTGATCACTCCTGAGTCATCTATTTCCCAACTGTAAAATGAGGCTCCAATGGGGAGCTGTGGCTCATACCTGTAACCCCAGCACTTTGGGAAGCAAAGGCTGGAGGATCACTTGAGCCCAGGAGTTCAAGACCAGCTTGGGCAGTATCATGAGACCCCTATCTGTACAAACAATTTTAAGATTAGCTGGGTGTAGTGTGTGCCTGTAGTCCCAGCTACTCAGAAGGCTGAGGTGGGAGGATCACTTGAGCCCAGGAGGTCAAGGCTGCAGTGAGCCATGATCGCACCACTGCACTACAGCCTGGGCAACAGAACGAGACCTCGTCTCATAAAATGAAATAAAATGAGGCTAATATTTTAATGTATGTACCATGTGAGGTTTAACTTAGGAGATAGGTGGTCAAATCCCCTGGGTAGCACAGAGCCATTAGGTAAAAGACATACAACAAAGGTGGAGTATTCCCATCCTTGCCTAGTGCAGCTGACTTCCAAGCCACCTTGGAAAGTGGGTTTCCCAGTCAAAAGAGTTCGAGAAACAGATGCCTATCCCGGCTCTTGGAGATACACAAATCGCATTAACATATTAAAGATGCTAACAGATCCTGCAGGCAAGATTCCCTTTTAACTTCTTTGCAGTGGCACAGTCTCGGCTCACTGTAACCTCTGCCTTCCAGGTTCAAGTGGTTCTCCTGCCTCAGCCTCCTGATTAGCTGGGATTACAGGCATGCGCCACTACACCTGGCTAATTTTTGTATTTTTAGTAGAGATGGGGTTTTGCCATGTTGACCAGGCTGGTCTCAAACTCCTGACCTCAAGTGATCCGCCTGCCTTGAAGGCCTCCCAAAGTGCTGGGATTACAGGCATGAGCCACCACGCCCAGCCCCCTTTTAGCTTTAACCCAGCATTTCCCTAACTTTTTTGTCCACCTAAGTTTTTGTTTCCACCTATTTACACCCCATGGAACAAACAGGACTTCAGGAAATGCTGAGTCCTGCCTCTTGTATTGCAATTGGGGAAACTGGGTAAGTCCTTTCTCCTCTCTGGACCTCAGTTTCCCCAATTACACTGCAAGGACTCATAATGAGTTTGTGGCTGAGCAAGGACTGGAACCCAACCCTGACCTGGGTGGCTGGGTCTCATTTCTAGTACGCCCTAACTGGTCCTGTCCATCATATTGAATTAGGCACAAAAGAAGGGGAAGGCCCTCAGGGAAGAGGAAGAAGCCACATTTGAGAAGTAGGGATGAGTACTCTTATTTTGAAAGAGAGGAAACTGAGGTTCAGAGAGGGGAGGCAACTTGCCTGAAGGCACACAGCAACTTGGTCCTGAACTCTCCAGAGGCAGTCGAGGCCACCTTCTCTCCTTCTTGGGGTGAGGGTACGAGGGTGGGGTTGGGATATTTCCTGTCTCAAAGCCTCAGGGCACACCCAACAGGGTGCTCACAGGGAGTCTTCCTGATCACATCCCCAGGTTCCAAGCTTCCTTCTGAACCCCTCTGAGGAGGCCCCTGAGTGTGACAACAGCGGCCCCTGGTGACCAATCTCCAGGACCTCAGCAGCCTTACCCTGTGCTAGCCAAGGGCAGATCTGTGGGATCCAGGGGGTGTACCCCCAAAACTAAGCGGTGCCAACAGAACGGGGACTCTGTAATGTCACTAAGAACCTTGAGGTGCTAAGAAGACCCTAAGCTGAGATCTGCGGACCTGGGTTTGAGTCCCTGCTCCAAACCCCAACCTCTCCTGCCCTTACCTGTTAGCAGCCATTACAGCCTGCTGCTATGGAGAAATAGAATGTGGGCCTGCTTTGGAAAGGCCAAAAACACTAAGTATATAAAAAAAAAAAAAAATCCTGCCACCCCCTAGAAAGGTTCAACTCCACCACATCCAGGCTATGTGTCCTTAGTCATGGGCATTTACTTGATTGGGTCTCACTTTCTTCATCTGTAAAATGGGGATACAAATTTGTACTTGTATCGGCATGATTTGGGCCAAATATCAGAAAATCCCCCTGACTCAACTGGTTTAAATGAGAAAGAACATTTATTCTCTGGAATAATCATAAGAAGCCTTAAGGCAGGGTGGCCTCACAGTTGGTTAAAGCAGCAGCTCAATGGTGTCATCAGGGACCAATGTCCTTTTCATCTTTGTGTTCTGTCAAGGCCCCTCAGGGGCACAAAGTGGCTGCTGCAGTTCCGGGCATCACATCCAGATGCAATAGTGACCAGCAACAGAGAGGATAGTCTTTTCCTAGATTTCTCTTACTTTCCCAGAAACTTTTCCCAGAATTCCCCCTCCCCCAGCAGACCTCCCCGCTTGTCTCATGGGGCAAAACTGGGTCACGTGGCTATTCCCACACCGATACCTAGTAAGGGAAGGAGAGTCATGGTGATTGGCTCAGGTGTTGTAAGGAAGAGGGGGCATGATTTCTAGGATGGTACAAACACTGGTTCATGAGCTCCCACACATGGTTCCTGAGATTATGAATCCCAAACACTGAGCACGGCGTCTAACACATGGCAGGTGCCTTATCCATATTGCTTCCCCCTTTCTCTGATTCCCTCTAAGAACACAAGACTCCCAGCCTGGCCTCTCCTGAGCCAGCCTTCCACCCCTCAATCCTGGGGCTTGGGTCTGACCACTCAGTTCCTCTCCCATCCTGACCTCTGGCTCCATCACTGCCCTCCCTCTTATTTCTATCTCAAAAGCTTGGGATGAACAAAGATCACTTCGTTGTCCTCAGTTACACTGGATTCCTAAAAATAAAAGATAGGAGATGCTAGATTCTTATATAAATGCTTTCACCAGGGAGCCAAAAATTAATAACAGCATGAACAGAGGCCTGGAGTATTTAACCACTCCATCCAGAAAACTGAAATGATCCGGGTACACCGTTATCTGGGCGAGGTGCGGGGACTGACTGCCGACTACGACATTATCACATTCGGAAATGTCAGAAGCATGCATTTTGCAGGGAGATGAACGGTGTGGCTGAATATGGCTTTTGATTAAAACAAAATTCCCAGCATTCATCTAAAACAATAATAACAGCTAATAATAACAGGGCATGTAATAATGAGCCATTCATAGGCATAAGAGGTAATTGTTCAATTAAGATCCCAGAGTTTCAGAGACTGTCTTTTCTGATGCGGTCCCTTTGTTTTTGCCTCCAGTAGCACTAATTCTTTCCCAGTAGTGCTTTAAACTTGGGAAGAAAAAAGCCCTCCTGTCAAATATGACATACAAGTGCCTTATCATTATTAAATACACATACATGCACACAATAAGCAGTCCTTGTTGGAATAAAGTTAGGGGTATGGCGCTCTCAGTGAATGCTGACAGGCTTGGGAGCTCCGTGAAAGTGACAGGCAAGAGCCTGGGCCTTCACTGCAGAAGTGGTCTGGCCTCGTTACCTCTCACTGCCCAGGGGCCAGAGTGCTTTCTCTCCAGCATGGGTTCTGAAGACAGAATGCCTGGGTTCAGGTCCCAACTCCACCGCTTAGCATCCAGGTGCCCTGGGCAAGAGTCTTCATCTCTTTGAACCTGTTTCCTCATCTATAATACGGAATATAGTAGACATTTAGTTTTTTTGGCCTGCCTGGGTTCTATTTACTCTCTCTTCTAGTATCTGTAACCATTAGCTATTGCTGCCTGCAGTTAAAACACACACACACACACACACACACACACACACACACACACACAATCATAAAAAACCTGTGGTATCCAAAAACATTAATTTCTCATGCAGCTGCCGGGTTCCTCTGATCTCAGCTAGGTTGCCTGGGGTGACCTGGGTGTCTCTTATCCTCTTCCTGAGGGCTGGCCCTGGCATGTCTGCTAACATCCCATTGGTCAAGACAAGTCACATGCTCAAGCCCGGGTATGGGAAATTATGCTTTGCCCTCGGTGGGAGGACATCACAAAGTTAGACTGCAAAGGGCACACAGGGCAGGAGAACGGAGAAGGGCTTCTAAACTAAGGAGGCTGCTTTTTTACAGTCTTCAGAGACGATGAACCTCCTGTCACAGGAGGTATGCAAACAGAGAGGTGTAGGCTTGGTGGTAAAAAGGGATCAAGCGTGGATATAGGATTGGGATAAATTAATGATTCCCAAATATCAATCATTTCTATAACATAGTCATAATTTTCCCCATGAACGTTTATTCATTTAATATAGTTCCTTAAATCATCTAAGTATTCTTTTTTTATAAGCTATATTTTTATTATTAAATGACTTTCTTGTAAACTACACTTGAGACCACTACTTTATCTAGAAAACTGTATCATTTGCCATAAAGAGAAGGTTTTATTACTCTAAAAATAAAATGAAATTAAAATGTTTTTTATTTTATTTATTTATTTATTTTTGAGACACAGTCTCACTCTGTCACCCAGGCTGGAGTGAAGTGGCGCGATCTTGGCTCACTGCAACCTCCACCTCTCAGGTTCAAGTGATTCTCCTGCCTCAGCCTCTCGAGTACCTGGGATTACAGGTGCACACCACCACACCCAGTTGATTTTTTTTTTTTGGTAGTTTTAGTAGAGATGGGGTTTCACCATGTTGGCCAGGATGGTCTTGAACTCCTGACCTAAGGTGATCCACCTGCCTTGGCCTCCCAAAGCGCTAGGATCACAGGCATGAGCCACCATGCCCAGCCACGAAATTAAAATGTTTTTAAGTTCTTCCTAGATACCATGTCCTTCCAGAGGTTCTGAGCCTAAGGCTTTTCTCTATTTGAAAACAAAGATTAGTGAATGTTGGGAAGGCATTCAAACACAGAAGCACTAAACTGAGACCTTGATACAGTCAGGGAATACAGAGAACTGAAAAGAGAATATGGGTTTTTTAAGTGTGATCCTATGTCCACTGTATCACCTGAGAATATTCTGGCATACCACCAGTGCATGTCCCACACTTTGAGAACACTGGGAAAGGTCATCTTTAAGATTTTACTGCAACAAACAAAATCCCAATGACTTGCAGATATTTAAGTTCCCCCACACAGCTATTTAGTCATAGTCAATATCCAAATCATTGAATATTTAGAAAAATCACAGTTGGAAAAACTTACTACATGGCTAAAAGTGTACTCATAGGAAAATTCATAGCCAAAATTATTTCATTATAAAAAAATAAAAATAATTAGCCAGGAGATAGTGGCATGCGCCTATAATCTCAGCTACTCAGGAGGCTGAGGCAAGAGAATTGCTTAAGCCTGGGAGGCGGAGGTTGCAGTGAGCCAAGATCATGCCACTGCACTCCAGTCTGGGCGACAGAGTGAGACCCTGTCTCATAAAATAAAATAATGAAAATAAGTGAATTAAACACTCACCTTAGAAGTTACTGAGTCTCTTTGAGTTGGGAGGGTGTTTTGATTTTGTTGGCAGGCCCATCCCATCCGCCCCTAGAGAAGTGACCTCTTCACAGACCCAGAATGAGCCACAGCCATTCTGGATGACAATGTTGGGGTGGAGGGTGGACATCTGCAAAAAGGACTGTAGTAGATGCTACTGGTTGCCTAGGCAATATCAATTCGCACATCCTCTTTCTCATAGAACCCAGACCTGGCTGGACTCACTTCCTTCCTCCATATCGCCATCTGCTTCTTTAGGCCAATTGCTGTTTCCTGCCTGCTGATTGGTTGAAGCGTGGGACACATGACACAATTCTGGTCAATAATACAAGAGGAGAGGCCAGCTAGGACACTTCAGGGAAAAAGAGACAGGAAGAGCTGTCTTCCCTTCTGCTGAATGAGACTGAATCTGGATGTGATGTCTGGATCAAGGGCGCCATCTTGTGTCCTTGAGGAAAGCTGGTGTGACAAAAAAGCCAGCACACCAGGCGGTCGTTGCCTCGCAGAGTGCCTGACGCGTGGTTGGAATCCATACTTAAATGCTGAAGGAGTACATGAGGGACAGAACTGGGTCCTTAATGAATCACAGAGACCCTGAATTTACCAGCCTTAATATCCTCCCTAACTTGGGATATCCTGCTGACACAATGAATATCCTTTTTTTTTCCAGCCAGTGTAGGTTTTCTGTTACTTGCTGCCCAAATCACGTAACTATATGAATACTACAACCATAATTCTCTCTTCTTCCTCACTGATTTGGGTATTGATTATTTATGATTCAACTGCTGCCTGGGGGAATATTTTTTTTTTTGGAGACAGAGTCTCGCTTATTGCCCAGGCTGGAGTGCAGTGGCGCGATCTCAGCTCTCTGCAACCTCTGCTGCTGCCCCCTCAACCACCCCTGATGGGGCTCAAGCAATTCTCTCACCTCAGCCTCTGAGTAGCTAGAATTACAGGGGTGCCCCACCATGCCCAGCTAATTTTCATATTTTTAGTAGAGACAGGGTTTCACCATGTTGGCCGGGCTGGTCTGGAACTCCTGACCTCAACTGATCTGCCCACTTCGGACTCCCAAAGTGCTGGGATTACAGGCATAAGCCACCGTGCCCAGCCTGCCTGGGGGAATTTAATGGGTCCCAGGAATCACTTGATCATCGAAAAGCATGTGCCCATTTTACAGATAAGGAGACTGAGGCTCAGAGCATTTCTAATCTACCCACAAATACCCGGAAGAATTCCTGAGGCAAGACTCAAATCAGTTCTCTTGAATCCAAATCCAGAGCTTTTTTTTTTTTTTTTTTTTTTTTTTGAGACAGGGTTTTGCTCTTGTCACCCAGGCTGGAGTGCAATGGTGAGATCTTGGCTCAATGCAACCTCCACCTCCCACGTTCAAGCAATTCTCCTGCCTCAGCCTCCCAAGTAGCTGGAATTACAGGTGCGCAACCACCATGCCTGGCTAATTTTTATATTTTTAGTAGAGATGGGGTTTCACCGTATTAGCCAGGCTGGTCTCGAACTTCTGACTTCAGGTGATCTGCCTGCCTTGGCCTCCCAAAATGCTGGGATTACAGGCGTGAGCCACCGCACCTGGCCCAATTCCAGAGCTTTCTAGGACATTCCCCCACATGCCAACATCCCCCCTCACTATCCCTGCTCGTTTCAAGGGCACCCAAGGCAAAATAGGCCCCCTCCTTGTCCCAAACAACCAGCTTCAAGGGAAGATCCAGGTGGCCATCTTGTCTTCTGACCAACCCAGAGGAAGAACCCAACAGCAACAACTTAAGAGTGTTTTCACTTCAATCAGAGTAGAGGAAAAGGAAAAGAGTGTTTCTCTCTCTGCCCCGACCTTCTGCCCTTCTCGAAGTTGAGACCCAGGGGCTCAATCACGTGGCTGCTCCTTCCCAGAGCCTGACCTGAGGGAAAGATGTTTGCAGCCTCCAGAGAGCTGACCTGCCACTCTTAGCTGGGGTTCCCTGTGGTTCTGGGGAGGTTCACTAGGAAGCACCCTGTCACCCGGACCTGAAGACTGGCTCAGGTGCAGCCTTTGACACAACCTGTCTAATCAGAATGGCTCTGGGGACGCCTGTTGAGAGCACTGGCTGAGGACCCCCGTCTGGGTGTAGGAATAGATAAAAAAGCATGGAGCCCTGGGAATAACTGGGCTACTCCTGGACCACGAGGGGTACAATCTGCTCCTGGAGGGCAACGTAGAAGGAGGTGGGGGTTTGGAGCCCCCTGGCCAGCCTTGGTGGTAATCTGAGTCCTCCCTCCTGCTCATGGAGATTGGTAGACTCATGTCCCTCCTGCCACTGACTCTCCCCTTCTGACAGATGAAGAGGTAGAGGCCCAGAGAGGTAAAGTGACTCAACCAACATTCCCTGAACCAAATAACCCATTGCCAATGCAAATTCAGGACTGCTCAACCCAAGCCCCATGATATTTTCCACTGCAGCTGCCCTTGGCCTTGGTCTCCTCCAAGACCCAAGCTCTTCTTGACTGAAGCTTCAGAAGGACGCGAGATCCCAGCTGGAAGCTGGACCCAGAGCTAGGAGGCCATGGGAAACTAGCTGGCTGTGGCTTCCTTGGCTCTGGGGTGTGGGCAGCAGGGTGGGTGTTTGTGGGGTCCCTCCTCATGCCAGGAGGTCTGGAGCTGCCTCAGAGCTTGAGTGGTGTTGGGTATGACCCCAGGCGAATGGCTGCCCTGGTAAGGTGATATAGTTTGGCTGCGTCCCCACCCACATCTCCTCTTGAAGTGTAGCTCCCACAATTCCCACGTGTCATGGGAGGGACCTGGTAGGAGGTAATTGAATCATGGGGGCAGGTCTTTCCTGTGCTGTTCTCGTGATAGTGTCACAAGAGCTGGTGGTTTTATAAAGGGGAGTTTCCCTGCACAAGCTCTCTTCTCTCTTGCCTGCTGCCATGTAAGACGTGCCTTTCACTTTCCGCCATGATTGTGAGGCCTCCCCAGCCACATGGAACTATGAATCCATTAAACCTCTTTTTCTTTATAAATTACCCAGTCTCGGGTATGTCTTTATCAGCAGCATGAGAACAGACTAATACAGAAGAGAAGAGGGTCAGCCTCACCTCCAGCTCATGGCTCACAGCTCCAGGTGGCATGTGGCCCTGTGGACAGACACAGGCAGGCAGTCCTCAAGGAGGCACCAACCCACTCAGCCAGCAGCACCATGACCCCCACCCATCCCAGCTCCACAAGCACTGCCAATCGCCCCTGCCACCATGGTCCTCACCACAGCGACCCGCGTGCACACCCAGCACCCTGCTGACACTCCAGGCTCACCCACTGCCGCGCCTGCTCCGTGCTGCCTGGCAACCGTCCTCCCGCCTAGCAGGACAGCCCTCCCAGCATGACTGTCCCCTGATGAGCACCAGAGTCCCCGCACCTGCACTGTCAACACCCGGCCAGCGTTACTCTCCCCTGCCCAAATGTACTGTCTCCATGGGGATCATTATCCCCCAGCCAGCACTACTGTCACCCCCACCAGCATCACTCTCACCCTGCCAATATGACTCTCCCTGGCCAGCATTATTACCCCCACCAGCATCACTCTCCTCTCCTCCCTCCACCCCCACCTTCCCCACAGCCACACCAACCTCAGCCACCTCTCAAGCCACCACCACCACCATCACAACCACCCAGTCCAGCCCCCAACCACCAACACTCTAAATGCCTCCCGGTCAGGACTTCTGCCCTCACTCTCACCCCCGCCCCTGGCTCCCCCCAGGCATTTCCTAGCTCTCCCATCTCCCTCGCTGTAGTCTCATGCCTGTTACCATCCCTCCCACCCCTGCCATCATCCTGCCATCTCCACCGTCAATGAATAAACATTTATTGAGCACCAGCAAATCCCAGACACTACAGAACACACAGAAGGCATGGCCCCACGCCGAGGGCCCCAGCCCCTTGCAAAGCTGCCACGCTGCCAAAAATGGTGGCGCATGCAGCTCAGGCGCAGGCTGAGGCTGGGGCTTGGCCAGGCAGTGCACTTGGAACGGGGTCCTGAGGCCTCTGCCAGGTTCCAGCTGGGGCAGGGGTCATGTCGCTTCCTGAGAGCAGAGCAAATAAATAATGGAGAGGCAGGGGCTGGGGCCTGAGGTGGAGGGGCTCTGGCGTTGGCTTATGTGACTCCATAGGAGCAAGACAGGTGGCCGGGAGCCCCCACCCCAGGGTGGGGAGGCAGAGCCTGGGGACCAGAGGGTCCTGGGGCCTCCCTGGCACCTCCACTGGTCCCTCGCCTCTGGGGCCAAAGCAGGGTGTGGGGGGACACCCCAGAAGGCACTGCTGAAATGCGGCTGGACTAGAAATGAGTGGGCAGAGAAGCTGGGGTTGGGCTGCAGTCCCTAGAGCGGGGCGTCATCAGTCCTCCACTTGGGGGGGTAACCCTGCTGGTGGCCATCGCAGCGGGGGTTCCCCATGCTGTCCAGAGGCACCACCACCTCGTCCGGGTTCGAGTTCTTGTTCAGTTCCACCACGCGGGGTACCACCGAGGACCAGCGATCTGCACCGCGAGCACATCAGAGGGAGGGGTGGGGGTTGGTGGAGAGAGAGCGTGCATATAGTCAGTGCCTACTGTGTACTGGGCACTCCACAGTGTTCTGAGGGGGGGTGTGACTATGCTCATTTTACAGAGGTGGAAGCTGGGGCTCAAGAGAGGTCAAGGTGCCTCCCCAGGAGAGAATGGAGGAACCAGGATTCAAGCCTGGAGCCGAATGCCCTGAGTGCCTGTGTCCTCTCCAGCTGCGTCTCGCATGCTCATGGCTTACTGGACAAACAAGAAGGTTTTCTCCACACAGGGATGGCTGAGGAGCTCGTCCTCCCTCCCCAGGCCAGCTTATGTCAACAGTAGGGAGGGCCAGGATGAAGCCACGTAGGTGTGGTGCCCCAGGCATTCACAAGCAGCAGAGGAAACTCAGGGGCACACTCTCTCATTCTGTAGACATGGACACTGAGTCCCGGAAAGAAGCAGGACTGCTCAAAGCAAATTCGTGATGAGAATGGACTGGGGCTCCCCTCCGCACCCGCCCCTCCACTCACCCCTGCGGAGGCGGCCCACGGTATGCGAGAAGCCATAATACTGGTAGGTCTCATTCTTGCCCGGGTCCTCGTTGATGATGCCCAAGTTCTGGTTCCAGTGAGACCAGTTCACCTCATCCACCCTGGCAGGACCCAAGCAGAGGGTCATGGGGAGCCCCTCAGAGACGCTCCCCATGCCACCATCCCCAGCACACCCTCCTATTTTTTTATTATGGTAACATATACATAACAAGGCTGGGTGTGATGGCTCATATCTGCAATCCCAGCACTTTGGGAGGCCGAGGTGGGTGGGTCATTTGAGGTCAGAAGTTCGAGACCAGCCTGGCCAACATGGTGAAACCCCCACCTCTACTAAAGATTAAAAAAAATTTAAAAAAAAAATTAGCGGGGCATGGTGGCGGGCGCCTGTAGTCCCAGTGACCCGGGAGGCTGAGGCAGGAAAATCACTAGAAGCTGGGAGGCGGTTGCAGTGAGCCGAGATCACGCCACTGCACTCCAACCTGGGGGACAGAGCAAGACTCCATCTCAAAAAAAAAAAAAAAAAGACTTGTGTGTGTGTGTGTGTATATATACACACACAAAAAAATTTGCCATCTTAATCATTTTTGAGTATACAATTCAGTGGCATTAAGCACATCCACACTGTGTGACCATCACAGCTATCTATTTCTAAAATTCTTCCATTCCCCCAAGCAGAAATTTTTTTTTTATCCTTCTTTTGAGACAGGGTCTCACTCCATTGCCCAGGCTAGGGTGCAGTGGCACAATCACAGCTCACTGCAACCTTGACCTCCCAGGCTCAAGTGATCTGCCCACTTCGGCCCCCCATGTAGCTGGGATTACAGGGATATGCCACCACGCCTGGCTAATTTTTTAAAAACGTTTTGTAGAGATGGGGTTTCACTATGTTGGTCTTGAACTCCTGGGCTCAAGCAATCCTCTTGCCTCACTTCCCAAAGTGTTGGTATTACAGTTACCACGCCTGGCCCAGATAATATTTCACTGTACACATAGCCCACATTTTGTTTATCCACTCATTTTTTTATATATTATCTTTTTTTAACATATTATCTTTAATTTTTTATCCCATCTATTCATTTTTGTTTGTTTGTTTTAAGGCAGAGTCTTGCTCTGTCCCCCAGACTGGAGTGCAGTAGTGCAATCTCGGCTCACTGCAACCTCCACCTACCAGGTTCAAGGGATTCTCCTGCCTCAGCCTCCAGAGTAGCTGGGATTACAGGTGCGTGCCACCACTCCCGACTAATTTTTGTATTTTTAGTGGAGACAGGGTTTCACCATGTGGCCCAGGGTGGTCTCAAACTCCTGACCTCAGGTGATCCGCCCACCTTGGCCTCCCAAAGTGCTGGGATTACAAGCATGAGCCACCACACCCAGCCAAGATTTGAGCTTTGGATTCAAACTGAACAGAGGCTGGGTGTGGTGGCTCACGCCTGTAATCCCAGCATTTTGGGAGGCTGAGGTGGGAAGATCGCTTGAGACCAGGAGTTTGAGACCAGCCTGGGCAACATAGCAAGAACCCCATCTCTACAAAAAAATTAAAAATTGGTCTGACATGGTGGCATGAGGAGGCTGAGGTGGGAGGATCGCTTGAGACCAGGAGTTGGAGGCTGCAGTCAGCTATGATCACACCACTGCACTCCAGCCTGAGCAACCCTGCCTCTAAAAACAAACAAAAAATGGAATTGAACTGATCGGCTGGCCTAGGCGGTGGGTTCTATTATTGTTCCCATTTCACAGATGAAGAAACTGACTTTGTCTGACTCCAAACATTCTGCTTATGCCCTATGCTGACAACCACTTTACAATGAATGAATGAACTGGAAAGAAAAAATTCATGAAGGGGTTCCCCTAAGAAGCTGGCACTCCCTGTGCCTCTGGAACACGGAGTCATTCTGCAGATGGGCTGGGTGAGGTCTCCAGCCCTGGAAACTGCACATTCCTCAGCTTCCCATTTCACCGAAGGCACTAGAGCTCACCCCACTGTTTGGTAGATACAGGGTGATGCTCTAAAATGAACCCACCATCCAAGTCTCTGCTTCCCCCTGAGCAAGAACAGGGGAACCTGTGGTGTCCCGATGTGCGTCGGGCACTGGCTGAGCACTTCTCACGTGCTGACCTGTCTAATCCGCACCGCCAGCCTAGGAGCCCGTGAGATCATTGTCTCATTCCACAGATGAAGAAACTGAGGCTGAGAGAGGTGGGCCGACTTGCCTGAGATCGCCTGGTGGAAATGAATTCTGCTCAGGCCTCTTGGGGCCTCAGTGGCTCCAGAAATTGCAATGGGTAGACGACGCTGGAGCAGCAGGGGCCCTGAGCCAGTGGGGACAGTTCCACCCTGCCCGCCTGGCCCCACTGCCCCAGCCTCACCTGAAGCACCACCTGCGGTCAGGAGTGCCGTCCGAGCTCTTGCCCACGGTGACCATCTCCCCAGAGCGGAAGGCCTTCCTCAGGAATACGGGGAAGGAGCGCTCAATGTCCAGGATGGTGGTGGCCCACTGCGGGGAGGGAGGGTCAGGAGGGACATCGGTGAGCCTCACAGCCTGCGCCTGCCGCTCTGGTGGCAGAAATGAGACAACGGGCCAGGGTGGGCCCAGAACTAGGCATTTAGACTCCTACTCCCCACTAGACACAGGGTTTATAAACTCAAATACCCACAGGTGGCAGGCAGGAAAACAAATGGGTGAAACAGGATCAGGTGCAGAAAGGCTGCAGCCCAAGCCCTATCACACTTACACAGCAGTTGCCACTCAGTGAGGGAGGGGTGGAGATTGGGGTGAACAGGGAGCAAATGCCCACGTGTAAGGGGGCAGCTGCCACTCACCCCACCTCAGGGCTGCCAGGCAGGAATCCGGACCCTGCACTGCCTGGGGCTTCCAACTTTTCAAGAAAAGCCAGAAATCTGGATTTTCATAGGGAATCTCTTAATTTTTAAATTTTGCAGTTTTTTGTTGTTTTTTTTTTTTGATATAATGGTCTGATGCTGGGTGCAGTGACTCACACCTGCAATCTCAGCACTTTAGGAGGCCAAGGCAGGTGAATAGCTTGAACTCAGAAGTTCAAGACCAGCCTGGGCAACATGGTGAAACCCCATCTTTACAAAAAATACAAAAATTAGCCGGGTGAGGTGGTGCACACGTTAGCCCCAGCTACTCGGGAGGCTGAGGCCAGAGAATCACTTGAGCCTGGGAGGCAGAAGTTGCAGTGAGCCAAGATCGCACCATTGCACTCTAGCCCACAGGATGCCCAGTTTGCATCCTGTGAGTAATGCCCAGTTGGGAAACTGAGGCCCAATGAAGTAAGCAATATAGATAAAGGTTAAGAGCAGGCCGGAGCTGTTTCCCTCAGACCCAGTCCTGGGAGGACAACCTTGGGCCCTTTTTTCTCACTGCACCATTTTCCTGAAATGCACAGTCAAGGTAAACACGGGTGCTGTATTCCTGGGCCATGGGGCAGCACTGTTTATTAGGACACCAGGTTTGTAGGCTGCACCTGGCCTGGGAGGGCTGTGATCCCAGGGCCTGTTCTTTCCAGGATTGCATAGAAAGCTTTTGGTAAGTAAAAACTTTCTGCAGCTCCCCAGGGCCAAGGCGGCCCCTGTCCCCATTGGTTTCTCCTCTAGGAAGCATGCTCACAGTTGCTAGAAAAAGACCCCCATGAGAATGCTGACATCCCTGTGCTGGAGTGCTAGAGCACAAAAGCTGCCCCTGGGCTCAGCGTGGGACCCCTGCTGAAACGCTGATGCCCACGGAGCACTTTCTGAGCCGGCAGAAGTCACTCAGTCATGCTAGGTGGAGCCGACTGTGTCCTGTGAGCTGGACCACAAGGAGAATCTGAGCCCACTGCTGGCAGCCAGGCAAGAAGCCACCTCAAAATTCACTAGGCAGCTCTGGGAAGTCAGCAGCAGCCTCTGATGCCCATTTTACAGACAGAGAAGTGGAGGGAGAATGAGAAGACATGGCTTGCTCAGAGTGGAAGGCCGAGGAAGCCAGTCGGGTGAGTCTCCTTGGAAGGATGAGGGTGGCTGGTAGAGTGGGGCTGGGGGCCCTGGGGCCTCACCTGCAGCTTCCAGATGTGCTTGCTCTCCTTGGAGACCTGGCCCACTGTCTCGCCCATGAGGGCAATGAGCATGTTGAGGAGCAGCACAAAGGTGAGGATGATGTAGGTCACCAGCAGGATGATGAAGACCACGGGGTACTTGGTGCTGCTCAGCATCTCCAGGTCGCCCATGCCGATGGTCAGCTTAAACAGGTCCAGGAGGAAGGTGCTGAAGGTCCCGCTGTCGCGGCACGAGGGGTAAGTGGGCACTGTGCAGTTGGTCTGGTCCTCATTGCACACCTTCATGTTGGCACACGGGTTCAGGAGGGAGACCAGGGCTGTGGGAGGATAGGGGTGGCACTCACTGAGTGTGAGGACACCCACAGAGAGGTGGAGGGTGTCATTCTCATTTGCTGGAGGAGAAAGCTGAGGCCTAGTGAGCGGAGCATGCTGGCCCACACGCTGACCCATGTCACCCTACACATCAGCCAAGCCACACCAGACCCAGGTCCTCCTGATCCCAAAACCTTTGAAGCCTTTCCATAAACTCTTGCTGATAAAGAAGAGGTTGTCTCTCTCTCTCTCTCTCTTTCTTTCTGAGATGGGGTCTTGCTATGTTGCCCAGGCTGGAGTGCAGTGGCTACTCACAGGCTCAGTCCCACTACTGATAAGCGTGGGAGTTTTGACCTGCTCTGTTTCCAACCTGGGACAGTTCACCCCTCCTTACACAACCTGGTGGTTCCCTGCTACCGGGAGGGAAGGTTTTCAGGATCTAGTCCAGGGAGGGTCTCAGTTTTTCCCACCAGGGGACATTTGACAACGTCTAAAGACATATTTGGTTGTTACAACTGGGGGTGGGGGTGCTACTGGCATCAGGTGGGTGGAGGCCAGGGGTGCTGCCTGACACCCTACAATGAATGCACAGGATGGTCCCCGCCACGAAGAATGATCTGGTCTCAAATGTCAATAGTGTTGGGAAATCCTAATGCGGCCTACCATTCTTAGAGGTCTTGGGGGCTCTGGAGTGCCCCTATTCGCAGGGGTAGACTCTCTCTCTGACAGTTTCCCACTCCACCCTAACCCAGAGAGGAAAAGTGGGCGCTGAAACCAGGCATCAGTCCTGACTGTCCCCGAAGCCATGTTCTCTAAGGGCCCTCTCCTGCTCTAGACATCTCAAACTCATCATGGTTCTCCTTTCCTACTAAGCCCAGGTGGAGCTTCAGATTCCTTCTCAACAGTTTGGCAGCAACAACCTGTCCCTAAACCAGCCAGGGAGGGGAGCATGAAGAAGACTCAGTCCCATCAGTCAGTGGGGCACAGAATGTCATATTGCCTGCAACCAGGGATTAGAGTATGCAGATTTCAACTCATATGCTAATGTTCTTCAGTTGTATAGTACCTGGTGAAACACTGTGTTGAGAAGGATTCTGAGACCTTGTCTGGACTCACCAGAAAAACTGTTCTGTGATCCATTAGTGATGTCTGCTATGGACACCAAAGTGTGGGAACAGAAGCGTGTGTGTCCTGTTTATGTCATGTCAGCCTCAGAATTGAGATCTAGTGCATCCTATAAGAAGACCTGCAACCAAGCTGACTGCTAAGCTGCTACTCTAACCCTTGTTTCTCCTTAGTTTCAGTAACTAGGACTGCAGTAGGGCTAGATCCCTGACCTGAATCCCAAACTGTTGTTGAACTCTTGACACTGTCTAGTTTTTCCAGTGTGATCCCTGGGAAGGGAAAGCTGTACCGTGTCGCTATCTCCCCAGTGAAAACTACAATTCCACTTCCCACCAATAATCTACATGGAGACTTGGCCACTATCGTGGGTTAAAATATCACCCTTGTCAGATTCCTGTGCCAGCCTCGTCCCCAGATGAACCTGCTCAGATGTGAATGTGTCCAGGTCTAACCTGAGTTGGCCATTCCCCTTTGGATGCTGGGCATTGATGTCAGATTACCCACCCCTCGGGGATCAGCCCAAGGACTTGGTCAGTTTCTCCAGCCCTGGTCCCTGGTCCTTCTCCCATGACCCATGCCACTGAGGTCCCAGAATGCTTCTTAGTGACATCACAAAGAAGGTATATCAAAGGGAGCTGATGTTGGGCTTTAAGAAAATACCTGGGCTGCTAGTTTAATTATTAAATTTTATCCTTCCATGTATCCATCCTCCTTCAATGTGGCTTTACAGCTTCTCCCACTAAGAAGTGGAGTCGAGGCCAGGTGCAGTGGCTCGCGCCTATAATCCTGCACTTTGGGAGGCTGAGGCAGGAGGACTGCTTGAGCCCAGGAGTTCAAGACCAGCCTGGGCAACATAGCAAGACCCTGCCTCCACCAAAAAAAAAAAAAAATGGAAAAAAAGAAGTGCCGTCTATTTCCCCATCCCTTGAATCGAGGCTGGCCTTGTGACTTGCTTTGGCCAACAGAGTAAGGCAGCAGTGATGCCATGCCAGGAGGTGTCCTTGAACACTTCTGCTCATGTTCTTGGAACCCTAAGGCCACCACGTGAACAAGCCCAAGTTAGCTGGCCAGAGATGAGTGACCACGTGGAAGATAGATAGCAAACCCTCTCTAACCAAGTCCATACTAGCTAGACCAGTCAGCCAGCAGCCAGCCTGCCAGCTGACCACAGGCACAAGAGCCTGTAGGGATCAGCCAAACCTGGCCCAGGGCAGCACGGCCACCCAGCTGACCCATTGACCCATAAGCAATAATAAGTTGGCCTGGTACAGTGGCTCACGCCTGTAATCCCAGCACTTTGGGAGGCCAAGGTGGGTGGATCACTTGGGGTCAGGAGTTCGAGACCAGCCTGGCCAACATAGTGAAACCCCATCTCTATCAAAAATATAAAACTTAGCCATGCGTGGTGGCACACGCCTGTAATCCCAGCTATTCGAGAGGCTGAGGCAAGAGAATCGCTTGAACCCGGGAGGCAGAGATTGCAGTGAGCCAAGAGCACCACTGCCCTCCAGCCTTGGTGACAGAGTGAGACGTTGCCACAAAAAAAATAATAATAATAATAAGTGGGTGCTATTTTAAGCCCCACTTTAGGTGGCTTCCTTTGTAGCAATAGCTGATACTCCAGTTTTGCCATTCACCAGCTTTTTTTTTTTTTTTTTTTTTGAGACAGAGTCTCGCTGTGTTGCCCAGGCTGGAGTGCAGTGGTGCCATCTTGGCTTACTGCAACCTCCACCCCCTGGGTTCAAGCGATTCTTGTGCCTCAGCCTCCGGAGTAGCTGGGTCTATAGTTGCGCGCCACCATGCCTGTCTAATTTTTGTATTTTTTGGTAGAGACGGGGTTTTGCCATGTTGGCCAGGCTGGTCTCAAACTCCTGACCTCAAGTGATCCACCCGCCTCAGCCTCCCGAAGTGCCGGGATTACAGGTGTGAGCCACTGCGCCCGGCCTCCATTCACTGGCTTTTGAACTTGTGCTAGTTATTTAACCCTCCTAAGCCTCAGTTTCCTTTTCTATAATAGGGGATAATAAAGGCACTTAGCTTACAGGCTTGTTGGGAGGCAAGGATGGAAACGTACTTAGTCTGGTGCCTGGCACACAAATAAGAACTCAGTGGCCAGGCGCATTGGCTCACACCTGTAATCCCACCATTTTGGGAGGCCAAGGAGGGTGGATCACCTGAGGTCAGGAGTTCAAGACCAGCCTGGCCAACATGGTGAAACCCCATCTCTACTAAAAATACAAAAAAAAAAAAATTAAAAAATAGTGGGGCGTGGTGGCAGGAGCCCGTAATCCCAACTACGTGGGAGGCTGAGGCAGGAGAATTACTTGAACCTGGGAGGTGGAGGTTGCAGTGAGCTGAGATTGCGCCATTGCACTCCAGCCTGGGCAACAGGAGCAAAACTCCACCTCAAAAAAAAAAAAAAAAAAAAAAAAGAACTCAGCAAAGCTGCTATTGTCCCCTATACATCATGGCTACTGTTCCCGTCCTTGCACCACCCCTGCCAGGACCACCTGAGCACCCAGAGCTCACCTGAAGCGTAGCCGATCATGAAGAGCAAGTAGACGAGCAGGAATCGGAAAAGGTCCTTGAAGAGAATCTAAAGACCCCAGTGGGATTATGGAGGCAAAGAGGAAACACATGGTTTCTCACTTTCCCCATTCCTCCATCTCCACCCTGGTCCCACCCCAGTGTCCAGACCATGCCTCCTGCCCCCACGGTACCCAGCATCCTCAGGTCTGCAGGCGCATAAGTGTGCATGTGGTGTGTGTGACTCCCTCCAGGAACACACGAGTCCAGAGGGTCCTCCCAGCCCGTACCTTCTGGATCATGATGCTATAGGTCCCCGTCAGCTTCAGCCCACGGGTGAAGTAAAGGGCATTCATCCAGCCCAGGACCAGGGCAAAGACCATCACGGCCAGGTAGGCCTCGATCCCTGCCAGGTAGAGGGCTGCTGAGACGATCACCAGGACAGAATAGATGAAGCTGCAGTGCAGCAGAGACCACAAGAGAGGCCAGAGGGGAGAGGGGACAATGAGGCTCTGGAGGGGAAGACACGCCTCCAAGCCCTTCAGGGTATCAGGACTTCCCAATGCCTTCTAGACCCCCAGAAAAGAAACAAAGTGGATTAGCATTCTGTTAACAAGAACATTCAATTAGCTTGCAATTAATCCTGAGGTCCCACAGGATCCTGAAGTGATGCCCCTTGGAATTGCTAAAGAAAGATTTAGTGGTGTTCAGTGGAGATTTTGTGGCTAAGTGAATTTCATCATTCTCCAACTCTAAGGGAAATGTGAAAGAGGTAACACACACTCAGTAACTCTCTCATTCTCTGTCCCAGGCAGACATCATTAATCAATCCCAACTCTTTCCCACTAAACACAGACACAGGTGCAAAATTCTTAACATGGCACTTCAGGCAGACATTAGCAATCATTCACCAGCATAAGAGGTTAAAATTATTTCTATCCATGTTGTATATGATAACTCCCTAGCAATCAGAATTTTTCGTTAGCCAGAAGACCCTATTGTTTGTGGCTTTGTCCCGACTTTGGGTTAGAGCTGCCCAGGTTGGGTGCATTCATTTCTAACAGAATCACCTCTCTCCTGAATCTGGATGACCTAGCAGCCCAAACCCACCTTCCTCACCCAGAAGCTGCCGGCCCAGGGACCTCTACTCACTAGAGCAGCTGGAAGGAGCCATCAATGAAGAGAGAATTCACTCCAGGGCATTTCTTCATGAACAAGTCTTTGATCTGGAAGACAGGAGGGGGCATGTGAAAGGGGTGGGGCCAGCAGGAGAGGAGAGGAGGAGAGAGGAGACAGAGAAAGGGATAGAAGAGAGGGAGGCAGAGGCTGGTACAGAGAAAAGACAAAGGACTCTTTCCTGTTAGAAAAGGAGAAAAAAGCAGAGATGGAGAACGTGGGATTGGAGGAGGTAGAAGAGAAATGGGAAAATAAAAGGAGGAAGGAAAGGAGAAGGACCATTTGGAGGAGAGAGAAGAGAAAAAGAGGGAGAGAAAAGAGGTGCAGGAAGAGAAGAGGAGGGCAGGCAGGGTGGGGGGCACAGGGGCCAGGCACTTACGTTGGTGAAGAAGAACAGGACCCCAGTGAAGAGCGTAATGACCTCGCCAGCCAGCCGCAGGTAGTCCACCGTGGTGCGGTAAGGGTACGGCGGCTGGGGAGCAGCAAGGGCACACAGGTCGTCACCCAGCCCCTCCAACATCTGGCCCCCAATCCAGATGTTCCCCCAGGCCCGAAACATCTGCATCCCATGGAGCCTCCTCCTTCACTCTCTTCCTCCTGAGTCTTCCTCCTCCCAGCTCAGGGCCACCCGTGGATGCTGGAGGGCGCCTCCCCAACCTGTTCCTAAACCTTCTCCAGTTCCCCCTACAGGGGACCCAGAAGGATGAGGTTGTGCCCCAGTCCTGCATGGCTCAGCCCAGTGCCTGCCCCAGCCCCTGCCCGGTCCCCGGGCACTCACTGTGCCCTCCAGCGGCTGGTAGTAGGCGGTGAGAGTGAAGATGACCATGGCACACAGGTAGGAGACAACGTTGATGTAGAAGGAGACGGCCCCGAACTTGCGCCACTTGTCCCGCAGCAGTTCATTGATGGGCTCCACAGCCAGCATCTCGTGGCGGTTCTGTGAGAGGCAGGGTGGTCGGGGGCTGCCTTCCTGAGATGGGTGGGGGGTCCAGACAGGCTGCCTCGGGTGTGCCTTCCCCCACCCTCCACCCGGATAGTGCTTTCTCTTTCCATCCATTCCTCAGCTGCATTCAAGGATTCATGGGGAACTGGACAGATACTGAAAATCAGCCCCAAGCTCCTGCGCTCACCATTTGAGATTCTGCCCAATTCTGCCTCAATGTACCTTTCCACCCTATTCTAGCATCACAGAACTCGGAACTGGAAAGTCCCTTAAAAGACATTTATTTTCAGGCCGGGCGCAGTGGCTCACGCCTGTAATCCTAGCACTTTGGGAGGCCAAGACAGGCAGATCACCTAAGGTCAGCAGTTCAAGATCAGCCTGGCCAACGTGGTGAAACCCTGTCTCCACTAAAAACACAACAATTAGCCAGGCGTGGTGATGCACACCTGTAATCGCAGCTACTCCTAAGGCTGAGGCAGGAGAATCACTTGAACCTGGGAGGCGGAGATTGCAGTGAGCCTAGATCGCGCTACTGCACTCCAGCCTGGGCAACAAGAGTGAGACTCCGTCTCAAAAAAGAAAAAAAGACATTTATTCTCATGGTTCCCAAACTCCAATCTGTGGATAGTACCAAGCTGCTGGCCGCAAAATCATCGATGTAGCTTGCTGCAAGTATAAATCCTGGCCTCCACTCTCAGAAATTCTGATTCAGAGAGAAAGATTGAGAAATTTTGCCCAAAGATGATAAATGATTGACTCACCACAATTCTCCAATTCTGAACCCAGGGCAGACATCAATAATTGAGCCCTGCACAATTGTATTCATACAGTTCCCTGGGTAGACACTACTAATCAATCAGTTTGCACCTGAGATGCTAAACCTCCTGCCACCACTAATTTAAATCAAGATGGTCACTAATTCAAAAAATGAGGGAAATGAGGTCTTGCAAGGAAGCCAAGCTCACAGACCAGTAAGCCACAGGGCAGGGCTAGAAGGAAGACCACCTGCACCCAGTCCCCAGCATTTTCTGCTCCATTTGTATAGCTTCCTAGCCCTTTATTAACTTGAGTTTCTCTATAATCATGATTTGTGCAATAAAGCAGCCACAGAGATGCTCTTGTAGTGTTATTCCTGATAAAGGCAGAAACAAACCCAAGCAACCAGCAATAAGAGAACGGTTCATTTGAATATGGTATGTTTACATGCAGCGACAATATTACCAAAGAATATTTAAAAGTACAGAACGATGTTCACAAAATACTGCTAAGTAGGGGGAAAAAAACTTGGTTTTTTGGTTTGTTTGTTTATTTTGAGACAGGATCTCACTCTGTCACCCAGGCTGGAGTGCAGTGGCATGATCTCGGCTCACTGAAGCCTCGACCTCCCCAGGCTCAGGTGATCCTCCCACCTCAGCCTCCCACGTAGCTGGGACTACAGGCTCGCACCACCATGCCTGGCTAATTTTCATTTTTATTTTTTTTATTTTTTTGTAGAGACGGGGTTTCGCCATATTGCCCAGGCTAGTCTCAAACTCCTGGCTTCAAGCAATCCGCCCACCTTGGCTCCCCAAAATGTTAGAATTACAGGCATAAGCCACCATGCCTGGCCGAAAAAAAAGAGCTTTCAAAAGTTCCTATAACAACCATGAGTAGTTAAAGCTGACATAATGTTTACTCTGTGCCAAGCCATTCTAAAATTAACCTCTTTGGTCCTCCCAAGAACCCCATGGGATATCCATGATCCTTATCCCCAGGTTACAAATGAGGAAGCTGAGACCCAGAGAGGTGGAGCCACTTGTCCTGAGACACACAGCATGTAAGTTACAGAGCCAGGATCCCAATCCAGTCCTACCTGCTCCAAAAGTCCATCTTCCCACAAGTCTTGCTCATTTCCTCACATGGCAGACACTGTTCTGGGCACTTAGTTGGCACCTTCTCTTGCATTCAGCCAACAGACCCACCACATTGGGTCCTAGAGGCTGGGGCTGTCTCCCCCAGCCCAGCCCCAGGGCCCTGTCCCTACTCCCAGCCCTGCCCCTCCTTCCTCGCACCCCATGCCCCCTCCTGGAGCCCACCTCAATCTTGCTGTTGTACACCAGGATCTCCAGCACGGAGGCCTCTTCCCCACACGTGTCCAGGGAGGAGAGGTCATAAAGCGAGGAATACACTGGCCCATAGGCCCAGTCCTTGAACTTGCGGGACAGGTGCCGTGTGTCCTCATCCGTCACCTCCCGCCGGATGATGTGCTGAAAGATCTGCACAGGGGGCCAGGAGGGTCAGGGGGCTCACACTGGAAAGACCCCCAGGGCTGGGCCCAGCTCAGCACATGACGCCTCCCCAGAAAACAGCTAAGCACCGGCTGCTGGAGGACCCTTTCCTCATCTTGTTTAATTCTTGCTCTTATTATCTTGGTTTACAGATAAAGAATGGAGGCTGGGAAAAATGAAGGGTGTTCCAGAAGCCACTTAACCAGTCAGCTGGAGCCAGACGGAACCTGGATGAGCCTTCAACATCTTAATTGTAATGAATATCTTCTTCATGCCGTTAAAATAGCAATGAATCCATCTTAATGATATGTGAATTATAATACTGACGATCATATGCGGTCCTTCCTGTTACCACTCCTCCTTCCCTGGCTTACACACAGGGAAGCGGAGGCACAGAGAGGGGTGGGAATTGCCCAAGGTCAGGCAATGTTAGGATTTTGGGGTTTTTGTTTTGAGACAGAGTCTCTCTCTGTCACCCAGGCTGGAGTGCAGTGGCGCGATCTCAGCACACTGCAACCTTCTCCTCCTAGGTTCAAGCAATTCTCCTGCCTCAGCCTCCTGAGTAGCTGGGATTACAGGTGCCCACTACCACACCCAGCTAATATTTTTGTATTTTTAGTAGAGATGGGGTTTCACCATGTTGGCCAGGCTGGTCTTGAACTCCTGACCTCAGGTGATCCGCCCACCTCGGCCTCCCAAAGTGCTGGGATTACAGGCATGAGCCACTGTGCACAGCCAGGATTTTGGGGTTTTTTGAGACAGGGTCTGGCTCTGTTGCCCAGGCTGGAGTGCAATGGAACTATCACAGCTCATTGCAGCCTCAACCTCCTGGGCTCAAGTGCTCCTCCCACCTCAGCCTCCCAAAGTGCTAGGATTACAGACACGAGCCACTGAGCCTGGCCAAAGCCAGGATTTAAACTGGAGCCTTTCTACTGCCTCCAGTAGCAAGGTATAATTGCAATTTTAGTAATTTTTGCTACATTTTTTTATTTTGGTTTTTATTTATTTGGGATCTCAAATAATCCAGGCTGGACTTAAACGATCCTCTCACCTCAGCCTCCCAACTAGCTGGCATTGCAGACATGTAAGTGACACTTACTGCTTCTCCCGGGCTCCTTCCTAAGAGCCTTATGTGGATCACCGCATTTGTCACAACACCACACCAGAGGACACTCTTATATCCCCATTTTACAGACAAGGAAACTGAGGCACAGAAAAGGGAAATGAGATGTCTGAGGTCACACACTGGGAAGTGGTAGCGCCAGGGCTTGGACAGGTGCTCCTGCCTCTAGCGTACTCCAGACTTGGTTCCCAGTCACAGCGATGGTGCCCCCCAGAGGACAATTCAGCAATGTTCTGGAGATATTTTTGGTGGTCACAAGCGTAAGGGGAGGTGTTCCTGGCATCTGGTGGGTAGAGGCCCGGGATGCAGATCAATGTCCGGCAATAGCACAAGACGGTCCCCACCACAAAGAGCCTGCCGCCCAAAATAATCATGCTGAAGTTGAGAAACCCTTCTCCAGGCCCCATGCTGCATGGCCCAGAAAAGGGAAGGAACTGGGGCAGGGCCATTCAACAGGTTTGAGGCTGGGAGCACCGCTGGGCTAGGGCCCGGGGACTCAGTTTCCTATAAGTGGCTCATCCTGGCTGGTGGGGGTGGAGTGGTGAACATCCAGTAGGGTGACATGAGGCGAGAGGCTCGGGGATGAAGCTAAGGAGCTTGGCTGGACACTAGGGAGCCATAGCAGGTTCTTGAGCTGGGACATCTGCACACTGGGGTTGGCATGTTGGGAGGTGCATGCACGTATTAATAATGAATACCAGCAGCAGACCCTCGTGTGTGTGTGTAGAGGGGTACGAGTGGGTGGATCAGCTGTGCCCCCAGCCGCACACTCACCCCAATCTTGCCCGTCTTGGCAGCCATCATGAGGGGCGAGAGGCCGTCGTTGTTGAGCACGGCCTCCAGGTTGCTGTCGGGGAAGAGGCGGGCACACTTGAGCAGCAGCAGGTCATACATCTTGGTAACGAACTTGGTGTTCTCACGGGTGTTGTCAGCAATGGCCACCAGCGCGTGCAGCACCGTGTTGCCTCGCGAGTCCTGGCGCCGCATGTCCGCCTTCTTGTGGGGGTTCTCCGTCAGGTAGTTGACAATGTGGGGCTGGTTGGTGCAGGCAGCCAGCGACAGGGGCAGCTCCCCTGCGGGCCAGGGTGAAGGGTGGGAGGTCAGCGAAGGGGGCCCAGGGTGGGACTCTGCCTGCAGACACTCGGGGGACGGACACCGTGGCGCTCTGAGGATAATGACGGAGACAGCACCAGCAGTGGATATGAACTGCACGTTTCTCTGAGTGATGCCAGGGAGATGGGGTGTGGCTAGTTAAGGGCACAGCCACGCGATTTGGAGGCTGTGAGGGACTGGACACATCCAATGATGGAATTCTTTTTTTTTTTTTTTTTGAGACAAAGTCTCACTCTGTCACCTAGGCTGGAGTGCAGTGGCACAATCTCAGCTCATTGCAACCTCCACCTCCCGGGTGCAAGCGATTCTTGTGCCTCAGCCGAGTAACTGGGATTACAGGCACACGCCACCACACCTGGCTAATTTTTGTATTTTTAGTAGAGACAGGATTTCGCCATGTTGGCCAGGCTGGTCTCAAACTCCTGACCTCAAGTGATCCGCCCACCTCGGCCTCCCAAAGTGCTTGGATTACAGGCGTGAGCCACCGCGCCCAGCTGATGATGGAATTCTTTGAGTGACTTTGTCCCTGAGCTGCACATAATGAATGCCTTTAAGCAGGGGCAAAATTCAAAATATTTCATGAGTCCAGTGATGACAACGGCAGTGGTGGGCTTTGGGCCTGGTGATGGGGCTGTTGGTCCCAGCATAAACCAGATTAAAGCACACAGACAATACAGAGCTGGGCGCTGACATCACAGCCCAAGGGCCTCTCATGATCCCCACTGCACAGCTGGCTGAGGCTCAGGGAAGTGAGGTCACATGCCTGGAAAGTGCAGAGTGAGGATTTGGCATTTTTTGTTCTTTTCTTTTTGCTTTTTAAAGACGGGGTCTTGCTCTATTTTCCAGGCTAGAGTGCAGTGGTGCAATCATGGCTTACTGCAGCCTCGAACTCCTAGGTTCAAGTGATCCTCCAGCCGCGGCCTCCCAAGCAGCTGGGACTTCAAGCACATGCCACCATGCCATCTAATTTATTTATTTATTTATTTATTTATTTATTTATTTATTTATTTATTTTTTGAGATGGAGTCTCACTCTGTCACCCAAGCTGGAGTGCAATGGGGAAATCTCGGCTCTTTGCAACCTCTGTCCCCCAGGTTCAAGCAATTCTCCTGCCTCAGCCTCCCAAGTAGCTGGGATTACAGGCACCCACCACCATGCCCGGCTAATTTTTGTTATTTTTGTAGAGATGGGGTTTCACCATCTTGTTGGCCAGGCTGGTCTCGAACTCTTGACCTCAGGTGATCCACCTGCCTCATCCTCCCAAAGTGCTGGGATTACAGGCATGAGCCACCATGCCCAGCCATTTTTTAAATTTTTAAAAGAGACACGGTCTTGCTATGTTGCCTAGGCTGGTCTCAAACTCCTGCCCTCAAGCAATCCTCCTGCCTTGACCTCCCAAAGTGCTGGGATGACAGGTGTGAGACACCGTGCCTGGCTGGAGTGAGGATCTGAATCCAGGTCCATGGTGCCAAGTTCCCCCATGGCACTTACACCTCAGAGGCAAGGGCCCTGTGACCAAGACTGACGTGCAGCCTGTGCTCCAGAGTGCTGCCTGCGCCCATGGCCAGAGTGGCCCTGGGTGTCTGGGGGATGGTCAGGGCTGCAGACACCAACCAGTATCATACTATCTCCCGCCATGCTCCTCCAGCATGCTGTCAGCCCCCACCAGGCCCCTCCTTACCAAAGTAGAAGTAGCCCCCCTCATCCTTGGGCTGGAAGAAGCGCCCACGGGCCTGGGCGTGGACGTCAGCTCCCTGGGCCACGAGAAGTTCCACGTAGTGTTTGCAGCGACGCTCAATGGCGATGTGCAGGGCTGTCTGACCTGGGGGCAGGGGACGGTCATCCAGGGTCCTGGCGGAGCAGAGACCTAGCCAGGCTTGCTGGGGGTGGGGGTAGGGTGCAGGATGTAGAAATTGGGGGGTGGGGGATGCAGGCAGGGACCTGCCCAGCGACACCCAAGGGCAGCAAATAGGTCATTGGATATTCCCTGGGATCCATCGCAGAAGCAGAATCTCAAGCCTGAAGGATACCTAGTTTGTGGAATCCTGAATGTGAGAAGTTTTTAGATTCATAAGATGCTTTAAAAATCCTAGAGGAGGCCAGGCGCAGGCTCACGCCTGTAATCCCAGAGATTTGGGAGACCGAGGAGGGAGATCACCTGAGCCCAGGCATTTGAGGCAAGCCTGGGCAACACAGTGAGATCCCATCTCTATAGAAATGCTAAAAATTAGCTGGGCCTGGTGACTTACACCTGTGGTCCCAGCTACTCCAGAGGCTGAGGCAGGAGGATTGCTGAAGCCTAGCAGTTCAGTACCAGCCTGGGCAACTGATATGGTTTGGCTCTGTGTCCACACCTAAATCTCACCTTGAATTGTAGTTCCCATAATCCCCATGTATCATGGGAGGGACCCTGTGAAAGGTAATTTAATCATGGGGGCAGTTACCCTCATGCTGTTTTCATGATAGTGAGTGAGTCCTCAAGAGATCTGATGATTCTATAAGGGGCTTTTCCCCCTTTTGCTTGGCACTTCTTCTTCCTACCACCATGTGAAGAAGGACATGTTTGCTTCCCCTTCCACAATGATTGTAAGTTTCCTGATGCCTCCCCAGCCCTGTGGAACTGTGAGTCAATTAAGCCTCTTTCCTTTATAAATTATCCAGTCTTGGGCAGTTCTTTATAGCAGCATGAGAACGGACTAATACAACAACATAGTGAGACCCTGTCTCTACAGAAATTTTAAAAATTAGCCTGGCATGGTGGTCCATGCCGGTGGTCCCAGCTACTTGGGAGGGTGAGGTGGGAGATTCCCTTGAGCCCAGGAAGTCAAGGCTGCAGTGAGCCATGATCACACCACTGCACTCCAGCTTGGGTAACAGAGCAAGACCTTGTCTCAAAAAAAAGAAAACTCCTAGAGGAAACAACAGTACCTTGGCCTCCCAGAATTTTGGACTCAAGATATAATATTCATGGATTTTGAATCTTAATATCCAGGCATCTGAAGGTCAACTCTGATTTACAGAATCTCAACTGGGGATTGGCCCGGTTCTTGGCCCCCTGCTGCCTTTGCCTCTTAGAACCTGTGAACTCAGGACTCATTATCATAGAGCCTTAGAGTATCTGCCACCACAGCATCTTAGGGCCAGATCCCGAGTTCATGATCACTAGACTCGCTGCATCTCAGAATCTTGGAATCTTTTTTTTTTTTTTTTTTTTGAGACAGGGTCTCACTCTGTCACCCAGGCTGGAGTGCCGTGGCACAATCATAGCTCACTGCAGCCTTGACCCTCTGAGCTCAAGTGATCTCCCCACCCCAGACTCCCAAGTAGCTGGGACTACAGGTGTGCACCAACAAGCCTGGCTTTTTTTGTATCTTTTTTTTTTTTTTTTTTGAGATAAGTCTTGCGCTTGTTGCCCAAGCTGGAGTGCAATGGCGCGATCTTGGCTCACTGCAACCTCCACCTCCCAGGTTCAAGCGATTCTCCTGCCTCAGCCTCCCAAGTAGCTGAGATTATAGGTGCGCACCACCACGCCTGGCTAATTTTTGCATTTTCAGCAGAGACAGGGTTTCACCATGTTGGCCAGGCTGGTCTTGAACACCTGACCTCAAGTGATCTGCCCACCTCAGCCTCCCAAAGTGCTGGGATTACAGGTGTGAGCCACCACACCTGGCCTTCTTTTTTTTTTTTTTTTTTTTTTTTTGTATCTTTTGTCGAGACAGGATTTCACCATGTTGCCCATGCTGGTCTTGAACTCCTGGGCTCAAGCGATCTGCCCCCCTTGGCCTCCCAAAGTGCTGGGATTACAGGTAAGAGCCACCGCACCCAGTGGAATCTTCTATTCTGAAACTCGAAACAAAGTTGGAAGGGGTAGTTACTGTTCCTTCATCCATCCATCTATCCATGCATCCATGCATCCATCCATTCGTCAGGTCCTGGGTACATGCTGGCACTTAGGCCCAGATCAAAAGTCTCAGGAGTCAGAAGCAAAGGACAGTGTCTCCATCAGCCCCCGTGGCACCCCTGCCCAGCCCGGGGCCCCACCTCTATAGTAGATGTCGCGGAAGGGGGAGTTAATGAACTCCCGCATGTTGCCGGTGCGCTCCGCGATGTCCAGCAGCACAGGGATGGTGTCATTGCGGCCGTTGCTCAGGTTCAGCAAGGCCTTGGGCAGGCAGGTCTTCCCCGTAGATGGCTCTAGCAAGAGAGACACACAAGATGACGCAGTGCTCCAGCCCATGACCTTGAACTTCCAGGCATCGGGGTACAGAGCACTGGGTAGAGGGTCAGATGTCCTGGCTGTCAATATCTCCTCTCCAAGCCTGTTTCCTCATCTGTCCAGTGGGGACCCAGGGCCACTCTATCTTTCTGCCTCCAGTGGTGCTGAGAGGGTACAATAAACGCATGGGGTTAGGTGCTTTGAAATGTGAGAGGCTTCAGCCTACAGATTGGTATTTATTTAATTAATCTTATTTGGGAAGATTTTGTATTTATTTTTATTTATTAATATCCTGTTTTTTGAGAGAGAGGGTCTCGCTCTGTCATCCAGCCTGGGGTATAGTTGTGCAATCCTAGCTCATTGCAGCCTCCGATTCCTGGGCTCAAGTGATCCTCCCACCTCAGCCTCCCAAGTAGCAGCTAAGACTACAGGTGTGCACCTCCATGCTCAACTAATTTTTTAATTTTTATTTTCATAGAGAAGGGATCTCACTCTGTTACCCAGGCTGGTCTCAAACACCTGGCCTCAAGTGATCCTCCCACCTCAGCCTCCCAAAGTGCTGGGATTACAGATGTGAGCCACCACACCTGGCCCTCGAAAAGATTTATGTAAAGTGCTTCATAAACAAATAAATGGTGAGAATGCTGGGTTAAACAAAGCCAATCATAATTCCTTACTACAGGACTTCTCAGAGCCTTTCATACACTAACAGGGACTGTGAACCTGTAAAAGCAAGACACACTAGGCAGCATTCACCCACCTGTCAGAGCATCGAATCCTTTTCCCATGAAGCATTTACACTGGTGCCCCTAGAAGGGAGTGGAGGGGTGCAGCGTTCCCCAAAGTGTGGGACTGTGTGCCACAGTGGATGTGAACTGACCTTAGGGGATCCAGGAGAGAATCTTGGGGGTTCTAGGGGGTGCAACAATAATAACCCTGAAGGTTTCATCCACTATCGAATCTTTCTCATGAAGTCAACTCTCCGTTTGGTACTAGCGGGTCCTTAACGCCTCTCACTAACGCTTGCTGATGTCTCTTTGCAAGTTTCTTTCTATTGTAGCTATTTTTATGGTTACCTGAGTTGATTTATATCTCAAAAGAGTAAGTTGAAAACTCCCCTGTGAATCAAGGACAGGGCAAAATCAGCCAGGGGCTCAGGAATGGCCAGAGGGTGGGAGACGCAGGTGTGGGTTCAGGTGCCCGTTCTGAAGCCAGGCACCTCAGGTTTGAGGCCTGGCTTTGCTCCCCACAGCTGTATGACCATTTCTCTGCTTAGGGTCCTTTCTGGCTAAATTAAAGCTATGAAGGGAAATCGAAGAGCTAATCAGTATTTGTTGATTAGCCCAGTACCAGGCAGATAGCAGTCTTTGATAAATATTACTGTTGCTGTTATCAATCCATGAGACGGGATTTAGGAACCGTTTCCCTAAATGCCAGGAATCAGTGGGGCAGACTCAAGAGACCTGAATTCTAGTCTCAGCCCTTCCAGGAGCAGGGTTGTTTGGGACAAGTCTTGTTCCCAGTTGCTTTCCCGCTGTCCACCTGGCGCCCAGCTCAGAGGCGACACCAAACCTCTCATGGAATAATGTGGCCCAGCCACCGTCCCTCTCACATGCCTAAGACACCTCCTTCATTTCCCTCATTTCCCCCAGCCTCTCTGGCCTTCCTTCATCCACTTTCCACATAGCAGCTGGAATGGTCATTTCAGACTGCAATTGACCACGGTGAACTACAGGGTCTTTGCACCTGCGGTCTCTGAACTCCCACCCCAATCTGAAACATTCCTCCCTCCTTTTTTCACCTGGTTAACTGCAACTCAGACTCTGCTCAAGTGTTACCTCCTCCAGGAAGCTCTCCTGGATTTTCCCTGACTAGGTCAAATCCTCCAGTACAGCCTTTTGTTGACACCTGTTACAGTTCATAACTGTGTGCTTATTTATGTGGTTGCTTGGTCAATGCTGGTCCTGTCCAGGAGCCTCTGGGCACCTTGAGGGCAGGGTGATGTCTGCTTTGCTCACTATCATTCGGCCTCTGCCAAGCACAGTGCCTGGTACGTGGTAGGTGCCCAACAACCATTTGCTGAGTTAACACACATTGAATGAAGGGGAGAGCTGGGCACCCCAGGTAATTCCAAACCATAGGTGACCCAAAGTGGAACTAGAGACCCTGGATTCGGGCTTTCAGACACAGGTTATAGACCCAGGGAGGGGACGCCTGGGTCCTGGGCGGAGACGTCGGGAGCAGGATCTTCCCAGAGATGAGGTGGAACATGCAGTTCCAGGAACCAGCCACCAGGTGGCGAAGTGGCTCTGCCCAGGGTGGGGTGCTGTAGCCAGGGGCTCTAAATTGACAATTGCCAAATTGGAGGTTGTGAAACTCTGCGGAGGGGAGGTGGGGGCACGGGAGGGCGTCCCAGACTTCCCTGATAATCAGATGAGCTCATGACCTTTTAGCCATGCAGGGACGGATCCAGGTTTTGTGGGACGTGGACTAGGTCGAGGACCTCAGAAAGGGCCTTAGCCAGGGGCCCTGGCACTTAATTGGTATCATGGACCTCACAGTAAGTCTCCCTCTATGCACATACGCTAGCCTCTGCAATTTCAGAGACCCACCTCCCAAGCCTATCTTAGAGTCCCCCACCCACACTCATGCACAGACACACATGCATCTGGGTTCCTGGACTATGCTAGGAGTCCCCGACTCAGTCCTGAATTCAGGAGAAGCCAGAGGCCTTGACAAGCCAGACTGGTGCTGAAGGCACAGGTGCCAGCATCCATCTCCCAGGATTCGCTCTACCCCAAGATTCCGCACTTTTGCCTCACGTACTTGGTGGACCAGGAGAGGCCATTTGGCCAGGGCTTAAACATGGGTTATCTCCGAATGAGATTATTCATGCCATCACTGAGCTACTCCAGGAGCAGAGAGAAGCCCCGTCCTCCCACAGCTCTAAACTTGTGCCTCCAAACGAGGCCACATCGCGTGGCCGGGAACCATGAATGAATATTTTTCATAAATCCAGCAATTGTATTTTTTTTTTTTTTGAGACAGAGTCTCGCTGTTTCGTCCAGGCTGGAGTGCAGTGGTGCAATCTTGGCTCACTGCAACCCCCACCTCCCAGGTTCAAGTGATTCTCCTGGCTCAGCTTCCTAAGTAGCTGAAATTACAGGTGTGTGCCACTAAGCCTGGCTTTTTTTTTTTTTTTTTTTTTTTGTATTTTTAGTAGAGACAGGGTTTTACCATGTTGGCAAGGCTGGTCTCAAACTCCTGACCTTAGGTGTTCCACCCGCCGCAGCCTCCCAAAGTGCTGGGATTATAGGCATGAGCCACCGCGCCCGGCCCCAGCAATTGTCTCCTGATGGACACAATGATACTGCATCGTATTGTTTCAGGGTAAGAATGAGGTTGAGGCCAGCCTCAGTGGCTCATGCCTGTAATCCCAGCACTTTGGGAGGTTGAGGCAGGAGGATCGCTTGAAGCCAGGAGTTTGATACCAGCCTGGGCAACATAGTGAGACCTGTCTCTTAAAAAAAAAGAAAAAAAAATTTAGCCAGGCATGGTAGCTTGCACCTGTAGTCCCAACTACTCTGGAGGCCGAAGCAGGAGGATTGCTTGAAGCCAGAAGTTCAAGGCTGCAGGGAGCTGTGATCACACCACAGCATTCCAGCCTGGGTGACAGAATGAGACCGTATCTCAAAAAAAAAAAAAAAAAAAAAAACAGGTTGATAAAGGTATATGTGGATGATGTAGCACAGACTTGTTCACCCTATTTGGGAACTTAATTTACTTAAAGTAACTGAAGTCTTAAAAAATGTCCTCTTCTGGCTGGGCACAGTGGCTCATGCCTATAATCCCAGCACTTCGGGAGGCCAAGGCGGGCGGATCACCTGAGGTCGAGAGTTCAAGACCAACCTGACCAACATGGAGCGACCCCGTCTCTACTAAAAATACAAAATTAGCCGGGTGTGGTGGCACATGCCTGTAATCCCAGCTACTTGGGAGGCTGAGGCAGGAGAATCACTTGAACCCAGGAGGCAGAGGTTGCAGTGAGCAGAGATCATGCCATTGCACTCCAGCCTGGGCAACAAGAACGAAACTCTGTCTCAAAAAAAAAAAAAAAAAAAAAAAAAAAAGCCTCTTCTGACATCCCTGAAGCCTCCTCAGACTTAGGCTGTAGACCAACCATGGTCCACCTTCCAAGATGGGCCCTTCTTCATAGCATGTATCACAATTCTTTTTTTTTTTTTTCCTGTCTGTCACCCAGGCTGGAGTGCAGTGGCATGATCACAGCTCACTGCAGCCTCAGCCTCCCAGGCTCATGCAACCCTCCTGCCTTGGCCTCCCAAAGTGCTGGGATTACAGGTGTGAGCCACCATGCCCAGCCTTGGTGTCACACTTCTTGACATGGTATCTTGACTTGTGAGATCATGGCCAGTTTAATAATGGCTTACCCAGAACCCAGCACATTGCAGGTGGCTGATTTGGGTGCAGGTGTTCACAGGTAAGGCCTGGGGCTGTGGAGGGTGCCGGTGTCCTGAGGTGGGTGTTTTGAATCTGGACAAGGCTGAAGGGTTAGCTCTCTGGGCTGGGGCTTCAGCCTAGGAAGTGGAGCCCTAAAGCTGGGCTGGGGTGGAGCAGACCCCAAGAAGTAGAATCAGGACTACCAGCCCAGACACCCGCCCATCCCTCCAGACCTTCTCTCAGGGGAGCAGGAGCTCCAGGACTCCAGCTGCCTGCGCTGGGATCTTTGTGGGATGAGAGCCAGGAGAGCTCTGCAGAGCCAGGAGTATGCTATGATTATTCCCCAGTTTACATATGAGGAAACAGAGGCTCAGCGAGGTCACACATCGCTTAAGTGGTAAAGGTAGAATCTGAACCCAGGTAGGTGGACTCTGCTTACCCACTACACTAACCTTTTCATACATAAGGGCTGAATGAATGAAAGAATGAATAAATGGAGGTAGCTGAGGCCCAGAGAGGTTAAGTAACATGGTGAAGGACACACAGGACCAGACTCCCTGTCCAGTGCACTTTCCAGGCCAATGCAGTCCACCGACCCAAAGAAAGAAGCTGAGGGGAAAGGGGGCCCCCAATGCCAGGCTTCCCCCACACCCCTGGCTGTCCCACTGGCTATGCCCATCTGGGTGGCTCACCTCGAAACTCCTCATCAGTTAGGCGTTTCTTGTGGGTCAGCAAGAATGGGAGCAGCCCGTCCAGGTCAGCAGTGGAGCCCCGGGACACGATGTCAAAGAGGATAGGCCGGTTGAAGACTTTGAGGATGGGGGCCGGCTGAGGGGCAGGGGCTTTGGGGCTCTGCGGCTGCTTCCTGGAGGAGGTAGGGAGGCAAGTTGATGGGAGGGCTCATCCCCTGCCTGCCCCACTGTCCCTGGCCTTAGGGACCCAGAGACTGTGGTGGCGGGCAGGCAGCTGAAGCCCTACAAGGAACAGGGTGAGGTAGTTGGGGCAGATGTAAAAACTAAGGAATGTTCTATCCAACAAACTATAGCTAGTACCTACTGTGTGTTGGGTGGAGACAAACAGAAAGAAATGCACAGACTGCCCATACATCTATCCACCCATCCATCCACACATCCACTCACCCACCCATCCATCTATCCATCCATCCATCCATCCATCACTCATCTATCCATCCATCCATCTACCCATCCACCCATCTATCCATCCATCACTCATCCATCCATCTACCCATCCACCCACTCCTCCATCTATCCACCCATCCATCCATCATTCATCCATCCATCCATCCATCCATCTACCCATCCACTCACCCATCCATCCATCCATCACTCATCCATCCATCCATCTACCCATCCACCCACCCATCCATCCATCCATCACTCATCCATCCATCTACCCATCCACCCACCCATCCATCCATCCATCACTCATCCATCCATCTGCCCACTCATCCATCCATCCATCCACCCACCCACCATTCACCCATCCACCTACCCACCCATCCATCCATTCATCACTCATCCATCCATCACTCATCCATCCATCCACCCATCCATCCATCCACCCATCCATCCACTTATCCATCCATCCATCACTCATCCATCCATCTACCCATCCACCCATCCACCCATCCATTCATCCACCCATCTACCTACCCGCCCAACCATCCATCCATCCCTCATCCATACATCCACCCACCCAGCATCCACCCATCCACCTACCCACCCATCATCCATCCACCCATTCATCCATCCCTCTATCACTCATCCATCCATCCCTCACTGATCCATCCATCCATCCACCCACTCATCCATCCATCCATCCATCCATCCCTCATCCATTCATCTACCTATCCACTCACTCCTCCATCTGTCCACCCATCCATCCACTACTCATCCATCCATCCACCCACTCATCCATCCACCCATCTGCCCATCCATCCACTCACCCATCCATCCATCCATCCGCCCATCCATCCACTCACCCATGCATCCATCCATCCATCCATCCATCCATCACTCGTCTATCCATCCATCTGCCTATCCACCCATCCATCCATCCATCCATCCAACTGCCCATCCACTCACCCACCCACTCATATATTAGTCATTTATTGAGTACTTACTAAGGCAGAGAAACTGAAAGAGACAAAAACAAAGATAAAATAAAGAAACAGCAGACTAAAAGATGAGGCATTTCATCCATTCATTCCATAACTAACCCATTAATTTATTCATTCAACAAACATTTGAGACAAATGAGGCCATGCTCATATGTACCTGCCCATGGCCCACCACACGGTAAACATTCAATAGATGTTAGTTGATATTACCATTATTAATGAGTGCCTACTGTGTGTCTGGAGCTTGTATGTGCATGGGAGAGATGTGGGGCTACAGAGGCAGATGGTGGAAGGGTGTGGCACAGAGAGGGCTGGGAAGAGAAGAGATAGAGAGAAAAGGGAAGGAAACAGACACTAAGAGCTGGAGGGCTTGGAGACACTCATTCAGTCATTCAACAAACATTACTTCGGCACCTATTATATGCTAGGTTCTGAGAGAGAAAGAGCTAGCCCAGGGCCACCATGAGGCGGGAATGCTCTCTCTGTCACGTTCTTACCTGGCCCAGTGCCTGGCACATCTTGGGATGCATTAAGACTCTGTTCAATGAATAAGAGACTAAAGAGAAGGAGGAAGATGGAGGCACAGGGTCTGGGAGGGAGAAGAGGGGAGAGTAGGGGAACAGAGAAAACCCTAACAAGAGGCAGCAGGGCCAGAGGGGAAGGGGGAATGCAGTTGGGGAAACTGAGGCCAGGGCAGGTTGTGGAAGCAGGTGGGAGGGGGTTGCTGTACCCAGCCTGTCTTGCCATGAGAAGGGGACAGCCACTCTCCTCCCTTCCTCTTCGCCAGGGGTTGAGATTTTCCATCTCAGGGCAGGTACTGGCAAAGGGGGTCATTAGCATCCACAGTAGGGTAAGAGGTGCTCTCCTGTTGACAGGGGCACAGGCACAGATACAGCCTCTAATGAGGGCACTTAGGCAGCCCCCACTTTACCTCTTCCTGAACTTTGACCTTTGAGCCAAAAAATAAACAGCAATACTGCCCCCACCAGATCTCACTGAGGCAGCCTTCAGGGCTCAGCCGTGCCCCACTTACTCCACCAGCCTGGACTTCCTGGGGTAGGGGTGGGGAGGAGGGCTTGCAGGAGGGGTCTGAGGGAGGGGAAGTGGAGATACAGAGCCCACCAGCTTTCAACAGGACCTGGGAAGGCTTGGGGACAGAAGGATGGGAACACTGGGCACTCTGCTGCTCTGGCCCTTAGTTTCCACCTCTGAGCAGAGGTTGTACAGATTTTTCAGCACACAGACAACTGTGAGGCCCTGTTCCTTGGAGACATCTGCAGAGCCTCTCCAGCCTTAGGCCCTTGCACTCACATTTCTCTCCACCTACAACACCCTTCCCTCCCTCTCTGTGACCGCCCCTTCGTGACCTTTAGCTTTGGGCTTAAATGTCGACTCCTCCAAGAAGCCTTCCTGGATTACCTTTCTTGTATCCACCCACTCTCTAACTTCAGCACCTCCCCCAACTCACATGGCACATCCATGTGCTCAGCTACTTGCTTCTTGTCTGTCTCACCCTCTAAACGGAAAGTGCCGCCTGAGTAGAGGTGGATCTGGTCTGGCTCAGCCTGAAGCCTCAGGGCCAACCCCACTGACTGGCAGATAGTGGGCACCCAAGAAACATCCACTGGCTGGGTGCGCTGGCTCACGCCTGTAATCCCAGCATTTTGGGAGGCCGAGGTGGGCAGGTCACTTGAGGTCAGTAGTTCGAGACTAGCCTGGCCAACATGGTAAAACCCTGTCTCTACTAAAAATACAAAAATTAGCCGGTTGTGGTGGTGCACACCTGTAGCTCCAGCTACCCAGGAGGCTGAGGCTGGAGAATTGCTTGAACCTGGGAGGTGGAGGTTGCAGTAAGCCAAGATAGCGCCACTGCACTCCAGCCTGAGTGGCAGAGAAAGACCCTGTCTCAAAAAAAAAAAAAAAGAAAAAGAGACATCTGAATGAAATCAATGACTGTGAATAAATAAAGGGGGCGGCTCTTGACCAAGCAAGGGCTGTGAAGGTGAATCGGCTCCATCCAAGAGATAAATGAATCTGTGGCCAGCAAGGGGGACAGAGGAGGACCATGCAAGTCCAGGTCATCTCCAGACCTCAGCACCATCCTCCAGGACACACACACAGGCCACCGAGAGGAGATTTCATGGAGCAGTTGAGGAAAGGGTCAATTCAGGGCACATTAGGGACAGCAGGGCCGGGACCTAGAAAGGATACAGTTCAGCAGGGACTGCTGAGGCTCAGGAGGAGCTGGCTAGGAGACTGCAAGCCCTGCTCCCTCCCCCAAACTGCCGAAAGCTTGTGGAAGTCCCTGGGCTTCCTAAAGGACCAGGAGGGAGGGCTCAACCTCACAAAGCAGGGACTCTGCAGGTGACAGACAATAGGGTCATGCTGGAAACAGAACCCGGGATGTCTGAGTTTGCAGAGTGCCACACAAACCACATGCAGATGCCAGCATAACACACTGGGGGAGGATGGGGACCAGACAAGGTGGTCAAGGGGGCTGGAGGCTCCCTGTCCCCAGCTAGGCCTGGCATGGAATGCATCATAGGGGCCACATGCTGTGACCCCATCCAGGGCTTCTCTCCAGTCTGTCTTTTCTTTCAGCAAGGCTGTCATTATGGGAAAGAAAGGTTGAATGCCTTGGGGTTTCCAGCTCTTTCTAAGCCTCAGGAAAGCCACTGGATGGCCAGGAATGGAGGTGATGATTGAAGAAGACCCAGGAGGGGCAGCTGGATGTGTGCCAGGAAGAGAAGGTAGGGAGATGGATGGATGAATAGATGCAAAAATGGAAGAAAAGATGAGCAAATGAATAAATGAGTCAGTGACTAAGCAAACAAAAGAGTGAATGGACAAATGGATGGACAGAGATCTGGGTGAATGAATTGGTGGTTAGAAGAGAGAAGGAGAGGAAGGAAAGAAGGACAGCAGGCAGGTGAGCAATCAAGCACGAGAAATGGAATGAATGAATGAATAAATGAATGAATGATGAATAGTTTGATAGCTGAATGGCTAGATGACTAGAAACAGTGGGTAGGTGAGAGGATGAAATGACATTCAGATGAGAAAATGCTAGATGAATGGAAGGTTGGTTATATGGGTGTATGGCTGGACAGATGGCTGACAGATGGGTAGATGAGTAGATAGATATTTTAATGAGTGGACAATGGATGGATAGATTGGATAGGTGGACAAAAAAGTGTAAAGATGGGTAAATGAATGAGTAGATGTTAGATGGATAAATGGATGGATGGACGGACGGATGAACAGATGTATAAATAAGAAGATAATAAACAAATGGAAGGCTGGATGTATAGGTGAAGAGATGGACAGACAAGTAGATTAATGGGGGACAGGTGAGTACGTGGATATGTAGGTGAATAAAAAAAGATGAGGCGGGATGCGGTGGCTCACACCTATAATCCCAGCACTTTGGGAGGCCAAGGCAGGTGGATCACGAGGTCAGGAGTTCAAGACCAGCCTGGCCAAGACGGTGAAAACCTGTCTCTACTAAAAATACAAAAAAAAATTAGCTGGGTGTGGTGGCGGGTGCCTGTAATCCCGGCTACTCGGGAGGCTGAGACTGGAGAATTGCTTGAACCCAGGAGGTGGAGGTTTCAGTGAGCCGAGATCATGCCATTGCACTCCAGCCTGGGCAACAGAGCAAGACTCCATCTCAAAAAGAAAAAAAAAGCAGATGAATGAATGGAGAGTTAGATGAGTAAATAGTTGTATAAATGAGTGGGTGGAAGGGTGAATGGGTAAATGGGTAAATGGCTGAGTTTGCATTTGTATAAATGCATTTGCATTTGTATAAATGAGTGGGTGGATGGATGAATGGATGAACAGACAAATGTCCTATGGAAGGGTGGACAGAGGGGTAAATGGGTAGAGTAATGGATGATGGATTAATAGATAGATGGATGATGAATAGATGGATGGATGATGGATAGGTGGGTAGATGGATGGATGGATGATGGGTGGATAGATAGATGATATACGGATGGATGGATAGATTAATGGATAGATGGACATATGGAATGATGAATAGACGAATAGATGGACAGATGGAAGGATGATGGATGAATGAATAGATGAATGGATGGATGATGGATGATGGATGGATGGATAGATGGATAGATGATAGATGGCTGGATGATGGATGGATGTATGGATGGATGATGGATGATGGATGGATGGATAGATGGATAGATGATAGATGGCTGGATGATGGATGGATGTATGGATGGATGATGGATGATGGATGGATGGATAGATGGATAGATGATAGATGGCTGGATGATGGATGGATGTATGGATGGATGATGGATGATGGATGGATGGATAGATGGATAGATGATAGATGGCTGGATGATGGATGGATGTATGGATGGATGATGGATGATGGATGGATGGATAGATGGATAGATGATAGATGGCTGGATGATGGATGGATGTATGGATGGATGATGGATGATGGATGGATGGATAGATGGATAGATGATAGATGGCTGGATGATGGATGGATGTATGGATGGATGATATATGGATGGATGATATATGGATGGAGAGATGAATGGATCGATGGATAGATGTATGGATGGTTGGATGGATGGATGGAGGATATAGAGATGGAGAGATGAATGGATTGATGGATAGATGTGTGGATGGTTGGATGGATGGATGGATGGATGGATGAATAGATGGGTGGTTGGATGGATGGATGGACGGATGATATATGGATAGGGAGATGAATAGATGGATGGATAGATGTATGGATGGTTGGATGGATAGATGGATGGATGGATGAATCGACGGATGGGTGGATAATAGATAGAGGGGTGGATGATGAATGGGTGAATGGATACAGAGGAGGAGACCACAGGCCAGGAAGCTAACAATACTCACTCTATGATCTTCTTCCTCCACCTCTTGTTGTCACTGGGGTGGTGACGATAGGTGCCGTAGTCAAACAGTGAGTCCATGGGTGCTTTCTTGGGCCCAGGCACCACCGAGGACTCATATAGGGTGGACTCCAGCAGATCGATGGGGTTGGGCACCCCCTTGCGGAAGGCGCCCTGGAACTTCATGCGCAGATTTGGTCGCCCATCGCCTGGGCCAGCAGGGCGACTGGCATCAGCCGGTGAGGGCGAAGGGGAGCCATCCTCCCCCTCAAACAGATTGGCCAGGGAGGAGAGAGGAAAAGCCTCCCCGCCTGGGGTGCCACTCTCATCCCCGGGGAGCTCAGCCACCTCCCCGGGCCCCGCGCGGGGGCCTTCACTGGAATCCGCCATGCCTGCCCCAGGCCTGTCTGCACTGCTCAGCCTGCAAGGGAATGAAAGGGGAGTCAGGCAGAACCCGGCCAGTGGCGGGGGCTCCAGGAAGCCCCCTCCCACGTGGACAAGCAGCAGTGCTGCCAGCTGCTTCAAAGCCACCGTTGTAATGACAGGGGCACAGGGAGGCCACTCCCAGATGTGGTTGGCCGCCAGCCTCAGGCGGGAACTGCAACAGGAGCCTCTTTCAGGAACCTGGAAACACAAATTGGCCCCAGGTCCAACTACCCTGGGCATTAGCTGAAAGAGGGTGGACTTCAGGGTCAAGCTGGGACCCCGTACTTGGATCCCAGACCCTACTGCTGACCAAGAAAGCCAGCTTTGGAGCCCCAGAGAGCCAAGTTCAAATCCAGGCTCCACACTTAGTCATTCCATGACATTGAGCAAGTCGACATTTCATAGCCTCAGCTTCCTGATCTGTAAGATGGGGATATCCAAGCCTCATGGACAGAACATGCAGTCCAGTGGCCAGTGCAGTGCAGTGCCTGGCACGTGGTAAGCACCTGCTAAGGCAGAACCATTAACCGTGGGCTTCAGGCACAGGAGGGGCTCAGAAAATCCATGTGGACTTGCTGTGTGGGCCGGCAGTCCTTTTCCTCATCAAACGCCGTCATGACGAACCCATTTTACAGAACAGGAAACTGAGGCTCCAAGACTTGAGTTGACTTCCCCAGTGCACAAACTCTGCTCCCCAGTGCAAAGTGCTGATCCCTCCCTGCACCTTTGCCTGGTCAACTCCTCCCCACTGGTGTTCCAGCTCAACTGGGCTCCTCTGGAAAGCCCTCCCTGGCCTGCACACACTCGCTCCCAGGATCCATGCTCCTCTCCTCAGAAGCTTTATCCCAGCTGTTCACGGGATGGTTCGTTCCCAGGCTGTGGGCGCCAGGAGGCAGGAAATGTATCTGTCTTCTCCATCCCTGAGTCCTCACACAAATGAACAACTTTATGACAAAGATGTCATTTGTTCCCATTTCTCAGATGAGGAAGCAGCTTTCAAAGGCAGCAAACAGCTTGCAGGAAGAAGAGCTGGACTTGAACCATGTCTCTCTGGCTCCCGGGTCCAGTGCTTAGCCAGGAGCCAGGGCAAGGGAGGGGCAAGGCCCCACTGGTTGGCTGTCGGCACCCTGCTCTCTGTAGCGTGGTGCCAGCCAGGCGGGGCTGGGCACCGAGGGTGAGTTTCCTGGAACTCTTACCACCCTACCCGGGAGGCAGGGGCATGTCTGAAAAGCCCTCTCTTGTACGTCTCACCCTTCCCACCCAATACGCACGTAGAAAAACAAATAAACTAGTTCCCACCTTGTTTGTTCTGTGGCTTCCAGGAGGGAAGACTTGGACCAGAGAGGTGGGGACACAGCAAGAGGCCTCCCTTAGTGGGAGCAGCAGGACACAGAGGGTCAGAGCTCCCACTGGGGGCGGGCTTCCCTTTGGACACCAAAAGGGAGAGACAGCCTGGCCTTTGGAGTCATTCAGGCCTGGGTTCTAATCCCAGCTCTGCTATTTACATGTAGTGTGATCTTAGGTAAGTTACTTGAGCTCCCCAAGCCTCAGTTTCCTCCTCTGCAAAATGGGTACAATTGTAGTCACTTCTTCATAGGGTTGCAGGCAGTGGGAAGTGAGGTCAGATATATCCAGTGCCACTTCTGGGATTAAAGTGGGGTTTTGGCTGGGCGCAGCAGCTCACGCCTGTAACCCCAGCACTTTGGGAGGCCGAGGCGGGCGGATCACTTGAAGTCAGGGGTTCGAGACCAGCCTGGCTAACATGGCAAAACCCCGTCTCTATAAAAAATACAAAAATTAGCCAGGCATGGTGGCACGTGCCTGTAGTCCCAGCTACTTAGGAGGCTGAGGCAGGAGAATCACTTGAACCCAGGAGGCAGAGGTTGCAGTGAGCCAAGATGGCGCCACTGCACTCCAGCCTGGGCAACAGAGCAAGACTCTATCTAAAAATAAATACCTCAGGTAAGTCGCTTAGCCTCTCTGAGCCTCAGTTTCCTCATCTGTAAATAGAGTGGGACTTTCAGTTATTATAACCAAACGAAGAAAGAGAAGTTAGGAGGCCAGGTTCTGAAATGAGACCCAGTTCCTCTCTTGGCCCTGGTCATTAGCCGTTTGACCATGGGCAAATCACTTCCTCTGTCTGCCCTGTGGTTTTCCCACCTGTAAGACCGGAGTGACCACGCCTCCTCCTAGGGTCCTCCAGCATGTGAGGCACCTAAGTTCCAGCACCTAGAAGGACCTCTGGAGACATGAAGTCCTTTCGACTGGCCAGACAGGAGAGGGGGATCTGGATCCCCAGTCCCTCATGGCTGCCACATGCATTTGGGCTTTGCTCTGCAGGAATGGGGGCCAGGGGGTTGCTGAGGCAGGAGGGGCATCTGCAGGGGCACAGGCATTGGCGGGAGGCGGATTAGACTCTCCTGGGCATGGCCCTGTCCACCTCACTGGGGGCCCTGAGGTCGGGGGAGACGAGGCATCAGGCACACCCTCTGTGTTGTCAATACCCTTCTATCCACTGCACCCCTCACCATGGCACCTCAGGGGCTAATGGAACCCCACCCCAGGGAGCTCCCAAGGCCAGAGAAGGCAGCCAAGAAGGTCCTTCCATCCCCCACCATGCCTGCACCCTCCTCCCCTCAGGAGGATAGCCCTCCCCTAAGCCTGGACAGCACCCCAGGTTCCTGGAGACTCCAAAATGGGGGCTCTGGTGCCAGCCAATCCCGGGTTCAAATCCCCTCCCAGCAACTGTCAACCTGTCTGGCTGCCGTGTGGCCTTCGGCAAGTCACGCCGCGATCATGATTAGCATTCTAATTAGGATGAAATAATAATTATGAACTAAATCACCATCCTCGCCTGATGACGTAGCTCAGGCTGTGCCCCGCACGGGGCCTCATCCAGCCCTCATCATGACTCCAGACCAGTGGTTCTCAACCAAGGACAGTTCTGCTCCTCCCCTAAGGACATTTGGCAATATCTGATGACATGTTTTGTTGTCACAACTGTACAGGAGAGGGAGCACTACTGGCATCTGGTAGATCAAGGCCAGGGATGGCACTAAACATCCTCCAAAGCAAAAGACAGCCCCACACCACAAAAAAATGACCCAGCCAACAATGTCAATAGCGCCGAGACTCAGAACATCTGCCGTGGAGGTAGGTACTGCAATCGTTCCCATTCTACAGATGAGGAAACTGAGGCTCAGAGAGGCTAAGTGACTTGCCTGAGGTCACACAGCAGGTTAGTGACAGAGCCAGGACTGAAATGCGGGCAGCTGGCTGCAGAACCCAGGTTGAATCCCTCCATGGACTGGGGATGTCCTAGGTGCCAGGTGAGGGTGAAGGGGAGCCATCCTCACCCTCAAATAGATTGACCAGGGAGGAGAGGGGGAAGGCCTCCCCACCAGGAAGCTCGGCCACCTCACCAGGCCTGCACAGGGGCCTTTGCTGGGATCTGCCATGCCGGATGGTAGTAAACATCCTTCTAAACAAAAGACAGCCCCACACCACACAGAATAACCCAGTCAACAACATCAACAGCGCTGAGGTTGAGAAAATCTGCCCTGGAGGTAGGTATTGCAATCATTCCCATTTTACAGATGAGGAAACTGAGGCTCAGAGAGGCTAAGCGACTTACCTGAGGTCACACAGCAGTTTAGTGATGGAGTACCAGGGTACCACCTGAGCGCTTACAGTGTCTCCTTCAAGCTTCACAACCACCCCCAGGAGGAAGGGATGATTACTGCCGCCCATTCTCATCTCTCTGAGCCTCGGTTTCTCTACTTGTAAAATGGGGATTGCAATAATAGCACCTCCCTTGTAGGGCTTCTGGGAGATAAGGCAGGTCAAGTGTTTCTTGGGCACCTAAGAAATACTTGATAAATGTTGGATCTTGTCACATTTAATTATAATCATCACCACTATGATACAGTCCTGATTTACCTGTCCTCCTTACTCCCCTTCCCCAAAACACACATGTACACACGTGCCAGCACTACAGCCTGACATTTTATAGCCCACGCTAAAATCCACCAAGCCCCTCTCTCATTCAATCCCCCGAAGAACCTGAACAAAGCTAGGCTATTGCTCCCACTTTACAGCTAAGGAAACGGAGGCTCTGAGAGGCCAGCTAGGGAGTAAATGGCTTTGAAGAAAACCTCTAGACTCCTAGCCCTGGGCTCCTTCCACATCACAGCACTCAGGAGTGTGTACACACCAGCTCACGTGTACACATACACATAGGCATGTGTACACACACACACACACACACACACACACACACGGCTCTGCTGCTCTGTGGCAATTCCCTCCCCAAACACTGTCCTGTTCTCTGTGGTCAGAGAAAGAGTTTACTCCCTGTTCTAATTTGCCCTAAAGGCTGTTATTACACATTCCAAACTCATGCCAGTTTTAGGAGGGAGGGAAGTGGGGGATGCAGGCAGGGAGAGAGGCTGAGAGCCTGGGTGTGAGTCCACATGTGTCTCCTCTGCGTGTGACTGTCATGTACACTTCTTCCCACCTTCCTCCATGGGCGTGTGCATGTGTGTGTGCTCACTGTGAGCAGGCATGGTGGGCCCTTCGTTCCCGCACGGGCTCACAATGCCTCCTACCAGGAGCCCCTCCACAGTGGGGAAGCTCCCAGCTGCACCAGGTGTGCATCAGGGAGGCACCCAAGAACGTTCCTGCACGACTGTGAACATCCTCACACACTGACATCTTCACAACAGCGTTCATTCAGAGCAGCGGGTGTTTGTTTGTTGAGACAGGGTCTCACTCTGTCACCCAGACTGGAGTGCAGTGGCACAATCTCAGCTCACTGCAACCTCCTCCTCCCAGGCTCAAGCAATTCTCCTGCCTCAGCCTCCCAAGTAGCTGGGATTACAGAAACACGCCACTACCACTCGGCTAATTTTTGTATTTTTAGTACAGACGGGGTTTCACATGTTGGCCAGGCTGGTCTTGAACTCCTGACCTCAAATGATCTACCCACCTCGGCCTCCCAAAGTGCTGGAATTACAGGCATGAGCCACTGCACCCGGCCAAAGTAGCGGTTTTTGAATATGTTGGTTTTAAATCCTATATATTCAAAAGAAGGTTTATATTCAAACTCTTCTTTAGAATGTATATACTGAATGGTGGTCCATACAGAGATGGCAGTTGTGTAGGATGGATAAAGAACCTGCATCTTCCTCTGGAAAGGGCCCAAGGGGCAGCAGTAGAAGCCAGCTACCTATTTATTCCACACATTTATTGAGCACCTACTATGTGCCAGGCACTGTGCTAGACTAGGGACACAGATGTGAACAAAACAGATAACAATCCCTTTGGGGGCAGACCTTCTGGTGGGGAAACAATAAACTAGACAAACCAAGCAGCAGAGTCACATCGGGTGGTGTTAAGAACTGCATAGACCAGAAGGGCTCAGGAGTGGGCACGTTAAGGGGTGCAGGAGTCCTGAGTAGGGTGATGAGATACAGGGCTGAGCCAGGGTCCCCAGACCTTCCTTTCTGCCCTAGACAGAGACCCCAGGCTTTCCGGGAACCTGGCTTTCTGCTCTCATGGCCCCCTGAGCCGGTGGGGCACAGAGTGAGAGAGCATTTTGACGTCAGGCAGACCAGAGGGTCAGATCCCAGACCCACAGCTCACTTGCTGGGTGAGTTTGAGCAAGTTACCCAGCCTCTCTGATCTTCACTTTCTTCAGCTGCCCTATTTTTTTTTTTTTTTTTTTTTTTTTTTGAGACGGAGTCTCCCTCTGTCGCCTAGGCTGGAGTGCAGTGGCGCATCTCCATTCACTGCAAGCTCCGCCTCCCGGGTTCACGCCATTCTCCTGCCTCAGCCTCCCGAGTAGCTGGGACTACAGGCACCCGCCACCACGCCCAGCTAATTTTTTGTATTTTTTTATTACAGACGGGGTTTCACGGTGTTAGCCAGGATGGTCTTGATCTCCTGACCTCGTGATCCGCCCGCCTCAGCCTCCCAGAGTGCCGGGATTACAGGCGTGAGCCACCGCGCCCGGCCCTCAGCTGCCCTATTAAGGGATCGTAATAGGGTCGTTGTGAGAGGTATAGACCTTGAGTCAAGTGCCTGGCATAAAGAAAGCCTCAATAAACAGCAGATTGCACAACAGATGGCTTCTCTCTAAGAATCCTGGATTCAAAGGCGGTGGAGGTCTCTGGCTCCGTCCCCATGCCCCAACTTGCGGAGGGTGGAAAAAGGGGCCCATCCTCGGGGTTACCCGCGGCTTTGCCTGATCTCATGGAAACGCTGGCAAACATTTGTCAAATCCCATCCTCCTGATTACGTGACCAAGGAAAGCTGCTTAAATCTGGGGGCAAGTTTGGGCATGCAAGCCTGCTCCGCCCCAGCGGGGAGGATTCCAGGGAGCTGGTTTCTCCCGGTTCCCTCCCTTCTGGAATCAATTCATTCCACCAGGCATCAATGCAGTGGCACCTGTTTGCAGGGCACAGGGGAGACATAAAAGTGTGGAACCTCAGAGAACTCGCAGTCCAGGAGGGAAGGCTGATGGCTCTTTCTGCCTCCAGGCCTTTGCCTAGGCTGTTCCCTCCGCCTGGAATGCCCTTCCCTTCGCTGGCTGGCTCCCACTTACTCCTCAGGCCTCATCTTAAAGGGCACTTCCTCTGAAAAGCCCTCCTGTTTCCCCTGCTCTTTACTCTTAGAGTAACATGTGCCTTCCTTTACAGCACTTCCCACTATTAAACTTTTCTATATATGTATTTTTTTTTTCAAGAGAGTCTTGCTCTGTCCCCCAGGTTGGAGTGCAGTGGCATGATCTCAGCTCACTGCAACCTCCGCCTCCTGGGTTCAAGCAATTCTCATGCCTCAGCCTCCTCGAGTAGCTGGGATTACAGGCATGCACCACAACACCCGGCTAATTTTTTGTATTTTTAGTAGAGGCAGGGTTTTGCCATGTTGGTCAGTCTGGTCTTGAACCCCTGACCTCAGGTGATCCACCCGCCTCAGCCTCCCAAAATGTTGGGATTATAGGTGTGAGCCACCGCACCCAGACTATATATTATTCTTTGATTCATCTTCTCTCTTCGCCTCCAGAGTTTTAGTTCCATGTGGTAGGGACTATTTCGTGTCCCCTGTGTCCCCAGCATTCAGCATGGTGCTGAAGCAAAATGAGGTGTCAATGAATATTTGGTTTTTTTAGGCTGTAAGACCAGGGACCTGAAGTTCCAGGCAGGGTTGTAGAGCAAGGGCAGCCAGAATCCTGATGGGGAGGGGGAAAGGCTGTGAGGAGGAGGAGGAGGAAGATAAAGGGCAGAGGAGGTGTCAAGGACAAAGGTGTGGAGGGGAAAGTGCAGGGTGCACAGAGGAATGGTGTGGCCTGGGGCACAGGGAGAAGGAAAGCAGAAGAGATGGGTGAGTGGGTGGGCAGTGGGGAGGTGGGTGGGGGTTGGAATCCATGGGTAGGAAGGAGCCCACAGAGAAGGTGCTCAGGCTCCCAGATGGACCCAGTGTGCTTCTACCTCCCTCCATCCTGGGGCTCCTTGGCCAATTTGGGGGCCCCCACTTCCTGTGGTACCCTCAAATAAACACAACTGTGAGAGCCTGCCATTCCAAATCAGTCTTGCCGGGGACATGTGGATAGGAAGGTACTAGGAAGACAAGGACTCTGAGCTTTGCTGTTACTAGAGAGAAAATCCCAGACCTGTCCACCCCCTCCCCACCTTCCAGGTAAGAAAACTGAGGCTCAGAGAGGCGAAGTCATTTGTCTGGCATTGCCTTGCTCCAGAAAGGGGGAGGCAGGATTAGAACCCATGCATCCCCGGGACCTGCGCCTTTGATGGACACTTTACAAAGACAAGGGAACTCTGGGAGGGAGAAGCTGGAGAAAGAATGGAGTGGGGGATGGGTCGCAGTCCCTGATGAACCACCAGTTCACCAGCTCTGGGCAAGTCACCTGGCCTGCCTATGCCTCAGTTTCCTCGCCTGAAAAATGGCAATGATCCTAGCACCTACCCCAAGGGAACTGTCGTGAGGGTTAAATGAGATAAAGCATGCAAAACACTGAACCCAGTGCCTGGTACAGAGCATGCATTCAGTCAAGCATGGCTGCTGTTGGAATCATCAGTATCAGTGTACTATTTATTAGTATCATTAGGGGAACAGATGAACAAAAGGACTGAGGACCAAGGAAGGCAATGACTCCTAGAGAAGGCAGAGCGGCCAGATCCAGAGCCTTGGAGGTAGACTCTGGCAGCCACCTCGAAGTGGCGGCTGCTGGGAACAGCTAGCTGGGAGCTCAACTCCTTGGCCAGGCGAAACCTACTGCCTGCCAGGCTACCCCACAGCTCCCAGGCGCTTGGCAGGCGGCAGCAGTAGGGGGGCATCATGCCATGCCCAGCACCTTCCCTGGCCAGCCTGTATTTACCTAGCAGGTCTCGGCCCAGCCCGCTTCCTGTTTGCTGCACAGTGGCCGCCTGTCCAGGACAGACAGAGCCCCAGTGTCCTGCTGGGCCCCCACCCCATGCACTCACACCACCCAGGCAGGGCAAGTCTGGGGTGACTCACCGCGCCCCACGGAGGGCAAGGCCAGCGTGGCCACGGCAGTCATTTGGTCATTCTGCAAGCCCTTGGCTGGAGGGAGGCCAGCTGACAGCACACACAGATGCCCCTCTGAGTTTTCACAGGGACCAAGTCATTTCCAAGGGTCCCAGCCCCTGGGTAGGAGCCACCAAGAAGCGGTGTGGCTTAATGGTTAAGAGCATGCACCTTGTAGACACAAAAGGCCATATATTGCAGGATTCCATTTATATGAAATGCCCAGAACAGGCAAATCCATAGAGACAGAAAGCAGATTAGTTGTTGCCAGGGGCTGGGAGTGGGGAGTGGTGACTGCTAATGGGTACAGAGTCCTTTTTTGGGGTGATGAAAATGTTCTGGCATGAGATAGCGCTGATGTCTGTACAACTCTGAATACACTAAGAAACCAACTGAATTGTACGTTTTAAAAGACTGAGTTATGAGTATGTGAATTACATCTAAATGACCCTTCCAGGCTTAGTGACCTCAGGCAGGTCACTTCCTTCCCAGAACCTCAGTTTCCTTGTTGCAACATGGGAATGTCATGGAGATTAAGCACACATAAAGGGTTTCTTTTTTTTCTTTCTTGTGTGTGTGTGTGTGTGTGTGCGCGCATGTGTGTGTGACAGAGAGAGACAGGATCTTGCTCTGTCACCCAGGCTAGAGTATAAGTGGCACAATCTTGGCTCACTGCAACCTCCGTCTCCCAGGTTCAAGCAATCCTCCTGCCTCAGCCTCCCAAGTAGCTGGGATTACAGGTGCCCACCACTGCGCCAGCTAATTTTTGTATTTTTAGTAGAGACAGGGTTTCACCATGTTGGCCAGGCTGGTCTTGAACTCCTGACCTCAGGTGATCCGACCACCTCGGCCTCTCAAAATGCTGGGATTACAGGCGTCGGCCACCGTGCCCAGCCACATAAAGGGTTTCAAACAAGGTCTGGCACGTAGTAGGAGCTCAAGGATACAAAGTCACTACCCCAGGAGGCTCCAGGTCCTTCTTCCCTTATCTCGCTTCCTTCCCATCAGAGCATAGCCCCAGGATTCCACCCTCTCAGCCAGCCCTGCTTGAGAACATGCTACTCAGCTCCAGCCCGGGAGGAGGGAGGCATCAAATTCTTAGTCCGGCCGGGCGCAGTGGCTCACACCTGTAATCCCAGCACTTTGGGAGACCGAGGTGGGCGGATCACTTGAGGTCAGAAGTTCAAGACCAGACTGGCCAACATGGTGAAACCCCATCTCTACCAAAAATACAAAAATTAGCCGGGTGTGGTGGCATGCACCTGTAATCCCAGCTACTCGGGAGGCTGAGGCATGAGAATCGCTTGAACCCAGGAGGCAGAGATTGCAGTGAGCAGAGATAGCACCACTGCACTCCAGCGTGGGCGACAAGAGCAAGACTCCATCTCAACAAAACAAAACAAAACAAAACCTTAGGCCCGCCTTCTCTCTGGCCTAGCCCCTCTCCTAGAGGACGGTCACAGCCACGGAGAACTCCAGAGAGAATTCTATAGTCTCAGAACGTTGCCTGATCAATGCTCTACATCTCATCTGCCACTCACTGGCCGTATGGTCTTGCACAAGTCACATCTCATCTCTGGGCCTTGGTTTCCTTATCTGTAAAATGGGAGTAATAATTACTACGACCTGGGTGGGGTTAAGCCGTATTTGCTCCATAGTTATTTGGTGTATAGCACATTCATGCTTTAAACTAAAAAATAAGGCTGGGTGCAGTAGCTCACACCTGTAATCCCAACAGTTTGGGAGGCCGAGGTGGGAGGATCGCTTGAGCCCAGGAGTTCGAGACCAGCCTGGGCAAGATGGTGAGATCCCATCTCTACAAAAAATAAATTTATTTATTTTTTAAAATATTAAAAAATAAAATAACAGCTCCTACCCCAAAGAGCTATTGTGAGGATTAAATGTGATAATTCAAGCCTTCAGTGCAGTGCCCAACAAACACCAAGTGTTCAACGAACTTGAACTTATTTTTTAGTTTAAAGCATGCATGTACTGTATACCAAATAACTATGGAGCAAATATAGCTTAACCCCACCCAGGTCGTAGCAATTATTACCCCCATTTTACAGATAAGGATGTTCAATGGCTGCTTTGCCATTCTTGCTAACATTCCCTCAGTTTGCAGTGGGAGGTGGGGGATGATGACATTGAGGTCCAGGGAGGTCAGAACTGGGCAGGCACTGGAACCCAGACTTCCCGGCTCCAAAACCAGGGCTCGTGACTGCAGAGACCTCACCTTTGGAAAGGGTTTCCTCGCCACCCCATTTCCATCTTCTGTCACCTTTAGAAGGCTGTCAGGACAAGGGCTGCCTCCCAGCTGGGAGACTAAGGACCAGAAGGGACAGGACACTCTTCCATGCATACGTTCCTCTACCCCACTTCTAGGAGCAAAAGTCCCGAGTTTGCCAAATCAGAGGAGGGGGAAGAGGGCAGGCGCCCGTTATGAGTGGATGGGGCAGGAGTCAGGGAAGGGAGCCCGAGGCAGCAGAAAACCAGTTTGAGATCCTTCCTCTGTCCCAGCCCACCTCAACACCAGTCTGTGCCAACAGTAAGCTGCTGCCTCAGGGGTTAACTGCTTGGAATTATGACTGAGGCTAATGCCTGCAATGTACCATCAGTAATGCCTACCCTCCACGGCACACTTCACACAGCACCTCCCATTTGGTTGTTTTTTGTTTTGAGACAGGGTATGGCTTTGTCACCCAGGCTGGAGTGCAGTGGCACAATCATAGCTCACTGCAGCCTCGACCTCCCAGGCTCAAGCAATCCTCCCACCTCAGCCTCCCCAGAAGCTGGGACCACAGGCATGTACCACCATGCCTACTTTTAAAATTTATTTTTTGTAGAGATGGAGTCTCACTCTACTGCCCAGGCTAGTCTCCAATGCCTGGGCTCACGTGATCCACCCACCTTGGCCTCCCAAAGTGTTGTGATTACAGGCGTGAACCACCATGCCTGGCCCCTTCTATCTATTTTAATCCAAATAATAACTATAGAGATTAAATATTATTGTCTCCATTCCCAGATGCATAAAGTCAGTCCTGGGAGAAAGGAGGTAAGAGCTGACATTTATCCAATACCTATCATATGCTAAGCACTTTCACATTTCTGTCTCATTTGAGGTCAGTGTTATTGTTATCATTTCACAGATGAACAAACTGAGGATCAGAAAGAATGAGATTTAACTGAGTCCACAACGCTACAGGAAGTGAATGTGGCTAGACTTCCAACCATCTGCTTTTAAATCCATTTGAGTTCATTCATCCCTTTGGGGGCTACCATGCCCTCTCCCTAGGACCCCCCTTCTCAACGCCATATCCCTTGGAACTCAGCAGGACAGGATGGCACAGTGGTGACAGGCTTGGAGTCTGAATCTTGACTTTGCCATTTAGTAACTGCGTGGCCCCAGACGGATCACTTGACCTCTCCGAGCTTCAGTTTCCTCACCTGTAAAAGGGAGCTCATCACAGTTCCCACTGCTGGATTACTTGTCATTGTGGGTATCAGAGTCTCACAAAGTGGCCTCAAAGCACTGCGTGTGGAATGATGTCACTCGGACAAAAGCTCTAGGGCGGAGGGACTCCCTTCTGGTAACTGCTGAGGCCCAGATACCTGGAACAGGTCCTGGCACATAGCAGCTGCTCAAGATGTATTTGCTGGATGAATGAATGAATGAATGAATGAATGAATGAATGAATGAATGAACAGAGGAAAGGAGTGAAAGACAGGCTTAGTCATTCTCTCCAGGGCAGACAGGTCTCCAAAGCGAACCTCTGCCCAACTAACTAATTAGCTTCCTCCCATCCACCTTTTAACAGACAGCTTACGGAGCACCTACTATGTGTGGGGTTTTCTGGCCTATAAGACCAACACCTCTCATGAGGACAACTATCGTGAGTCCATTTTATAGATGAAGAAATTGAGGCTCAACAAGACCAGGACACTCACTCAAGCACACTTGGTCTCAGAGCCAGAGCCTGTATCTGAGCAGGTGCTTCCTTCTGATGCCCTGCCTGGCTGGCTTGTCCAGTCACTCATTCCTTCCTTCATTCATCCTTCACTCTATCTAGTATTCCTGAGCCCCTCCTGTGTGCCAGGCAGGGACAGGAGTGAGCCAGACCCATGGGTCAGTCAACCCCATCCCCCTGTCCCACCCTCACCTGCTGGGGTCTCAGCCCAAAGCCCATGGAACCCACCCTCCATAAACACACACACACACACACACACACTACGCACAAATACATATACACATTACACACATATACACGTACATACACACAATATACACACATACATACATATACACACAAACATACACATACACACATGCACACATAGACATTCACATACACACATACACATGTATATACATACACATATGCACACACGTACACATAGACATACATATACACACATACACACATATATACACAAACATACACATAAACATATAGTCATACATATACACACATACATATATACACATATATACACATACACATATAGACATACATATACACACATACACATACACACACAGACACACATACACACATACACATGCACATCAATATACACACACATACACACATACACAAACACACACACAGGGAATGGTCCCAGAAGGTGGCCAGCCCGCTCGGTCAACCGGGTGGAACCCAGGCCACTCCACCCTCAGGGGAAAACGGGCGCCTGGTGAGACTGAGGAGCTCTTTGTGCAAGGGGCAGGGTGGGTGGACAGGAGGGGCTGCTGTTACTCACTAACCAAAGAAATAGAAGGATATTCCCGTTTGGTCAATGGCCCGCCTGTCTGTCCCCTGAGCCCCCGCCTCCTTCTGTGGCCTTTCCAATGCCCTGACCTCATCTGGAGACCGGCAAGGGCTTCCTGTGCGCCTGGCGTGGTCTCGTGTGATCCTCCCTCACCGATGAGGAAACATGCTCAGAGAAGTGACGTAACCTCCTTGGGGTCACACAGCCAGCAGTGGCCAGGGCTCGGGGCAGAAAGGGGAAACCAATGGTCAGGAAGGGGCTAGGGGTGGGAAGGAAGTCAGAGTCACATTGAAAGTGAGGCCCTGTCCCTTCCTCATTCCTGTCCGGCCACTGGGCTGCCAGCTCATGGGATGCAAGGGCACCCGAGGTTGAAGGAGCCCAGGCCAGGACAAGAGCGGCAGCCAGAATAACCCAAATCCCTCCTCAAGTTGGCAGAGCTCTGACCTCAGCAAAGCCCAGGAACAGAGAGGTTAAGCCACTTCCTGCGGTCACAGAGCAGCAACTGGCGGAGCTGGGAGGTAAGCTAAGGTGGCTCAGATGCCAAGGTGGGTGTGCCTAGCGTAGCTTTCCACGCAAGAAGCTAAGCTGGCCACTGGGCTTTTCGTGGACCCAAGGACACCAGTGTCACTCAGATCTGGCTTCCAGCTCCAGCTCTGCCATGAGCCAGCTGGGCATCCCTGGGTAAATTGCTTCCTCTCTGAGTCTCGATTTCCTCAGCTGTAAAATGGGACTCAGCATTCCTGCCCCTGCCCCCCCCGGCAGTGGGGAAGCTGTGACACCATCAAAATGAACATCAGCCCTCACACCTGTAATCTGAGCACTTTGGGAGGCCAAGGCAGGAGGATTACTTGAGCTCTGGAATTCCAGACCAACCTGGGCAACATAGTGAGACCCCTGTCTGAAAAAAACCTTTTTTTTTAATAAGCTGGGTGTGTCCCAACTACTTGGGAGGCTGAAGTAGGAGGATCTCTTGAGCCCAGGAGTTCGAGGCTGCTGTGAGCTATGATCACACCACTGCATTCCAGCCTGAGCGACAGACTGAGACCCTGTCTCTAAAAATAATAAATAAATTAAAAAAGTGAACAACAGGCAATAGATGCTGGTTTTAAACTAAACACTCAAGGTTGTGCTGAAGACTGTCCACAACCTCCCAGCAAGGCAGGCATTACCTTATCCCCATTGTCCAGATGAGGAAACTGAGGCCAAAGGAATAATGGAACTTATTGGAAGCTGGGATTTGAACCTGGGCAGCTGGGCTCCAGCCCTAGTTTTTAAGCATTAAATCAGGAAAGTAAAAAAAGTTGACAGCTCCTGGCACTCAGTCAATGCTCATAAATATTTCATTGCTGAAAACATATCATTATTTGCCCAAATGCAAGTCTAGCTTTGCCCCCAATACCTTCCACCCACCCACCTGGCATGGAGGGGCTCTCTGAGGATGTCTGGGGGATAAGCTGGAAGAAAACATGCCCTGGAATGGGCCTGGGGACAAGGGGAGCTGACACGGGCTGAGGCAGAAGAGCTGTGCTTCAGAGCCCCATCCACGTGCCTTGGGTCATCCCTGCAAAGTGGGATGAGAGTCCCTTTGACACAGGAGGAAATGGAAGCCCAGAGAGGCCAGGTGGCTTCCCTGAGCTCCTCCAGCGGGGAATAGCAGGCCTGTCTTAAACATGCGGATGCAGTTTAAGCCCAGGCCTGTCTGCAATTCAGGCTCTTTGTTTGTTTTGAGACAGGATCTCTCGCTCTGGAGTGCAGTGGCACAATCGCAGTTCACTGCAACCTCTGACTCCTGGGCTTAAGCGATCTTCCCACCTCAGCCTCTCAAGTAGCTGGCACTACAGGTACGTGCTACCACGTTCGGCTAATTTTTGTATTTTTTCTAGAGACGGAGTTTCACCATGTTGCCCAGGCTGGTCTCAAACTCACAGGCTCGACCGATCCACCCGCTTTGGCCTCCCAGAGTGTTGGGATTACAGGTGTGGGCCACTGCACCCGGCCAATTCAGGTTCCTATCTCTGGACTGCAGAGTAGCTCCCCCATGACCCCAGGCACCCCAATGAGGGTCCAGACAAATGGGGACGGGCCACCTTACAGGTGAAGGGATGGATTTGCAATCACACAAATGGGATTCAGGTCCCAGCTCTGCCCCTTCTCAGCTGAGAGAACCCAGGCAAGAGATTTCACCCTCTAGACCTCATTCTGCCCTCTGAAAAATAGAGACAAAAATAGTTTTGTATCCAAACGTGCTGAGGGTGCTTGACGCAGTGCTTGGCACACAGTAAGTGCTCAATAAAGGCTTGCCACCATCATAATAGTTGTTAATGCAACCCAGGGTTGGCTAAAGCCAGACAGAACCTTGTACCCAGAGTTCATAACAGCAGCCACTTATCTCAAGAGATCGGAATTAATCTTTAACAGGTGAATTCTGCTCCAAATGGGCGATGTGGAGCATTCCAGAGGGCCCACTGGCATGAAATAAATGTTATCTTGGCTCCCCAGACCCTATCTGTGACAACAAGAGGAGCTGTTACCTGGGTCCCTATAATTTGGAGAACGGACTGGAGTGTCTTTCCCAAAGTCAAATGGGGGAAACTGAGGCAGACAGCAGAGTCAAGGGCCTGCATGGAGTAGAGACACCCACTTCATGTAGACCCCATCCCCCTAGGAACAGAGGAAGGAACTCAAAGGACTTTGACCATCTCAAAAGTATTTGTTCAGACAACCATGCCATAGATACTGACTGAGCACCTACTATGTGCCAGGCACATGAGGCTCAGTCTTGTGTGTTTCCTTCCCTCCTACATCTCCTTCCAGCTGCCGCTCTCCACTCAGAGCTTGGATGACTTCCCCAGCCTTGGGGCCAGCCTCTCTGTCTGCGCTCCTCCAATCTTTCCCACTCTGCAGCCAGAGGGACCTTTCTAGAACAGACAAACAACCGTGTCACTCCCAGGCAGGACTTCTGGGCCTCTGGGTCTGATTTAGCCCCTGCCTGTCTGATCCCTCACCCTTTCCAGTCACGTCACAAACTCCAGACAAACAGAACTATTTCTCTGCTCTATAAACCCCAGGTGTAGCCACCTGGTAACAGGTAAAAGTCATATCTCTGCTAGTGCCATTCTCTTTGCCTGAATACTCTTTCCTCTACTTCTGCGTTTATTCTTTAACGTGCGGCTCAAACACTACCTTCACCAAGCCGTCGTGGGTCCTTCCTAGGCCAGTCCTCCTACCCTACGGCATTCTCCCCTGACCCCATCCATTCCACAGCATACATTTACTAAGCGTCGGCCATCCATGCACACCTTGCTAGATGCTCACAAGTCAGGTGCGGGAGCTCCTCCCCGGGGGGCCACAAGGGAAAATCCTTCTTGCCTTCACACGCCTCAGGCTACAGCGAAGCTGGGATTGGAAGCGTCTCACTGCTCCAGTGCCCAGCCCAGAGCTGGCACAGGTGAACTTGCAGAGAGCATTTGCTGGAGGAGGGAGTAAGTGGCAGAGGCCCAGTTGGCACCAGATAAGGCAGGAGGAACCTCCACAGCCCCTTCCTCAGATATAAGGTATCTGGGTTTCACCTGGGGAATCCCAGCCATCCTCACAGGAGCTCATGTGAAACATCCCTCCTGGGGGCATCACACCCTTTTTGTTCAGGCAACCATTCCCTGGTTACCTCCATTTCAAAACAGCCCCACCTTGATCTTACAAAGTGAACCACCCTGAACTATGACTGCCATTTGCCATTTGTGTCTGGGACCCCTTCCCCGTGCAATTCACCAATCAAGGTGGGTGTCCAGGCTTTCTGGTTCCCATCATTCTTCAAACAGAATGAACTAGAGAAATGTGGAAATGGCCAATTGACTTTTTTCACCCTCTTTGTTAAGAAAATGTTTGGGGCAACAACAACTGGTTAAACAATGATGGCAGCCAACAGTGGCTGTGCCAGGTTCCTGGAAGGTCATCGGTCCTCACGACAGCCCTGGGGGCTTGCCCTCAGGCACCCCAGTATTACAGAGGAGAGAACACAAAGGCTCAGACAGCTAAGGGACCAGGCCAAGGTCACACAGCAGGGGACTGCAGAGCACACCCCGGGCCCCACACAGGCCCACTCTTAGCCCCGCAGATAACCCAGGCCTGACCTTTCTACCCTTGTTCCCCCAAAAGCCCACCTTGTCACCCTCCTCAGGAGCCCGAGGAGTCCCGACTTACCCTCTGCCCTTGCTCCGGAGCCAAAGTGGCAAAGCTTAAATCCTCAAGCGGTTCTTAGCATCCCAGAACAAAGCTCCCACAGGGTATCTGCCTAACATTTCAGGGGTTCACGGCCCCTCTGCCACCAGCAGAGGCTCTTGTTTTAGAAGCTGAGCCAGAACAGCCACAGGGCCCACCTCTGCCCTGCCACTTCCCAAGCACCCCGGGGGCACCAGGCCCTGTGTGCAGAGCTGGCCCCAGGACAGGCCACCTGGTGTGGTGGGAAGGGCTTTGGGGCTGGATAGCCCCTGGGTTTAAATCCCAATTGTCTAGATCCCCGACCTAAGCCTCAGTTTCCCCATCTGCAAAACAGAGAGGACAGACAGAGGGAACAGCTAGGGCAGGCTGGAGCAGTGGGTGGCTCGATGAATGCATCTGTGGTTGGTGTTTCCAGGCAAGCGGGGAGTGTGGGAGTCTCTCTCTCCCTCACCCCCACCCCCGCTACCCACCCCCAGGAGCCACCCGCCCCCGGGACGTCCTGAGAGTCCAGGGCAGAACTAGAGGTTAAAGATTTTCATGCCTCTTGGAGGAAACAGCCGTCTCTCCGGGACTCAGTAACCAAGAAGAAGCCTTTGGAAGCTCCAGACTCCAAATTCCCTCCGACATGCTCAGGGGCCAAGGGCAAACCTTAGGTCCCCCGAAATCCCTCTTCCAAGTCTCCTAAGGTGGGCTGCAAGGCTCCGGGCCTTTGGTTCCCTGGCTTGGGGTCTCAGGGAACCGAACCGCCCTCCCCCCAGACCTGCTACCCCAGGCCCCACGTTGGTGCCCATTTCACAGGTGATAAAACCGAGGCCCAAAGAGCCGGTGTCCGGCCCAAGGGCACTTAGCTGAGAGGCTGGCGCCTGCGGAACCTCGCGCCTTCCGTCTCCCGCGCCCCTGGCCCGCATTTTGGAGCCTCGGGACCCCCCAGAGCCGGACGGGCCACGGAGATGTCCCCAGGGGCGCGAGGAGACCTCGGCTGAGCCGCCCCTCCCGGGCCCGGGCCCCACTTACCTCCGGGACGGCTGGGCGCCGGCGGCCGGGAGCTCCGCGCTTCCTGAATCCCGGCCGGCCCGCCCGGCGCCCGTCCGCCCGCGGGTCCCTCCTCCGCCGGCTCAGGTTCCAGCCGCGCGCCGCCCCCGGCCAGCTCCCCGCCCACCCGCCGGCCAGCGGACCCCGCCGAGCGCAGGCCCTAGAAGGGGCGGCCCCTGCTCGCACCCCGCCCGCCCAGCGAGGGCCTCCCCTGCGGGGGAGGTGCAGGGCCAGAGCCTCAGTTTCCTCGCCTGGAAAATGGGTGTCGCGATCCCTGGATAGAGCGGCAGACGGTCTTTGGAGAGGGCTCTAGTTGGAATCGGCTCCGATTCGATCTTGCTCCGTGACTTCGGGCCGCCCTGGGACTGTATCCTAGTCTGTTCATGGGCGTCCCGGCCCAGTCCTCCACGTGTTTGCTCATTCATTCATTCAGCAGACAATTTCCTCCGAGGCGTTGAAGGAGGTCCCTACCCTCGGGTATGGCCCATAGAGATGGTTCAGGGGTAAATAAATGTGAGCTGCTCTCCTTGGTCTTCACCCAGTGCTTACTGCGAAGCCTGCCTCGGAGTAGGCCATCAATGTTTTGTTGCTGTTGTTTTTGAGACAGGGTCTCACTCTGTTGCCCAGGCTGGAGTGCGGTGGTGTGATCAGGAATCACTGCAGCCTCAACCACCAGCGTTCAAGCAATCCTCCCGTATCAGCCTCCCTAGTAACTGGGACCACAGACGCCTACCACCGTGCTTGGCTAATTTTATTTAAATTTTTTGCAGAGATAGGGTCTCACTATGTTGCCTAGGCTGGTCTCAAACTCCAGGGCTCAAGCGATCTACCCACCTCGTCCTCCCAAAGTGCTGGGATTAGAGGTGTGAGTCACCGTGCCTGGCTCAATGCGTTTTTGTTTATTTTTTATTATTATTATTTTTGATACATGTTCTCCCTTTGTCACCCAGGTTGAAGTGCAGTGGCACGATCACAGCTCACTACAGCCTCAAACTCCTGGCCTCAAGAGATCCTCCCACCTCAGCCTCCTGAGCAGCTGGGAGTACAGGCATGCGCCCCCACACCCTACTAATTTTTATTTTTTTGTAGAAGGGGGGGTGGGGGAGGGCAGCCGGTCTACAACTCCTGGCCTCAAGTGATCCTCCCACTTCAGTCTCCCAAAGCACTGAGACTATAGGCATGGGCCACCACACCTACCCATGTATTTTCTTTTATCAGATAACAAAGGTGGGCCCCAACACATAGCCATACCCTCTACCCAGCGCTGAGTCCACTTGAATACCTCCACAGGATGGGCAGCTCACTTCCTCCAGGGTGGTTGGAAAGCCTAGCAGGCCCACAGCTTGGCTCTGTGACTCTCTAACCCAGCAGCCCTATGCAAGTCCCTTCACCTTTGTGCCTCAGTGCCTCTACATCCCTCTATAGAGTGGGGCATACAAAAGTCCTCACCTCACAGTCGCAGTGAAGATGCTGGGAGCATCCAGGCTGTGCAGAGCCCTTTTTTTTTTTTTTTTTTTTTTGAGACAGAGTCTTACTCTGTCGCCCAGGCTGGAGTGCAGGGGTGTGATCTCAGCTCACTGCAACCTCTGCCTCCTGAGTTCAAGCGATTCTCCTGCCTCAGCCTCCTGGGGGCTGGGATTACAGGCGTGCGCCACCACGCCAGGCTAATTTTTTGTATTTTTAGTAGAGACAGGGTTTCACCATGTTGGCCAGGCTGGTCTCGAACCCCTGACCTCAGGTGATCCACCCACTTAGGCCTCCCAAAGTGCTGGGATTACAGGTGTGAGCCGCCGTGCCCGGCCCACAGCCATGCCATTTTCATCATTAGTGTTTTCACTAAATTGAGCCGACTCAGGGACTGTGGGGTAGCTCCTTCCTCCTCAGCTTGAAAATAGCAGCATCTCTCCTGAGGTCCAACAGCTGGAAAGTGAAATTTTAGAATTGCTGGGTGGGGAGGCGAAACAGAGAGAGAGAGAGTGTGTGTGTGTGTGTACCCCTGAATAGGAGTGATGTGTTCACCTCCAGCGTGAAACGTTTACAAAGAAACAAACCCTAATAATTAACTCACTGAGCACAGAAGCATAGGGGGTGAGAGGGAGAACAGGCTGTGAGGTAGGGTTTGCTCTACCCATTTTGCAAATGGGAAACTGAGGCTTGGAGAGGAGTGTGGCCTCTCCAAAAGCTTCTCCCTCCATGGTGGGGGTTGGGGTGGGAAAGAGAACCCTCTGAGGGTCCGGAGTAAACAGGCAGATGTCTGGCAGTGGAGAGGAAGGTAAACACAGGGCCCCTCACACCTCCCTGACAGACAGCTATCTGCTGGGGGCCCTCAGGGCTGGGGCTGGGGCTGGGGCTGGGCCAGGTTGAGGGTGGAGGAGTGAGTCTGGGACCCATTTCTGCAGAAAGGCCTGTCTCAATTTAAAGAAAATGGCAAGGGTGATTCCAGCCATAAGGAAGCTGATGTTGGGGACTGGAACTGGAGGAGATGGGGCCAGGGATGGCGACCTCCTCTTCTCTAAGCTCAGAGGGAAGGGGCCTGAGCGCTCAGCATCAGCATCACTAACCCAGCTCTTTCCTGATCCCCATTTCACAGATGGGGCAACTGAGGCCCCCATGCAGGGAAGTGACTCATCTTGGGCTAAGCAGCTGGAGCTTGGCCTCTGCACCAGACACTGGGGTTCAAATCCTGCCCTGCCGCTGATGGGAGAAGGAGCTGTGGTGGGAGCTGTGGGCAAGAGCCTCCCTATCTCTCTGTGCCTCAGTTTCCTCACCTAAAAATGGGTACCAGTGTCCATGAAGCAAGGGAACGTGTTCATGACCACAGGTCTAGCACCTGGCACTTGGTAGGTGCTTTAAAAATACTGGTTGATGGGTCAGGCGAAGTGGCTCATGCCTGTAATCCCAGCACTTCGGGAGGCTGAAGTGGGCAGATCAACTGAGGTCAGGAGTTCGAGACCAACCTGGCCAACATGATGAAACCCCGTCTCCACTAAAAATACAAAAATTAGTTGGGCATGGTGGTGGGCACCTGTAATCCCAGCTACTTGGGAGGCTGAGACAGAATTGCTTGAACCTGGGAGAGGGAGGTTGCAGTGAGCAGAGATCGTGCCACTGCACTCCAGCCTGGGCAACAGAGAGCGACTCCATCTCAAAAAAAAAAAAGTCCTGGTTGATGGAGCTGGGGGAGAGGAGAATGGGAGGTTGCTGTTTGTTGGGCATAGGGTTTCAGTTTTGCAAGATGCAAAGAGTTCTGGAGATGAACGAGCGTCACACAACAATATGAATATACTTTTTAAGTTTAATTTTTAATCTTTTTTTTTATTTTTAGAGAGAGACAGGGTATTGCTCTGTAGCCCAGGCTGTAGTGCAGTTGCCTGATCATAGCTCACTGCAGCCTCAAATTCCTAGGTTCAAGCGATCCTCCTGCCTCAGCCTCCTGAATAGCTGGGACTATAGGTGCGTGTCACCAAGCCTGGCTTTTTAAATTTTATTTTTTGTACAGGTGAGGTCTCGCTATGCTGCACAAGCTGGTCTCAAACTCCCGTGCTCAAGTGATCCTCATAACCTGGCCTCTCAAAACATTGGGATTACAGGCATGAGCCACTGTGCCTAGCCAGAAATAATGTTTCCTCTTAGGGAAGGAAAAACTTTCAAGGCCCTCAGCATTGGCTGTGAGTCATGTGGCAGCCACATGTGGGGTGCAGCCTTGCTCTCCACGTAGCTCCTGGACTGTCCCAGGTGGACTCAGCTACCTCCCCTAAGAAAGGTTCCTGGGCAGCAGCCAAGGGTCTGCATTTACCAAGTGCTTACTGTATGCCAGGTCCAGTGCCAGATGCTGGGGAGAGATTGGTGAGCCAGACAGGTCAGGATCTCAGGGACTTTATACCCAGGGTACCCAGTTATAAAAACAAGACACGTGCACCTCACTTTACAGTTGGCACAGTCCTGATCCTGCCACTAACTCAGTTCATCTTTTGACAGCCTGGAAAGGAGGAATTCTTCCACCATTTTATAGATAATGACACAAAGAGGCCACTTGTCTGAGATCATCCCACAACTGGTAAGATTTGAACCCAAGCCCAGCAGACTCTACAGTGTAGCATGACCAGCAGGAATATTTTCCTGGCCAGGTGCGGTGGCACACACCTGTAATCATAGCATTTGGGGAGGCTAAGGCAGGAGAATCACTTGAGCCCCGGAGGTCAAGGCTGCAGTGAGCTGTGTTCAGGCAGCTACACTCCAGCCTGAGCAACAAAGTGAGACCCTGTCTAGGAAAAAAAGAAAAAAAGAATATGATCTCAAAAAGACAGACCATAAGTGTGGATGAGGAAGTGGAGAAGCTGGAATCTTCGCACACTGCTGGTGGGAATGTGTAATGGAGTGGCTGCTATGGAAAACGGTCTGGCAGTTCCTCCAAATATTAAATCTAGAGTTACTGCCAGGCACGGTGGCTCCCGCCTGTAATCCCAACACTTTGGGAGGTCAAGGCGGAAGGATCACTTGAGGCCAGGAGTTCGAGACCAGCCTGGCCAACACGGTGAAACCCCATCTCTAATTAAAAAAAAAATACAAAAATTAGCCAGGCATGATGGTGGGCACCTGCAATCCCAACTACTCAGGAGGTTGAGGCACAAGAATTGCTTAAGCCCAGGAGGCGGAGGCTGCAGTGAGCTGAGATTGTGCCACTGCACTCCAGCCTGGGCAACAGAGTGAGATCCAGTCTCAAAAAAAAAAAAAATCTAGAGTTCCCATATGACCCAGCAATTCCACCCCAGAAATATAGCCAAGAGAAATGAGAACTTACGTCCATAGAAAAACTTGAATGTTCATAGCAGCATTATTCATAATAGCCAAAAAAAGAAAACGACTCAAATTCTCAATGGATAAACAAACATAGTAAATCCACACAATGGAATACTATTTGGCAATAAAATGAATGGTTACTGAGTCATGCAACAACATGGATGAACCTTGGAAGCAGGATGCTGAGTGGCCAGACACAAAAGGCCGCATATTACATAATTCCATTTATATGAAATGGCCAGAAGAGGCAAATCTATAGAAACAGAAAAGAGCTGAGTGGTTGTCAGGGGCTGGGGGGAAGGGAGGATTTGGGGGGCCAAGGGTAATAGCTAAAGGGTATGGGTTTTCTGTTTCTTTTTCTGTTGCACAGGCTGGAGTGCAGCAGTGCAACCACAGCTCACTGCACCCTCTAACTTCTGGGTTCAAACCATTCTCTCACCTCAACCTCCTGAGTAGCTGGGACTGCAGGCGCATACCACCACACCCAACCAAATAGGATGATGCAAATATTCTAAAATTGACTGGTGATGGTTGCTCATATGTATGACTATACTAAAAACCACTGAAGGCCAGGCACAGTGGCTCATGCCTGTAATCCCAGCACTTTGGGAGGCCAAGGTGGGAGGATCACGAGGTCAGGAGTTCCAGACCAGCCTGGCCAACATGGTGAAACCCCATCTCTACTAAAAATACAAAAATTAGTCGGGCATGGTAATGCGCGCCTGTAATCCCAGCTACTCAGGAGGCTGAGGCAGGAGAATCGCTTGAACCTGGGAGGCAGAGGTTGCAGTGAGCCAAGATCGCATCATTGCACTCCAGCCTGGGCAACACAGTGAGACTCAAAAAAATTTAAAAATTAAATAAATAAATAAAATAAAAACCACTGAAGAGTACACTGTAAGTGGGTGAATTGTATGGTATATGACTATCTTAATAAAGCTGTTGTGAAATTTTCTTTTTAAAAAAAGAAGAAGACAGCCAGGTACAGTGGCTCATGCCTGTCATCCCAGCACTTTGGGAGGCTGAGGCAAGAGAAACGCTTGAGGCCAGGAGTTCAAGAGCAGCCTGGGCAACATAGTGAGAAACCACTTCTACAAAAAAAAAAAAAAAGAAGAAGAAGAGGAGGAGGAGGAAGAAGAAGACATGATCTCTAGGATCAAAACGATTGGGTGTGGCTCTATCATACTTCTAAGCTGTGACCTAGGGCAGGTGACTTTGCCTCTCTGAGCCCTGCTTCTCTCATCTGTAAAATGAGAGCAGTAACTTCCCCTGCCTCTTCAGGTTGTAGGGATTAAACACAATAGGGCTTGTGAGGGCTGGGCAGTACGGGAACACAGTAACTGTTCAATAAATAGTCCCACAATGGGGCCCCGCCTCCTCCAAGACTAACTTCACGTGCCCTCCCACCCAAGCGCTTCCAGCTTCATCCAGTGCTCTCCCGTATGTTCCTTCACATCTCCCTTCCCAGCAACCCTGTGAAGTGGGCATCAGTTTCCCCATTTGATTGTGCCCATTTTACGAATGAGAACTACTGAGTCCAAAAGACAGCAAGCATAGCTCTCCTCCTCACTCCCCAGGCAGAAACTTCTTTCCTCTCCTTCCCCACACTCCCTGCTGTCCTGCCCCTGCTCTCTCCCTTCCTTCATTCCATGTCCCCTCCCCAACCCCGCCCCCTCCCCTTAGCCCAGCTGGGGGTTGGTTTAGGCCAAGAGTTAATGTCGGGGTCCCTGGGGGCCTGGAGTGGGTCTCTGAGGTATGGATGTAGCCAAGGCCACCATGTGGGGTTGGACCCCTGCAAATCCCAGCCTCTCAGCCCCTCTTCCCTCCTCCCCATCATCTTCATCTCATCCACCCCTCCCGTGGGTGGGTCTTCTCCCCTTTTTGCAGACCGACAAACTGAGGCTCCACACACAGTGAAAGCCGTTTACCCGAGGAGATAGATACCTGCCAATGGTGCCATCAGGATTCAAATCCAGGATATTCTGAATTCCAACTGCACCTTTCAGCCACTAAGCAACTGCTTCCCACTGTCCTGTGTGCCTCAGGACCCTCACCACCCTGTTCACACCCCCTAGGATGAGATCAGGGATAGGCATGGGGTGGGAGATATGGAGAGACATTCTGGTCTGCCTTCTTTGCTCTTTCCCCAGTGAATGCCACACAGGGGCTCAAATCATGACAAAAAGAAGGAAAAACACAGGAAACTAGGGAGGAAAGGGCAGGGGAAGCACCAGGGCTAACAAGTATGCATTTATGCACTGCTTGCTGTGTGCCAGAGGCACTGTGTAGGGCTCTGCCTTCATGAGCTCCATCCAGCTGCACAAGAGGAAGCACGCCCAGAGAGGTGAAGGAACCTCCCCATGGTCACACAGCAGGGAGGAGGCAGGGTCTGATGGTCTCCCAGGTTCCCCATGAAATCACATCTCCCCCCATTTACCAAGAAGCCACAGAGACTGGACACAAAGAGGCTGCAGACAATCCGTGGCTCTGTCCACCCTGGTCCCGAGAATAGCAAGCTTTTGTCCCAGACACCGGGGCCCCACCCTGCCAGGGACTTTCAATGAGGCTCTTCTGGAATTCTCTCTGGGCCAGAAACCTGAGGCCAGGTGGGGAGGAAGCTCATCTCAGATGACCGTTGCCAAGGGCACAGCTACTCTCAGCTGCCCAGCCACTGGCTGTGATTCCATTCCTCTGGGCAGCCGGGCGTGGTGGCCTGTGGGTAGGGCCAGTCACAGCTGGCCACGGGCACTTCAAAGATAGCCTCCATCTGAAGGCGATGGCACAGGCAGGGATGGGAGTGTCTAGGCCTTGGTCCCAGGGAAGGCAGGCTGATTTAGGACTTCCAAGCTGGGGTCCCTGGGTGGGCAACTGGGAGTCCATGGAGGTCCTAGAACAGGGAGTAAAATTGCGAGGGGGTGAGGGAGCACCTTCTAGAGAGAGGAGCATGACTTTCAGAGGCCTGGGACACCCTCCCTACTCCGTGCCCCCAACGAAGTAAAGCACACTTTGTGTGAGGAAGTCTCACTTTACCCAGCCAGGAAGGAGCAGAGGTTGGAATGGGGCAGGGGAGGGGACAGCCTCTCTTCCGAGTCCCCCAAAGGGACCCCTAGAAATAGATCCTGGCTAACAGCTTGCAACCTGTAAACTGGCTCTGTCGCCCCCTACTCACAGGAGCGATGACTTCCCCTGTTCTTAGACCAAAAACCACACTCACGCTGGCCTCAGCACCTGTAGGTTTCATCCCCCACTGCCACCCTCTCTTGTTCTCCAGGCTCTGGCCACCTTGGCCTCCCTCTGTCCTTGGTGCATGTTGCTTTCTCTCCTGCCCCGGGGCCTTTGCACTAGCTATGCCCCTTCAGATCCCAGCTGAAATGTCACCTCCTCAGAGAGCTCTGCCCACCCGGACTCCAATCTAAATCAGGGGTCTGTAGTCATTTCCATCACATGACCGCTTTTGCTGTCCTCCACTGCTCATTTCCCTCTCTGGATTCATTGCACACTGGACCTTGTTGTACCCCTGGGGAATAGAGACCTTATCTGTCGGCCGGGCGCCCCCGGTGGCTTACGCCTATAATCCCAGCACCTTGGGAGGACGAGGCAGGTGGATCACCTGAGATCAGGAGTTCAAGACCAGCCTGACCAATATGGTGAAACCCCATCTCTACCAAAAATACAAAAATTAGCCGGGCATGCTGGCACACGCCTGTAATCCCAGCTACTCGGGAGGCTGAGATAGGAGATTTGCTTTAACCTGGGAGGCGGAAGTTACAGCGAGCCGAGATCATGCCACTGCACTCCAGCCTGGGCAACAGAGCGAGACTCTGTCTGGAAAAAAAAAAAAAAAAAAAAGAGAGAGAGAGAGAGAGACCTTATCTGTCTTCTTGCAAGATCCCCTGAGCCGAGTTCAGAGCGTTGAACATAGTAAGTGCTCAGCAAACAGGGGTTGAATGACTATCCCTTCCAAACAATCTTCTCTGGGTCAGATCAAGGACTGATTAAGGGTTCATCATCTTCACAGCTGCCCTTTATGCAGCACCCCCTGGCAGGAGACGCTGTGCTAAGTGTATTTGTATTTGTGGCCCCATTCCTTGTCAGAAGCAGAGTGTAGATTTTACTGAACTTATAAATACAAACCGGGAGCTGGATACAGTGGTAAAAGGTATCCATTGGCTGGGTGCAGTGGCTCATGCCTGTAATCTCAGCACTTTGGGAGGCCAAGGCAGGTGGATCACCTGAGGTTGGGAGGTGGAGACCAGCCTGACCAACATGGAGAAACCCTGTCTCTACTAAAAATACAAAATTAGCTGGGCGTGGTGGCGCACTCCTGTAATCCCAGCTACTCGGGAGGCTGAGGCAGGAGAATCGCTTGAACCTGGAAGGCAGAGGTTGCGGTGAGCCAAGATCACGCCATTGCACTTCTCCAGCCTGGGCAACAAGGGAGAAACTCCGTCTCAAGAAAAAAAAGGTATCCATTGTAGATTGTCAGAGCTGGGCAGGAACTTTGAACTATCTAATCCCAATTTTGTTTTATTTTTATTTATTTATTTTTAAATTTATATATATATATATTTTTCAATAGCTTTTGGGGAACAAGTGGTTTTTGGTTACACGGATGAATTGTATAGCAGCGAAGTCTGAAATTTTAGTGTTCCTGTTACCAGAGTAGTGTACATTGTTTTTACTTATTTTTTTATTGACAGGAAATATTTTACATATTTATGAGGTACAAGTGAGTGTTACGTGTACAGAATGTGTTATGATCAGGTCAGGGTATTTGGGGTATCCATCACTCGTATTTATCATTTCTGTGAGTAGGTAACATTTCAAGTCCTCCCTGCTAGCTACTTTGAAATATACAAGCCGGGTGCGGTGGCTCCCGCTTATAACCCCAGCACTTTGAGGGGCTGGGGTGGGCAGACCACTTGAGGTCAGGAGTTCGAGACCAGCCTGGCCAACCTGATGAAACCTCCGTCTCTACAAAAAAATACAAAAATTAGGTCCAGGCACAGTGGCTTATGCCTGTAATCCCAGCACTTTGGGAGGCCGAGGCGGATGGATCACTTGAGGTCAGGAGTTCGAGACCAGCCTGGCTAACATGGGGAAACTCCATCTCTACTAAAAATACAAAAACATTACCTGGGCGTGGTGGCACATGCCTGTAGTCCCAGCTACTCAGGAGGCTGAGGCAGGAGAATCACTGGAACTCAGGAGGCGGAGGTTGTAGTAAGTCAAGATCGTGCCATTGCCCTCCAGCCTGGGAGACAGAGCGAGACTCCATTTCCAACAACTACAATGACAACAACAAAAATTAGCTGGACGTGGTGATGCATGCCTGTAATCCCAGCTACTTGGGAGGCTGAGGCAGGAGGATGGCTTGAGCCTGGGAGATGAAGGCTGCAGTGAGCTAAGATTGGGCCACTGCACTCCAACCTGCGTGATGGAGACAGACATTGTTTCAAAAAAATAAAAAAGAGAAAGAAATATACAATACATTTTTGCTAACTATAGTAGTCACTCTACTCTGCTATGGAATATTGGGGCTTATTTCTCTACCTAACTATATGTTTGTACCCATCAACCAACCTCTTTATCCCGCTCTCCCTCTATCACACCCTTCCCAGCCTCTGGTATCTATCATTCAAGTCTCAAAAAAAACTTTTGTTTTTTTTAGATGGAGTCTAGCTCTGTCCCCCAGGCTGGAGTTCAGTGGCGTGATCTCGGCTCACTGAAATCTCTACCTCTTGGGTTCACGTAATTCTCCTGCCTCAGCCTCCCAAGTAGCTGGGATTGCAGGTGTGCACCACCACACCCAGCTAATTTTTATATGTTTAGTAGAGACAGGGTTTCACCATGTTAGCCAGGCTGGTCTCGAACTCTGACCTCAAGTGATCCGCCCACCTCGGCCTCTCAAAGTGCTGGGATTACACACGTGAGCCACCATGCCTGGGTTATCATTCTATTCTCTATCTCCACGAGATCTTTTTTTTTTTAAACTCCCACAAATGAGTGAGAACATGCAATATTTGTCTTTCTGTGCCTGCCTTATTTCACTTAACAAAATGACCTCCACTGCCAGCCATGTTGGCTACTAATGACATGATTTCATTCTTTCGTAAGGCCAAATAGTATTCCATTGTCTGTATATACCACATTTTCTTTCTCCACTGTCCATCAGTGGGCATTTAGGTTGCTAATCCCAATTTTAAAGATGAAACTGAGACCCAGAGGACAGAAGAGGCTTTCCCAGAGTCATACAGCGGATCAGGGCAGAGTGAGAGTTGAGAATGCACAACATTTTCTGGTGTTCCTTGTTGATGTGTTGAGAAGGGCCCTACTGTATCTTCAAGTACAAGGAGTAGGCCAGGAGTGGTAGCTCACGCCTGTAATCCCAACACTTTGGGAGACTGAGGTGGGCAGATCATGTGAAGTCAGGAGTTCAAGACCAGCCTGGCCAACATGGTAAAACCCTGTCTCTACTAAAAAAAAAAATACAAAAATTAGCTGGGCCTGGTGGCATATGCCTGTAGTCCTGGCTATTCTGGAGGCTGAGACAGGAGAATCACTTGAACCCAGGAGGCAGAGGGTGCAGTGAGCCGAAATCATGCCACTGCACTCCAGCCTGGGGCAGAGAGCAAGACTCCATCTCAAAACAAACAAACAAGAACAAGGAGTAGGTGAAAATGATCCGGTTTAACTAACTGCATTAAGAACCAGTTGTCCTTTCAGGAGCCTTTGGCAGGCTGTAGCATCATAATTAATAAAAATATTAACACAATCCATTTATTGAATATCTTCTATGTGTCAGGTATTTTACACGCCTTATTTCATGTAATACTGCAAGGTAGAGATGTTTCTGTCCCATTTCACAGATGCAGAAACTGAGGCTCAGAGAGGGGAACTGACACTTGTCCTGGGCACACAACTTCAAAGTTTCAGAACCTGGACGTGAACCCAAGAATTGTTAGGTGGTGGTGGTGCTGGTGGCAGTAGTAGCAGTGAAAATAACAGGACACACCTAATGACCCTCCACACTGAGGCAGGTGTGAACTCAGGGCCCCAAGACACCTGCTGGAGGAGCTGCAAACTTTCCCAACAGTGTGCAAGTGAGGCTTCTCACTTAGCCCTTAGGAAACAGCCCAAGCACGGTAGGAGGACAAGTTCTCCTGCCCCTCCTGCCCTCCCTCCGTTCCACCCACTTTGGGAGCGGGCAGGAGCCTGGTGGGGTGTGGGGAGGCGCAGGGCCTGGCGGGGCCTCCCAGCTCTGCCTCTGCGGCACAATGGGGACAGCGCCGCCTACCGGGCCCGTGGGAGCTGCAGGGGCTCAAGCGCAGGCGCTCAATGCGCAGGCGCAGGGCTGTGGGGCCGGCGTGAACCCGGGAACCCATCCACCAACCAGCAAAACTGAAGGGTCGTGTCCCCATATAACCTCCTGCAAACGACGGTAATTGGGTCAACATTGAACGATTACGCAGATAAGCGCCTGCCCGGGCAGCTTCATTGACTCGGTGAGCTAGAAACTGTTGGTATTCCCATTGTATGGGTGAGGAAACTGAGGCTCAGAGGGGTGAAGTGAGCTGTCCAAGTCTACTTCCCTAATAGACAGCCGACCCAGGACTCCAGTATTCGATCTCATCAGCCTACGCCCCACATCACGTAAATATATCTTTGCAGTTTTATTGAACACCTGAACACCTACTAAGGCAGCTTACTATGCTCCAAACATTGTTCTAATTACCTTACAAATGGTAACATTTAATTGAAGCCTCACAACAAGACCTGTGTGTTACGGATAAGGAAACTAAAACTCTGAAAGGTGAAGTTGTAACCTAGTCCAAACTCCTTCTGCTCCCTGCATGACAGCCACTCTCAGTCGAGAGGCCAGGAGTTGGAGCAAGGAAAGCGACTTTATTTTGGAGAGCCAGCAAACCTAAATGGCCTAAATGTTCTAAAGAGCCCTCTTAGAATTATATGGTCTTGGGCCCGGCGTGGTGGCTCATGCCTGTAATCCCAGCACTTTGGGAGGCCGAGGCGGGTGGATCACCTGAGGTCAGGAGTTCGAGACCAGCCTGGCCAACATGGTGAAACCCTGTCTGTACTGAAAATACAAAAGGTAGCTGGGTGTGGTGGCGGGCACCTGTAATCCCAGCTACCTGTAATCCCAACTCGGGAGGTTGAGGTACTAGAATTGCTTGAACCCAGGAGGTGGAGGCTGCCGTGAGCCGAGATCACACCACTGCACTCTAGCCTGGGCAACAGAGCAAGACTCCTTTTCAAAAAAAAAAAATTAGCCAGGCTTGGTGGTGCATGCCTGTATTACCAGCTGCTCGGGAGGCTGAGGCAGAAGGATCCCTTGAACCCAGGAGTTTGAAGCTGCAGTGAGCTATGATTGCACCACTGCGTTCCAGCCTAGGTGACAAAGCAAGACCCTGTCTTTAAAAAGACAAAAGTTGTCCCTCCCTCTCCCTCTCCCTCCTCCCTCTCCCTCTCCCTCTCCCTCCTCCCTCTCCCTCTCCCTCTCCCTCTCCCTTTCCCTCTCCCCTTTCCACGGTCTCCCTCTCCCTCTCCCCTTTCCATGGTCTCCCTCTCATGCCGAGCCAAAGCTGGACTGTGCTGCTGCCAACTCGGCTCACTGCAACCTCCCTGCCTGATTCTCCTGCCTCAGCCTGCCCAGTGCCTGCGATTGCAGGCGTGCGCCGCCACGCCTGACTGGTTTTCGAATTTTTTTGGTGGAGACGGGGTTTCGCTGTGTTGGCCAGGCTGGTCTCCAGCTCCTAACCGCCAGTGATCCGCCAGCCTCGGCCTCCCAGGGTGCCGGGATTGCAGACGGAGTCTCCTTAACTCAGTGCTCAATGGCGCCCAGGCTGGAGTGCAGTGGAGTGATCTCGGCTCGCTACAACCTCCACCTCCCAGCTGCCTGCCTTGGCCCCCCAAAGTGCGGAGATTGCAGCCTCTGCCCGGCCGGCACCCCGTCAGGGAAGTGAGGAGCGTCTCTGCCTGGCCGCCCATCGTCTGGGATGTGAGGAGCCCCTCTGCCTGGCTGCCCAGTCTGGAAAGTGAGGAGCGTCTCTGCCTCGCCGCCATCCCACCTGGGAAGTGGAGGAGCGCCTCTTCCCGGCCGCCATCCCATCTAGGAAGTGAGGAGCGTCTCTGCCCGGCCGCCCATCATCTGAGATGTGGGGAGCGCCTCTGCCCCGCCGCCCCGTCTGGGATGTGAGGAGCGCCTCGGCCCGGCCGTGACCCCGTCTGGGAGGTGAGGAGCATCTCTGCCCGGCCGCCCCGTCTGAGAAATGAGGAGACCCTCCGCCTGGCAACCGCCCCGTCTGAGAAGTGAGGAGCCCCTCCGCCCGGCTGCCACCCCGTCTGGGAAGTGAGGAGCGTCTCCGCCCGGCAGCCACCCCGTCTGGGAGGGAGGTGGGGGTCAGCCCCCCACCCGGCCAGCCGCCCCGTCCGGGAGGGAGGTGGGGGGGTCAGCCCCCCGCCCGGCCAGCTGCCCCGTCCGGGAGGTGAGGGGCGCCTCTGCCCGGCCGCCCCTACTGGGAAGTGAGGAGCCCCTCTGCCCGGCCAGCCGCCCCGTCCGGGAGGTGTACCCAGCAGCTCATTGAGAACGGGCCATGATGACAGTGGCGGTTTTGTGGAATAGAAAAGGGGGCAAGGTGGGGAAAAGATTGAGAAATCGGAAGGTTGCTGTGTCTGTGTAGAAAGAAGTAGACATGGGAGACTTTTCATTTTGTTCTGTACTAAGAAAAATTCTTCTGCCTTGGGATCCTGTTGATCTATGACCTTACCCCCAACCCTGTGCTCTCTGAAACATGTGCTGTGTCCACTCAGGGTTAAATGGATTAAGGGCGGTGCAAGATGTGCTTTGTTAAACAGATGATTGAAGGCAGCATGCTCGTTAAGAGTCATCACCACTCCCCAATCTCAAGTACCCAGGGACACAAACACTCTGCCTAGGAAAACCAGAGACCTTTGTTCACTTGTTTGTCTGCTGACCTTCCCTCCACTACTGTCCTATGACCCTGCCAAATCCCCCTCTGCGAGAAACACCCAAGAATGATCAATTACAAAAAAAAAAAAAGACAAAAGTTCTTCTGCTGTTTGTCACAAAGTGAATTTCAGTTCCTTGTCTATAATAGTGATGTATTACAATGGGTTTGACATGTTGCATTGTAATGGGCTCAGTGAGTTTTAATTGAATGAATCAACAAGTCAATGTCAACCCTCGTCAAACATTTGAGCTAATTTGGGTTTCTGTACGGTTAACCTGGGTCAGATGAGGCAGCACCCCATCAGTGGGAACGCTCTGGCAGGAGGTGTGCTGAAAATAGGCTCACTGTCAGCTGGCACACAAGTGAACACGGCTGAGGGGAGATCTGGAGTTGGACATGAAACTTCTGTGGCCCCATATCTGGCTGGGTTACCCTGGGCAAGTCTCTTTGCCACACCCTTGGGGTTCAATTTCCTTCTCTGATAAACGGGGCTACTGAGGTCCACGTCTCAGGTGGTTGTGAAATGATTTGTGTAGAGCACTTTTGCAGGGCCCGTTATATAGTGATCAATGTGTGTTGTTTCCTCCCTGCCCCAGATGGAACTCAGTCCCACTTTGACAAGGATGAAATGGGAAGGGCATAGATGCCTTTCTGGCTTTTGTCTCTGGGGTAGAAAACCCAAAATGTTCCCAGGGTCCCCGCAGGTACTAGGAACGGGGGATGGGCTGGGAAAATCCCTGCCTTCCACAAAAAAATTGCCCTCTCGGTCTCACCATATTATGTTAGAGGCATAAAGAAAAGATCTTTTTGAGACGGAGTCTTGCTCTGTCACCCAGGCTAGAGTGCAGTGGCGCTATCTCGGCTGACTGCCAGCTCCGCCTCCCGGGTTAATGCCATTCTCCTGCCTCAGCCTCCTGACTAGCTGGGACTACGGGTGCCCGCCACCACGTCTGGCTAATTTTTTGTATTTTTAGTAGAGACGGGGTTTCACCCTGTTAGCCAGGATGGTCTCGATCTCCTGACCTTGTGATCCGCCCGCCTCAGCCTCCCAAAGTGCTGGGATTACAGGCATGAGCCACCACGCCCGACCAAGAAAACATCATTTTAAGGCCGAACGCAGTGGCTCATGCCTGTAATCCTTGCACTTTGGGAGGCCGAGGCAGACGGATCACTTGAGGTCAGGAGTTTGAGACCAGCCTGGCTGACATGGTGAAACCCCATCTCTACTAAAAATACAAAAATATTAGCTGGGGTGGTGGTGCGCACCTGTAATCCCAGCTACTCTCCTGCTGAGGTAAGAGAATCACTGGAACTCGAGAGGCAGAGGTTGCAGTGAGTCAAGATTGTGCCACTGCACTCCACCCTGGGAGATAGAGCGAGATTCCGTCTCCAAAAACAACAACAACAACAATTTTTTTTTAAATTTAAAAAATTAGCCGGACATGGTGGCGGGGGCCTGTAATCCCAGCTACTCAGGAAGCTGAGGCAGGAGAATTGCTTGAACACAGGAGGTGGAGGCTGCAGTGAGCCGAGACTGCACCAATGTACTCCAGCCTGGGTGACAGAGCTAGACTCTGTCTCAAAAAAAAAAACACTTTAAAAAGGAGAGACAAAATTCTGTATTTCTAAGAAATCCAAAGGAAAAAAACCCTAAAAAGCATTTAGAGCTTAGAATGAACAGTAACATCCCTAATCTGAGGACTATTAAAAAATATAATAAAACTGGCCGGGCACGGTGGCTCACACCTGTAATCCCAGCACTTTGGGAGGCCGAGGTGGGCGGATCACAAAGTTAGGAGTTCAAGACCAGCCTGGCCAACATGGTGAAACCCCGTCTGTACTAAAAAATATGAAAATTAGCTGGGCATGGTGGCAGGCGCCTGTAATCCCAGCTACTCGGGAGGCTGAGGCAAAGAACTGCTTGAACCCGGGAGGTGAAGGTTGCAGTGAGCCAAGATCGCGCCACTGCACTCTAGCCTGGGCAACAGAGAGAGACTCCTTCAAAAAAAAAAAAAGAAAGGAAGGCAGGCAGGAAGAGAAAGAGAAAATATAATAAAATCACGGACAGGAAAAAACTTATTTCAGGCTTCCATCTCTTGACCACGTTAGAGGGAGCTTTCCAAACTGGGTATCTGCATATACCTGGGTATATGCAGTTGCACACAAGAGTCTTCAAGGTGTCCATAATTTTCAGGGTCAAGTTCAAATCTCTTAATGGTGCAATGTGACACACACATACACAGCCTGCTCTGGGTCAAGCCACCAGGTCTTTGCCTGTGCCTTGAAGTGTCCCCTGACCCTCCTCTTCTACTAGGCTTCCCTACCCCCGAATTTCCACAGAGGCTTGGTGCACACCCCAGTTCCCTAAGATACATCCCAGGACGCTGCCTCTCCTCTGAGGCTCCAGGTTCCCTCTGGGAACTGACCACTATTTCATCATTATTGATTTACCGATCCATCTTGCCCACTAGATTATAAGCTCGATAGGAGCAGGAACAAAATAAAATAAATATTTCCCTCTAAATTTAACCCTAGAATAAGAAAAAACAACAGCCCATGAAAAAGTGCAAACTGGTCCGGGGTGGGGAGGCAACAGGGATGGGTGGAGACTAAGGCAAAGTGGAGAACTGATTCCCCTTTCCCTTGCCCTGCCCAGCCAAGGGGGCAGTCATCTCTCAGCTCCCACCAGGCAGCCTGGTTTTTCAAAAGAAGCTAGAAACCCAAGGTTCTTTTCTTTTTTTAATTATAAGTTACATAGGTATACACGTGCCATGGTAGTTTGCTGCACCTATCAACCCGTCATCTAGGTTTTAAGCCCTGTATGCATTAGGTATTTGTCCTAATGCTCTCCTTCCCCTTACCCACCACCCCTGACAGGCCCCAATGTGTGTTGTTCCCCTTCCTGTGTCCATGTGTTCTCATTGTTCAACTCCCACTTATGAGTGACAACATGCAGTGTTTGGTTTTCTGTTCCTGTGTTAGTTTGCTGAGAATGGTGGCTTCCAGCTTTATCCATGTCCCTGCAAAGGACATGAACTCATTCTTTTTTTATGGCTACAGAAACCCAAGATTTTTTTTTTTTTTTTTTTTTTGAGATGGAGTCTCGCTCTTATCAGCCAGGCTGGAGTGCAATGGTGCGATCTTGGCTCAGTGCAAGCTCTGCCTCCCGGTTCCAAGCAATTCTCCTGCCTCAGCCTCTGAAGTAGCTGGGATTACAGGCACCCGCCACCACGCCTGGCTAATTTTTGTATTTTTAGTAGAGATGGGGTTTTACCATGTTGGCCAGGCTGGTCTCGAACTCCTGACATCAAGTGATCCACCCACCTCGGCCTCCCAAAATGCTGGGATTACAGAAGTGAGCCACGGCACCCTGCCGAAACCCAAGATTCTTATGTGAAATTCCTGTTTCTCCATGCAGCAACCAGTTCTGTTTTTTAAGACCATGGAGGCCAGGCCTGGTGCGGTGGCTCATGCCTGTAATCCCAACCCTTTGGGAGGCTGAGGCAAGAGGATTGCTTGAGGCCAGGAGATTGAGACCAGCCTGGGCAACATAGCAAGACCCCAATCTCTACAAAAACATTTAAAAATAATAAATAAATAAAATTTTAAAACCATGGAGGCCAGAAAATACATTCTTGGTAGGATTTGTAAGGGTCCCCAGTTGTAACTTCTGATGCAGGAAAGAAAAAAAAAATCAAGAACCAATACAGTGCACAGATGTGATTCCAAAATAGAGATTTATTTATTAAGGATTATTTAGTTTCTGCATAAAAATCTCCAATTGTTCCTCATTGGGTTTTTTCTTTTAAAACACACATCAACTCTTTTGGGGTTGCTTTGTTTGCCCCAGCACTTTAAAAAATACAGCTCTTTTTAGCGCCAGGAAGAACAGTTAAGGTTAAGGCAGTGAGGCGTTTTCTTGGATCTTAGCAGCTGAAGGGTTCATCTCTCCCCGTCAAGAGAATACACACGGTAGGTAGTTTCTTAGGTTGGAAAATCTGTCCCTGAAGGAAATAATTCTGCAGAAGAATGCAAACGGAGTCATCTATGGTCAATTGTTTGTGCCCTATAGCTTTGAAAGAAACGCCTCTTGGTCATCAAGGGCTTGCTGGTTGGTTTCAGCTGTAAAACAACAACAACAACAACAACAAAAAACAACCAGAAAAAAGAAAACAAACAAAAAAATCTGTCTAGTGAGACAGAAAGAGCAGGGTTTATAATAGTGCTGTGAGGCTGGGCTGTGCAAACCACATGAGAATACACACCAGTTTGCTTTTTAAAAAAATCCCACATAGGGGCCCTGCATAATTTTAAATCAAACTCTTTATAGTCCTTAAAATAACAATACAGCGAGAGCCTCATAAGGTCACGTGCTTTTTTCCTTTTTTTTTTTTTTTTTTTTTGAGACAGAGTTTCGCTTTTGTTGCCCAGGCTGGAATGCAGTGGCGCGATCTCGGCTACTGTAACCTCCACCTCCCAGGTTCTAGCGATTCTCCTGCCTCAGCCTCCCAAGAAGATGGGATTACAGGCGTGCGCTACCATGCCTGGCTAATTCTATATTTTTAGTAGAGATAGGGTTTCACCATGTTGGTCAGGCTGATCTCAAACCCTGACCTCAAGTGATCCACCCACCTCTTTTTTTTTTTGAGACAGAGTTTCGCTCTTGTTGCCCAGGCTGGAGTGCAATGGTGCGATCTCAGCTCACTGCAACCTCCACCTCCCGGGTTCAAGTGATTCTCCTGCCTCAGCCTCCTGAGTAGCTGGAACTACAGGCGTGCGCCACCATGCCCAGCTAATTTTTTATATTTTTAGTAGCAATGGGGTTTCACCATGTTGGCCAGGCTGGTCTCAAACTCCCGACCTCAGGTGATCCACCTGCCTCAGCCTCCCAAAGTGCTGGGATTACAGGCATGAGCCACGGCGCCCAGCCATCTTGTGCTTATTTTTAAAGCGAGGTGGATGACACCATTCCCCCAGAGCTGTGTTCCTCATTGGCAACAAAACAAAACCAAAAAACCCTAGGACTTGACTCATTAGAAGTGTTAATCAATTTTTACCACGCTGAAATGAAGGTATAAAGTCAGTCTGTGCTGTCATGAAATTCCAAGGAGATTTGGAAGTAAGATCATTATTTACTGGTCCTTTAGAATAGACCAAAAAAAAAAAAAAAAGACTTAAAAAACGAGGGCTGTCCCCTGCAGACTCTGGTAGGACCCTGGGCTGCTCTGGGGGACGCAGGCCAGGGGCAGCTCACCGACTTGATTCACAGTGATTCTGGTTTGCCTGTTTCTCCATGTGGCCACGAGTCGGGGACGTGTCCAGCAGTGGGCATGCTTACACCTTGTAGTTAAGCTCAGCGTTCATCTGGGTGTACATCTCATAGATGACATCGATGGTCGCTGTGTAGTTGACTAGGAAGAGGCGGATCTTCTCCAGGCACTCCTCCTCCGTCACATTCTGCCCCTTGGAGAGCGCTTTCAGGAAGTCAGACTTATAGGGTGCTGCGTACAGTGCTGCCTTGAGACAGGCAAGAAGGGAGGTAGGCACAGCGTTAGCGGGGGCTGAGGAGCCAGGCCAGCAGGCCAGGGTTCTGGGAGGGGTCTTCCCTGGGTCTGTGCTGGACAGGGGGTTGTGCTATTTGAGGTGTTGGAAGGGAAAGGAAAAGGGAGGTGTATTTTGAGCGACAGCAGGAAGGACATCAGCTTTCGGGACAGACAAGCCTAGATGCAAATGCCAGTCTGGGCCATCAACTAGCTGTGAGCCTGAGCAAGTCAGTTAGCCTCTCTGAGCTTCAGTTTCCTCATCTGCAAAATGGGGATAATGGCTGCCACCTAATCGGGTTGCTTTTATAAGGATTAGGGGGCTTGTACAAAGTGCTCAGCACAGCACCAGGCATACAGTAGGCACTCAGCACAACACCAGGCACACAGTAGGTGTTCAGCATGGGTGAGTCTCTTCCCTCTGGGTTCCCTGCTCCAGAAAAGGTGAACTGCTCCTTCGGAAAACCCACTTTCTGAGTTGGAGAGACGACTGCTAAATATGCTGTGGTCTCTCTTTTGTCCTTAGGGGGGCGATACTTCCCTAAATTTCAGAGCTGCTCTCATACTTGAAAAGTACAGAGAATTCAAAATTCACAGAATTTCAGAGCCAGAAGAAAAAAGGTACAACTAGATAAAAAGCTTAGGCTAGCCAAGCGCGGTGGCTCATGCCTGTAATCCCAGCACTTTGGGAGGCCGAGGTGGGCAGATCACAAGATCAGGAGTTCGAGACCAGCCTGGCCAATATGATAAAACTCCATCTCTACTAAAAATACAAAAATTAGCCAGGTGTGGTGGCTGGCATCTGTAGTCCCAGCTACTCGGGAGGCTGAGGCAGGAGAATTGCTTGAACCCGGGAGGCAGAGGTTGCAGTGAGCTGAGATCACGCCACTGCACTGCAGCCTGGGTGACAGAGCGAGACTCCGTTTCAAAAAAAAAAAAAAAAAAAGTTTAGGCCATGAGTTTGATAGGATGAGGAAAGTATAAATATTATTTTTAAAATTTTTTTAGACATAATCTCACTCTGTCCTCCAGGCTGGAGTCAGTGGCGTGATCTTGGTTCACTGCAACCTCCGCTTACTGGGTTCAAGTGATTCTCCTGCCTCAACCTCCCGAGTAGCTGGGACTACAGGTGCCCGCCACCATGCCCAGCTAATTTTTTGTATTTTTAGTAGAGATGGTGTTTTACTATATTGGCCAGGCTGATCTCCAACCTGACCTCAGGTGATCCACCTGCCTTGGCCTCCCAAAGTGCTGGGATTACAGGCATGAGCCACCGCGCCTGGCCAAATATTATTCTTTCATAATAAAAGCAGTAATAGCTAGGGTGGTGGCTCACACCTGTAATCCCAGCACTTTGGGAGGCCGAGGTGGGAGGATTGCTTTAAGCTCAGGAGTTCGAGACCAGCCTGGGCAACATGGTGAAATCTCGTCTCTACAAAAAATACAAAAATTAGCTAGGTGTTGGTGGCTCGCACCTGTAGTCCCAGCTACTCAAGACACTGAGGCTAGAGAATCGCTTGAGCCTGGGAAGTGGAGGTTGCGGTAAGCTAAGACTGTGCCACTGCACTCCAGCCTGGGCAACAGCGACAGAATGATACCCTGTCTCAAAAAAAAAAAAAAAAAAAAGTAATAGCTTTGATGTACTGAGTGTAAACCATGTGAACCATGTGTCAAGCACTTTATAGTGATTAATTCATTTAATTGTCACAATGACTCTGAGTAGTGCCTATTTTATACCCATTTGAAAGATGATATTGAGGCTCAGGGAGGTAGGATCACAGCCCCCCATTTCTGTGTTGTGTGACCTTGTCTGAGCGTCACTGTCCTCATCTGGGAAATGGAAGTGAGAACAGTGCCCACCTTGTGGTGCATCTGTGAAGATTACAATTCATGGGCAGCTGCCCTGGGCCAGGTACACAGGACACACTGTTACTACTGACGTGGTGGTTTGAGGATTTGTAGGGGCAATGCACTGTGGAGCTCTCGAGGGGCCCATGGGAATGGGCCCTGTCTACAGCTCTTCCGGGGTGGATGGCCCAGGGGCTGCCACGCATCTCACCCTATGACCAGCTCTTCCTCTCTGGAACCATACTGGCTTCTGCCCCAGCCTGCTTGCAGACTGTACCCCACAGGAACATTGAACAGGGCCCGTCAGCCCCTCGTTCTCATGGCCGCCAGGGTGGGCAGGCAGAGGGAGCTGCAGCAGAAAGGGTGGCCAGAACAGGCCGGGCAGGAACACGTGGGTGAGATGAGGGCAGCAAGCAGCAGGTGAAGGGCATGGCGCAGGGCAGCCGGAGGGCCTTCGCACGTCTCCTGAGCAGGGCTCTCTGCCTGGTGATCAACTGTAGGGCCCTCACCTAACCAGGCAGGTGCTGAAGCCTCACCTCCAGGAGCCCTGGCCAATGTCACCCCAACACAAGCCACCAAGAACCCAGAGGGCCGGTGTCCTTTCAGCAGATGCTCCCAGGGGAATGGGAGCTGAATTTGAGGGGTCGAATTTGAGGGGTAAATTTGAGGGGCCATCAGGCTGGGCCACTTTTGACCTGGGGTCCTCCAGGGCTTTCCCTGTGGTTTCTCGTCGCCCCACCATCAGGCCTTGCAGGCCAAGGCCCCTAAAGAGAAACACCGTGGAGTAGCTACAGTGACACCCGCTGCAGCTGTGAATGGGGCTGGCCAAGGGCACGGGAGGGGGACCTCTCAGTACACTAGCCTCACCCAAATAGATGAGGGAGCCCTTCCTGAGCCCGAGGGGGTAAACACAGCCTCACAGGCCAGGAGGCCTCGGCCAAGCAGGGGCAGAGTGGGGAGCAGAATCTGCAAGCTGGTGGTCCTTTGGGGCTCATGGGGGTGGCTCACCTGGAAGATCTTCTGCACGATCCAGCCGTGGTACTTCTTGAGGGCCATCTCGTAGGCCTTAGTGGCGTTGACACGGATGAGGTTGGGGTGGTTCTCGTCCCGCTCCCCGTCGCAGATGCTCTGGAGGAAGACCTGGATGAAGCGGAGGCCTCTGTGGCCCAGGGAGGAGAAGGTTCGTTAGGACCCTGCACAGCCCTGTCGTGAAAGACCCTGACGGACTCTGAATTTGCCACCTACTGTGAGCCAGGAACATGCACAACCCAGAGGGAGTGGTTATTCCCTAATCATCTTTCCCTTCTGCTTACAAGTAACGTGACCACTTGGCTCCATTGACTATCTCCCAAGCACCTTCTCTCCTCCAGGCCTGGTGCTGGCCCATGACAACAGTCACACTGGCTGTAAGATCCAGGAGGGGTGGGTCTGGGCCTGCCTTGTCCATTTCTGTGTCCACATGACCCCCACAGGCTGGAACATGGTAGGCAACCATCAGGCTTGAGGAATGAAGCCACAGTGCTGGCCCTCAAAGGGTTCGCGGACCACAGACTGTGGATACACCGGGCACACTGGCGAGACTGGCCCCGCGTGTACCAGGCTTCCCGCCTCCACTCCCCAGCCCTCAGCATCTTTCTAAGTCTGCTACGGTGCTCCTCTGCCTGAGACCTCCCTGAGCATCCTCCAATGGCCACTCGAGCTTTTCCTCAAGGGGCAGGGTGATGTTTTGAGAGCCAGGAGAAGCGGATGGGGTACAACAAGGAGTCCACATTGAAAATCTCACCAGGGCCAGCCCCTCAGCACACATCATCTCATCTCTTGCTTCCCTGGGGCCTGTGAGGCTGAGCTTGGCACAATCAGCCCATTTCACAAAGGAAAGCGCTGAGGCTCCCCTAGAAAGGCTCAGTCACAGGCCAGGATGTGAACCCTGCCTGCCTCACTGACCCCCAGCAGGCTCCTTCCTTTGCTGCCCCTCACTGTCCCACTGGGGTCCCCAGATGAGCTGCTCTGCTCCCTCCCTGCAGTGGGGTGGGGATCAAGTCAGGGTGGGGTGCTCTAAGGGGCAGGAGCACTGGGTTTAAGGGCTGAAGAGTCTGTAGCTGGTAGAGAACAGCATGAGTTCAAACTAGCCCATAGGATGTATTTGTGCGAATTAGAATTCCTCCTCACGGCCGGGCACGGTGCCTCACACCTGCCTCACACGGATCACTTGAGGCCAGGAGTTCGAGACCAGCCTGGCTAACATGGCGGGCTTGTCTCTACTAAAAATACAAAAATTAGCCAGGCATGGTGGTGCACACCTGTAATCCCAGCTATTCAGGAGGCTGAGGCAGGAGAATTGCTTGAACTTAGGAGGGGGAGGCTGCAGTGAGCTGAGATTGCGCCACTGCACTCCAGCCTGGGTAACAGAACGGGATTCTAAAAATAAAAAATAAAAGAATTCCTTCTCCTCAAGATGGTGTACTTCTACCAAGAAACTGTCATAACATACAAATCCACTTTGTACGCGTGACCAGCCCTAAACAGGACACCTTTGTGCAGTACGCAACCTGCATAACTGTGCTGGATGACATGGGCACGTGATTTGGCCTCCAGAAGCGCCAGCTGCCTCCTCTGTGAGATGCGAATAGCTACCACACTTAACTCACAGAATATGAAACCTAATCAGGTGTATAAAGAGCTTAGCACAACTCCCAGATCAGGGTGTGCTCATATACTGATGCGACTGGAACCAGGAAGCGTCACTGTCAGGCAAGCCCTGGCCATTGGGAGGCCTTTTCCCAGCCATTAACTAGCATCACACTGGAAGGGCTCGGAAGTGACCTTCCCAGCCTGAGCTGACACTGCGGAACAGTGACAGGTTTGCTTTCCCTCCTCTGCAGCACAGAGCCCAGGCCCTGCCACCTGAGCCCATCACCTTTTCAGCCACATCAGCGCCAGTGTGGCCCCTACTTTGGGCCACTCTGCTCCATACATTTCTTTCTCCACCTCCAGGATGTTCTGCAGGGTCCGGAACTTGGCTGGGTTGGTGTCGTACACAGCTTTGATTTTCTGAAATGGAGCACACAGGATTTCCCCTTGGGTAAGCTGCCCCCATAGACATCTGGCCCGCACGCTGGGTGAAAAGCACCCTACCGGCATCTCCCGCTCCTTCCTGCCCTCCAGGAACAGCAGGGATAAGACTTGTAACAATAACTATGACTGTTCACATGAGCCAGGATTTGCAAAATGCTTTACAGGCACTACCTTATATGATCCTGGTGGCAACCCTGATGTTGCTGTCATTATCCCATTTTACAGGCAGAGACACTGAGGCTCACAGAGGAGCACGGACTTGCCCAAGGTCACACAGTTGGTACAGAGTTCATGTTCTCCAGCCACTACTGACACTGCCTCAGACACCAAGTATCTGAAATTTTGCTTTGGTGGACAAGTGGAAATAGGTTCCAAGGATTCCAAGAAGTCCAGGAACGAAGGCCTCTGAGATGGAGCCAGGTAGGCCTGGGTCTGAATCCCAGCTCTGCCACGTACTTGCTTGTGACCTTAAGTGAGTCCTTCAACCCCTCTGAGTCTCAGCTTCCTCATCTGTAAAAAGGGGATAACACAGGACCAGCCTCAAAGGGCTGCTGGGATGAAGAAATGAGATCATGCAGTGTGTCCCAAGCCCTTGGCTGGGCCCTACGTGGATTCTCACAGGCAGTCTGTGGCTGGGGAGGCGGCATCAGGAACTACCAGGATTGGAGAAGGGGAAGGCCAGACCAGTGCTGACTGTAGACTTTGGAGCTTACTTACTTGGTGGGGATAGATGAAAGAACCAGCAGGTTCCTTCTCAGGGTCAACCCTTTAATTAGACTTTGGTTCCAGTCAGGCTAGACTGGTGACCAGACGGCAAGACTGTGGAGGAGGGCAGAGAATATTGAGCCCTGATTGGACAAGCTTGGGGCCCATCTTCCATGTCTCCATTCCCTTCCTTGGGGTGGGAAGCTTGCAGCTGGGACCATGATGCTGGTAACCCAGGTGGGCTTAGATTCCTGACGCAAGTCTTGGGCTGTGGCTGCCCGGCCAGGTACGTACCGTGATGTTGCCGCTTATGTCTGCCTTGATGGGAGTAAACACTGGGGACCCAAGGCAATCTGAGGACAAAATGAGAAGACAGATTGAGATTCGCAGCAAGAGTGATTTTTCAGGGCCACCGCAGGCCATGGGGACATGGAAGGGTGGATTACATGGTGTGTCCCGGGGAGAGCTGAGTTGTTCTGGATGTTACTAAGGCAGCATGGGCTTGGGTGCAGCCCCCAGCTCCGTTCTCTGAGCTTCCTGTTTCCTATCTGGCAAATGAGGCTACAGCACCAACCACAGAGGCATGGTGAAGATGGCTTGAAATAATCCAATCCTAAGACACACATTTGATTCATCTCTAGAATCAGAATGGTATTTGTTTGTTCTTTGAGGTTTATCTTGAGACAGGGTCTCGCTCTGTCACTCAGGCTGGAGCACAGTGGTGTGATAATAGCTGACCACAGCCTCGACCTCCTGGGTTCAAGCCATCCTCCCACCTCAGCCTCTGGAGTAGCTGGGAATACAGGCACGCACCATCATACCCGGCTAATTAAAAAAAATTTTTGGCCTGGTGCAGTGGCTCACGCCTGTAATCCCAGCACTTTGGGAGGCCGAGGCGGGTGGATCACTTGAAGTCAGGAGTTCAAGACCAGCCTGGTCAACATGGTGAAACCTTGTCTCTACTAATACACAAAAACTAGCTGGGCGTGCTGGCTTGTGCCTGTAATCCCAGCTACTCAGGAGGCTGAGGCAGGAAAATTGCTTGAACCCGGGAGGTGGAGGTTGTAGTGAGGGGAGATCACGCCACTACACTCCAGCCTGGGCAACAGAGCGAGACTCTGTCTCAAAAAAAAATTTTTTTTTTTGCACAGATCTTGATGATCAGGATCTTGTGTAGACCTAAGCTAATGTGTCTGTTTTTAACAAAAAAGATTTTTTTTAAAAAAGTACTTAACTTTTATAATAGAAAAAAGCTCATAGAATAAGGATATAAAGAATTTTTTTCTAGAGCTGTACAATGTGTTTTTTTTAATTGTATAAAACATTTAATTTATTGGTCTTTGGGGGAATTTGATGCATCACCACTATATTAGAACTGAGCCATTAATTTTGTAGCTTCATCAATATTAACTACTTTATTTTCATGATGCTGCTGAGGAATCAGTTCTTTCTACAGAGGTTCAAGAGAAAGTCCTTTTAAGAAGTGTGCAAATCTCGTATATTTATTAGATTGGTGCAAAAGCAATTGCAGTTTTTGAATACAAAAGCTTTATCTACTCTGTTGACTTTTTCATCATTCATAACGTTTAACTTTTTTTTCCCCGAGACGGAGTTTTGCTCCCCTTGCCCAAGCTGGAGTGCAATGGTGCAATCTCAGCTCACCGCAACCTCCGCCTCCCAGGTTCAAGCGATTCTCCCGCCTCAGCCTCCCGAGTAGCTGAGATTACAGGCACACGCCACCATGCCCAGCTAATTTTGTATTTTTAGTAGAGATGGGGTTTCACCATGTTGGTCAGCCTGGTCTCAAACTCCCAATCTCAGGTGATCCGCCCGCCTCAGCCTCCCAAAGTGCTGGGATTACAGGCGTGAGCCACTGTGCCCAGCCTCGTTTATCTTCTTAAGATTAGTGGTAACTGGTTTTGCTTTGTTGGTAGCCTTAAAGTGTTTTCAGCTGGCTATGTGAAATACACTCCTGGACTCCTGCCCTCTTAATTTGTTCTCGCCATTGTCTTCAATAGTAGCATGCACCTATGTGTGTTTTTAAAGACAGGGGCCTTTGGCAACTGAAGAAAGATAAATAAAAATAAATAAATGCATAAAATAAAGACAGGGTCTTGTTCTGGCACTCAAGCTGGAGTACAGTGGCAAGATCACAGCTCACTGCAGGCTTCAACTCCTGGACTCAAGCGATCCTCCTGCCTCAGCCTCCCAAAGTGCTGGGATTAGAGGGATACACCATCACACCCAGTAGAATGTTCTTAAATGGAGGCATTTTCCTTTCTTGGTGGGTTATAATATATCGGAGCATCATATAATAGGTAACACCTTGGAGATGATAAAATGTAGACCTGGAAACTGCCTGGCAGTGCCTAGAACTGCTGGGATCTGCTGAAATGTGAGCAGCCTGCTGCCTGCCTCTCCTCCTCTCCCTCTTTTGTCACCCCCATGGCAGGCTGTCACAGGACATCTTGCCCCTTACATGCAGGAAGTATGCAGGTTCTTTACTGAGCAGGCTCAATGTGGACTTTACCTTTGAGCCTGAAGACAGATTACCGGGCTTCCATGACACCTTTTCATTGTCCTTGTTGCGGTCCAGAAAAGTGAGCTCGCTAAGCCTGCTACAGAGCCCAGGGGACAAAGATCCCAGAGCAGGCTAGAGGCGGGTGCCAATCCCACGGGAGTGAAAGGCCAATACCCAGGAGGCCAGACAGGGACCTCAGTGTGGGCGCCAAGGGACCGCATGAGGGCAGAGGGCTAGGGGTGGAACTTCCTTAAGCCAAATTCCACCCAGGGTGACCCTGCACACCTGGCCAGCCATCTGGAACATTCTAATTGCAGCTATGAAAAGAGGTGCATGAGAGAAACAGCATTAAACATTTAAGGAAACAGCCCATAGCCCAATGGAAAGAAGGTGGGCTAGGGATTCAGCCAGACAGGGTGAGAATCCTGCACGACCACTCCCCAGCCAAGCAAGTCTCCTCGCCGCTGTGTGCCTCAGTTTCCTCTTGTGTCAAATGAGGCAATAATAGTACTTATTTCATATGCTTCTTTAAGAAATTAAAAATAAGGCACCGAGGCCAGGCGCAGTAGCTCACGCCTGTAATCCCAGCACTTTGGGAGGCCAAGGCGGGCGGATCACAAGGTCAGGAGTTTGAGACCAGCCTGGCCAACATGGTGAAACCTTATCTCTACTAAAAATACAAAAATTAGCCGGGCGTGGTAGCAGGCGCCTGTAGTTCCAGCTACCCAGGAGGCTGAGACAGGAAAATCGCCTGAACTTGGGAGGCAGAGGTTGCAATGAGCCGAGATTGTGCCACTGCACTCCAGCCTGGCGACAGAGCAAGACTCCACCTCAAAAAAAATAAGGCACCAAACACATGTAGCAGAGTGCCCGGTGAGTGGTGAACACTCAGTACCTGAACTTCAATCATTTTTATGACCTCATATCATTACTAGGGTCATGTGCTGTGACCCAGCAAATGACATCATCGTGGAAGCCACAGGATTCCCCAGAACCTCCATCGAGTGGGACTCATCCTTGACCTGTGCCCCTGCTGCTTTCTCTGTGCTTCCCTGTGAGGCCCCGCTAGGGCCAGGGCTGCCACCTTGACCTGCTGCAAGCTCCGGGCATGCTGTCGTCATGCTAGGCCACGAGCAGTCTCCTCTCGGCAACTGAGCCTCTTTCCAATGTCTGCAGAGGCAAATCTCCCAGCAAGGGGCCATGCTGGAGCCTTCCCTAGGGTGGCCACGTCAGAGGCTGCTCAGAGGTGCTGCGCCAGGGGTGCGGGCAAAGAATCCAGGGTGCTCTGGTCTCCCAGACAGGCCTGCCAAGCATCAATGGGGTGACGACTCCATGCCACCCTTTAACCTCACCTGACGGATCACTGACCTCTGCTGCGTGTAGAGGCCAGCCTGGGGAGGTCATGCCACTTGTTAGCCCTGGAAGGTGTTCTCTTCCAGCACTGCTACCACTGCCTCTCTGAAAGGACCATGCATGCTCAACTTACATAATAACGCCAGAGCCAAGATCCTCTTTCCTCCGCCAGTGACTACAGTGCTGCCAGGGGGTGCAAATTCCAACCCTCACAGGGGGCCAGGCAGGTGCCATGGATGGGCTACATGGGGACTGGCAAAACCCATGCAGACGTATGGCTGTTCCTCAGCTCCAGCTGACGGCTTTACATCCTCATCTTCCCAAAATGTATAATGAGCTGGACGTGGTGGCATGTACCTGTAGTCCCAGCTACTCAGGAGGCAGAGGTGGGAGGATTGCTCAAGCCCAGGAGTTCAAGGCTGCAGTGAGCTATGATTGTGTCACTGCACTCCAGCCTGCGCAACAGAGTGAGACTCCATCTCTAAAAAAAAATTAAAATGTGGGCCAGGCGCAGTGGCTCATGCCTGTAATCCCAGCACTTTGGAAGGCCGAGGCGGGTGGATCACCTGAGGTCAGGAGTTCAAGACCAGCCTGACCAACTTGGTGAAACCCCATCTCTAATAAAAATACAAAAATTAGCCAGGTGTGGTGGTGCATGTCTGTAATCCCAGCTACTGGGGAGGCTGAGCCAGGAGAATCACTTGAACCCAGGAGGCAGAGGTTGCAGTGAGCCGAGACTGCACCACTGCACTCCAGCCTGGGCAACAAGAGTGAAATTCCATCTCAAAAAAATAAATAAATAAAAAATAAAAATGCATAATGTCCAAAGGCTTACATTAGACTGATGGATGGATGGACAGAGATATGGATAGATAGGCACAGTAAAATATTAATGGTAACATCTAGATGATAGGTGTATGAGTACTATTTGCTGTAAAATTCTTTCAACTTTGCCACATGTTTGAATTTTCTCATAGAAAATACTGAAAAAAGTAATGTCAGGTTTTTTTTCTGCTCATAAAATCCTATTTCTTTTTCTACTTTTTCTTCCAAGTCTGTTTCACTGTTACAGTGATGATAGTCACATGTGTTACACCTTTGTTTTTTAAACCAACAATCTTGCCACCAGACTTGAGCTCTGAAGAGGGCAGGGACAAGGTTCCCTGCTATGCCCCCAGCACCCAGCAGATGCCTGACCCCAGTTGGTACTTGTATGTCATCTGTGGAATGAATGAATGAGTGAATGAATGGACTGTGGGAAACGTGGAATCTGTCAGCGTATTTCCCTGCCAGGCTCTCCATCTCTGCACCCTCCTATGGTTCAGACTGACCCAACACACTGGTTTTAAACACCTATCCAACCCAGATGACAGAGGATATGTGAAGGGACTTGGGCCTCAGTTCCCCTGTTTATAAAACGGAAATCCTTCTAGGATGTTCCTCTGCAGGGCTGCTGTGAGAGAAAGGTGTCACACGTGCAAAGTGAGGGCTCAAAGCACTGACCACGATTGTTTTTACTGCCACTGGCTGGTTTTCAACCAAAGCCTTCCAGTGAAGAAGAGATGACGGCAGGGCTTGATGACAAATCACCATCGACCATGGGTGGCTTATTAGCTTTTCTCAATGACTCGGGTCATTCAACATGCATTTCAGAGACGCAGAAAAATGTTATGCAGCATCCTTGTGCAGTTCTGAGCGGCCCTGCCCTGGTGGCAGGGAGAAAGGCTTTTTGTTTTGTGTTCTCCTGACCATGAGCTACGAGGGTCACGAGGCCGCCATGGTCAGCAGAAGCTGGGCCCCAACAGCAGCTGTTATTGTGTGTGCGGCTACCACACAGGGCCAGAGCTCCCGCTCAACAGTAGGGGAGGAATGTGGTGCCTCAAATGCACTTCTGGGGCTGAGAGCCTAGCAAAAGAGAGGGGAGGCGAGGCAGGGGCTGGGAACAAGACCCCAGACTCTACCTCCATGCTCTACCCACAGGGAGCCACCAGCAGGAAAGGCAGCTCTGCATGCATCTCTATGTTACATAAACAAGCACGCTGAAGTGGGTTTGGAAGCATCTGGAGGTGGGCTGCCTGCAATTAGCAGTGGCGTCAACCTGGGCAGTGGCACCGAAGCAGTGGCATCCACAGTCCTGGGTTTGAATCTCAGCTCTGGTGTGAGTTTGGCCAAGTGACTTAACCACTCCAGGTTCAGGCCCTTCGGTTTCTATAGACCAGAGGTGCTGTGCAAACAGGAAGTGCTCTGTATATGGTTGGGCTGAAGCCTGTTTCAACATCACCCACCCAAGGCTCTGGGCTTATGTTTGCCTTTGGTGCAGTCCAAGGACATCAAGTCACAGAAAAGCCAAATGACTTGCCCAGGTTACACTCCAGGGAGTGCCAGGAACTCAGACACAATTCCAGAGCCAAAGCTGCTTCCACTACACCCTTAACCTTTCTGTCTAGAATGTTACCATTCTTTGAACTCAAAGAATGTTTCTTTGAGGTCCTGTGAACTCAGAGAAAATAGGAAACCAGAAGACGATTTTAATTCCCAAGCATGTGGTGGCTTTTCTAATAGTTTATTTTATTTATTTATTTTTATTTATTTATTTATTTTTCTGAGGCAAGTCTCACTCCGTTGCCCAGGCTGGAGTGCAGTGGCGCAATCTAGGCTCACTGCAACCTCCGCCTCCCGGGTTCAAGTGATTCTCCTGCCTCAGCTCCCCAGAAGCTGGGATTACAGGCGTGTGCCACCGCACCCAGCCTCTAAGAGTTTAAATTCAAGCCTGCGCCTGCTCTGAATACAGCATGACATGTTTCTACCAGGCTCTCAAGCCTTCCCTTTCCTACAGAATGCAGCCTTAACCCCAAATTACCCTTCTTGTTTGACCAGTTTTGCAGTTACTCCAAACTTGTTTTTTTCAATTGTTGTCAGCAAACAGCCTCTTTGAAATGCCACCCAGAACCTGTCTGCCTGGAGGGAGGGAAGGGACTTGGAGGGTTTTCTAGTTCATGACCTTCAGGGAGAAAGGAAGCTGTCTTTTAAACATTTTTTATTTATTCTTCTTCTTCTTATTTTTTAATAGAGACAGGGTCAGGCCGAGCATGGTGGCTCACGCCTGTAATCCCAACACTTTGGGAGGCCGAGGCGGGTGGATCACCTGAGATCCGGAGTTCAAGGCCAGCCTGACCAACATGGTGAAACCCCATCTGTACTAAAAATACAAAAATTAGCTGGGCGTAGTGGTGCACATCTGTAATCCCAGCTACTTGGGAGGGTGAGGCAAGAGAATCACTTGAACCTGGGAGGCGGAGGTTACAGTGAATTGAGATTGCGCGTGAGATTCTGTCTGAAAAAAAAAAAAAAATAGAGACGGGGTCTTACTATTTTGCCCAGGCCAGTCTCAAACTCCTGGGCTCAAGTGATCTGCCCACCTTGGCCCCCTCAAAGTGCTGGGATTACAGGCGTGAGCCGCCATGCCTGGCCTGAAGCTGTCTTTAAAAAAAGAAAAATCAGATGTGGTCCCACCATCTTCTTTCACAGACCCAACTAGAGTGAGCAGATTCCAAATACAGTAAAGCCTTGGTTATCTGGAACAGCTGGCAAACGGCCCCTTCTGTTTAACGGAGAAGGCTTTTTCCAATGCACGCTACTCAACTCAGAAGGCACAAGGAAAGAAACCAATAAATCTAATTATAAAAAACAGAAACCTCCTATATGGGGGAGAGGAGAAATCCTACCACCAACCAAAGCCAAACAACTTGGGGGGCAGAGAGTAGAGAGTCTGTGTAACAAGCATAACAGAAAAAAGGCTAATATCCCTAATATGTAAACAGCTCTTACAAATCAGTAAGAATAAAACAACAGCCCTATAGAACAATGGGCAATTCACAATAGAAATGAAAAGATGCTTAATCTCAATAATAAAAAAAAAGTGAAATATTTTCCATCTACCATTTTTTTAAAAAAGAGTCTTGCTATATTGCCCAGGCTGGAGTGCAGTGGCCATTCACAGGTGCAATCCCTCTACTGATTAGCATGGGAATTTTGACCTGCTGTTTCTGACCTGGGCCAGTTCACACCTCTTTAAGCAACCTGGTGGTCCTCTTTGCATATTGATGCCAAACTTAGTGCAGACACCCAATCGGTGTAGCACACTACAGCCAAGAACTCTTGGGCTCAAGTGATCTTCCTGCCTCAGCTTCCTGAGTACCTGGGACTACAGGTGTGCACCACTGTGCCTGGCTCTCAAATATGAATATACCATCAGCATTCTAGTTCAGCCATCCTGGATGGAACTCATCAAAATGTAACACAAATGTCACTGCTTTCATAGTGGAAGCCATTCGTAGCTTTCTAAACAGGGCCATCATCAAAAATACGAGTTATGATAAAGATGTAGCCCAGAAATGTCACTGGTCCCCTCAAACCGTCACTAAATGACTCTAGATGGTGTGCCTTTAGGCTTTTAGGACAACTAGACAGACAGCTTTGTGTATTTTTTTTTTTTTTTTGAGACAGGGTATCACTGTGTTGCCCAGGCTGGAATGCAGTGGCACAATCATGGCTCATTGTAGTCTGGAACTCCTGGTCTCAAGCAATCCTCCCACCTCAGCCTCCAGAGTAGTTGGGACTACAGATGTGCACCACCATGCTGGGCTAATTTTTTTTTTTTTTTTTTACTTTTTATAGAGACTGGGACTCACTATACCATTGCCCAGGCTGGTCTTGAACTCCTGGGCTCAAGCAATCCTCTAGCCTCGGCCTCCCAAAGTGCTAGGATTACAGGCATGAGCCACTGTACCTGGCCAACTTTGTGTATTTTTTAAAAACTCCTGTTGATGGTTGACAGCTACTTTTTCCTGCAGTGCTTCAATTATTTATTATTCTTTTTTTTTTGAGACAGAGTCTCACTCTATAGCCCAAGCTGGAGTGCAGTGGAGCAATCTCGGCTCACTGCAACCTCCGCCTCCCAAGCTTAAGCAATTCTCGTGCCTCAGCCTCCCGAGTAGCTGGGACTACAGGCGCACGCCACCATGCCAGGCCAATTTTTTTTTATTTTAGTAGAGACAGGGTTTCACCATGTTGCCCAGGGTGGTCTCAAACTCCTGAGCTCAAGCGATCCACCCACCTCGGCTTCCCAAAGTGCTGGAATTACAGGCGTGAGCTACCGTGCCCAGGCAAATTCTTATAGATACTTAAATACCAAATAGCCACCAGAATCAGAATCTCCTGCAAAGAGAAGGTATGCACCAATGAGGGGTTTCATGCATGGCCTCTGGGACAATTCTGACTAGACAAGGGCTATCTGGGGCCTCCTGCCTGGATCTCTGCCACAGTTCAGATGGGTGACATTGCCCAGAAAGCAGAATTCCCTGTAAGCCAGCAGTGACCATATGCTACACAGAATCACACTAATTTCTTTTTTTTCTTTTGAGATGGGGTCTCATTGTATCACCCAGGCTGGGGTATAGTGGCACAATCACAGCTCACTGCAGCTTTTTCTTTTTCTTTTTTTTTTTGAGACGGAGTCTCGCTCTGTCGCCCAGGCTGGAGTGCAGTGACGCGATCTCAGCTCACTGCAGCTCCGCCTTCTGTGTTCATGCCATTCTCCTGCCTCGGCTTCCTGAGTAGCTGGGACTACAGGTGCCTGCCACCACGCCCGGCTAATTTTTTGTATTTTTAGTAGAGACAGGGTTTCACCGTGTTAGCCAGGATGGTCTCGATCTCCTGACCTCGTGATCCGCCCGCTTTGGCCTCCCAAAGTGCTGAGATTACAGGCGTGAGCCACCGCGCCTGGCCTCACTGCAGCTTTGACCTCCCAGGCTCAAGTGATCCTCCAGCCTTAGTCTCTGGAGTAGCTGAGACTACAGACACATGTCACTATGACCAGCTAATTTTTTGTTTTTAATTTTTTATAGAGATGGGGACTCACTTTGTTGCCCAGGCTGGTCTTGAACTCCTGGCCACAAGTGATCCTCCCGCCTTGGCCTCCCAAAGCACTGGAATTACAGGCAGCAGCCACTGTACCCGACCTCATTTCCTCTTTTTCTGGCCTCAAGAGAGTTGGACAGTACTGGTCGTTATGCTCTTAGCAAGACCACAGCATATACCTGGAAGTTGCCATCCAAGCTGCCTCTCCATGCCTGCCTCTTCAAACAGCCATCTCTTACAACATGGGATGTTCCTGACACTGAGTAACAAGGTGACCAAATTGCCCTGCCCTGGCCTACCCTCTCGTTTCATCTCAAGAACAATGTTCAGGAAAAAAAAGGACTCTTTGAGATGCACAGCTTGCTTCACTTTCAGCCTGTGTGATTCAGGACAGAACACACCTAACCCAATTCATAAACAGTCATTTCCAGAAAGGAAGAACAGGATGCCCGTGTCGTGATGCTACAAGCCTGGTGTGGGGAGGTTCTATTGCAAATTCAATGGTTTTTTTCATAGCTGGATAATAAAGTTCAGTTGTTAAACACATGAGGCAGATTAACTTTATAGGTCTTGGGTTACAAGGATCATAATGTAAGACACTCAAATTACAGCTGATGGAGATGAATCATTTATTAATCTGGGGGTGCGGGTTGTCATGGCTCTGCTTACAATAAGGCCTATTTTTAAGGATACGAGCCTTGAGATTACCTACATTTCTAAAACAGGTTCCTGCTCTGAGTCTACTACCTAAAGAGGAAAGAATGTTTACAAAACAATTCAAAATACTTCTTTAAAAACTTCACCCCCGGGCCAGGCACAGTGGCTTACGCCTGTAATCCCAGCACTTTGGGAGGCCAAGGCGGGTGGATCACTTGAGGCCAGGAGTTCAAAATTAGCCTGGCCAACATAGTGTGAACCCGTTTCTACTAAAAATACAAAAATGAGTCGGGCATGGTGGTGCACGTCTGTAATCCAAGTTTCTCGGGAGGCTGAGGCAGGAGAATCACTTGAACCGAGGAGGGGGAGGTTACAGTGAACCAAGATTGATTGCGCCACTGCACTCCAGCCTGGGCAACAGATTAAGACTCTACCTCAAAAAAAAAAAAAAAAAAAAGAAAGAAAGAAAAAGAAAAAAAGAAAAACTTCACCCTCATGACATGCCAACTATTTGTCCTATAATTGCTCCTGGTTCAGGAAAAACCAGTCTTGAACTAAGAATGATGCAGTTGGGAAAATTCTTTTTTTTTTTTTTTTTTTTTTTGAGACGGAGTCTCACTCTGTCGCCAGGCTGGAGTGCAGTGGCCTGATCTCGGCTCACTGCAATCTCCGACTTCCGGTTTCAAGCGATTCCCCGGCCTCAGCCTCCCGAGTATCTGAGACTATAGGCAAGCACCACCGCACCCAGCTAATTTTTTTTTTTTTTTTGTATTTTAGTAGAGACGGGGTGTCACCATGTTGGCCAGGATGGTCTTGATCTCCTGACCTTGTGATCCACCTGCCTCGGCCTCCCAAAGTGCTGGGATTACAGGTGTGAGCCACCACACTCAACTGGGAAAACTATTATCATTATTTTGAGACTCTCGCTCTGTTGCCCAGGCTGGAGTGCAGTGGCGCGATCTCGGCTCACTGCAACCTCCGCCTCCCAGGTTCACACCATTCTCCTGCCTCAGCCTCCTGAGTAGCTTGTGCCACCATGCCTGGCTAATTTTTGTATTTTTAAAAGAGACAAGGTTTCGCCATATCTTGAACTCCTGACCTCAAGAGATCTGCCTGCCTGGGCCTCCCAAAGTGCTGGGGTTACAGGCATGAGCCACCGCACTCGGCAAGTTTCCTCATTTTTAAAATGAGGCTCATAATGGACCCTTCTTCAAAGGGTTGCTGTGAGGCTTAAATAAAGTTGTATAAATAAAGGCCTAAGCACAGTTTCTGGTACCTAGTAAGTGCTCAGTGAAAAGGAAGGTATTAGGCTGGGCACCATGGCTCAGGCCTGTAATCCCAGCACTTTGGGAGGCTGTAGCGGACAAATCACCTGAGGTCAGGAGTTCAAGACCAGCCTGGCCAACATGGTGAAACCCCATCTCTACTAAAAATACAAAAATTAACTGGGTGTGGTGGTGTGTGCCTATAATTCCAGCTACTTGGGAGGCTGAGGTAAGATAATTGCTTGAACCTGGGGGGAGGGTGGAGGTTGTAGTGAGCTGAGATCATGCCACTGCACTCCAGCCTTGGTGACAGAGCAAGACTCTGTCTCAAAAAAAAAAAAATAAAATAAAATAAAAAGAAGGTATTATCATTTATGCTTATTATTATAAATTATATCATCATCACCTTTCCCAACAGACAAAGCTTTTCTTTAGAGAGGAAATCCAGAAAAAAATTATTCCAATGATTAAGAAATCAAAGCAGAAGGAGAGGAAGGAAGGGAGGAGGGAAAAAAAGAATTATTGACTCATTGATTGATTGTTAGGGGTAAAATTAGCAGAAATCTCCCCATCATAAAATAATGACTTCAAATGTATTCCAGACCATTAAGACAGAGATCTCAGAAGGGAGTGAAGTAAGGAACTTGGAGGAACAGCAAGGCAGAAAATGAATCATTTCTGAACACAGGGAAGTGTGAGTTGACTGCCTAACTGCCAGGGTGGAAAGCAGAGGCTTCTAGAAGACCCTGGAGAGGGCTGATCCACTGCAATGACTTTGAAAAGCTCAGATACAGTTAACACTCTAGCAAGAACCACAAAAAAGGCCTCCATATAAGTACCACTGTAAGTACGTAATAAAAGGAGTTAACATTCACTCTGGCAGGTTTTTACTGAAACAATGAAACCTAAGACTAGGACCCAACATTTCCATTCTTTTTTTTTTTTTTTTTTTTTTCTGAGACGGAGTCTCGCTCTGTCCCAGGCTGGAGTAGTGGCGTGATCTCGGCTCACTGTAACCTCTGCCTCCTGGGTCAAGCGATTCTCCTGCCTCAGTCTTCAGAGTAGCTGGGATTACAGGATTGCGCCACCACACCCGGCCAATTTTTTTTTATATTTTTAGTAGAGACAGGATTTTACCATGTTGGCCAGGCTGGTCTCAAACTCCTGACCTCGTGATCTGCCCGCCTCAGCCTCCCAAAGTGTTGGGATTATAGGCATGAGCCACTGCGCCCGGCCCCAATATTTCCATTCTAAGAAGCTCATTGAAATAATCACATTGTCATGCCAGCCGGGAACTTCCTATCATTTCCCCTCCTCCCCTACAAGGGACATTTCTGCCCTAGAGATGACTTCCAACGTCTTCCTGTTTCCTGATGTGGTGTTGGTCTCCCCTGTTACAGGGCTAGACCTGCTGCAAAGTCCTGTGGACCACTTCCTACCTTCATGACCTGATCAAATCGCTTCACCTCCCTGCACATTGGTTTCCTCTTCTGGAAAATGGTGCCAAATTCCTCCTAAGTTCATCATGAGGATTAGAAATGAGTTACTGCCTAATTCAATGGCATATCCTGGGAGCCACTCAAAATAGAGATGACGCTAGTTATGATCACGGTCATACGTTATATTTTATAAAGCCCTTTGTCATGAATTCCTCCCATTCCTTTTCACGTGGATATAGGCTGGGCGCCCACGCTGCAGAAGCCCATTGGTGGGTCCTGGGAGGGCCTGACTTCTGCCCCAAGGGATTCACAGTGGAGGGCTGTCCCTCCAAGCATCCCTGTGCAGCAGAGGAGGGGCAAGATGAGTTAGCAAGCAACTGTAGTCTCTCCCCTCCTACTCAATCCTCGTCCTTCTGGCAGCAGAGAGGCCAGACCTCAGGCTCTGACCTCAAGGGCCAGATTTTTCTGAACACAAAGATCTAATCACCACCATCCCAGGACCGGGTGGGCGGGTGCCACTGGTCTGTATGTACTCTGGCCTTTGGACATTATAAAGGAGGCTGCTGGAGCAATTGTCAGACTTAAGCAGCCATGCAGCTGGCTCTGTGCCCTGGCAGTCATTCACCAAGTCAGGCATTGATTTTGGTGCTCCTGCCCGGACTCTCCACATCTTTCCACAGGTAGGATGGACGGCCCTAGACCTTTAGGAAGTGGGCCTTTTGCCACACAGCTGTTGGGAAATGGAGCTGCCAAAAAGAAGCCACCTCGGGGCCTCTCAAGCTCAGGCTGGCTCAGATGGATGCCAGTCTCCGTGTTTCCTTCCACTCATCTGTCCACGGTGTTCAGAGCATGGATGTCAGAGGAAGAGAATCAGACTCAAAGTGACTTCTCCCCTCTGAGCCTCAAAAACAGGCGACTCATGGGCTGTTACACACATGGACAGAAAAACACAATAGGGCCCTCCATAGCCCTCCTTCCAGATTGTTCTCTGGCCAGGTGGGATCAAGAGTGGGACCCACCAGCACGGCACCAGCACACAGCAGCTGTTCCTGAAGGCTAAGAAAGCCTCACTTACTACTTGCAAATGCATCTCCGAAGTCTGCCAGCAGTTTCAAAATTGTACAGCTATTGCAGAAAGTGTCTCTCTGGCTTCTTCCTCCAACAAGACATTATTTGTTTCATCTTCTCAGGGTCCCTCCCAGGCACACAATCTAAATCCCATTCCTCTAGAATCCAGCTCTCAACAGTCAATCAAAATGATAACTCACCTGCTATATTAGGAGGGTTAATACAGTTTCTTGTCTTTCTTGGGATATTCTTCACCAACCTTGTCCAACCCGCAGACCGCAGGCTGCATGTGGCCCAGGACCGCTTTGAATGTGGCCCAATACAAATTCATAAACTTTCTTAAAACATTATGAGATTTGAGTTTTGTTTTGTTTTGTTTTTTAGCTCATCAGCTATCATTAGCATTAGTGTATTTCATGTGTGGCCCAAGACAATTCTTCCAGTGTGGCCCTGGGAATCCAAAAAATTGTACACCCCTGTTCTATACAAAACCAAAAATAAACAGGTATTAGCATTAACTTTAAATTAAAAAAAAAAAAGCAGAAAATATTGCAAGGCTGTGGTAGGTGGTCCCAAATCTCAGAGGATGCCTGTTGCAGTGGGGGAGCTTCTAACTCACAGATCAAGGGGTACAGGTGGGGCTGGTTCCCAGTTAGCCTGATGTCCCAGATGAAGGAAAAGCCAGAGCTGAGGCTGGGCGCGGTAGCTCACGCCTGTAATCCCAGCACTTTGGGAGGCCGACGTGGGTGGATCATGAGGTCAGGAGTTCAAGACTAGCCTGGCCAGCATGGTGAAATCCTGTCTCTAGTGAAAATACAAAAAATTAGCCAGGCATGGTGGTGCACATCTGTAATCCCAGCTACTGGGGAGGCTGAGCCAGGAGAATCACTTGAACCCAGGACGCAGAGGTTGCAGTGAGCCAAGATCGTGCCACTGCACTCCAGCCTGGGCAATAGAGCAAGACTCTGTCTCAAAAAAAAAAAAAAAAAAAAAAAAAAGCAATAGTTGAGCGCCGTGGCACACGCCTATAATCCCAACTACTCATGAGGCTGAGGCAGGAGGATCACTTGAGCCCAGGAGCTGGAGGCTGCAGTGAGCTGTGATCACCCCACTGCATGCCAGTCTGGGCGATGAAACAAGACCTTGTCTCTTAAACAAAACACACACACACACACACACAACCAGCCAACTTGTTTGGGGCTTTTCCCACAAGACGATTTCAACACTCCAGTCATTTTCTAATTTACATTCAAATAAACAGGAGTTATGGACCAGCTTGGCGGGTGTTTATGAGTTACACACCTCGGAGCAAACCTGCATGTCTGGTCTGTGGCACCCACACCACTTGTCATGTGGACAAGTCACCATGGTGCCAGCAGAACCACTGGAATTCCTCAAGTACCCAACCAGGCTGGCTCCACTGGAGGTCTTCTCCTTTGCCAGAGAGAAAGCCAGGACAGCAGGCATGACAGCAAGAGCACCACATAAGGAGTCCAGAGGACTGAGTTCTAGTCTGGTGCATAAGAAGTCCAGAGGCCCAAGTTCTAGTCTGGCTTTACTGGTCACTCACTGGCTGTGTGACCCTGAGCAAGTCACCTAACCTCTCTGGCCTCGGTTTCTTTGGCTGTAAAATAAGATAAATCTCTGATTCTAGGCTGCCACTGCCACCCTCCCCCAAAATGGAACAAGCACTGAACCAAAAGTGATGGAAAACCACTCTTTCTGGGTTCACTCTAGGACTATTTAATGCATGCCGGATACCTAGAAGGCCACATTCCACAGACATCCGTTTAATTAAGGTAAGAGGCATGAAGAAAAATCAACCCCAGAATTTGGATCTCAAGAACCGAGAGGTAATGAAGAATCATTACCTTCAGCTCTTCCGTCTCTAGACTCTCCCTAAACAGTGAGAGCAAATAGGTATCATCTCATGCAGCACTCTAACTGACCTGGAGTGGCTGTGTTAATAAAGATGCCGAGGCTGTGTTTAGGCTCAAAGGGGAAAACAGCATCATCATTGATTAATGATGTCTGCCACAAGTACAGGCTATGAGGGGGTTATGTATTTTAATTTAGTCATGTATCTTATTTTAGTTTAGTTTAGTTGATTTATTTTGAGACGGAGTCTCACTCTGCTGCCCAGGCTGAAGTACAGTGGTGCAATCTCGGCTCACTGCAACCTCCGCCTCCCAGGTTCGAGGGATTCTTCTGTTCTGCCTCAGCCTCCCGAGTAGTTGGGATTACAGGAGAATGCTAAAATGCCCGACCAATTTTTTTTGTATTTTTAGTACAGACGGAGTTTCTCCATGTTGGTCAGGCTTGTTTCCAACTCCTGACCTCAGGTGATCTGCCCGCCTCAGCCTCCCAAAGTGTTGGGATTACAGGTGTGAGCCACCATGCCTGGCCTACTCATGTATTTTAATTTGGAAAGAGAGAGAAGGGCCCAGCATCTTCAACAAGAACCCAGAAGAATGAGAATGGAATGAAAAGCAGTCATTCAGGGAACAGTACTAGCACCGAGTGTTACACACTGAAATAACTCAGAGTCACAGAATATGATAGGGTCCATGGGAGTCTAAGAGAGTTAGGAGAGACGTTCTGGATAAGGTAACTCCTTAAGGATAAGTAGAACCCAGACAGGCAAAAGGAGGGAGGTGGGCTGAAGAGTAGAGTGGTCCACCAGGCAGAGGGGCTGATGTGGGGAAGCTCTGGAGGCAAGAGTATGACAATACTGCCATGTGTGGGGCTACAAACCATTCACAAAGGCTAAAGCACAGGTTTCAAGCTGGGATGAAAGGGAACCACAGAGGCTTCTAGACAGGGAATGTCAAGAACTAGATGATACCTAAGTCTCCATGCCCCTGCCCTCCCATTGTTAATGCTTTAGAACAGCCACAAAATTGACCTTCAAAATGAGAAAGGAGACCTCCCAGAAGTCAGTCTTGCAAACTGATCAGTCAGGAAAGATCTGATTACTGGGTCAAGGTAGAGAGAGAAGATAAACAAAGGGCTGGCCTCTAAGTGGATGTAGTAAAACCTGTACAACTGGGAGATTCCAATTGGAGATAAGGAGGAAGGGCAGGCCCAAGATATGGATGCGCTAAATCAGGCAGGCAGGAGGCTGGCCCGCAGCCAGTGCCCACTGAATGAAGCAAGCCCAACTAATGCTGTCACAAACCACACCTAACAAAGGTTTAAGAAATGTGGCTGCTCTAACAGGTTAAAGCACTCTTCAACTCAGCAGTTTCACTTCTAAAAATGAGAAATAACCAAAGGAGTGCACAAATAATTGAATACAAGGATGTTCACTGCAGCACTGTCTACCAGAGCCCAACATAAGAAGCAATGTGAATGTCCAACAGTAGGGGATTGGTTTAATAAATTGTACCACATTGAGATGATACAATCGGCCAGGTGTGGTGGCTCACACCTGTAATCCCAGCCCTTTGGGAGGCTGAGGCGGACAGATCACTTGAGGTCAGGAGTTCAAGAACAGCCTGGCCGAAATGGTAAAACCCCATCTCTACTAAAAATACACAAGTTAGCTGGGCATAGAGTCATGTGCCTGTAATCCCAGCTACTTGGGAGGCCGAGGCACGAGGATCACTTGAACCCAGGAGGTGGAGGTTGCTATGAGCCGAGATCATGCCACTGCACTCCAGCCTGGGCAATATAACAAGATCCCCATCTCTACAAAAATAAAAATTTAAAAATTAGCTAAGCATGGTGGCACATGCCTGTAGTTCTAGCTGCTCAGGAAGCTGAAGTGGGAAGATCGCTTGAGCTCAGGAGTTCACATCACTGCACCACTCCAGCCTGGGTGACATAGCAAGACAGAAAGAAAAACAGAAAAGAAAGAAAGAGGGAGGGAGGGAAGAAAGGAAGGAAGAAAAGAAAGGAAAGGAAGGAAGGAAAGAGAAAGAGGAAGGAAGGGAGGAAGAGAGGAAGGGAAGAAGGGAGGGAGGGGGAGGGAGGGAAGAAAAGAAAGAAGGAAAGGAAGGAAAGAAAGAAAGAGGAAGGAAGGAAAAGGAAGAAAGAAAAGGAAAGACAGAAAAGGACTGACATGAAAAGATGGTTATGCTATATTGTTGGGTAGAAAAAAGCAGGTTATACTTATTTGTTTATTTATTTATTTGAGACAGGGTCTCACTCTGTCAACCAGTAATCAGCAAGAAATAGGCTTTATGTAGATTTTCTTTCTTTCTTTCTTTCTTTTTTTGAGACAGGATCTTGCTGTGTCACCCAAGCTGGAGTACAGAGGCATAATCTCAGCTCACTGCAACTTAGGCATCCCAAGCTCAAGTGATCTTCCCACCTCAGCCTCCTGCGTAGCCGGAACTACAGGTGTGCATCTCAACACCCAGCTAATTTTCTGTACTTTTGGTAGAGACAGGGTTTCGCCATGTTGCCCAGGCTGGTCTCAAACTCCTGACCTCAAGAGATCCGCCCACCTTGGCCTCCCAAAGTACTGGGATTACAGGCGTGAGCCACCGTACCAGCCCATACTTTTTTTTCCCCAAAAAGACCGATGTAAATGAGTTTGGAAGGAAAATATTGTGAAATCCCAGCAGAGATTCTTTCTTCAAAACTCAACCTCAAATATTGTCAGACAATTGAGTGAACTAATCTACATAGAGTACTTAGCACATAGTAAGGGCTCAGTGAGTGACAGGGAAATTTTTATATATCATTTGTATTTGCTCAGTTTTCCTCCAATTGACAGATCTTCCTTGCAGAATTAAATACTTTTTAAAAACACAGCTTTTGGCTCTTAGTCATATTTATATCTAGAGCTATGGTTCTCAGAGGTGATTTTGCCTCCCTGGGGATAGTTTAGGTTGTCACAATCTGGGGAGGGGGGTGCTACTGGCGTCTGGTAGGTAGAGGCCAGGGATGCTGCTAAACATCTTACAATGCACAGGACAGCCCCACCACCACAAAGAATGATCCAGCTCCAAATGTTGGCAAGTGCCACGGTGGAAAATCCCTGACTTGGAGGAAACTGTAGCTGCAAGGCGTTTCACACTCCTGGTGTCCCTCTCCCCAGAGCAGCTCCATTCAAGAGACACACACACCACCCAGATCATCCTGGTGACCAGATGCTCCCAAGATCTAGAAAAAGCCCCTGCATCACAGCTGACAAATGATCTTGATCAGACGTCCCAGAGAAAAGTCACTCGTGGAAGAATCCTCCTAAAGCTTAAGTCTTCAACCTTCAGAAGCAATTCTCCTCCCCCCACAGAAGAGAATAATGGTTCAAATGAACTATCACTTTTTTTTTCTTTAGAGTCCTAAGAATTAGCCTCTTTGGTGAACAGTAAACAGCTCTGGTGGGCAGAGGGCCCTGTGGTGGTTAACCCATTGTGGACCAACCCCACTGCGGCTTCTGTATAAATGGTACTTCTGTCAACAGATGTGACACCCCACAGCACAGGGATTGCAACAAAGACAAGGGTCCTTTGAGACCAAGGAAAGGGAGGAGGAGATGCTCTTTAGCCCTGGCACCAGATGACTGCTGGCTCTGGCTTGCCACCTCCCTCTTTCCTCCAAAACCAGCCAGATAATTGCATCAAATGATGATACCCCCAAATACAGAACGGATGTGCAACCTCGCTGAAAATAAGGAAAGAAAAAGCCACAGAGTTTAACCTGGGGTTTCTCCATCTTTGACACTGCTCATGTTTGGGGCTGGATCATTCTTTGTTGTGGCAGGACTGTTCTGTGCACTGTAGGATATTGAGCAGCTCCCTGGCCTCTACTCACAAGACACCCCGTGCCCCATCCCCCAACTCAGTTGCGACAAAAATGCCTCCAGGCATTGTCAGATGTCCCCTAAGGTGCAAAACTGCCCTCAGTTGAGAACCACTGGCTTAAATGGATTCTGAATCCCTGTCCAGGGCAAGCTGGCTCTGACTTGGAACTATTCCTGGAACCAAAGAGGAAACAAGCAAGCAAAAAAAAAAAAAAACAACCAACAACATCACAAAATTGAACAACTTTTCAATGCTAGAGCTGGTTCGCTCCCAAGTCCCCACCTGGAGAGTCAGTATTATCTCAAGACTGTGACACTGATAATAAGAAAGTTTTGTGCATTCAGCAGTATTGACTGAGCATCTGCTATGTGCCAGGCACTGTTCTGGGCACTGGGGACACAGAGTGGATGTAAAAAACCAAGCCCTTGCTCTCAGATTGCTTACCCAGGTCTGGGAATCATACACACCAGACAACTGCACTCCCTCAAACACCGATTAATCACTCTAGCAAGGAACCAAAACTGGATTCAGGAACTTATAAACACACCCTGTACAGTGAAGACCTATTTGGCACTTACGGCCTCGGTACTTTACACACACCACCTCATCGACTCCTCACAGCTGGCCTAGGAGATCAGCATCCCTGTTTCACAACTGGGGACACTGAGTCTCAAGAGGTGAAGGAGGGCAACTATAGCCTCCAGGTAACCACAACCATCCCAGAGCTCAGGACACTGTGGGAACTACCACCCCCAACAAGCCTTCATTGCCCACTAAGTCGGACTGTCTTAAGGTCTCTTGTCTTTGGGTTTCAGGTGGACTCTGCCCTGGGGGCTGGTATCTTCCTGCAAGGCCACCAAGTGAACCAGCAGGGCAGGACAGAGCCCACATGGAGAAGAATAGAGGCTCAGGTTGCACCCTTTACCCGGGACCCAAAAGGCAAAGGGCAGGGGCAGTTGTGCTGGCTTCTAGTTCCCATTTTCCATCTGGGGCCTTGGCTGGACTGGGCTAGGCTGAGGGAGTGGGGGAAGAGGGTCTGAAAGTGGACCGCCTTCCCAATGCGCCCAGGAACTTCCACACGACATACAGGGGAGGGGCTTCCTCTCGTAGAGCCCAAACTGAGGGAGGAATTGGTGCCAAGCTCTGTATGTCTGATGTCACCTCACAAAACAGCTCCCCCGACAACCCTCACCCCTGTCCTAAAAGGAGGAAAAACTTTAGGTGGTTTCCCCTAGAAAGAGGCCCTGGAGTTTTGCAACTCCATCTTCAAAACCCTCTCCTTGTCCCCGCCTCACCAGGCTTCCTACCCTTGGAGGGGGAGATGGGAGTCTTTGATCTGGAATGGGCGAATTCTGAGGGAAGAAGGAAGGGTTCGTAGGTCCCATGAGGGAGAGGCTGGAAGCGTTTAAAGAGAAGGCTTATGAAATGGGGGGATTCATTGTAAGGGGAGCGAGTTGAGAGCCATCAGAAAGCGCCAGGGATGAAGGACTTTGGGGAAGAAGGGACTGGAGGCTTTAGGGGAGATGGTGGATTACAGAATGCCTAAGGGAGATGGAAGATCATCCGTGTTGGGGGCACGGATGATCGGGGGCATTTGGGGGATATGTAGGACTGCGAGGTGTCTAGGGAGAGGGAGGATTTGGGGAGGACAGGCAGGATGTGACATGTTTAGAGCGGAGAGGACTTGGGAGTGGTCCGGGAAAGGGAGAATTTAGGGTGAGTGGAGGGAAAGAGGATCTTGGGTGCCTGGGGAAACAGTACTTAGGGGTGTCTAGGGCAGAGATGGTTAGGGGATGCTCGGGGGAAGGAGGATTCGGGTGCGCGTGGGGCTGCGGGCTGCCTCCCCCCTCCATTCCGGCTCACCGAAGAAGGGCGGCAGGTGGGACACCGCCTCGAGGAAGGGCCCGGTCTCGATCTGCTTGTCCGCGGGCAGCGGCTTCAGCAAGTGTTCGGCCAGCAGCGCCATTTCGGGGTCGAGGCCCGCGGTGATGCCCCAGCCGGCGCCGCGGGCGTCGACACCGCCCCCCCGGCCGCCGCCGTCAGCGCCGGGGCCGTCACAGCCGCCCGCCGCAGGCTCCGGGGACGCCAGCGTCGCCACTTCCGCCCGCACGGCGCCCTCGTAGCCGAGCGCTCAGCGCCGCCCGCCGGCCGAGCGCCTAAGCTGCCGGGCGCGCCGCCCCGCCCCCGCTCACCGGCTCCCAATCCGCGCCCGCCGCCGAGGTCTCCGCGCCCCCATTGGCCCGGGGGCCGGCCGGGGGCGGGACGCAGAGGAGGCGCGCCGGTTTATGGGTCCCGGAGGGCCCAAGTGAGCCGCTCCCAGGTGAGTCTTCCCCAGGTGGGCCTCCCGCCGCCCCCGGTTTGGCCCCCCAATCCGGGCGGGCCGGCTCGGGCCAGGTCACAGCTCACAACCCGCCCACCAGCTCGGGTTACAGCCCCACCCAGCCAACGCTCCCCAGGACCCCCGTTTCCCCCAAAATTGTCCCCCAGTAACCCCAAGTGACCTGGGTGGACACTGCTCTCCTGTTGGTCACGGTTCTCTTTCGCTACAACCGACGAGGACGCTCGATTGCTTGATTCTTGGTCTTCAATGACCTGTTGAACACGGCTGAAGTCACAGTCTAACTCAGCCACTGCCCTGCTGGACAACTCCTGCTTCCCGAAATCTGGGGTCCAGTCTGCCCTCAACAGTCTGATGTTACCTGTTGTGAGGCAGAAAAATAGGGCCTGGAGTCAGGGAACATAAGGCTGACGTCGTAGACCTAAATCAAAAAGCACCTTAGCAATGACAGGAATGTGAACGGCTTTGCAACTTCACTTCATCCTCTCCATTCACTCCCTTTACACTTTGTAACTTCACATTCATCCTCTCCATTTACACAGACCACACACTCCAAGAAACATCCTCTCCATTTATACTTTGTAACTTCACATTCATCCTCTCCCTTTACATAGATCACACACCAAGTAACATCCTCTCCATTTGCAATAGGGCACATTCTGAGTAAATGACTCTGTGACTTCACTTCATTCTCTTCATTTACATAGAATATTCACCAAGTAACCAATGGGAAACCTCTAGAGTATTGAGACCCTAGAAAATTCTGTAAGCAGAGCTCTTGAGCCTCTACGCTCAAGCCTGCTCCCACACTGTGGGGTGGACTTTTCGTTCTCAGTAAATCCTTGCTTTTGCTTTCCTTGCTTCGTTTGTGTGTTTTGTCCAAGACACCAAGTACCTGGACACCTTCTACTGGTAACAGCTGGAGCCAGCCCAGTTAATACCAATTCAACCACAACCTGGACACTTGTTTCCCAAACCTAATGTCTCTCCAACAGCCCAGGGTCCAGCTTCTCACACCTTGAATCACAAGTCATCTCAGCCACAACCCACCTAGATGCTTATGTCCTAAACCCAATGCCCAGCTTATGCAAAAATCTAACACACCATTGTCGAGAGCCTCTTATTCATTCCAGAATAAACATTTGCCATCCTTCCCACCCCTCCCCCACCCTCCGCCACTATGTGTCATGCACTGCACTGGGCACTGAGGATAAAGTGAATGATACAGCAAAATCCCTGCCCTTGTGGAGCTGACAACCTGGTTGGGAACACAACACAATGCCATACACAAATTGGTAAGACAACTTCAGACACTGATGAGTATGTGAAGAAAATAAAACAGTGTAGTGATGGAGGATGACTGAAGCCTGTTGGCTGAGATCGGATGTGGGGGTTTGGGAGCAGTACCTCTGAAGAGATGATATTTGAGCTGAGACCTAGAGGAGAAGTAGGATAGAGCCAGGTCAAAGACTTGGGGTGTGAGTCTGGCCAACATGGTGAAACCCCATCTCTACTAACAAATACAAAAGTTAGCTGGGTGTGGTGGCAGGAGCCTGTAATCCCAGCTACTCAGGAGGCTGAGGCAGGGAGAATTACTTGAACCAGGGAGGTGGAGGTTGCAGTGAGCCAAGACCGTGCCATTGCACTCCAGCCAGAGCGAGCGAGACTCCATCTAAAAAAAAAAAAAAAAAGACTTGGGGTGTGAGGCACATGAGCAAAAGCCTTAAGGTAACAAAGAGCTTAGTGTGGTGCAAGGAATCGGGGGGCCAGGGGAGGAAATGGGAATGGGTAAGTGAGGGCAAGAGTGAGTAGGGTGATAGGAGTTGAGGTCAGGGAGGTGAGCAGAGGCTGGAGTATATTGGGGCAGGAAGGGAGTGGTGAAGAGTTTGGATTTTTTTTTTTTTTTTTTTTTGAGATGGAGTCTCACTCTGTCACCCAGGCTGGAGTACAGTGGTGGTGCAATCTCGGCTCACTGCAACCTCTGCCTCCCGGGTTCAGGCAATTCTCTGCCTCAGCCTCCCAAGTAGCTGGGATTACAGGCATTCGCCACCATGCCTGGCTAATTTTTTTGTATTTTTAGTAGAGATGGGCTTTCACCATGTTGGCCGGGCTGGTCTCAAACTCCTGACCTTGTGATCCGCCCGCCTCAGCCTCCCAAAGTTCTGGGATTACAGGTGTGAACCACCGCGCCTGGCCAAGAGTTTGGATTTCATGTTAAAGGCAATAAGAAATCACTAGTGCATTTCTGCTGAATCTTATAGAATGTTTTCTTTTTTTTCTTTTCTTTTTTTTTTTTTTTGAGAGACAGGATCTCACTCTGTAGCCAAAGGCTAGAGTGGTGTGATCACAGCTCCCTGCAGCCTCAAACTTCTGGGCTCAAGGGATTCTCCCGCCTCAGTCTCTCAAGTACCTGGGACTACAGGAACATGCCAACATGCTACCCTATTTTTTTTTTTTTTTTGTAAAGATGGGGTCTTGCTATGTTTCCCAGCCTGGTTTTGAACCCGTGGGCTCAAGCGATCCTCCCACCTTGGCTTCCCAAAGTGCTAGGATTATAGGTGTGAACCATTGTGCCCAGCCTGAATGTTTTAATCTTTCAGAGGGCAGGTGAGAGAAGAGGTTGTTTCAAACCATGACCCAGGTAGAATCAGGAAGTGAGAGGGGCTGGGGAAGATAAAGCTAACATCAACTCTTGCTCATACCCAGACCCTGACATGCTCCATCAAGTCAGATCTCCTACTGATAGGATCCCAAGCCATCAACTATGCTTGTTCCCACCCCACCCAACCTCACTACCTCGAGCATCCTATGATACCATCTCCTTGAAGCCTCACTGCCCCGCTCCGCACCCTGTCCTAGTGCCAGAACCCCACCCACCTGTCAGACGCCTCCATCAATTCCACACAGAGATTGCACCCTATGTGGGGACCTCTGGCATCAGACAACACCCTGATTTCTCAACACTTTCCATTCCAAACAAACCATTCAGACACTATGGCTGATTCAAGAAGCACCTTGCCATAGAACATAGGCTTGATGCACTGAGATAGTTCATTGCTCTGAGATAATGGAGCATCTTGAAAGTTCATCCATCCATTCATCTACCCCTTCATCAATCCAAAAAATATGATTAGTGCCTGGCCTAGGGTGGATTTTTGCTTTCCCGTAGCTTGTGACAGGGGCCAGGCTAGTAGCATAAATGGGTGCTGTGGGCTGAGTGTGACACAATGAGGAGTGGTGGAGACTTTGGAGAACTGGGAGCCACATAGCCCATCAAAAGGGCACTATTAGTCATGCATCATGGCAAGTGCTTGTAGTCCCAGCTATGTGGAAGGCTGCAGTGGGAGGACCCCTTGATCCCAGGAGTTGGAGGCTGCAGTGAGGTGATTGTGCTACTGCTCTCCAGCCTGGGTAACAAAATGAGAAAAAATCTTTTTTTTTTTTTTTTTTTGAGAAGGAGTCTCATTCTGTCACCCAGGCTGGAGTGCAGTGGCACAATCTCAGCTCACTACAAGCTCCGCCTTCCGGGTTCACGCCATTCTCCTGCCTCAGCGTCCCGAGTAGCTGGGACTACAGGCGCCCGCCACCACACCCGGCTAATTTGTTTGATTTTTAGTAGAGACAGGTTTCACCGTGTTAGCCAGGGTGGTCTGGATCTCCTGACCTCATGATCCGCCTGCCTCAGCCTCTCAAAGTGCTGGGATTTCAAGCATAAGCCACTGCACCCAGCCGAATCCATCTCTTAAAATTAAAAAATAAATAAACAAATAAATGGAACTATCAGGCTCTTCACCTGACTACTCATCCCCCAGAGCTGCTAGCTTTTCCAGTTCTTCAAGGGAAACCAGAAAACTAGATCCGTAGGTAAAAATTGCTTGATTTTTAAATGTTGGCAACTAACTCGAATTTGTTAAGAACAAGATGTCAGCCACACAAAGCATTTTTTCTTCTTTTTCTTTGACACAATCTCAAACTCACAGAAAAGTTACAACTACAGTCACAAGGTTTCCTTCCTGAACCATCTGAGCATAAGTTGCTGAAACAATGCCCGATCACCCTAAACACCTGAACGTGTATTTCCTCCAAACAAGGACGCTCTCCTGCAGAATCACAGTACATCCATCCATGCAGGAAATTCACCCTGATGTACTGCTACCACCTAATCCTCAGACCTTATTCAAGGTTTGCCATTTGTCCCAGTAATGTCCTTTGTTTTTGTTTTTGTTTTTTGGGACGGAGTCTCACTCTGTCGCCTAGGCTGGAGTGCAGTGCTACGATCTTGGCTCACTGCAACCTCCGCCTCCCGGGTTCAAGCGATTCTCCTGCCTCAGCCTCCCGGGTAGCTGGGATTACAGGCACCTGCCACCACACCCTGTTAACTTTTTATATTTTTGGTAGAGATGGGGTTTCACCATGTTGGCCAGGCTGGTCTCGAACTCCTGACCTCAGGTGATCCTCCCGCCTCGGCCTCCCAGAGTGCTGGGATTACAGGCGTAAACCACCGAGCCCAGCCCCAGGACAGTAACTTTGTGGAATATCCCTCATTTTGGTTTTGTCTGATGTTTCTTTATGATTGGATTCAAGTTGTACATCTTAATACTAGAAGCAGCTATAGATTTTGTGTGTCACAAACTATCACAGAAGTGATGCTCTATCCTTCTCATTGTGTCATAACAGATGACACAGTGATTTTTATTTGTCCTATTATTGAAAATCTGATGGTTTTTTTTTTTTTTTTTTTTTGAGACGGAGTCTCGCTCTGTCGCCCAGGCTGGAGTGCAGTGGCACAATCTCGGCTCACTGCAAGCTCCGCCTTCCAGGTTCGCGCCATTCTCCTGCCTCAGCCTCCCGTATGGCTGGGACTACAGGCGCCCACCATCACACCCAGCTAATTTTTTGTATTTTTAGTACAGACAGGGTTTCACCGTGTTAGCCAGGATGGTCTTGATCTCCTGACTTCCTGATCCGCCCTCCTCGGCCTCCCAAAGTACTGTGATTACAAGCGTGAGACACCGCACCCCGCTTTTTTTTTTTTTTAAGAGGCACAGTCTTGCTCTGTTGCTCAGGCTGGCATGCAGTGGTGCGATCATAGCTCACTGCGGCCTTGAACTCCTGAACTCAAGAAATCTTCCCACCTCAGCCTCCTGAGTAACTGGGACTACGGGTGTGTGCCTATTATTGCAGGTCTTAACTTTGATCATTTGAATAAGGTGTCTTCACTCTTCTCCACTGTAAAGCTATTCTCTTCCTCTTTGAAATTAACAAATACTTCACAGGGAGGCATTAGGTAAAGTAAATATCTCTTCACTCATAAAACCTTCCATTTATTTATTTACATCAGTGGGGACTTGTGATTCCATGGGTTACAATCCATTACTATTTATTTATTTATTCATTTTTAGACAGAGTCTTGCTCTGTCGCCCAGGCTGGAGTGGAATGGTGCAATCTCGGCTCACTAAAACCTCTACCTCCCAGGTTCAATCGATTCTTCTGCCTCAGCCTCTTGAGTAGCTGGGATTACAGGCGTCTGCCACCACGCCCAGCTAATTTTTGTATTTTTAGTAGAAACAGGGTTTCACCATGTTGGCCAGGCTGGTCTCGAACTCCTGACCTCAGGTGATCGACCCACCTCAGCCTCCCAAAGTGCTGGGATTACAGGCGTAAGCCACCATGCCCGGCCTATTATTATTTATTTAGTGGCTCAAATTGTCCAAGATTTGGCCAGTGAAAGCCCCTCCAAGCTAGCTTCTGTGTGTTTCTGTCATGTCCCCATCATTAAGTCCTTCCTTACTCGCTAGCACAAGATATTCCAAGCTTATCTTGTACTTTCCCTGCCCTGGTCTCCAAACCAGCCATTTCTCCAAAAAGCCCTGGTTCTTTTCGGTGGGCAATGGTATTTCGAAACCAAGATCTAGATGTGCTTTTTGTTTTTTGGGAGATTTTTTTGTTTGTTTTTTGTTTTTTGTTTTGAGACAGAGTCTTGCTCTGTTGCCCAGGCTGGAGTGCAATGGCATAATCTTGGCTCACTGCACCCTCCACCTCCCGGGTTCAAGCAATTTTCCTGCCTCAGCCTCCTGAGTAGCTGGGATTATAGGTGTGCACCGCCACGCCCGGCTAATTTTTGTATTTTTAGTAGAGACGGAGTTTCACCATGTTGGTCAGGCTGGTCTCGAACTCCTGACCTCGTGCTCCACCCGCCTCAGCCTCCCAAAGTGTTGGGATTACAGGCGTGAGCCACTGCGCCCGGCCTAGATGTGCTTATTGTTATTGGGGTGTCCCTTCTCCTAGATTCACTCAGTTTTATATGCACACATACACATTCATGTCTATGTTTATCTATATTTGTTCCTATAGTCTTCTATCCGTATTGAAAACCATAGTTTTGGCCGGGTGCAGCAGCTCAAGCCTGTAATCCCAGCACTTTGGGAGGCCAAGGTGGGTGGATCACCAGGTCAAGAGATCAAGACCATCCTGGCCAACATGGTGAAACTCTGTCTCTACTAAAAATATAAAAATTAGCTGGGTGTGGTGGTGCACGCCTGTAATCCCAGCTACTCGGGAGGCTGAGGCAGGAGAATCGCTTGAACACAGGAGGCAGAGGTTGCAGTGAGCTGAGATCACACCGCTGCACTCCAGCCTGGTGACAGAGCAAGGCTCTGTCTCAAAAAAAAAAAAAAAAGAAAAGAAAAGAAAAGAAAAGAAAAAAAGAAAGAAAAAAGAAAACCATGGTTTTTCACCCTGATAGATCCAATTCTAATTTGTCTCTATGGGGTTAATTCTACTTTTCTCCCTTTTCTTGTTTGTAGTTCCCTTCGCCTGCAGTGAGAAACCTGGTGTTCTCCTTGTTTTTTCCTCATTTGATCAATCCCCAATAGGTTACAACTTCCTATCATTGCTGCCACTCCCTCCCCAGCAAGGATGCCCCTCATGCCGTGCTCACGCTTCTGTAGCCCCTGCCAGTCTGCCTTTCCATGAGGATGCCCTCCTCACTTGCTGAGCTCTGGCCACCCCCTCCCCATGCAGACCCTTTCTTATTCCATTTGGGATCTGACACCCACCTTTGTTGTTTTTGTTGTTTAGAAACGGAATCTCACTCTGTTGCCCAGACTGGAGTGCAGTGGCATGATCACAGCTCACTGCAGCCTCTACCTCTTGGGCTCCAACGATCCTCCTGCCTCAGACTCCCAAGTCGCTGGGACCACAGTCATGCATCACCATGCCTGGATAATTTTTAAATTTTTTGTTAAGACAGGGTCTCGCTATGTTGCCTAGGCTGGCCTCGAACTCTTGGCCTCAAGCAATCCTCCCGCCTCAGCCTCCCCAGGCACTGGGATTACAGGTGTGAGCCACTGCACTCAGCCTGACACCCCTCTTTGGACCAGCATGTACCCTCCCCAGTGCCCCCCATTACTGACATTTACCTTGCTGGGACCCACCTATTGGCTTTTGGATTGAATTGTTCAAGAATAGAAGGGCGAGGAAGAGAGAAAACAGGGTGGGGGAGAGGTGGGAAGGAAAAGGGGAAGAGCCACAGAAACCTTCGGCAAGTTGGCTTTGGCTATGGGCCATCAGTTTCTCCCCTTAGCTTCTCGTAGTGTCAGGGAAATACTACCAGGCACAGAGGAGCCGCCTCATCTTTTTGGATTGTTGGGTCACTGTACTTCTCCATGAGTTGCAAACCCTCTCTGCAATTAATCTGTAGGACCAGCTTGACCAATGGAGTTGTAATGTTTGGAATCAACTCAGTGTGGGTGAGGTGTTCACTTTGCAAAGTTTCGTCATTTTCCTAAACCAGCTCCACCCAGTGTTAATAACATCTTCCCCAACTGAATCATCAAATCCTTGTTACACAGGCCGTCTTTCCCCCAGCGGTGTCTGTTGGGATGGGCGAAGTAGGCTGAGTTCGTGGTCTTGCTGACATTTTATCCAATAAACGCACCTTCTTTATTGCAGCATAGTAATAATAATAATGACAGCTAACATTTATTGAATACTTACTATGTTTAAAGCTCAACACTTCTACTTTCTAGCTGTGTGGCCTTGAGCAAGTCACTTCCTGTGTCAGTTTCCTATGGCTGCTTGATGATTTAAAACAATCAAAATGTATTCTCTCACAGTTCTAAAGGCCAGAAGTCCAAAATTAGTATCACTAGGGCAAAATCAAGGTGTTGTCTAGAACACACTCTCTCCGAAGGCTCTGAGCTGGGCACGGTGGTACGTGCCTGTAATCTTAGTTACTTGGGAGGCTGAGGTGGGAGGACTCCTTGAGTCAAGGAGTTTGAGACCAGCCTGGGCAACATAGCAAGGTCCTGTCACCAAAAAAAAAAAAAAGACTGGGCATGGTATCTCACACCTGTAATCCCAGGACTTTCAGAGGATGAGGAGGGAGGATTGCTTGAGCTCAGGAGTTTGAAACCAGCCTGGGCAACATAGCAAGACCTCATCTCTACAAAATTAAAATTAAAAGACGACTCTGGGCTGGGCACGGTGGCTCACACCTGTAATCCCAGCACTTTGGGAGGCCGAGGCAGGCAGATCACGAGGTCGGTAGATCGAGACCATCCTGGCTAACACGGTGAAACCCCATCTCTACTAAAAATACAAAAAATTAGTCGGGTGTGGTGGCGGGTGCCTGTAGTCCCAGCTGCTCAGGAAGCTGAGGCAGGAGAATGGCATGAACCCAGGAGGCAGAGCTTGCAGTGAGCCTGCTGCACTGCACTCCAGCCTGGGTGACAGAGCGAGACTCCATCTCAAAAAAAAAAAAAAAAAAAGACGACTCTGGAAGAAAATCTATTCTTGCCTCTTCCAGCCTCTGGTGGCTCTAGGCATTCCTGTCTCACTCCAGCCTCTGCCTCCATCTTCATGTGAGCTTCTCCTGTGTGTGTGTGTAAAGTCTTCCCTCTGTTGTTTCATCTGTAAAGTTAGGACAGTAGCAATGCTAACTCCCTGTCAGGGCTGATGTGAGGTTTCAATGGGTTAATGTAGATAGAGCAGTTTGCATGCTGGCAGGCAGGCGGCCCTCGATGAATGGTGTGGCTATTATGAATCGATTTACGGAGTTATTTCTACCCAGGACTGGCAATTGTGGGGATAATTGATTCCAGTGATGTCACCTCCCCCACTGCCAGGTTTTCAGCAGGACTAAATGTGCCAAATGGGCTTTGTTGAGCCAACTCCTCTGGGTGTTAAGAGCCACCGTGCCAATTCTCCTTGCTGTTTCTCGGGGCCCGTCTGCTGCCTCTCCCTAATTAATGTGAAGGCGCACCCGCCAACAGGCCCACTTGCTGTCATCCCAGGAAACACCCAAGTGGGATACAGCCAAGTTTTGGACATTTTTTCAGTTACTGGATAAAAATAGTATTTTGGTCATTTAAACAGCACAGAGAAGAGGGGGAATGCCACCTTGTCCTCCATCTACAGGGGCAGCCTCAGGGGCTGAGAGGGCCTGGCCTTTGTAGTCTCACATGGATAAACTGTTCTAAGGAAGCCTGACTGTGTCACAATCCTAAGACAGTGTCATAGCACACTACCATTGTCATTAAATTGAAGAAACATAAAAATGAACCAACCTGTGCAACACAAAAGACCTCATCTCTACAAAAAAAAAAAAAAAAGTTAGCTGGGCATGGGGGCGCATGTGCCTGTGGTCCCAGCTACTCAGGAGGCTGAGGCCAGAGGATTGCTTAAGCCCAGGAGATAGAGGCTGCAGTGAGCCATGATTGTGCCACTGCACTGCAGCCTGGGTGAGAGAGCAAGACCCTGTCCCAAAAAGAAAGAGAGAGCAAGCCAACCTTTTTCTTTTTTCTTTTTTTGGAGACAGGATCTCACTCTGTCACCCAGGCTGGAGTGCAGTGGCATGACCTCCGCTCACTGCAACCTCTGCTTCCCGGGTTCAAGCGATTCTCCCACCTCAGCCTCCCGAGTAGCTGGGACTACAGGTGCATGCCACGACGCCCAGCTAATTTTTGTATTTTTAGTAGAGACCGGCTTTCACCACATTGGCCAGGCTGGTGTTGAACTCCTGACCTCAGGTGATCCGCCTGTCTCGGCCTCCTAACGTGCTGTGATTACAGGCATGAGCCACCGTGCCCAGCTGACCTTTTTCATTCCATTCAGTTCCGCAATCACTACTGGAACTTTTCTCTCAGACCAGGCTTTGCCAGGCAATGTGGGGTCAAAGATGGAGCTCTCTCAAGGAGCTCACAGACTGGTGTTAATGGCAATGAATCATGTATGAATCTGAGCATTCAAAAATGAGGACAGGCGTTAGCCCACAGCCTCTGCCTGGCGATAACGAGTCCGGGTAATGGTTTTGAACCCCTAGGGTATTTGTTCCTTTCTTCTCTTATTAACTTCCCTGGGTGAAAATGTTTTGAATACGGAAAACGAAACAAATCACATTGGAATTTGTACCTCTATGGTAAACTACCTGTACAGTTTTGATTCCATGGGAACACTTAGGTTTAACTTTGAAGCAAAATCTAAAGACCAAAGTTCCTCACTGAATTAATTTTATAGTAAGCACAGTTTAAACATCCTTCTCTATAGGAAAATTGTAACTTTCGCTTATTTTTATTGGTACTTCTAATGCTGTGTAGTTGAGTGAGTAAATGTGCTATAGTCAATTCTAACTAAAGGAGAAGATATAGTAATAGGCTTTCTTAATATTTCCTTTTTTTTTTTGAGACAGAGTCTCACTCACTCTGTCGCTCAGGCTGGAGTGCAGTGGTACAATCTCCCCACTCACAGCAACCTCCGCCTCCCAGGTTCAAGCAATTCTGCTGCCTCAGCCTCCCAAGTAGCTGGGATTACAGGTGCGCAACACCATACCTGGCTAATTTTTGGGGTTTTTTTTAGTGGAGACGGGTTTCACCATGTTGGCCAGGATGGTCTTGAATTCCTGACCTCAAGTGATCCACCCGCCTTGGCTTCCCAAAGTGCTGGGTTTATAGGCGTAAGCCACTGTGCCCAGCCCCAATATTTGCTTTTTTTTTTGAGACAAAGTTTTGCTCTTGTCGCCCAGGCTGGAGTGCACTGGCGAGATCTTGGCTAGGCTCACTGAAAACTCTGCCTCTCAGGTTCAAATGATTCTCCTGCCTCAGCCTCCTGAGTAGCTGGGATTACAGGCGTGCACCACCATGCTCTGCTAATTTCTGTATTTTTAGTAGAGACGGGGTTTCACCATATTGGCCAAGCTGGTTACCAACTCCTGACCTCAGGTGATCCACCCGCCTCAGCAAGTAGAAACCTTGTCTCAAGGTTTCTACTCAAGGTTTCAGTAGAACCTTACTCAAGGTTTCAGTAGAACCTTACTCAAGGTTTCAGTAGAACCTTACTCAAGGTTTCAGTAGAACCTTACTCAAGGTTTCAGTAGAAACCTTGTCTGTACTGAAAATACAAAAATTAGCTGGGCATGGTGGCGCATGCCTGTAGTCCCAGCTACCCAGGAGACTGAGGCATGAGAATTGCTTGAACCCAGGAGGTGGAGGTTGCAGTGACCTGAGATTGTGCCATTGCACTCCAGCCTGGACAACAGAGCAAGATACCATCTCAAAAAAAAATCATTTATTTAATGCTTCAATGAAAGCTATGGAAGAAAAATACAGTATGTCCTGACACCAAGTGACCTGGTCAGAGGGAATCAGGAGGGCTTCTCCAAGGAAGGGACATTTACACTGGGATCCTGAAGTCTGAGTAGGAGTTAGCAGAGGGGAAGGGTCTTCCAGACAGAGGGAATAGCATAGCGGGAAAGGTGGTGGTGAGAGATAAAGAAATGACCAGTGTGGCCAGTGATGTCAGCAGGGGACCAGACCAAGCTGGGCCCAGTGGTATGGGCTTCATGCCAAGGGAAATGGGGAACCATGGAAGGTTCAAGGCTGAGCAGATGATGGAACTGCTCTGATATAGTCTACCAGTCATTTTGAACTTTGGGACTTAGGAAGTAGAGGCTGTCTGTCATCCAGGAATGGCCAGTGGGTGCTGTGGGCAGGAAAGTCACAGAAAACACAGGACTGACCTGATGCCCCATTTTGGTGGACTGTGCCCCATACCTGACACCCCAGCAGAAGGGAATTGGTGCAGGATTTGGGATGGGAACCCTGATGCACTGTAAAGACCACATCAGAGTGCTCTGCCCAACTACTCTAAGCCTCAGTGGGGTTACTCTAACTCATACTCCTAGAGACACTGTGAGGATGAAGGTGGTCACCCAGGAACAGGACAATCAAGTTTCAGTAACTGGTAAGCAGGTGTTGGCTGAGTCTCCTCCTCTTTGTGGCTTCAGTTTCTGCCTCTATACATAGAGTCTACCAGCTGCTTTCACTATCACGCTGGCTCTGCCACTTACCTCATTTAGGCACACACTCTCCATTTCTGAGCCCCCATTTCCTCCTCTATAAAGCAAGGGCTTTGGGTGGGGTGAGCTTCAGCAAGCTGGAACCTGTGGTCGTAAATTGTGAACATCAGGCCGGGCGCAGTGGCTTATGCCTGTAATCCCAGCACTTTGGGAGGCTGAGGTGGGTGGATCACCTGAGGTCAGGAGTTCAAGACCAGCCTTGCCAACATGGTGAAACATGGTCTCTACTAAAAATACAAAATTAACTGGGTGTGGTGGTGCATGCCTGTAATCCCAGCTACTCAGGAGACTGAGACACGAGAATCGCTTGCACCTGGGAGGCAGAGGTTGCATTAAGCTGAGATCTGCACCATTGCACTCCAGCCTGGGCAACAAGAGTGAAACTCCTTCTCAAAAAAAAAAAAATTGTGAGCATCAGATCCAGCAGGGCATCTTGTCACCAAGGATTGCTCTTGGGCCCAGTCCCCAGAGAGAACTCTAGCTCTGGGGAGGAAGTTGGATGTTTATCATGTGTCTTTCACAGGATCCTTCTTTATGCTGGTGGCTTGCCTAATGCCAAAGTGTCCCATGACCCATGACCAGGTGTCCTTCTCCCAGGAAACATGTTGAGATCGGCCGATGCCCTTGTGGCTCTTGTTTCACCTATATCCAGTTTATTCCAAAGAAGACAGCCACTCTCTAGGAGAGCCTGACCGGGAGGGGTGAGCACTGGGTTCAGGTGTGTTGGTCGAGTGAAACACAGAGGGAGCAACTCAACAAAAATAGCAGAAGCAGTTTATTACTCACAGATCCAGAGAGCAGCGAGCAGGGTTTGCATAGCCAATGGAAATGGGAAGCTATCTGGGACATGTGTGCTTAACCAGTGGGGACAGAGACAGACAGAGAAATATGGGCTAAAGACTTTATTGGAGGCCAGGCACGGTGGCTCACGCCTGTAATTCCAGGACTTTGGGAGGTTGAGGCACGTGGATTACTTGAGGTCAGAAGTTCAAGACCAGCCTGGCCACTATGGTGAAATGCCATCTCTACTAAAAATACAAACATTAGCCAGGCATGGTGGCAGGTGCCTATAATCTCAGCTACTCAGGGAGGCTGAAGCAGGAGAATCGCTTGAACCCACGAGGTGGAGGTTGCAGTGAGCCAAGATTACACCACTGTACTCTAGCCTGGGCAACAGAGTGAGACTCAGTCTTAAAAAAAAAAAAAAAAAAAAAAAAAATGGCTCTCCCTCTCCCTCTCCCCCTCCCTCTCCCCTCTTTCCACGGTCTCCCTCTGATGCCGAGCCGAAGCTGGACGGTACTGCTGCCATCTCAGCTCACTGCAACCTCCCTGCCTGATTCTCCTGCCTCAGCCTGCCGAGTGCCTGCGATTGCAGGCGCGCGCCGCCCCGCCTGACTGGTTTTCGTATTTTTTTGGTGGAGACGGGGTTTCGCTGCATTGGCCGGGCTGGTCTCCAGCTCCTAACCGCGAGTGATCTGCCAGCCTCGGCCTCCCGAGGTGCCGGGATTGCAGACAGAGTCTGGTTAACTCAGTGCTCAATGGTGCCCAGGCTGGAGTGTAGTGGCGTGATCTTGGCCCGCTACAACCACCTCCCAGCCGCCTGCCTTGGCCTCCCAAAGTGCCGAGATTGCAGCCTCTGCCCGGCTGCCGCCCCGTCTGGGAAGTGAGGAGCGTCTCCGCCTGGCCGCCCATCGTCCGGGATGTGAGGAGCCCCTCTGCCTGGCTGCCCAGTCTGGAAAGTGAGGAGCCCCTCTGCCTGGCTGCCCAGTCTGGAAAGTGAGGAGCCTCTCTGCCCGGCCGCCATCCCATCTAGGAAACAAGGAGCGCCTCTTCCCGGCCGCCATCACATCTGGGAAGTGAGGAGCGGCTCTGCCTGGCCGCCCATCATCTGAGATGTGGGGAGCACCTCTGCCCTGCCGCCCCGTCCAGGATGTGAGGAGCGTCTCTGCCCGGCCGCCCCGTCTGAGAAGTGAGGAGACCCTCTGCCTGGCAACCGCCCCGCCGGAGAAGTGAGGAGCCCCTCCGCCCGGCAGCCACCCCGCCCGAGAAGTGAGGAGCCCCTCCGCCCGGCAGCCACCCCGTCTGGGAAGTGAGGAGCATCTCCGCCCGGCAGCCACCTCCTCCGGGAGGGAGGTGGGGGGGTCAGCCCCCCGCCCGGCCAGCCGCCCCGTCCGGCCAGCCGCCCCGTCCAGGAGGGAGGTGGGGGGGTTAGCCCACCGCCCAGCCTGCCGCCCTGTCCAGGAGGGAGGTGGGGGTTCGGCCCCCCGCCTGGCCGGCCACCCGGTCCGAGAGGTGAGGGGCGCCTCTGCCCGGCCGCCCCTACTGGGAAGCGAGGAGCCCCTCTGATCGGCCAGCCGCTCCGTCCGGGAGGGAGGTGGGGGGGTCAACCCCCCGCCCGGCCAGCCGCCCCGTCCGGGAGGGAGGTGGGGGGGTCAGCCCCCCGCCCGGCCAGCCGCCCCGTCCGGGAGGGAGGTGGGGGGTTAGCCCCCCGCCTGGCCAGCCGCCCCGTCCGGGAGGTGAGGGGCGCCTCTGCCCGGCCGCCCCTACTGGGAAGTGAGGAGCCCCTCTGCCCGGCCAGCCGCTCCGTCCGGGAGGGAGGTGGTGGGGGTCAGCCCCCGCCCGGCCAGCCGCCCTGTCCGGGAGGGAGGTGGGGGGGGGTCAGCCCCCCGCCCGGCCAGCCGCCCCGTCCGGGAGGGAGGTGGGGGGGTCAGCCCCCCGCCCGGCCAGCCGCCCCGTCCGGGAGGGAGGTGGGGGGGTCAGCCCACCGCCCAGCTTGCCGCCCTGTCCGGGAGGGAGGTGGGGGTTCGGCCCCCCGCCTGGCCAGCCGCCCCATCCGGGAGGTGAGGGGCGCCTCTGCCCGGTCGCCCCTACTGGGAAGTGAGGAGCCCCTCTGCCCGGCCAGCCGCCCCGTCCGGGAGGTGAGGGGCACCTCTGCCCAGCCGCCCCTACTGGGAAGTGAGGAGCCCCTCTGCCCGGCCACCACCCCGTCTTGGAGGTGTACCCAACAGCTCATTGAGAACGGGTCATGATGACAATGGCGGTTTTGTGGAATGGAAAGGGGGGAAAGGTGGGGAAAAGATTGAGAAATTGGATGGTTGCCGTGTCTGTGTGGAAAGAGGTAGACATGGGAGACTTTTCATTTTGTTCTGTACTAAGAAAAAATTCTTCTGCCTTGGGATCCTGTTGATCTGTGACCCTACCCCCAACCCTGTGCTCTCTGAAACATGTGCTGTATCCACTCAGGGTTGAATGGATTAAGGGCGGTGCAAGATGTGCTTTGTTAAACAGATGCTTGAAGGCAGCATGCTCGTTAAGAGCCATCACCACTCCCTAATCTCAAGTACCCAGGGACACAAACACTGCGGAAGGCCGCAGGGTCCTCTGCCTAGGAAAACCAGAGAACTTTGTTCACTTGCTTATCTGCCGACCTTCCCTCCACTATTGTCCTGTAACCCTGCCAAATCCCCCTCTGCGAGAAACACCCAAGAATGATCAATAAAAAAAAAAAAAAAGAAAAAAAAAATGTAATCTCAGCACTTTGGGAGGCCGAGGCGGGCGGATCACGAGATCAGGAGATCAAGACCATCCTGGTTAACACGGTGAAACACTGTCTCTATTAAAAAATACCAAAAAATTAGCCAGGCGTGGTGGTGGGCACCTGTAATCCCAGCTACTGAGGAGGCTGAGGCAGGAGAATGGTGTGAACCCGGGAAGCCGAGCTTGCAGTGAGCCACCAAGATTGTGCCACTGCACTCCAGCCTGGGCAACAGAGCAAGACTCCGTCTCAAAAAAAAAAAAAAAGGCCGGGTGCAGTGGCTCATGGCTGTAATCCCAGCACTTTGGGAGGCCGAGGTGGGCAGATCACCTGAGGTCAGAAGTTCAATACCAGCCTGACCAACATGGAGAAACCCCATCTCTACTAAAAATACAAAATTAGTTGGGCGTAGTGGTGCATGCATGTAATCCCAGGTATTTGGGAGGCTGAGGCAGGAGAATCGCTTAAACCCAGGAGGCAGAGGTTGCAGTGAGCCAAGATCGCGCCATTGCACTCCAGCCTGGGCAACAAGAGCGAAACTCTGTCCCAAAAAAAAAAAAAAAAGACTTTGTTGGAGTCCAGGGCATTCCCCTAGCAGGTTTCCCTCAGGGAGTTCTAATTGTTGGGTTTAGAGCTAGTGGGCATGTGTTCCAGGAGGTCACACTGTGACTGGGACTGGTCACTGCAGCATGACTGTGCCATCCAGGCAGGGGGTGGGGTCGGGGGGTGAGTCGAGTAGTTTGTATTCAGCTGTCCCATAGGGAGGGGGTCAGCAGGAGGCGGTTGCATAAGACAGATACCTGGGTTGACCACCTTGAGGAACTGGGAGGAGGTGGAGAATGGACTATGTCAAGGGTTGACTGAGACCTGCTTTTTATATGAGAAAGTCTAAAATGTTCAAAATGGTTGCCCAGGCAACATAAAATTACAGGAATTCACTACGGTTCCCCAGCTGAAGTAATGGTATGGTTCAAGGTTCAAGAATTACTTTTTTTTTTTTTTTTTTTCAGAGACAGTGTCTCAATTCTCTCACCCTGGCTGCAGTGCAGTGGCTCAATGATGGCTCACTGCAACCTCGACTTCCCAGGCTCAAGCAATCCTCCCACTTCCACGTCCCAGGTAGCTGGGACCACAGGTGTGCACCATCACACCCGATTAATAAAAAAAAAAATTTGGGTGGAGATGGGGGGGGTCTCTCTATATTGCCAGGCTGGTCTTAAAACGCCTGGGTTCAAGCGATCCTCCTCGGCCTCCCAAACAAAGCGCTGGGATTACAGGTGTGAATGACCTCACCTGACCCCATTGTTATTTTTTTAAAACACAAAGCTGGGGCTCTGAGAAGCAGCCTAGTAGCCCCAGGGTCTTTGAGCACACCTGTCTACTTCTGCGGTCTTGTCTTCAGGTGGGGTGGGGTGTGAAGCAAGAAGCTGGAGTGGTTGGTGTTGAAATGTCATACCTTCACAATGGTACCTGCTAATTAAATGATGGCATTGTGCGGCTTCCAGTACTGTCATGTTTCATCTAATGGAGAGCGGCTCCCATAGCGTCACCCCCTCTCCCCGTTCTTGTTTTCTTCTCCCATGCTAGGATACCTAAAATCACAAGTCCTGGAGCAGCTCCAACCTGCGGGTTCCTACCGGGGCTTTCCCTCTCAGCCCCCTGCACGCCATAGTCATTGACCTGCCATTGAATATTTCATATTGCCAAATTCTTTGTATGTTCACATTTGCAGGCCTCTTTTTTTTTGAGATGGAGTCTCACTCTGTTGCCCAGGTTAGAGTGCAGTGGCATGATTTCGGCTCACTGCAACCTCTACCTCCCAGGTTCAAGTGATTCTCCTGCTTCAGTCTCCTGAGTAGCTGGGACTACAGGCGCGCACTACCACACCTGGCTAATTTTTGTATTTTTGGTGGAGATGGGGTTTCACCATGTTGCCCAGGCTGGTCTTGAACTCCTGACCTCAAGTGATCCACCCGCCTTGGCCTCCCAGAGTGCTGGCATTACAGGCGTGAGCCACTGTGCCCGGCCGCAGGCCTCTTTTAAGAGCTACATTTGCAAGCCACAAGCTCCCAGAAAAACACACTGAAGAGGGATTCACAGTCTCAGAGGTTTGTTGTAAATCCTGGCTTTTATAGTCTTTGCTGTGTGACTTCAAGAGAGTTGATTCACCTCTCTGAGCCTCAGCGCCCTCATCTGCAAAATGGGGGCAGGAACAAGCTCCTCCCAGGTTGGAGGGAGGCTTAAATGAGATAATATATCTTAAAGCACCTGGCACATAGCAGGTGTTCAAGAAATGCTCGTTCCTTTTCTTCTTTTTGCTTTCTCATAACACCATAGATTCCTTTTTCCTTTGGAGGAGAAGAAGGTACTCAAAATAGGGGATCCATTCACTTTTTCATTCTCAACACAAATATTGATTGAGGCCGGGCACGGTGGTTCATGCCTGTAATCCCAGCACTTTGGGAGGTTGATGCCTGAGGTCAGGAGTTCAAGACCAGCCTGGGCAACATGGCAAAACCCCAACTCTACTGAAAAAAAAATACAAAAATTAGCCGGACGTGGTGGCGGGCACCTGTAATCCCAGCTACTTAAGAGGCTGAGGCAGGAGAATTGCTTGAACCTGGGAGGCAGAGGCTGCAGTGAGCCAAGTTCGTGCCACTGCACTCCATCAGCCTGGGTGATAGAGTGAGACTCTGTCTCAAAAATATATATAGATAGATATAGATATATAGATAGATAGATAGAGTGCTTATCACATACAAGGCATAGCATGGGGACTGCAGCAAGGAACACGATGATCCCTGCTCTTGTGTTGCAGCAAGAGGGCTTAGGCACCGGGATCAGGCAGAACTGGTTTCAAATCATGGCTCAACCACCTATCAGCTGCGGCTCCTCAGGCAAGCCATGCCACCTTTTTGAGGCTTAGTGTAAGCAATTCTAAAATGGGGGCAATAAGATATCTCATAGAATGCCCAAGAGGAGCAAAGGAAAAGGTACTTGTAAAGTTGCTTAATAGCGACAGCCAGCAGCTGTGTAATCAAGAGGTTCAGAGTTGAACTGTGGGGGCCGGTGAGGATGTCTGGCCAGCAAAAGAGAATGGAGGCTGTAATCTGGGGACTTCAGGCTTCCAGGATCAGGCCACCTAGGAATGGTTGCCCTCCGGCATGCTGGTCAAGCCCTAAGCCCTAAAGTTCTGCTAGTGGAGCTTATCTGGTCATTATACAGATGAGGAAACTGAGGCCCAGAGAGTGGAAAGGCCTTGCCCAAGAGGCACAAAATCAGGATCAGGTCTCCCTTCCCTTGCCCCAACTCACATATTTCTTTTTCTTTTCTTTTCTTTCTTTTTTTTTTTTTTTTTTTTTTTTTTGAGACAGGGACTCCCTCTGTTGCCCAGGCTGGAGTTCAGCGGTCAGATCTCGGCTCACTGCAACCTCTGCCTCCTGGGTTCAAGTGATTCTCATGCCTCAGCCTCCCGAGCTGGGATTACAAGCGCATGCCACCACACCTGGCTAATTTTTGTATTTTTAGTAGAGACAAGGTTTCGCCACGTTGGTCAGGCTGGTATTGAACTCCTGACCTCAAATGATCCACCTGCCTCAGCCTCCCAAAATACTAGGATTACAGGTGTGAGCCACCACGCCTGGTCCAATTCATGTGTTTATGAAGTTCCTGTCGACAGACATTTATGTGTTGGTCTCCTTTGTTGGGTGGGCATCTCTGCTGAGTGACTGCAGTGGGCTGCTGCCACCCCTCTGCACTGGGGACACAACATGAAAGAGTGGCCATGAATTTGCCCAAGGGGGTAGGGATTAATGGGAGGGAAACTTGAGGACTCTTATGCACGCAGTGGGACAGACCCTGATTAAACGGGTGCCAACTAAAGGGGGATGTGAAGGAAGGCTCAAGTTTGGGCTCACCTGGGATGCACTGGATGCTCTACTCCTGGGCATGCTCCATTTATTCTCACACGGGCAACCCTAGAAAGCTGCACTATTTTTTGTTTTGCTTTGTTTTTTGAGACAGAGTCTTGCTCTGTTGCCCAGGCTAGAGTGCAGTGGCATGATCTTGGCTCACTGCAACCCCCGTCTCCTCGGTTGAGGCGATTCTCCTGCCTTGGCCTCCCAAGTAGCTGGGACTACAGGTGCCTGCCACCAAGCCCAGCTAATTTTTATATTTTTAGTAGAGACGGGGGTTTCACCGTGTGGCCAGGCTGGTCTGAAGCTCCTGACCTCAAGAGATCTGCCAGCCTTGGCCTCCCAAAGAGCTGGGATTACAGGCATGAGCCACCAGGCCCAGCCTGAAAGTTGCACTATTTTTACTCTCATTCCATGGACTAGGAAGCTGAGGCACAGACAGATGAAGTGACCTGCCCAAGACTACACCAGCATGGTATAGCTTGAAACCTGGGCGTTCTGATTGTAGAGACCATGTTTTGAGACAGGGTCTCGCTCTGTCACTCAGGCTGGAGTGCAATGGTGTGATCACGGCTCACTGCAGCCTCCTTGTCCTGAGCTCAAGTGATCCTCCCACCTCAGCCTCCCAAGTTGCTAGGGCTATAGGTGTGCACCACCACAGCCTGCTAATTTTATTTATTTATTTATGTATATATTTATTTAATTTGGAGATGGAGTCTCACTTTGTCACCCAGGCTGGAGTGCAGCAGCGCAATCTTGGCTCACTGCAACCTCTGCCTCCCAGGTTCAAGCGATTCTCCTGCCTCAGCCTCCCCAGTAGCTGGGAGTACAAGCATCTGCCATCATGCCCGGCTAATTTTTGTATTTTTAGTAGAGACGGGGTTTCATCATGTTGGCCAGGCTGGTCTTCAACTCCTGACCTCAGGTGATCCACCCTCCTCGGCCTCCCAAAGTGCTGGGATTACAGGCGTAAGCCACTCAACCCAGCTGAGGCCATGATGCTGCATCCAGGAAAAACAGAGATGAATAAAGAATGGAGAAATGAAGGGAAGAAGAAATGAAAGAATGGGAAAATGAAAGAAAAGAGAACAAACAAGTATTTTTCTTCATTTTCTTTTTAATGGAATAGTTGGTATGTAATACTTGTAGCACACGTGAGTTATAAAACATACTAATAGAATGAACACTTTTGAACTCACCACCAATATAAGACTATAATAGAAAGTTATCGGCCGGGTGCAGTGGCTCACTCCTGTAATCCTAGCACTTTGGGAGCCTGAGGCAGGCGCATCACGAGGTCAGGAGATCGAGACCATCCTGACCAATATGGTGAAACCCCATCTCTACTAAAATACAAAAAATTAGCTGGGCGTGGTGGCGTGCGCCTGTAGTCTCAGCTACTCGGTAGGCTGAGGCAGGGTAATCGCTTGAACCGTGAGGCGGAGGTTGCAGTGAGCCGAGATCACGCCACTGCACTCCAGCCTGGCGACAGAGCAAGACTCCGTCTCAAAAAAATTAAAAAGTTACCAATAACTTCCATCTACTTATGCCAGCAGGCCTCTGCCCAAGTTGTACATTGAACACACCTGGGGAATTTTGGAAAACACTGATACTGTCAGATGGGATTTGGGGTTTGGTTTGGGCATCTGGATTTTTTAAAGGTATCTGGATTTTTTCTTCTTTTTTTTGAGACAGTGTCTGGCTCTGTCACCCAGGCTGGAGTGCAGTGGCACAGTCATGGCTCACGGCAGCCTTGATCTCCTGGGCTCAAGTGATCCTCCCGCCTCAGTCTCCCGAGTAGCTGGGACCACAAGTCCCACCATGCCCGGTTAAGTTTAAAAAATTTTTTAGAGACAGGAGTCCCTCTGTGTTGCCCAGGCTGGTATCTGGTGATTCTCACGCGCAGCCAGGTTTGAGGACCACTGACTTATATTCTCTTCCCCCTGGTTTCCACCTTCACCTTCACGTGATGGTAACCACCATCCTGAAATACGTGTAGTGCACGGACGGATTCTTTGCCTCCAAGCTTCCCTATTTCAAGGAGTAGCGACGTTTGCTATTTATCTCCCGCTGGCCACGACGGGGCACCAGAGAAAAACACATGCTCTCTACGCGCTGAAGGAGGCTTGGCCGTTGCGACGCTCCGTCGTCGGGCTCGTTGCCGGCGCAAACAGGGAGGAAACTGCCGGCGTTGCTGTAGCGCGTCTGGGAATTACACCGGGGGACTGGCCGGCCCGCTTCGTGCCTGCGGGAAGTCGGGCCGGGGCACTCTTCGGAAACTCCGAGCCTCAGAGAAATGTGAGTCGGGGGGTTGGACTAGGCCGGATCCGGCGTTAGGACGGGGGCCCGCAGGCGGCCCGCGCGGGCGGGAACCGGGGCGGCAGTCAGCGGGCGCGAGCTCAGGGCGCCTCCGGGGTCCTCACTCCGCTCCCCACGCGCTGTGACCCCATTTGTTGCACGTGCATGTTCAGGTTGAGAGAGGGATGCGACGTGTTCGGGGAGCAGCCCACCTTGTGGGTGGCCAATCCGGGACGGGAATCTTAAACTTTTGACTCTTGGTGCAAAGACTGATCCACTGGCGGCTTTACGGGAGCGGGAAAAAAGTATGTGAAGCTTGCCACGGTCTCGAGACCGAGGTCACACGTTAGCAGCCCGCCGGCTACATTTGGACCATAAGACGCAGAGTGTTTGCCCCCAAACCTGGAGGACCTCCAGAATGAGATTCTTGGCGTGCACCAGGCCTTTTCGCTCATTCAACAGGCGTTCCTACCCAGGCACTGCATCGACCCTGCACTTGAGGACAGCTTTTGGGTCAGGGGAATTGGTGCCTGGAGTGAGACTGCTTTCTGCTTTCAAGGCTCCAGCTGTATCCCTACATTGCTCAGGCAATTCCTCTCTCTAGGTCTCAGCTTCTTCATCTGCAAGATGAAAGGTCTGTCCTCCATGGTAGCCCAACATACTTCCGAGTGTTATTATCAGGCTAGGCCCCTCCCCGGGGACTGCCAGAGCCAGGGCAGGTTGGTCCCAACAGGTAGCCCCTTGCAGCAGAGAGAGCCTGGGCTCTGGTCTCAGACGGACATGAATTAGGAACCCAGCTTGTTTATTTCCTTTACTTCCTGGCTCTGTGATCCTGAGCAAATCACTTTGTAATGCCTAACGTTGTTTTTACTAACCTTGTTTTTTAATGCCTAACCTTGTTTTTACTAAGCTTGCTTTTAGACTCTTTTTTCCCCTTAATCACCTAGCCTTGTTTCCACGTGAATAAGCTCTCCCTTAGCTGAGAAAGCCGGATGAACTCCATCTGGCTCCCTCATTTACAAGACATGAAGGACTCCTTACCCACCCCTTTCCTCAAGGAGTTAACTTGTGTAAGCAGAATCTCAACATATCAAAGAGTCCAATTAACTGATAAGGTACTGAAACAAGCAATGTACGAAGTTCCCAGGATTTTGCTCAAAAGATAACACCATAAAACCTTGAGTTTGTGTCGGGCAGAGCACCCATATCTAACATTTTATGAAAGATTTAGAGCCCCTGCACCTGGAACTGTTGTTTCTCTGTAACCGTTTGTCTTTTCATTGTTTCTCTGTGACTATTTGTCCTTTTAATTTTTGCATGTTTTTACTTATGTAGAATTGTTGCATCTGAGCTCCCCTCCCCTTCCTAAACCAAAGTATAAAGGAAAATCAAGCCTCTTCCTCGGGCCGAGAGAATTTATTAGCCGTCTCTTGGCCACTGGCTAAATAAAGGACTCTTAATTTCGTCTCAAAGTGTGGCGTTTCTCTAACTCGCTCGGGTACAACAACTTTACCTCTTCAACGTAAGTTTCCTTACCTGCCAAATAGCGAGGTGATTGTAAGAATGAAAAGAAGTCATATGTATTGAGTGCTTGGCACATACATGTGTTCCTTACATTATTGTCTCTGTTTAAGCAGAGCATAAATGCCCCCAATGTGCCTAGTCTAGGAATCTTAGGACAATCCCTGTGTCTGTCTGTTGTGTCCCTGGTGATGGCTGGCCCATAGCTGGGTGCATGCAGTCCAGAATTTTTGATGTTTTTGTTTTTTTGAGACAGAGTCTCACTGTCACCCAGGCTGAGTGCAGTGGCGCTATCATGGCTCGCTGCAGCCGTGACCTCCTGGGCTCAAGCAATCCTCCTGCCTCAGCCTCCTGAGTAGCTGGGACTACAGGCGCACCACCACTCCTGGCTAATTTTTGATTTTTTATAGAGATGAGTCTCATGATGTGGCTGGTCTCCAACTCCCGGCCTCAAGTGATCCTCCTGCCTCAGCCACCCAAAGTGTTGGGATTACAGGCATGAGCCACTGTGTGGCTAAGGTTTATTTGTTTTGTTTTGTTGTGTTTTGAGATGGAGTCTTGCACTGTCGCCTAGGCTGGAGTGCAGTGGGACAATCTTGGTTCACTGCAACCTCCACCTCCTGGATTCAAGTGACTCTTCTGCCTCAGCCTCCCAAGGAGCTGGGATTACAAACGCCCACCAGCATGCCTGGCTAATTTTTTGTATTTTTAGTAGAGACAGGGGTTTCACTATGTTGGCGCAGCTGGTCTCGAACTCCTGACCTCGTGATCTGCCCACCTTGGCCTCCCAAAGTGCTGGGATTACAGGCGTGAGCCACGGCAAATTTAAATTGATAATTTGCAGCACTAGTGGCAGATCATTTTAAAAAATGCTGGTGCCTGGGCCCTACTAAGTTTTTTTGATTGAATTAGTTTGGAGTGGGGCTCAGACACGGTTTTTGTTTTTTTGTTTTTTTTGTTTTTTAAAGTTCCACCAGTTGATTTCACTGTGCAGCCAAGGGGTGGTGACCACTCGTTAAAGGGATGAGGCCAAGCTGGTGAGGGTTCCTGGGATTTGCAGTGGCTCACTTTCCTCCCATTCCTGTTCTCAGATGGCGCTCCCGACGCTGCCGTCCTACTGGTGCAGCCAGCAGCGCCTGAATCAGCAGCTAGCACGACAGCGAGAGCAGGAGGCCCGGCTTCGGCAGCAGTGGGAGCAGAACAGCCGTTACTTCAGGATGTCTGACATCTGCAGCTCCAAACAGGCAGAATGGAGCTCTAAAACCTCCTACCAGCGGAGGTAATTGTGCGGTAACTGCCGACTGGATGGAAGTGGGGGCCACTTGGTGGTCAGGGGATGAGGCCTTAAGGATTTAGGGAGCATAGGATTTGCCAGGCAGTATGAATTACCTGCATGGTGATGTTTTTCCAGCTGGAAATGGAAAAAAAGATCATCAGTGCAGCCATACATTGGCATTGAAAAAGATAAAATGATGCAGAAGCATATGATAGAATTTGGAAGCCTGGTTGTAACCCCATATCCCCAGAGACAGCCACAGTTAACAGTCTGGCACATATCCTTCCATGCTGTTTCCCATTGGTATTTGTGCTTAAATACACACACACAAAGCTACTTTTATAGAAATACGTGTAAAAACATGGAGGCCAAAAGCATAGGCTTTTGAAGTCAGACCTAGATGGAAATCCTGACCGTGTCTCTTGCTGAATGTATGAGCTTTGGTTTCCTCATCAATCAAGTGGGGCTACAGCAGACCTATGCTGTAGGATTTATGTGATGGGTAATATATACATTATTTATACATTTATACATTTTCTTTTTGCAAAAAACAAGATTTTCTCTTACACATACTATTCTGTGACCTGCTGTCTCTGCTTTGGCTGGGGACACATTCCTGTGTCGTCATGACACATCTACCTCAGCCTCTTTTACCGACAGCAGAGCAGAGCACGTTGCCTGTGGCTGTAGCATGATTGATTCAGGCAGGACCCCTCTCACCCAGCATGCATGCCTATCAGCGGGAGAAGATGAAGGAGGAGAAGAGGAGGAGTCTGGAGGCCCGAAGGGAAAAGCTCAGGCAGCTCATGCAGGAGGAGCAGGACCTGCTGGCCAGAGAACTGGAGGAGCTGAGGCTGAGCATGAACTTGCAGGAAAGAAGAATCCGGGAGCAGCACGGGAAGCTGAAATCAGCCAGAGAAGAGCAGAGGAAACTGGTAACTCCCCAGAGGGCTTCAGGAGGCTGTGGAGCAGGAGTGTTCCCAGCCCGAGTGTGTCGTACATGTAGGATCATTCCTGGGTGCTCCGGTCTGATGAGATGCCAGTTAACTCCAGAGCAAGCAGGAAGAGAGCTTAGGTCCTTGTGCAGGGACTGGGTTTTGGATCAGTTAGCTGTAGTCTCTTTAGCCCCTTCAATCATTACATCTGAGTGCTTTTCCTTTCTTCCAGTTCTGTGGGTCCACAGAGATCTGGGACTAGTCTATTTTACCTTCCAAAGTAGTTATGTGAAACAGTGAGCCCTAATCTGTGCTTTTCAGCCTGCTGTATTATTTTGAGACCCCCTAGATAGGACCTCTGTGTAGCATCAGATTTTGGCCCCCTTTTGTCATCATTGCAAGAGTCACTTGGTAGTGCCGTGTGGTTCTCAGAGCTGTGCATGTGAAGCATGAGGGTTTGAACAGTGGGTGCAGTGGCGGTGTGAAGGGAGGCACTCATAGCCTAAGCTGACTTCCACTGTGTGTCATCCAAAATGTGAATGGATTTGAAAAATGACATCAGGCTTTCCATTTTGTGTTTTCTTGATAGATTGCTGAACAACTTTTGTACGAACACTGGAAAAAGAACAACCCGAAACTTCGAGAGGTGAAAATCAGAGATCTCCATTGATTTACCTAAGTAGATGAAATCATGTTTCCAGACACTTTTTTTTTTGAACACGTATCTTGTACTGGGTTGAAACAGAGGAGGGAACCTTGAGCCACCTGAAAAGAGCTCCAGGCAGAAGATCTGGCACAGGCTACACTGAGCGGCTCATTCGGTTGTTGAACAAATGTTGATTGAACCTCTGCTGCCTGGTCTGCCAGGTGCGGGCATGGAGATTAGACATGGTTTCTGCTCATTAGCTTGTGTCCAGCGTGGGAGACAGTGGGTAGCTCATTACAGGGCAGGATGCAGGGTGCTGGGCCAGCCTGAGAGGATGAGCATGGGCCAGCGCACTCAACTCTGGAGGGGTTGGGGAGGCTTCCCAGAGGAGTTCCTGGGGTGGAAGAGTTTGAAGGGATGTATGTGTGTAGAGGTGAGGAAAGGATGTTCTAGGTTGATGTGACTGTGAGAACCAGGCTTGAGACTCGAGAACAGAGCGAGCCCTGGGAGCTGAAAGTGTCTGGGTGAGGCTAGGATGTCAGATAGTGAGGGAGAACCCCAAGAAATGACGCTGGCGAGGCAGAGGGTGCCAGACATCGGAAGAGCTTGTGTGACCTTCCTCCAAAGGGGCTGGGGGCAGCATACAGGATCCCAGCTGCATTTCAGAGAGACTCCTCTGGTAGCAATGTGCCGGCCGACAGGGAGGGGTGCTGCGACAGCCCAGCCGGGGGTTGGTGAAGGCCTGAACTGGGCTGGCAGGGGAGGGGGTGGCCTCTTGGCTTGGGGGCCTTGTTCAGTGGAGATTTGGCTGCAGGGAGATCATCCCTCACTGTTATTCATTTATTTTCAACTTACAGTTTTTATATACATTTGGTGCCTTCATGTTATTCATAGTTACATTTAGAAATCGCCAGGCACTAAATAATGGAACATCTGGTGCTTTTGTGCAGTTTGCACTAATCTGTGGGAGGACTCCTTAGCCCTGTTGGCTTCAGTGGAATCATCCAGAGCCGTTAAATCAGAAAAGTTTATTCAGAACATTCAAGTTAATTGCCTATGTTCACAGCTGTAAGTTGGGAAAGATTATTTTAAAACTTTTTTATAGAGATGGGGTCTCCCTATGTTGCTCAGGCTAGTCTCAAACCTGAGCTCAAGTGATCCTCCCACCTCAGCCTCCCGAGTAGCTGAGACTACAGGTGGGCGCCACCATATCCAGCTAATTTTATAAACAGTTTCCCAAACAAAAGATTTGGATTGAATGTTGTGATCCATTTTCTAATCCAGGAGATTCTCTGCGCTCAAATCTCTAACAATCCTAAACTTGTTGCACCTACTGGTGCATCACTTGATACAGGGAGTACGTAGTCCATCTGCTTTGCAGAGGAAACTTCGGGGAGCCAGGCACAGGGTTGAGTCTTCTCACTCAGCTGTCTCCCAGGGCCTGGCATGCAGTAGATCAACCCAAGGTGGCCTTTGAAATTGTATTTCCATTTCAGCGTCCAGCCCAACCCTAGGGCTAGTGGGAGGGAAGTCTCTGTTACTTTGTACCAGCTCAAAAGATTGGTGTAGGAGTGCCTGGTCCTTTGGTCTTCTGATTGACATGCATTCACACTATACATGTTGAAGTCACCCCACGCTGTCTACTAGACGCATGTGCCACTGAGTCCCCATGAAGGGAAGTCATGGCCACGTTCCAGCAGGTGGCACAGAGGGCAGCAGCACACTGTCCCCACAGTGCCCATCTGTCCGGTGAGGAAATTCACATCGTCCCCTTTCCATCCTCAGATGGAGCTGGACCTTCACCAGAAGCATGTCGTAAACTCTTGGGAAACGCAGAAAGAAGAAAAAAAACAGGTGTGGTATATGGCTCTGGGAATAGCCGCGTATTCTGCTGTGCAAGACTGTTCACGTCTTTGCATTCATTTACCGTTTTCAGCATCAGTGACTCCAGTTAAGGAGTATAGTGTACTCTTTTCTTAGTTTACTTGACACATGTGAAAACTGAATGTTTGCTCTTACATATACCAGAATCCTATGTGATAATTCCCAGGGCAGAATAAGGCCAGGTGACCAGGGCTGGGAGGTGGCACATACAGCATGCATCTTATTTTTTTCTTTTGGAGGCAGGGTCTTGCTCTGTCACCCAGGCTGGTGTGCAGTGGCGCGACTCACAGCTCACTGCAGCCTCGACTGGCTGGGCTCAAGCAGTCCTCCTAACTCAGCCTCCCGAGTAGCTAGGACCACAGATATGCACCACTGCGCCCAGCTAATTTTTTAATTTTTGTAGAGATGGGGTCTTGCTCTGTTGCTCAGGCTGGTCTGGCCTCCTGGCCTTAAACGCTTCTCCCACCTCGGCCTCCCAAAGTGCTGGGATTACAGGCGTGGGCCACAGGGTCCAGCTAGAACATGTGTCTTTAAGGGCATTTTTGTCTCTCTTTTGATGAAATCTGCATCATAAACTCGCAGCCCTGGCTTACTGTAGCCCCTTTGGGGTTAAGCTTCCACACCTCTGTGCACTGGTCGCTTTGCTGCCTGGTTCATTTTAGAAAGTGTTTTGTTGAGTGGGGAGGAAACCCAACATTATTGAGTCCCTCCCTGACTTGGCCTCTGAGGGCGTTGTCATTTGGGATTCAGGCAGGATCTGCCTGGGCCCTGTGGCCTGCAGAACGGCGGCAGGAAGCTAGGTTTTTGTTGGCTTACGGTACAGATATTGACCTCCTGTGTTCATTTGGTCCCTTGTAGCAAGAAGCCACCGCAGAGCAAGAGAACAAACGGTATGAAAACAAATATGAAAGGGCCCGAAGGGAGGCACTAGAACGGATGAAAGCCGAAGAGGAGAGGAGGCAGCTGGAGGACAAGCTCCAGGCCGAGGCACTGCTGCAACAGATGGAGGAGCTGAAGCTGAAGGAGGTGGAGGTGGGCACAAGCCCCTCTCAGCCGTGACCTCCTCCACAGCTGCTCGTTAGCATGAGATGGGCACTTGAGAGGCCGCCCTAAGAAGAGGCCATAGCAGGGCTGAGATTCTGCAAAGGGCGGCAGCAGCCGGGTTCTCCCTCTCACATGCATCCCCATCTGCCGTGTGCTTTCCCATCCTCCTCATTTGCGTGCCTGAATTCCAGAACATTAACGACATGGAGCCAGTAGCTGTTCTCTTAGAGGTGGTTAGCGGCCTGCTGTTGGAGAACCTTCTTAGAATCTGGATTTTCCAGTGCACTGAGTAGACACAGTTTAATCGGGTGGTCTAGCACCCAGCTCTCCGTGGGGAGCAGGTTTCGGGTCTCGAGGCATAACTGAGGGTTTTTGGTCCAGGGGCTGTTTTTGGAGAACATGGCACAGTTTCCTTGAAAGAGTTAGATCTTTCTATTTAGAAGAGGGAGGCCCATGCTCCTGTGACCTTGCTTCCCCTTGCCCAGGCCGTGATTTAGCAACTACATTCTTAGTGCCTACTGCTTATTCTAGGTGCTGAGCACTGGGTTGGGAACTAGAGATAGAGCCTGACCAAGGCCCACAGTCCTGACCTCCTGGTGGGGGCTGTGTCAGGTGGAGGACAGTTGTTAAGTTACAGTAAGAGTGGACCGGTACAGGATCCTGTGGGAGTTTAGAGTTCAGGGCTCAGAAAGGCCCTTGCAGGAAATGGCTCAGAGGGGATTGGATGAGTAAGTGAGTGGTGGGAGGGGATCGTGACCACCTGCATGGCCAGGCCTCTGTTGGTGTAGTGTCTGCGAAAAATGGAGATGGAGAATGAAGGAAGATCTGATTCCCACGATCTCAGATCTCAGTCGAGCTTACTCTCATCATCACCACAGGCGACCAAACTAAAGAAGGAGCAGGAGAATCTGTTGAAGCAGCGGTGGGAGCTAGAGAAGCTGGAGGAAGAGCGAAAGCAGATGGAAACCTTCCGGCAGAAGGCAGAGCTGGGGTGTGTGTCAGAAGGGCCCCCCACTCTTCCCAGGCGGGTGGGCCTCTTGCTTTTTCAGACTTGCATTCATGTTGCTGAAACCATAAAGGAGACAGCCTGGTCAGCAGTTATCTAACTTCTATTTAATTCTTTCTGAGATACTGAAGGCAGCCCACATTTGATTCTCCTTCAGGCGTTTCTTGAGACATCAGTATAACGCTCAACTCAGCAGACGCACACAGCAGATCCAAGAGGAGCTGGTAAGTCTGAAGAGACAGCCTGACATCTTTCTTAGCCTCTTTTGAAAAAAAGGCCTTCCATTGCTTAGTATACGAGTGCATTCTCGTAAGAATGAAGACAGTGAGGGGTTGGGGGGAAGGGGAGATGTTGGTCAAAGGATACATCCCTTGGTTGGGAGATCTGGGAGTAGTGTCCATCATGTTGATCATAGCTGATGATACCATATTGTATTCTTGAAATTTGCTAAGAGAGCCAATCTTAAGTGTTGTCACCATGAAAACCAACTGTGAGGTGATGGATATGTTAATTAGCTTGACCGTAAGGATCCTTTCCCAGTGTCTGTGTATACATAGATGGATAGATACAGGTATCAAAACATCAAATTATTTTTCAGTAACTGTGTTACTTAAAGAACAGCACAACACAAAGAGATCACCCCCTTGACCAGCACCTGCAATCTCTGTCTATCCCCAGAGGTGTCTGTTTAGTTCACATCTTTCTAGATGTATTTACATACAGAGAGGTGGAGGTTTTTGTTTTTGTATTTAAATCTAATTGAGGTTGCATTCCTCAGCATCTTCAATTAACACTAAATCTCTTAATTTTTAAAAAGATCGGCCAGGTGCGGTGGCTCCCGCCTATAATCCCAGCACTTTGAGAGGCCAAGGCAGGCGGATCACCTGAGGTCAGGAGTTTGAGGCCAGCCTGAATGACATGGTGAAACCCCATCTCTACTAAAAATACAAAAACTAGCTGGGCATGGCCGGGTGTGGTGGCTCACACCTGTAATCCCAGCACTTTGGGAGGCCGAGGCGGGCGGATCACCTGAGGTCAGGAGTTTGAGACCAGCCTGGCCAACGTGGTGTAACCCTGTCTCTACTAAAAAATACAAAAATTAGCCGGATGTGGTGGCAGGTGCCTTAATCCCAGCTACTTGGGAGGCAGAGACAGAAGAATCATTTGAACCTGGTAGGTGGAGGTTGCAATAAGCTGAGATCAAGCCGTTGCACTCAAGCCTGGGGGACAAGAGTGAGACTTCTCTCAAAACAAGAACAACAACAACAAAAACTAGCCAGGCATGGTGGTGCACGCCTGTAATCCCAGATACTCGGGGGGCTGAGACAGGAGAATTGCTTGAACCCAGGAGGTGGAGGTTGCAGTGAGCCGAGATTGCACCACTGCACTCAAGCCTGGGCAACAGAGTGAGACTCTGTCTCAAAAAAACAAAAAAAGGTCATTATGCTTAGATTGAACCTGTTCTTTTCAGATAGCTCCTTTGTATTCCTAAGTACTTTGATGAGCTCCCTTGAAGTGAGGGGGACAGACCTAAGCTGCCCTTCCCATCCCTGCCCACTGCGGTCAGGGCAGGACATGGGGCGCAGTGGCACGGTTGGTCCTGGTGTGCAGCTGTTTTTTATGGGGTCTTGCTCTGTTGTCCAGGCTGGATTGCAGTGGTGCAATCACGGCTCACTGCAGCCTCAACCTGCCAGGCTCAAGCCATCCTGCCACCTCAGCCTCTCGAGTAGCTGGGACCATAGGTGTACATCACAATGCTTTGTAGAGATGGGGTCTTGCTACATTGCCCAGGCTGGTCTTGAACTCCTAGGCCCAAGTGATCCTCCCACCTCAGCCTCCCAAATTGCTGGGATTGCATGCATGAGCCCCAGTGCCCAGCCTCCTGCATTATTTTAATGCTTCAATTATGTCGATGTACATAGTAGCTAATTCCCCACCAAGGAGCATTTTGGTTGTTTCTGGTTTTTCCCTCTTACCTAAAAGCTGCAACGAGTGTTTTGCACTTTTGTGTCACTGTGGTCTTTGTTCTTATAAGTGGGATTTTTGCCAAGTTGTATTCCAAAAAGTTGTGCAACCAGGTGTGTCCAAGGGCATGTGGTGGTGGCTGGGTCTCCCTTTAGCCAGAGAGAAGCTCCTAGGCCTGTGCAGTGTCTGAACCACCCCTCGTGATTATCCCCGGTCTGTTCCAGAAATAATCCAGGATCTTCCCATCTCTGTCTTGAGAACACTGTGTAGAATCACGAATGTCTACGTAGAAAGGAAAGGGAGGGCAGGCCCCTCTGTAGGCTCTCACTGCAGAAGGGCTCTGTCCAGCCCAGCCACATGCCGCCTTCTGCTTCCTCTAGGAGGCAGACAGGCGGATCCTGCAGGCCCTCCTCGAGAAGGAGGATGAGAGCCAGCGCCTCCACCTGGCCAGGCGGGAGCAGGTCATGGCCGATGTGGCCTGGATGAAGCAGGCCATTGAGGAGCAGCTGCAGCTGGAGCGGGCGCGGGAGGCAGAGCTGCAGATGCTGCTGAGGTGAGTGGCAGCTGCTGACTGGGCTGGATGCTCCTGGCCTCAACTCTGATACCTTGAAATGCCCCATGGGTCACCTGTTACTGAAATATCTATTGGCTGGGCGTGGAGGCTCACACCTGTAATCCCAGCACTTTGAGAGGCCGAGGCAGGTGGATCGCTTGAGCCTAGGAATTTGAGATCAGCCTGGGCAACATGACAAAACTCCAGGCTCTACCAAAAATACACAAATTGGCCAGGCGTGGTTGTTCATACCTGTAGTTCCAACTACTCGGGAGGCTAAGTGGGAGGATCACTTGAGCCCAGGAGGTTGGGGCTCCGATTAGCCATGACTACACCACTGCACTCCAGCCTGGGTGACAGAACGAGACTCTGTCTCCAAAAAAAAAAAAAAAAAAAGAAGAAGAAGAGATAGCTGTGTATGTTGTCCATCATTCCTGAGGAGCACATCTTCATAATGGACCTGGCCTCTGGGGGTGTTTCCCTTGTATTATCTGAGGTGGAAATCATTAAGGTTTAAAGTAACGATGTGTTCATCTGAAATCTTAGAGGTTTAGAAGGAAATTCTTTTTTTTTTTTTTTTGAGATGGAGTCTTGCTGTGTCACCCAGGCTGGAGTGCAGTGGCATGATCTCGGCTGACTGCAATCTCTGCCTCAGCCTCCCGAGTAGCTGGGATTACAGGCGCCCGCCACCACACCCGGCTACTTTTTGTATTTTTAGTAGAGATGGGGTTTCACCATCTTGGCCAGGCTGGTCTTGAACTCCTGACCTTGTGATCCGCCAGCGTTGGCCTCCCAAAGTGCTGGGATTACAGGCGTGAGCCACTATGCCCAGCCAGAAGGAAGTTCTTATAGAGATGTTGAATGCTGCTTACATCTATAAAACTGAGTTTGGGTCCTAAAGACTAAACTAGTAGATTGAAATCATCGAATAATAAGTAGCATACATTGAGCACTTACTGCATGCTGGACACTGTGCCAAGTGCTTTACAGGCCTCATCTTACTGAGTCCTGACATCCAGCCAAGTGGTGGCTTGTGAGACCCGGAGACTTGAAGAGGTCACTCCGTCCAGGGTGAGCTATCAGTGACACAGGCATGTGGTGGCAGGGTTCAGGCACAGGCAGCGCCCTCCTCCTCTCCATGTTCTGATGGTTTCATTCATCTCTGTGTTAAATAGCCACAGTGTAAGTCATCCCAATTCCTTTTTATAAGGAGATGGGGTATTAAAAGGGTAACTTAAAATACTTCCAACAGGGCCAGGCACGGTGGCTCACGCTTCTAATCTCAGCACTTTAGGAGGCCAAAGCAGGTAGATCACTTGAGGTCAGGAGTTCAAGACCAGCCTGACCAACATGGTGAAACGCCGTCTCTACTAAAAATACAGTAATTGGCCAGACATGGTGGCACACGCCTGTAATCCCAGCTACTCAGGAGACTGAGGTACTAGAATCGATTGAACCTGGGAGGTGGAGGTTGCAGTGAGCCGAGATCGCACCACTGCACTCTAGCCTGGGCAACAGAGCAAGACCCATCTCAAAAATAAAAAAATAAAAAACTTCCAACAGTACTTTCCGTGGATGCTGTCCTTAATTGTAATCTTTTCAAAGTGCGTGTGGATGTTTATCTGCAGTGTGGTCCTGCAGAAGCCATGTGCCCTGCAGCCCTGTCTGTTCCGTAGCTCGCTTCCTGCCAGGGCGGGGAGGAGCCTGCTGTCATCCCTTTTGTGTTTGCCCAGGGAGGAGGCCAAGGAGATGTGGGAAAAGAGAGAGGCAGAGTGGGCCCGAGAGCGCAGCGCACGGGACAGACTGATGAGCGAGGTAATCCCAGCTGCGGCGATGTGGACCGGCTGTTGGGTCCTGGGCAGGTGTCTGGAAGTCCATGGTCAGTCACCCTGCCAGATGCTCTGGGAACAGAGTCTTCTCTGGTCATTTTAAGTGGGCTTTAAAAATCATTGAAAAAGTAATATGAGCTTAGTAGAAAAGAATTCAGAAGTACAGAAAGTAGAAATGGAAAAAAGTCCCCCAGAGCCCATCCTGTATGCAGCCGTAGCCCATCTTCCGTCTGCTCTTCTGTTTCTATGCCTGACATTTTTTCTACATGTATTTCTTACTGTCTTGTGCTATTTGGCTTCAAGCGTTGTGACATGCTGTTACATCTTTATAAACAGCATGTCGGGCTGTATCACAGACTGTCCTCTGTCACCCGCTGCCTTTCCATTCCCTCTTATGGGTGTGCTGTGTTGTTCTACTTGCAGAGAGCCTCTTGGTGCCTGAGGCTCTTCCCACACGTTTCCCCCCTCGGGGTAGACGACAGCCGTGACCTGGAAGACATAACTGCTGTCCTGGTCAGCGTGTACACTGTGCGTGGAAGACATACCCCAACCGCAGGGAAATCTGGGAGGAGAAGAGAGAGTGTTATCCATGGGCTGAAAGCTGTTGTAAAGTGGTTTCAAATGAGAAACTCTACGTTGTGTCTGGTAGTACGCTGTATTTTGGAATCCACAGGAAATCAGGTCGTGATTGGTGATGTTTTGCTCTTGTAAATACCAATAATTCTCCAGTGCCTTTTGATTTTCCTCATTTAAATTTCCCTCCTGATGGCAGCCACTTTCTGTTCCCCCCAGCCCTGCAGCCTAACTGTTGAGAGTGTCAGGTGGTTTTCTGCTCCTGACTGTGGCCTGGGCTGGAGTTCAGATGTCACACGGCTCTGGGGCCAGGTCTCAAACACAGCAGGTTCAAAAGGTTAGAGGATCACCCCAGCGCCACCTCTGGTCATCTGTGTGGCTTGTGGCTCTCTTGTTTTTGGAACCCGCTGATAGGAGGGAGACTCACCTTGTTGCTGCAAGGTTTCTGTGCCCCCGGGGAGAGAGCTCCATCCCCATCTCCTTTGATTTCTTTGGCACTCAGCTGTCTCTCCATAGTACACAGTCTGGATACATTTTGTGTGTCTTGGGGTGCGAGGGAAACGTTTCTTGTATACTGGCAAGCGTGGCCGACATTGTGAGAGCAAATCCTGTCATCTGGCTCTGCCTCTGCGTACCTGGGCCTGAGGCCCAAGGATGAGGCTGGGCCTTGCTGTGGCTGCAGCCTGTCCAAGGCTTGTAGAACTAGGATCTGTTAGGGTCAACCTCAAAGCTGCCCTTTTCTTTCTGCTGAGGTTAGGTTCTGACAGGGAGACAACAGCAAATACAAGAGAAGATTGAGCAGAACCGACGGGCACAAGAGGAATCCCTGAAACACAGGGAGCAACTTATTCGAAATCTTGAGGAGGCGAGAGAGTCGGCTCGTCGCGAGAAAGAGGAGAGTGAAAAGCTGAAATCGGCTAGGAAGCAAGAGCTGGAAGCCCAGGTAGGGCTGAGCCCGAGGGCGGGAGGCACCAGGCCTGCCGGGTTCTCTGCATCATCATGGGACAGGGTTCAGAGGCCCTGGACTGCCTGGCAGGGCTTGCGCACGTTTGAGAGCACAGTGCTCCCGTTTCCATCCCAGCTGCAGTCCTCATCCTCTTGACTGTGGCTTCTTTCCCTCCACATCCTCCATGTCGTGTGGGTGAGGCCGGCACTGCTGTCTGTTCTCTTTACTCTGTCTGCTTCTGCAAGCAGTTGGCTTACCGGGGGCCATAGTTCTCTCTTCATTTCAGTCCCTGATACATAAGACAGAACAGTCCTCCAAACACCTGGCCACAGGCCGAGCTTTTCACGAGGTACACGCCACGCATATGTATAGCCTCTCCAGCTGTCCATGAGGTACACGCCACGCATACAGCCTCTCCAGCTTTCTATGAGGTACACACCATGCATACAGCCTTTCAAGTCCTGCATGCTCCCTTGCATTCCTTGGCACGTGCATTGCTGTTGCTCAGCTGGATTCTCCAGTCTGGGTAGGGCCGCAGGCTTACCTTCCTCATCAGAGGCAGGGCTCTGCCCTGTGGGCCTTGTCTTGGGGTGGTGACTTTGCTCTTGGCACTCAGGTTGCAGAGCGCCGGCTGCAGGCATGGGAAGCAGACCAGCAGGAGGAGGAGGAAGAGGAGGAGGCCCGGCGGGTCGAGCAGCTCTCAGATGCCCTGATGCAGCAGGAGGCGGAGACTATGGCCGAGCAGGGCTACCGGCCTAAGGTAGGAAGTCTGCCAGGATATAGGCCAACACCGGCAAGACAGACTCTGCCCAGCCCCTGCTCCCCTGGGCCTGCTCATCGCCCCGCGCTGGGGTCTGCTCTCCGGCCGTCCGGGTTATTCCTTGTTCCTCTTCTCTTGTATTCCTCTCTTCCCTGACCAGCAGGGAGCCCTGACACAGGGGCTGTTCCATTCCTTGGTTGGGCCTCAAACCTTGAAGTGATTTTGCTCTGGCCTTGCCTACTAAGCTGCATGCCTGTCCACCCTCTTAGGTCAATCTAAGAAGAGCTGTGGCCACAGCTGCTGAGAGGGGTCAGAGCAGTAGATCTAGGCCTCAACTGTTGAGACAGCAAAGCCTGATGAACAAGAGACCAGTCCTCCTCCTCACCTCCCCTCCCTCCCTCCTGTGGGTGTCCTCTTCCTCCCCTCCCTCCCGTGTGTGTATCTGTTTCTCTGCCTCTCAGTGTCTTTGTTCCCGGACCTGTCTGCACAGCACCGTGGGGAGCACAGAGAAGCAAATGCTGCCTTCCCTGCTCTGAGGAAGCTGATGACTGAAGCACCTCCACTGCTGGCTTGTCCCCTCTGCCCTCCTTTACCTAGGGCCACCCTGGCCACCCAGTGCCTAGAGTGCATTCCCCAGGACACATGCTGCAGAATGAGGGCTGGCTCCCTTGTGGTCAGATGACACTGGGAAACTGAGTGAAACATAATTAGAGCAGGTGCTGCGTTTGCCATAGGCCACTCGCCCTCAAACACTGACTGTCACAGTCGCAGGGAACAGCATTTTCTAAACCCGCTTGGCCGTGGATCAGTGAGAGTGTCAGGGTCAGGGTTTCACAGATCATATGTGAAAGTGTTTCTTAGGGCTAGTACTCAAAACCAAAAAGATATCAAGTGCCTCATTTATGGCTTAGGGTCAGATTTTTTCAGCTGGAAATGAAACAGCCATTTATATTGTTCTTTTAGCTTGTAGTTAAAACAAGGCTAATTCCTCATGCTGCAGATACTGCTGATCTGATCACTCTTATGTTTTCTTTCTTTTCTCAGCCTTACGGACATCCAAAAATTGCTTGGAACTGACTTCATGGGTACCATAAGTACAGAGAACAAGGGATGCTGAGGCTTCTGATCCCAGCCGCCAGGCAGTTTTACAGGGCTCTGTTACAGTAAGTGCCCGGGGCACTGTCAGATGGCTCAGCAGTGCCTGCTCAGGTTCATAATTGAAGCATCCAGTGTTTGGCCAGACATTAAGGTGTCGTGAGAGTCCCTTTCATGCCTTTCTTACCCAAGCAAGGGTCTTTGATGGGCACATGTTTACAGCGCTGCCGCATAGTCTTGTAATATATTAACAGTCACATCAACTGAAGGTCAATACTAAGAGCCACAGGTTGTACCTGTGATGGGGCATGTGGTTTCCTGTTGTCTCACCTTTAATTGTCAACCTCCAGTGTTGACTCTAGAAATATGAGGAAAGCTTTTCAGTTTTTAAAATTGCCATTTAAATTTAGTCTATTAAAAACAAGCCTAGAGGTCTTGGTGCAGTTGATTTCAGAGTTTATTAATTTAGTGGTCCCAAAAGTATTACATCTTTTATATTCTGGAAGAAAAGAACTGTGAACAAATTAGAACCCCGGAACACTCTGACGTCCATGGACGCATTCCAGAAAAGTGGCAAGAGATGAATCTTTCCTCCTCCAGGAAGCATTTTGGTAGAATTTCCATAGAGCATTGTCTGTGAGTGAATGATCCCAACATGTATGTTACCAAGCCCCAAAACGAACTTCAAACTGGGTGTGGTGGCACGTGCCTTTAGTCCCAGCTACCCAGGAGGCTGCGGCAAGAGGATTGCTTGAGCCCAGGAGTTCGAGTCCAACCTGGGCAAAAGAGTGAGACCCCATCTCTAAAACCAAAAAGGTGCCTTAGAAGGTCACCTGGTTGGCTAACCTTTTAAAGGCAGGGGCACGTAGGACACATTGGGAATGTCTTGGCTACACGTAGCCTTCTGGGATATATGTGCCCAGAGGGAGAAGCACTGAGCCTGAAGAAACTAGATGAGTCTCAGAACCACAGACCGGCCAGAAATCTCTCCCACCATTATATCAGCGTGATACAGGTCTACATTCATTTCTACAAACAGGAACAAGTTCCTTGCAGCAATAATATTATTTTATGACTTGTATTTTTACTATACTCTTCCTCTGAGGTTTAGTTTTCATCACATTATGTTCAAGATTCCATATCTCCGTAAATTACAGCTAATTACAGGGCATTGTTCCATGATTATTAAAAATCAGAGTTTATTAAAAATCCTGAGTCTCAAGGGCTGTCTTACCTTTCACTTCCACTGTCCTGTAGAAACAGATCAAGCTGCAAACCACGTCCTTCATCTGTTGTTCATTTTCTTGCAACTCTTTGACTCTGATCCCCTGAGCGGCACATTCATCACGCATGCTCTCTGTTGCGTTCCCCATTTCAGATGTCCAGTAATGGTGAAATAAAATCCTGCTTCGAGAGCATGGCTTCCCGGCTTTGTTACGGATTTTCTGATAGACTGCCATTAAGTGCATTGTTGGTGACAGGCTTTTTACTGATTTAATCCACATCTCCCACATACAGGCTTGGCTATTTTCTATGACTGATCACGTTTTATAGGTTATATTCATTTTTCTTAGGAAAGTAGTTTCTCCCTTCTTTTGATTGGAACCACAGTGAACTGAGTTTAAACCTTTTTTTTGAAACACAGCTTTGTTCTGTCACCCAGGCTGGAGTGTAGCAGTGCAATCTCAGCTCACTGCAACCTCCACCTCCCAGGTTCAAGTGATCCTCCCACTTCAGCCGCCCCAGTAGCTGGAACTACAGGTGTGTGCCACCAGGCCTGGCTAATTTAGTAGAGATAGGGCTCTTGCCATGTTGCCCAAGCTGGTCTCGAACTCCTGGGCTCAAGTGATCCGCCTATCTCAGCCTCTGAAAGTGCTAGGATTACAGGCATGAGCCACTGTTCCTGGCCTGAATTTTTTTTTTTTTTTTTTTTTTTTTGATACAGAGTCTCACTCTTGTTGCCCAGGCTGGCGTGCAATGGTGTGATCTCGTCTCACCGCAATCTCCGCCTCCCGGGTTCAAGTGGTTCTCCTGCCTCTGCCTCCCGAGTAGTTGGGATTACAGGCGTGAGCCACCACGCCTGGCCAGTTTTGTATTTTTAGTGGAGACAGGGTTTCTCCATGTTGGCCAGGCTGATCTCGAACTCCTGATCTCAAGTGATCCACCTTCCTCCTCTGTCTCCCAAAGTGCTGGGATTATAGGCGTGAGCCACCACGCCCAGCCTAATTTTTTGTTTTTGAAGCCTGGTGGTAATCATTAGCATTAAAATTATGTTACACTGGTTCACTGCCCTAATTAAATGTTTCTGCTCTACACTGGTCCAAAATAATTTGTTTTCTAAACTTAAAGTTTCCACTGTCTTACTATTTCTACTGTGGCCCATACACCTCTGGGCCCAGGGTATTTGCATTTTGTATTTTTATTGTGTTGTAGTTACAGATACATATATGGGTTTTATTGTTGCTAAGCACCTTTTTCTACTGACTCGAAATGAGTGGTTTCTAGATTATTCTTTGGCAGTTTCTTCTACAAAGGTCCATTCCTTTGGTACAGATGGTGCTGAAACCACTGCTAGGAAATGCTTCTTGCGCTGTTATAGAAGTGATGACTTGGCTGGGCGCAGTGGCTCACGCCTGTAATCCCAACACTTTGGGAGGCCGAGGCAGGCAGATCACGAGGTCAGGAGATCGAGACCATCCTGGCCAACATAGTGAAACCCCGTCTCTACTAAAATACAAAAGATTAGCTGGGCATGGTGGCGCTTGCCTGTAGTCCCAGCTACTCGGGAGGCTGAGGCAGGGGAATAACTTGAACCGGGAGGCGGGGGTTGCAGTGAGCCGAGATCATGCCACTGCATTCCAGCCTGGATGACAGAGCGAGACTCCGTCTCAAAAAAAAAAAAAACCTCGCTTTCTGCTCCTCGTTTAGCACACGTTCTCTCTAGGGACGGTACTAGGCCTGGGAAGTCCCAGCTGACCATGAACAGTGACAAGAGTCAGACGCTCGAATCGGACACATGGATGAGCAGACGTCACTGGCAGACAGCCAGTTGTCACTCATGGGGCTGAAGAGATGTTTGTGCAATATGTACAGTCTATACATCCATATTTATGGATACGACTTTTTCATCTGGGTTTTTAGGTAGTTTTTGGTGTTCATAAAATATAGAGCAATCATTTAAAAGATATTGTAAAGCCTTTAAAAACACTGGCCTTAGCAGTTCTTGATGACCTCGACTAAATTCAGCCATGAAGCTCTGTGGAGTTGGATTTTAGGAAACTGATTTTACATTGTAATGTCTTCTTTTTAGAGGGATGTTTATGCCTTAGTATCACTCAAAACACAGTATCTACCTCAAAGGATACATGCATGGTTTTTTCTGCAGGTAGCTGGAGTTTTTTACTGCTGTAAGAAACTGATTGTATACATTCACTATCGTTCGTTTGTTCATTGTCACTTGTTTAGTTTCCAGTTTTTTCTATTAAAATGGAGTTGCTGGAATCCTCTATGCACGTAACTTCTAGTTCAGGTATTCTAGGTGATCTCCAGCAAAATGACTAGAAAGGGGCCACTTTCCATATTACAGCCATCAGGATCATGATGGAAAAGCCTGGATTTATGTCAGGGTACTGCTTGACGCTGCCCTAGCGCTTTTCTTCTCATTTTCTCCCAATTAACTGCTCTAGACACTGCAGCTCCCTTTCTTCATTTCCCCACAACACTCCCTCTTCCATTTCCATATGGAAATGCTTATAGTAGGAGGCTGGCGGGCGGGGATCCCCCACGTGAGGGTGCTCAAGCTGTGCGGCACTGTGGTTCGTGCCGCTGACTCCTGGCTCCTGAGACAAACCAAGCATCTGGACCTAAGCAGCTGGGCCACCGATGCTGGCTTCCAGTTCACATGTACAGCTCTTCTTGATCCATCGGGGTTGCTGATACACATGGGGTTCTGTGGATACTTTGCAGTTACTGTGGCCTCTGCTGGTCATAATGGAGCAGTGCTAGTTTTCTGGGCCCAGGCCTCACCACACAGGCCCTCCTAGGTGATGTGAGCCAGGCCTCTGCCATCCTCACGTCAGTAACTCCTGGCTCTGCAGCTCTAGTCCAGACTCTGATGTCCCTACCTCTTTGACATCTCCACGGTGTCTCAAAGGTGCCTCAAGCTCAGCATAGCCAAGACGAATGAGTGATCTCCCCCAAACCCCCATCAGAAAAAAACCCCAGATGCATCTGGCCCTTCTCCAGTGTTCTCAGATAAGCGCCTGGTGATGCCATCTATCCTGCCAGTTGATTATGCCTTAGACCGAGGGCACCGGGTCCTGGTGGCCTCCTGAACCTTTGGCCATCCACTTTGCTCTTTAATGTCCACCCTTCATGTCACCGAGCCAGCCCATTTTTTTCTTCATCGTACAGTCAGAGATCATTTACAAATAAACACCTGAAATGAGAACCGTTCACCTTCTTCAGTGGCCGCTCACTGCACTTAGTACCAAGAGCCAAATCCTTTCCTGGCCTACAAGGCCCTGTCCTGACCGGCCCTGCAGAGCTTTCCTGAAATGTACTGCTCTGCCTTCTGGCCCAGAAGATAGAAATACCAGATTGGTACAAAGATGTTGCTCACAGCATTAGTATGGTAACAGAGACCGATAACCTAGGCATCTAACACCAAGAGGCTGTTTGAGCTTGGGATGTTATGCAGTGAATTAAAGTGGAGTGGAAAACAAAGTTATGGAGAAATGTTCTGCCACATTAAAAAGTTAAGGCCAGCACTTTGGAGGCCGAGGCAGGAAGATTGCTTGAGCCCAGGAGTTTGAGATCAGCCTGGCAACACAGTGGGACCCTGTCTAAAAAAAAAAAAAAAAAAAAAAATAGGCATGGTGGTTCACACCTGTAGTCCCAGCTACTTGGGAGGCTGAGGCAGGAGGATCACTTGAGCCCTGGAGGTTGAGGCTGCAGTGAGCTATGATTGTGCCACTTGCAACGTAGCCTAGGTGACAAAGGGAAACCCTTTCACTAAAATAAAAGATCTGTGGTATATTCATTCAACGAATACAACATTGACATTGAAAATGAACTAGGCTGGGCACGGTGGCTCACGCCTGTAATCGCAGCTACTTGGGAGGCTGAGGCAGGAGAATCACTTGAACTCGGGAGGCGAGGTTGTGGTGAGCTGAGGTTGCACCATTGCACTCCAACCTAGGCAACAAGAGCGAAACTCTATCTCAAAAAAGAAAAAAAGAGAAAAGAAAATGAACTAGCTACACACATTGACCTAGTTGAATCTTGCAACATTAAGGGAAAGAATTCATCAGTAGGGTTCTGTTTGCATGTTCAAAACCAGTCAGAACCCTAAGCTGTGACCTAGGGATGCACACAAAGGTTTGGTTCAGCTAAACACAAGGAAGTGATAGGCACCAAAGTCTAAGGGAAAGAGGGACCCTGTGCCACCCAGGCTCTATTCCTCTAAGCCTCCTCCTAAGGCAAGGAGAGGACCACACAGGAAGCAGCCTTCCCAGGGGCCTCCCTCCTCTGACACTCCCAGGAAGGAGGACCGGGAGGAGATGGGAGCCCCCGAGTATCTGCTCCATACCTCCCTCCCGCCACACCACTGCCAGGGTTGCAGCCAGGGTTGAGAGAAAGGCACTGTTCTGTTTCTTAACCTGGTGGTAGTTACACAGGTAGCCACTTTATAATTGCACATAGATGCATCAGACATATTTCTTTGTTTATAGGTCACAATAAGAGAGAGACTGAGAGAACATTTGAGTCAAGTGTGAGGGGAAGAACAGCCTGCAGCCCACACTGGCCCGGGTTCTAGTCCTGATGCCCACTACTTAGTGGCTGGGTGACCCTCCTGGCCCAGTTCTGTGAAATGTGGAGAAGGGAGATGTGAAGATGTGAAAAGATAGAGTAAGGAAGCATGGAGCTCAGGCCAGGCATGGTGGCTCATACCTGTAATCCCAGCACTTACGGAGGCTGAGGCAGGTGGATCACCTGAGGTCAGGAGTTTGAGACCAGCCTGACCAATATGGCAAAGCCCCATCTCTACTAAAAATACAAAAATTAGAGGCCGGGCACGGTGGCTCACACCTGTAATCCCAGCACTTTGGGAGGCTGAGGTGGGCGGATCACCTGAGGTCAGGAGTTCGAGACCAGCCTGGCCAACATGGAGAAACCCCATCTCTACTAAAAATACCAAAAAATAGCCAGGCATGGTGGTGCATGCCTGTAATTCCAGCTACTTGGGAGGCTGAGGCAGGAGAATTGCTTGAACCCGGGAGTTGGAGGTTACAGTGAGCCGAGATCAAGCCATTGCACCCCACCCTGGGCAACAAGAGCAAAACTCCGTCTCAAAAAAAAAGCATGGAGCTCAGAAGGCCCTACTGTTTCTGCCAATAGGATGCTGCCCCAAGGAATCCACCTGCCTGGGGTGGAACTGGCCATGGCTCTGCCTTTGGACTGGACTTGGGCAGGATTTCCATTGCTTCCAGCAGAAGCAGGTCAACTCCTGGCTGTGCACCTCATTCCCCAGCACTCCCTGGACTGGGAGACTCTCCCTCAACTCTGGGGATGGGGTGAACCGGCCTGTGCCATGCCCTGAAGGGAGACTTCTTCCAGCAGCACGCACAGGGCCGCTCCTTTCAGAAGGGCCGCTGTGGGGGAAGTCATTGTGCTTGTGAATGAGGCTCCTTGAATCATTCCAGCAGTGGAACTGGGCAGCGTCCTCCACACAGAGTTCAGAGTCTTACCTGAGCAGTGGTTACTGAAGATCTCAATTTGAAACAAACAGAAAAGACAAGAAATATTTGTGGCAGAAGTAAGGAATTGAAAGATAAAATACAAACCCGGCCACCCAGGCTCTATTCCTGTGAGCCTCCTCCCAAGGCGAGGAGAGGACCACACAGTAAGCAGCCTCCCCAGAGGCCTCCCTGCTCCGACCCTCCCAGGAAAGAGGACTGGGAGGAGATGGGAGCCCCCAAGTCTCTGCTCCACACCTCCCTCCCACCACACCCCTGCCAGGGTCGCAGCCATTCCTCACCCTCTCCTGGTTCCAGAAGGCCTGTCGTCCTTGGCCTGGATGTCCACCTGTGCCAGTCGAGCCCTGCGGTTAAGAGCACAGGCTCAGTGCTCTCACTTGCTCCAACATGAACTGGGCTCCAAGGGCCGAGCCTTGGTTTCTTTATCTGCAAAATGGGGGTAGTTTTAATTCCTACTTGGGGAGCCTGCTTTCATAACTGACTGGGAAATGCCCAGAGCACTTAGCCCAGTGGCTGCTCGGAGTGCAGGTGTCAGCTCAGCCCCTCTGGTCTGAAAGCAACAGGCCGGGCTGGGGAAGAACCTGAAGTGGGGTCCTGGGAAGGGGTGGCGGGAAGAGGGAAGCAGAGAGCAGTTTGCATCCCCGGGCCCAGAGGGGAGGACAATTTGCATCTCCTGGCTCGGAGGGGAGGGCCAAGGTACCACTCAGGCCTGGGGATGCAAATTGCAAAACCAAGTTAGACTTCAAAACGCCCCCATGAAGGGCCAGGCACGGTGGCTCACGCCTGTAATCCCAACACTTTGGGAAGCCAAGGTGGGAGGATCACCTGAGGCCAGATAATCGAGACCAGCCGGGCCAACATGGCGAAACCCATCTCTATGAAAAATACAAAAATTAGCCTGGTGCGGTGGCACGTGCCTGTAATCCCAGCCACTCAGGAGGCTGAGGCAGGAGAATTGCTTGAGCCTGGAAGGTAGAGGTTGCAGTGAGCTGAGATCGCGCCACTGCACTCTAGCCTAGGTGACAGAGTGATTTAAAAAAAGTAATATGAAAAAGATGACAGCCGAGCGCAGTGGCTCACGCCTGTAATCCCAGCACTTTGGGAGGCCAAGGTGGGTGGATCACCTGAGGTCGGGAGTTTGAGACCAGCCTGGCCAACATAGTGAAATCCCATCTCTACTAAAAATACAAAATTAGCTGAGCATGGTGATTCATGCCTGTAATACCAGCTACTCAGGAGGCAGAGTCAGAATAATCGCTTGAACCTGGGAGGCGGAGGTTGCAAGCCAAGATCGCACCATTGCACTGCAGCCTGGGAAATGAGAGCAAAACTCCACCTCAAAAAAAAAAAAAAAAAAGAAGAAAGAAAGAAAAGAAAGAAAAAGATGAATTGCTAAACAGTGTTGGAGCAAGTGGATAGTCATCTTGGAAAATAATAAAGTGGAATCCCTCCCTACCTTTAAAAAAAAAAGAAAAAAAAGCACTCCTGTATGTAAAGTGTTCTGGGAGAGATGGGGCTTACAGGACTAAGCCAGGCCAAGAGGCCAGGGCTAGGTGAATGGGATTCTGAAGGGAAGGGCAGTGGAGAGCCAGGCCCAAGGGGGCCTGTGGGATGATGCAAAGGAGGGGGAAGATGAGCCCCAAGAAGGGAAGGTGGGGGTTGTGTGAGAAGAGGGACTTTAGAGAAGGAGACGTGGTCTTTGGTGAGAAGCCTCCTTTGGGAGAGAAATGAGGCTGAGAAGTTCTGAGCAGGTTTGAGTGGTTTGAGGAACTGGAGATATAGCAGCTGGGGAGCTGTGAGCCCAGCAGGGGCCTGGGTGTGGGGCAGGACGGACGGTGGGGCAGATGGGAGGATGAGGCGAGGGTCCAGGCCAGCCTCTTCTCATCTCCAGCACCCCTCCCTCCCACAGCTGGAACCACCGGGCCTGGACTGGAGTTCTGGCTCCTGGTTCCATGGCTGGCTAGCAGACGCTGGGACCCCCAGAGTCCATAGACCACAGGGACCTGTTTCTGGGCAACCTCACGTGCCCGGCCTGCTGGACAGCGAGCAGCTCCTCAGATGGTCGCCGAGTGCACTTCTGCCCTATCAGCTTCAGGGGATGGAGACTGCTGCGGTCACAGTGTTGTGAGCAAGGGGACAGGCGCTCAGACAGTCCTTCCAGTCAGCCATTCAACAAACGCTAGAGAGGTCCAGGCGCCAGGGACTCAGCCTCCTGCTCGAGGGCCTCTAGGCTGTGAGGGCACCAGCTGTCAGGGCTGTGAAAGTTATCTGTTTACATAGCCTGTTGCGCACCTGCCCCCCCATATCTAGACTCATGGGGAGGAGCCTTTGAGGCGCTGCAGTGCAGCCAGCCCAGCAGTCCCAGCTCCACGTGGAGCTCACCTTCCCTGACTCCATTAGTTTTTTTTTTTTTGAACCAAAGTCTCCCTCTGTCGCCCAGGCTGGAGTGCAGTGGCGCGATCTCAGCTCACTGCAACCTCTGCCTCCCAGGTTCAAGCGATTCTCCTGCCTCAGCCTCGCGAGTAGCTGGGATTACAGGAGCCTGCCACCACACCTGGCTAATTTTTGTATTTTTAGTAGAGACAGGGTTTCACCATGTTGGCCAGGCCGGTCTCAAACTTCTGACCTCAGGTAATCCACCCGCCTCGGCCTCCCAAAGTGCTAGGATTACAGGCATGAGCCACCGCGCCTGGCCCCGACTCCATTGTTGATGGTAGTGGCTGCTGCCATTATGCCAGCTGCAGCAGGGAAGCACAGCTGGGGCTGCACACTCCATGGAGCCACTAGGAGCCTTACCCCTTCTGGCTTGGGATGGGAGCTCTCCGTGCCTCTGCAGCCACCAAAACTGCAGCTGCAGACCCAGGCCTCCCGCTCCAGGAGGGTGGGGCTACTGCCGCCCAAACTGCAGTTGTGGATTTGAGCCTCCTTGTGCTCTTGGGTTCTTGGGGGATCCAGAAGAGGCAGGATCTGCCCTCCTGGGTACAGCTGCAGCCACTGGACCTATGACTGCAGACCTGAGCCTCCCGCTCCATGAAGCAGGCAGGAGCTGGGGACAATCGGGAACCCTTCCTCTTCTCAGTTGGTGGGGCGGGAGCTCCCGGGTGCAGCTGTGGCCGCCCTCCCAGGTGCGGGACCTGGGTGTCTCTGCAGCCTGCATCCTCGGGTGCCCCAGAAAGGACCCCCCAGTCTCTGCAGGCTCAGGGGTGTCTGTTCCCACTGCCTGGCCTCTCTCAGCTCCCAGCACCCTCTCCCATCTCAGAGCAGGGTTGGGGCCAAGCCCTGGGGCCATGAATGGCAGCAGGAGGCAGACAGTCCTGGGTGGGAGTGGGCAGGGTCCCCAGTAAGGCCTCACCTACAGGCCAGGGAGGGCCTGAAGGCTGGGGGCCAGGCTGCCAGTCCTGCAGACCTGAGTGGGGACTTGTGGTACCTCTTACGGGCCTGCCCATGGCCACCCATGGACCAGTTGGCAGGCACTTCCTCCCCCTGTGGTCCATAAAAGCCCTGGGCTCAGCCAGAGTAGACCAGAGGATGGAGAGGGCAGAGAGATGATGACGGGACAACCAGCTGCAGAGAGGAGTGCTCTCTCTGCTGACAGCTGCAGATGATGGGACGACCAGTTGCAGAGAGGAGTAGTACCCTTTCCCCTGAGAGCTGCAGAGACAACCTGCTGGTAGAGAGGAGCTACCCTCTCTACTGAGAGCTTCAGAGACCTGCAGAGACGTCCGAATGACTTGCCTGTGGAGAGGAGCCACCCTCTCCAAGGCCTCCTCTCTGCTGACAGCTGAACACTTGACGGGACAACCTGCCTACAGAGAGGAGCTGTTCTAACACTAAATAAAAATCTTTGGCCATTCATGGTGGCTCACGCCTGTAATCCCAGCACTTTGGGAGGCTGAGGTGGGTGGATCACGAGGTCAGGAGATCGAGACCAGCCTGACCAACATGGTGAAACCCCGTCTCTACTAAAAACACAAAAATTAGCTGGGCATGGTGGCACGTGCCTGTAATCCCAGCTACTCAGGAGGCTGAGGCAGGAAAATCGCTTGAACCCGGGAGGCGGAGGTTGCAGTGAGCCGAGACTGCGCCGCTGCACTCCAGCCTGGGCAACAGAGCGAGACTCTGTCTCAAAAAAAAAAAAAGAAAAAAAAAGTCTTCACCCTCCACTTGTCTGCGTACCTCATTCTTCCAGGATGCAGGACAACAAGAACTCAGGCAAAGGCACTGGCCAGATATTTCCAGCCAGAAAAATCGACACCCCAGAGATCTTGTAACATTGTGACTCCGCCGGAGGCTGGGAAGCGCACCCTGGTGGTGAAGAGGAGTAAGGAGCGTGACAGCAACTGACACACTCTCTCCTTGGATGTGAGGCTCGGCCTCCTGGGCTGTAAACATCCTTATCTGAAAAATGGGAAGAAACCACTCACTTCATCCGGCTGTAGTGAGGATGAAATGAATGAACATGTGTCAAGAACTCAGCACAGGCCAGGCGTGGTGGCTCACGCCTGTAATCCTAGCACTTTGGGAGGCCGAGGCAGACAGATCATGAAGTCAGGAGTTGGAGACCAGCCTGGCCAACATAGTGAAACCCCGTCTCTACTAAAAAAAAAAAAAAAAAATACAAAAAAATTAGCTGGGCATGGTGGCACGCACCTGTAGTTCCAGCTACTCAGGAGACTGAGGCAGGAGAATTGCTTGAACCCGGGAGGTAGAGGTTGTGGTGAGCTGAGATCACGCTGCTACGGTCCAGCCTGTCTCAAAAAAGAAAAAAAAAAAAGAACTCAGCACAGTGCCTGGCACAGAGGAAATGTCAGCTAAAATTATAATGATGACTTCACATGACTCTCCTACACTAAAACATGTTTAAAAGCAGAAGCCAAGGAGCTGTGTGGTGGGAAAGGCCTGGAAACAGTCTACAGCAGAGCTTCGCAGAGTGTGGTCCCTGGAACCTGTTAGAAATGCCTACTCCTGGGCCCCACCCCAGAGCTGCTGAACCAGACTGTGGGGACCCGGCTTGGTGAGCCCGCCAGGGTTCCAGGTCTGCTGCTGGCTCTTTTGAGCCTCCTTGCCTGAGGAGGTTGCTCTGGGTGTGAGCTGTGTGAGACACTGGTCCTAAGCCTGCACAGACGTCCCCTGAACAAGCAGGATCACAGCGAGGACGTGGCATCTTTCCGACTTCTCACTTGGAAAAGTACCCGTGGTGCTCAGGCCCTACCCCACCCTTCTTCCATTTGGGAGAAGAGTCCCAAGTCACCTAACCAGAGGACAATCACTGGTGACCATGGGCAGCCCTGATGAACCCCCATGCAAACCTATACCAGCTCCCCCTAGGAACCTGCACAGGGGGCCTTTCTCTGAAAATAAAATAAGACCAGTGGTTTTAAGACACTGAGCTCATTCCAGGACCCCATCACCTGTTAGGAAGAAGGGAGGGCATCTGTGCTGGGCTGGCTTTCACTGCATTAAAAAAATTAAACTTAGGGGCCAGGCACAGTGGCTCACATCTGTAATCCCAGCAGTTTGGGAAGCCGAGGCGGGTGGATCACTTGAGGCCAGGAGTTCGCACCGGCCTGGGTAACATGGTGAAACCCCATATCTAAAAATACAAAAAATTAGCCAGGGGTGGTGGTGCATGCCTGTAATCCCAGCTACTTGGGAGGCTGAGGCACGAGAATCGCTTGAACCTAGGAGATGGAGGTTGCAGTGAGCTGAGATCACACCACTGCACTCCAGCCTGGGTGACAGAGTGAGATCCTCTCTCCAAAAGAAAAAGAAGTTAAACTTAGGGAATAAATATATTATGATAAGATGCATGGAACTAGTATCTTGATGCAGCGTTCAAAGAAAGCTATTTGCTCTGGGTGCCATGGCTCACACCTGTAATCCCAGCACTTTGGGAGGCCGATGCGGGCAGATCACCTCAGGTTGGGAGTTCAAGACCAGCCTGACCAACATGGTGAAACCCTGTCTCTACTAAAAATACAAAATTAGCCGGGTGGGGTGGTGCATGCCTGTAATCCCAGCTACTTCTGAGGCTGAGGTAGGAGAATCACTTGAACCTGGGAGGCGGAGGTTGCGGTGAGCCGAGATCGCGTCGAGCCGAGATCGCGTCATTGCACTCCAGCCCGGGCAACAAGAGTGAAACTCCATCTCAAAAAAAAAAAAAAGCTATTTGCTAAGCACAGAGGAAGAAAAAGATAGTCATTACTGTAAAACTGCGGAGCCCCAAAGCATATGAAACACTGCATCTCACTAATGATGGTGTTTTGGGAGAACTTCCTCAGACCTTTTACAGAGTATCTGGAAACATCAACTCATTGATGGGGAGCACAGCATTACCACAAAAACACTTGTAGAGCCTGTTTATTGCATAACTAGCAGGCACAAATTCCAAAACGATTTTACAACACTTAAAGGGCACAATAATTACAGGAATAGAATGTACAATAAAAACTACAGAATAATGAGTGACAGGGATCAAACACATTGGAATAAAAGGCATCTCAGTTTTCCTGTGCAGCATTTTCTTTTCTAGGAACACATGTTACCTTCAACCAGGACAAGGAAAGAAAGAAAATTATACTATTGGAAAGCTCATGGGTGCCACTGAGGACAAAAACAGGCGAGTTTTGCTCTTGGTTCTGCAACTGAATCACTTGAGAAGCCGTGCACAGCTCCCGAGTTGTGCGTTTAGAATTCTGATTACATGAAATGCTGTGTTTGATCTTTGGGCCCAATTCACTGTTCTTTGGCAAATAAGAACTATTTGCATTCCAAGGCAGATGACGATTTCTGTGAAAGGAGCTTAGAGGTACAGCTGTTTCCTTCTGTTCAGTCAAGTGCCAGTTTCATAAAGTGCACCTCTGCCCTATCAGCTTTGGGGGAAGGGTGGCATATGGGAAGGAAGGGATCATTGAGAATACAGGGTAAAAAAGAACGATGTTACCGAAGGTAGACATTGCTAGTGCAAGGTACGGAATCCATGTGCAAAAGGTGGCTGGAACAAATGTTCAGATAAGGTGCGATTTGCCAACAGGAGCAGAGAACTCTGACACCAGATCTCAGATGAGGCCAAGGAAATGCGCGGGGCACATACAGAGAGGACGACCTGCAGCCCTCCAATGGCCACATCATTCCACCGGGGAACTTGTTTGGAGTTTTGGCACCGTGGGCTAACCGAGCACTCTTCTGACATATTCTTACAACTGGAAATGCTTTGTTGGTCCCCATGTTCCTTGACTTTCTCTAGGGCCATAAAGGCAACATCTTCTATTGCAGGTCCTCAAACATTCCAAGGAAAACACTGCTTCACCTCCTGCAGACAGCTCATTTCCCAGAAGCCTCTACAGAAGCCCGTCCTCCCTGGGACAGCAGGGGCAGGGGTTTGCAAGAAAAAGGAGGGTCAGCTAAGGACAAGAAGCCTGCAGAAAAGGCTATCAGATGGCGCCTGAACTTAAGGTAGGAGGCCCCCTTCTAGAAGGCATCCCGGGAGCATCCAACAGCAATGTGGCACTTAGGGCTGTGGGACAAACAAGTGGAAGAGTCTTTTGGAGACGTGGACCCTTTTCCCATGCTACTCACAGTGTAGCAAAATGTGACAAAAGCATCCACACACGGTGACTTAGTAAAGCAAGCACCGTCGGGGTGCTACTTTCATGACAGCATACGGTCAAGCTATAAAGGTGTGCATCAATCAGTCCTGTGAAAATAGAAGCTTAGTTATTAGCATGTATTGAGGCAACTTGTACTTTGATTCTTGTGTCTTCTTCACATGTGTGAATGACCACTATGGGACAGAACATATGGTTAAAAACAGGAGCGACAGCAACGTAACACACAGGGTTGGCCGGCTCCATTACGGGTAAGACTCAGAGGCTGCTCCAGGTATGTCCGGGGAAGCCAGGCCCTCACACTGCACAGCTTACAGGGCCCTGGGGTGGGGGCTGTGAGCTGGCAGCCTAGAGGACACAGCTCACCTGCACATGGTCTCTGAAAGTGTTCAAACTGGTTGCCAACATTTATAAATGGAGAGATGGCACCAAAAAACATCTAGGCTTCTTGTCTCTTGAAAAATCAAAGCTGTGGCCACCCTAGGCCCACTTTTCCACAAGGCAACAGGCGTGGAGCTGGGGGCTACTGCCCCTACTGGGTAGGCCGTGGGCTCCCCATAGTCTCCTCTGCCCTGCTGCCGTGTACCTGGCTCCCTTCACTCATCCACATCAGCAGCCCTAGGCCAGGGTCTGAACCACACACACAGAATGGCTGCAGTAAGCAGGAACGGGAAGAGCTTTCACATTCAGAACAAGAAGGGGCTTTTTAGTAACTAAAAAACAATCTGAGCATGTTCCAGCACTTCAACCTTACTCTTTCAGAGCTTTGGGGTAGCAGGCAGCCAGCTAGAGCACACTCTCTAAGGAACTCTTGAAAGTTGATGTCTAATTTTTAAGTACTCATGAGGTGATGGAGGAGAAACTAACTCAGATGACTGCGATACGATACATCTTCCCTTATAAGAAGTCCTTAAAGATGATGAAAAATGTGAAGCAACTCATGTGAGAAAGCTGTAAGTGGTCAGAGAAGCAAGCTGACTTTTGGATGAAGGGTACAACACAATGTCAGGGAGTAGGTGATGTCTTTTCCCTATAGTTCATGGTAGTGATACCTAAATGGGTGGCACAAAATGAGTTCTGGCTTGTTAGACTGATGCTTCTCTTTGCTGCAGGTTTTGAACAAACTGTCTGGCTTACAGGGGTGAGGGAGAGCACCTGACAATGGGTGGTGATGTGTGTGGAGCTCCTACCCTGAACATGGCTTCATGAGATGTCCTGCGGTGGGTCAATGCTTTATCTCATTCCATGGAGCCTTCAAGATGACAAGAAAATATCAAGAGATAGGAGCTTGAGATAACAACATTAAATAACAGAACATGTAACAGGGTAAAACACTGAGAAGAAATGGACCAATTCATTGTTTCCTCCCAAGAGAGACTGTGACACTAGTTTTAAAAAGCGGCAAAGTCCTTTCTCTACATACATGCTTGGAGATACCCCAAACTTAGAGATTCTGAAGTAGGCCAGGAAATTCACTTATTGCACGGTGCTTGGCAGGGAACAAATGACATTGATTTTTTTTTTTTTTTAACTGAACTCTCTCAAGAAAATGTTTTATGAAAAATTTCATTTACAGTTTTAGCCATAGGCAGGGAGTTTTAAGGGATGGAAAAGTTTTCACAAACTTTAGACAATGAAACTATACTTTTGGATGTATGTGATCAACTCAACAGTTGTTGACAACACAACCGAACATCAGAAACTAAACCAGCAAATAGGCACAAAATAAGGCAAGTGGGTTAAATAGTTGAAAATTGGTTAGAAAACATGCAAAAATAATACTGAGTTTTCTTTTAAAAAGTTTTAAACCGTCATTAAATGTTTCTTTTTGTAGAAATCTGAAGAGTTCTGCGTCTGAATTTGAAATTGGACTTTATAAAGCCTAGAAAACAGAGGAGGCGGTGCCCTGCCCTTGTCAGTTGTTGTTCTCTTTGGTGGTGATGGTAACCAGCTGCTTGGCAGCCTTGGCGATGTCATACGCACACTGGATGACCTGCTGCGTGACCAGCTGAACGTCTGTGGGTGAGCCGGGGTCCCCTGGGAGGGTCTTCTTGCACTCTGACTGCAGTCGGTAGGCACTGGACGTCAGTAAACGAAGGGAAGTCCTCACCATATCAGACTTGGGTTTCTAAAAGGAAAAAGACAGCCGTTTACCCTGAACTGCAAGGCAGACATCCAAAAGCAGGGGACAAACATTCTTCTAAAGCAAACCAAGCTGCTCCCCAGAGTGAAAGGCGGTTTGGTCCTGCCCTTTCTCAAAGGGGTGCTTCACACACTCCAAGCTTTGCAGCCCACAGCGTAAGAGATGCTGAAATATTCTGATTCAAAGGTCAAAGTGCATGCGGGGTAATTTTAGTAGTATGTGGTATTTTGAGGTAGTTTTTGAAAAATATTAATCCACGTGGGTAAAATATTCCAGAAAATCCTATAAATTTTAAAATTTGCCTTTTAGCACGACTTGTATATCCTTGTCTTATTAAATCAACATTCATGCAGAACAAAAATATTTCAAAGCTCTATACGACTGCATATTTTATTTTATTTTACTTTTTTTGAGACTGAGTTTCACTCTTGTTGCCCAGGCTGGAGCGCAATGGCACGATCTTGACTCACCGCAACCTCCGCCTCCTGGGTTCAAGCGATTCTCCTGCCTCAGCCTCCTGAGTAGCTGGGATTACAGGCATGCACCACCACGCCTGACTAATTTTGTATTTTTAGTAGAGACAGGGTCTCTCCATGTTGGTCAGGCTGGCCTCGAACTCCCGACCTCAGGTGATCTGCCTGTCTCGGCCTCCCAAAGTGCTGGGGTTACAGGCGTGAGCCACCACACCCGGCCTCGACTGCATATTTTAAAACTGCATGTGCTACAAAAAAGCTAATGTAATATATAGGTCATAAAGAAATTTCTTGCTGTTCATTTAAAAGGATTTAAACCAAGTGAGTAGGAAGTGACTTACTTTGGGGAATAATGCTGCCATTTCTGTAACAGCTACGTGTATCCTCTCTGAGCAGGGAATATAACTGCAAGAATATTGAAGAAGTTATTCAATGACAGTAAAAATGATTCGGAGGCAAAGAGTACTCAAGTGCTAGAAAAGATTCTGTTTACATTCCCTTCATGAAGGGGCTGAGGCTGCAGCCAGCCGTGCATCCCACACCACCAGAGGGCACATGGTCATAAAGCAGGACTCTCATTGCTTCCTAAAAGTTCAGTCTGATGAAAAGTCTCCAGGTATGAAATATGGCAACATACACTCTTGGTCAGGTGAGGCCACACAACAGTACAGAAACATAATTCACCCCTCCTCACGTCAGTCATTTACTTCTCATGTGTTTCATCGTCCCAATTTCTAGAAAGAGAAAGGACCTCCATGCAAAAGGCCACAGAAGTGAAAAATAAAGGACTGAAAAAATTCCTTAAAATTAGAATTGGAGTCTCTCAAGTAGCTGGAACTTCAGGCATGCACCGCCATGCCTGGCTGATTTTTAAATTTTTTTTTGTAGAGGAGTCCCACTATGTCGCCCAGCCTTGTGTTGAACTCCTGGATTCAAGTGAATCTCTTGCCTCAGCCTCCAAAGTGCTGGGGTTACAGGTGTGAGCCACGGTGTCCAGCCCTTTCCCCATTTTTTAAACCATGAAGTTGGCTTCTGAATAGATTGTCATAAGCAACTTATGTACTTCACCTTCGTAACAAATCTAGTTTCAAAACTATTATAATTAAAACTGTCGGCCGGGCGCAGTGGCTCACGCCTGTAATCCCAGCACTTTGGGAGGCCAAGGCGGGCGGATCACCTGAGGTCAGGAGTTTGAGACCAGCCTGAACGACATGGTGAAATCCCGTCTCTACTAAAAATACAAAAAAATTAGCTGGGCATTGTGGCGCATGCCTGTAATCCCAGCTACTCAGGAGGCTGAAGCAGGAGAATCGCTTGAACCCGGGAGGCAGAGGTTGCAGTGAGCCAAGATTGTGCCACTGCACTCCAGCCTAGGGGATAAAAGCGAGACTCCGTCTAAAAAAAAAAAAAAAGACTGCCTACATTTTAAATTAAACCATTACATTTCAAGAAAATGGTTTATAATATCCAAAAATGCCTTCATAGGAAATCCTGACTTCTACCTTTGTGAGCAATTAGAATCACAAACCATTTAATAACAAAAATTCCAACATATATGGAGTTATTTAACTTGTAAATATGACGGGGCAACAACCTATCTGGTCACACAGATTTCAGAAAGAGAAAAAAGCAATGTCCACAGCCGTCACATGTATCATGCATACTAATAAACTGTGTGTCTGTTAATATCACAGTGACTGAGAACCACACTGAAGTTTTCTGTTTTTGTTTTTTTTTTTGAGATGGAGTCTCGCTCTGTCGCTCAGGCTGGAGTGCAGTGGTGCAATCTCGGCTCACTGCAACCTCCGCCTCCTGGCTTCTCCGCCTCCCGGCTTCAAGCAATTCTCCTGCCTCAGCCTCTCGAGTAGCTGGGATTACAGGCTTGCGCCACCACACCCGGCTAATTTTTGTATTTTTAGTAGAGATGGGGTTTCACCATGTTGGTCAGGCTGGTCTTGAACTCCTGACTGATCCACCCGCCTCGGCCTCCCAAAGTGTTGGGATTACAGGCGTGAGCCACCGCGCCCAGCCAGTGAAGAGTTTTATATTTTGTTGGTTATGGTTTCATTTTTGAGAAATACGATTCACCCTTTCCTCCTGCTACACAGAGAAGGAATCTTTCCTAAGGCTATCTCTCAAAAGCTCACTCATTATGAACTATTTGGGGAAGTCCTAGACAAGATAGAAAAGCAAGCACACCCAGATTAATGAGGAAGCCCTCCTCCTCTAACAGGAGTCCACATTCACAACTTCACATTGGTATCTTTCCTCAAAAAGGTTTTCGTGCATAATATGTCATAATCCCTGAATTGTATGTGTGCCTGTGTGAGGGCAGGAGTGAGGCTGGAGGCCCAGGAGACAAGACCAGACTTCAGGAAGGTCAGGGGCTGGGGTTGCTTACATGGATCAAGAGGAGAAAACAAGAGAAAAAGGCATGGGTTTAATTCGTACAATTCAAGATTATAAATAAAAGCATCTTGGGTATCTAAGTATCCAGAAATTTTAATAGAGCATTGAACAATTTATGAAATATAAATTCTCTAGACTAATTATGGTTTTAAACCAAAAGAATGAGCTAATGATTAAAATCTCTGCATAATTCTCTCATGGTCTTAAAAAAAAAAGGAAATCAGATCATTATATGTGTTGTTGAATGGATTTGTAAATTTTAAACAAAGAAAGGAAAAAAAAAAGAAATTTCCCAAATTGTACCAAGCACCATATTGCATCTTTGAAGTAGAAATGGCCTCAGGGCAGATATTTGTATTTTTGACAAAGACAGCAATATAAGGCAAGCACATTTTAGTTTGAAATACAAGCACAGCACTTCTGAACTAGAGGAAATGAAAAGCAAAGCACATTGACAAATGGGGTCACGGTGCTCGGGAAGGAAGTGTTATTGAATCATGATTACATTAAATGCTGTCAAAAACTTTGGCCAAGCACGGTGGCTCACGCCTGTAATCTCAGCACTTTGAGAGGCTGAGGCGGGTAGATCACTTGAGATCAGGAGTTCGAGACCAGCCTGGCCAACATGGTGAAACTCTGTCTCTACTAAAAATACAAAAAAATTAGCCGGGCATGGTGGTGTGCACCTGTAATCCCAGCTACTTGGGAAGCTGAGGCAGGAGGATCGCTTGAGCCAAGGAGGCGGAGGTTGCAGTGAGCAAGATCGTGCCACTGCTCTCCAGCCTGGGTGACAGAGCAAGACTCTGTCTCAAAAAAAAAAAAAAAAACTCTGTACTTTGGAAAGCCACGGGACACTTTGCTTTCTGTAATCAAATATGAAGTCACTCACTGCCAAGACTATGGTCCTGAGCAAAGTGAGTGTGCTTGTAACCCGTGGGGTCCCAAAGGCGTGGTATGAAGAGAATGCCTGGGAAAGGAGGGAGGAGGAAGCCAAATAATTAGACAGTTTTTATCGAAGGAGGCTTAAAAGTTATGCATGTTTCTCTTTTTCTCTGAGGAGCTTCCAGCAGTCCCTCCAGAAGACTAACTCTTATCTTTCAATAAACATGGATTATTCCCTTCTTTCCTAGTGGGAAATAAGGACACTGGGAGATGTGTGAGCCATATAAAAAAGGGTACAGAAAGGGGAGGTTGGCCCAGTAGTGCCAGGACTACAAAAGGGAATACAAAGGCCCAGATTCATGTCTGTGTGGAAGAAGAAAACAGAAGAGTAAACAGCACATCATCCCTTGAATACTTTTTGCTCGTGCAAGGCGTGAAGAAAGTTCTTCACTGAAGTCCTAAACTTTGCTGACCTAATGAAAAGGATGAGATTTTTCTTGGGTTTGACTGAACTCTGCTGGTTTAGCTAATGTTTTATGAGTGTCTATATCCTGCCAACCATGGGAAGCTAGGATGTTACCCCAAGCAGTTCGCAACTCACCGGAAGTTCTCAGAGAATTCTCTCTCAAAGAACAAAAGGCTAAGTTGGAGCAAGAGCCAGTGCCTTCCTCAGGGTAAGAATTAACCACAGGACGTGCTTCTAGTTAGAGTAAACAGCCTCCCCTCTCATGTGCAGAGATGGATTTGGGTGATGATGAGATCAACTTTATTTATTTTGAGACAGTTTTGCTATTGTTGCCCAGGCTGGAGTGCAGTGGCATGATCTTGGCTCGCTGCAACCTCTGCCTCCAGGGTTCCAGAAATTCTCCTGCCTCAGCCTCCTGAATAGCTGGGACTACAGACACATGCCACCATGCTCAGCTAATGTTTGTGTTTTTCATAGACACAGGGTTTCACCATATTGGTCAGACTGGTCTCGAACTCCTGACCTCAGGTGATCCACCTGCTTCGGCCTCCCAAAGTGCCAGGATTACAGGTGTGAGCCACTGTGCCCAGCCCAGGATACCTTTTGTGTCAGCGGCCTTGTCCTTAGCCAGGCCAGGGTATAGCCATGGCCAGAAGCCAGGTGTAAGGTAGCCCCTTTCCCCCTCCACCTAGAACTAGCATTGTCACCACCCTAACTATGCCGCAATCCTGTTTCTAGAGGCATTTATTTTGGGAGCTTCATAACAAGATGAAAAAAAAGAAAATACCATGTAAATCAAACAAGACAAAGCAAACCAAAACTGACATTGTTCTTAAGCCTGTTATGTAGACTTGTTTTCAATGACCTTGAAGTCAGCATGCTGGGAACAGCTGCCATTAGGAACATGGGCATCATCCCTTTCTGGGCGCATAACTCATGCTCTCCCAAAGCAGGGTCTTCAATCCTGCTTACCTGTCATGTTTATTTTCTTGGGCTGCTCTTAAGAGCTCCTGTATGTTTTTGGTGATCTGTTCAGTCTTCCTGATGACATCTTCGGTGCTAGGGAGAGTGGGGCTTGGGGCCACATGGGGTTCTGCTGTGTCTGGTACCAAGCCATCACCTGGCCACACCATACTTCTTTGCCGTCCCTTTCGGCTTGACCTGTGAACATTAAAGATGCAGTTAAATACAGCAGGTGCTTATCAGCTGCCCCTCTGCTTCTAGGAGCCACTTTGTTTGCATTGGCTAAATGCATGAGCAGGCTGGTCTCGTCATTTCCTTTATCCTGTCTAGCAGGAGACTCATGGTAAGGCTCTAAAATCGGCTATTTCACTCTACCATAGGGCTGGAAGTGTTGACTCTCACAGGAAGGGTGAAGGAGGGGAAAAGGGAGGGAAATACCTGGAGCGGGGAGGGTGTTTGTTTATAAAGCCATCCCCAGGTGGGCCAACTCCTTGGGTACAAATGCAGAATGTAACCTAATGTTGTCTTCATGATGAAGTGGGGTAATGACTTTAAACACACTACAGACAGCTAGAGACACATAACATGCTGGTACAAAGAAAAAGGCCTTTCGGCAACAATGTGAGATGACAAGACATGTAAACTATGAGCATATGCTTGAATACTTTAAGACTTTATGAGTCTGAAAATAGAGAAAAGAGGTGTGTGTGGTGAACTGCTTCTGCTGGCCCAGGCCTGCCAGGTCTCTGGCCCTGGGGAGCCCCTCCCCTGGCACGCTCGTCCTGTGCATGTACCCCATGCCATCTGGCTCCATGTCGTTGGGAGTGTTGTCGTAGTCACTCTCAGGTGTGCTGTTCTGCTTCTCCAGCCTGGATGCCTACAAGAAAGAAGAGGGACCCTCATGAGTTTGTAACATGAGACCCTTCTCAGGAGTCTTCCCCAGGAATTGTTACCTGTTAGGCTACTGGCCTTCACATCCCAAATCTCATTTGGGACAGGGGACAACTCTCTAGTGAAAATTTAGTAAAAGATGAATATTGGATCCAGAAATGGCCTCTTTCCTTCTTTGCACCATTTTCTTCTTAGCTCAGTGGCCACTTACTAATCAGATCCTTAGTACAAACTAACAGACATGCAAGGCAACACATCCTCATTTAGTTCTCAAATTTATAACATAATGAGATGCAGTTAAAATACAAGCAGGGTATGGTGGCTCACACCTGTAATCCCTGTATTTTGGGAGGCTGAGGCAGGACGATTGCTTAAGGCTAGGAGTATGAGACCAGCCTGGGCAACATTTAAAAAATAAATTAAATAAATAAATAAATAAATAAATAAATAAATAAATAAATAAATCAGCCAGGCATGGTAGCATGAACCTGTAGTCCCAGCTCCTCAGGAGGCTGAGGGAGGACTGCTTGAGCCCAGGAGTTCAAGGTTGCATTGAGCCATGATCGCACCACTGTACTCCAGCCTGGGAAACAGAGTAAGATAAGACCCTGTCTCAGAAACAAACAAAAAAAAACATGCCAGCACTTATATGACCACAGACTCAGCACTGGAAGCCACCTTCAGATTATCTGATTGAACCCCATATGAGAAAATGAAGGGCCAAAAAAGCTGGGTGGCCCACCAAAGGCCACAAAGTCTGCAGAAAAACAGGACCAAGCACCAGGTCTTCTGCCTCCTGCTACCTCCAATATTTCATGCCTGGGCTCAAATCTACCCCTTAAAATGTAAAGATTTGGTGCAACTGTGGTGATCAAAAATGGGATACAGATTCAAAAGAGGAATCCTAAAAATGTTTTGAACAAATGGCAGCACTGCTAAATACACTATCTTCTAGGGTGACGAAATTTGAAGGGGACTTTATTCCTTCGAAGGGGACTACGTTCTGAGTATTTCATGAACGTTATTTTCCTTATTTATTTCACCCATAATGCTTGAGAACTTCTCTGGAACAGAGATCAGTGGAGGCTAATTTAAAACCTAAACCACTTACCTTATAAAATACAAGTGTGAGCTATTTCTAGCTTTACTCCTTGAATTTCATCCAAGTTAATCAAAACATGTGACTAAGGAGTTTTATTGATGCTGCAATAAAATGTGGCTAAGGACACAGATGTAAACTAAGAGCTTTGTTTAAACATATGGAAACCCTGTAGCTTCATCCAAAAGAGTGGCTACTTTTGAGTAAGTTGGTTTAAGAAGGTCTACATGGCCAGGTGCGGTGGCTCACACCTGTAATCCCAGCATGTTGGGAGGCCGAGGTGGGCAGATCACTTGAGGCCAGGAATTTGAGGCCAGCCTAGGCAACATGGTGAAACGTCATCTCTACTAAAAGTACAAAAATTAGCTGGGTGTGGTAGTGCACACCTGCAGTTCAGCTACTCGGGAGGCTGAGGTGAGATGATCTCTTGAGCCTAGGAGGCGGAGGTTGCAGTGAGATGAGATCGTACTACTGCACTCCAGCCTGGGTGACAGAGCTAGACCCTAACTCAAAAAACAAAACAAAACAAAACAAAACAAAATAAAACAAAACCAAAAAGAAAAAGAAAAAAAAACCCCACAAAACTCTACATAAAGCCTGTCACTCCTTACTGATAACACCTGGTGGGTACAGGCAAGGCAGCCGGACCCACGTGGAGGAGCCCCCCTTATTCACACCACACTTTGTTTGCTATCCCCATACACTCTTCTGCTCCCAGGGCGCATGTTCTCTTCTCTGTCGGCTGAGGTCTTCCATCCACACCTCCACGCATGCTGTTTAGTTCCCAGCTGCTCAAATACAAGACACTTGCTGTGGGCTCCTAAAATTCACTATGAACTCGTGCAACCTGCAGCCACTCAAATCCATCTGGCAAATGATTAAACGTTGGCTTGGAGCCATATGGGGAGTCTGTAAAGCTAATTTCTGTAGAATCTACAACTTTGATGATCCCTTTGTTTATATCTCCTACCAATAAGTAGTTCTGCTTCTCTTGCTGCCTTGTTTTGATCTGGCTTTATGAACAGTCAGTGAGTTTGGCTGCTAGAAGTCTATAGCAGGAAGATCATGGGCAAGCACTGTGGTCTTCCAGAGATGAGCTTAGAAAATGAAAAAGAAAGAAGAAAAACCCAAAACCCTTCTTATCTTTCACAGGGAATGCCTAACTTTTTTCTTTTTTTTTTTTTTTTGAGATTGAGTTTCACTCTTGTTGCCTGTGGAGTGCAATGGCATAAGCTAGGCTCACTGCAACCTCCGCCTCCCAGGTTCAAGCAATTCTCCTGCCTCAGTCCCCTGAGTAGCTGGGATTACAGGCATGCACCACCACACCGAGCTAATTTTGTATTTTTAGTAGAGATGGGCTTTCACCATGTTGGTTAGGCTGGTCTCAAACTCCTGACCTCAGGTGATTTTCCCGCCTCAGCCTCCAAAAGTGCTGAGATTATAGGTGTGAGCCACCTCACCCTGCCAATTTTTTTTCTTTTTTTTTTTTTGAGACAGGGTCTCACTCTGTCGCCTAGGCTAAGTGCAGTGGTACAATCTCGGCTCACTGCAGCCTCGACCTCCCAGACTCAAGCGATTCTCCCACCTCAGCTTCCTGAGCAGCTGGGACCACAGGCCCGTGCCACCACGCTCGGCTAATTTTGTACTTTTTTGTGGAGACAAGGTCTCACTATGTTGCCCAGCCTGGTCTTGAACTCCTGAGCTCAAGTGATCCTCCAACTTTGGCCTCCCAAAGTGCTGGGATTATAGGTGTTAGCCACCACACCTGGCCCCAACTAACTTTTAAGTTTTATTTTGTTTTTTATATATACACCCACACAGAGGTGTGTGTGTGTATACATATACACATATATGAATAGATAAAAACTTGCATTTACGTAATTATACTGAAAAATTTGCCCAGAGCTGCTCCAGTGGAAAACAAACTAGAAACAGAATTAAACCCAGAAAATTCTACATTTTTATAATGAATCTTTTTTATTTATTTATCTGGAGACAGAGTCTTGCTCTGTCGCCCAGGCTGGAGTGCAGTGGTGCAATCCTGGATCACTGTAACTTCTGCCTCGGCCTCCCAGGTGCAAGCGATTCTCCTGCCTAAGCCTCCCAAGTAGCTGGGACTACAGGCACCCACCGCCACACCTGGCTAATTTTTTGTATTTTAATAGAGACAGGGTTTCACTGTGTTGCCCAGGATGGTCTCAAACTACCGAGCTCAGGCAATCCACCTGCCTCGGCTTCCCAAAGTGCTAGGATTAGAGGCGTGAGCCACCATGTCCGGCCTTTATAATGAATCTTTTTGCCTTCCCTGATGAAAATGTGATAAATCGCAAATCAAATGCATTACCCTCAATGATCAAAAGTACCAAGTTTCATTTAAACATTTTAGAAGAGTAGTGACTCATATACCTAATAAATGCATTTGGTAAATGTTTTTTCAAGTATGGAGAACAACATATAGCAGCAACCACCCAGGAAATCAGTTACTTACACGTTAGTTAAGTCCTTCCATCGTTGTCAACAAAAGCATATGTACAGAATTTCAGTGTGGCCAGCATTTAATTGTATCAAAATTATTATAAACATGCAGAGCCAAAAGCTATTGGTTAAGAGTGCTGCTCTCTCAAAGCTGTTAATAGGAAGGTTACCTTATAGCTGGTGCTGGTTCAATGTTTAATAGGTTTGCAGTTTTCTCTGAATAAAGACACGCCATAAAAATCTAAACTCATGATGAAGCTGTCAGGAACAATCAGGGTGATCAGTTTAAATGATTTTTGTACAAAACTCTGTCTCAGCAAGCAGTCCTTGCAATGATTTTTAAGGCTACCATACAAATTAAAAAACAAAAATTTCACAGTAGACAAAAGAGGTTTGACTTACAAAATTTCTAATGAGATATTTAATCACTGTCTAACTGTCCTTTAGTTGTATCTGGGCTATTTTAATGAAACATTACAGTTCAATTTCAGAACTGCTCAGGAGACTTTTTTTTTTTAAGACAATCTCACTCTGTCGCCCAGGCTGGAGTGCAGTGGTGCAATCTCGGCTTACTGCAACCTCCACTTCCCAGGTTCAAGGGATTCTTGATTCTCGTGCCTCAGCCTTCCAAGTATCTGGGATTACAGGCATGCGCCACCACCCGCCGCTAATTTTTGTATTTTTAGTAGAGACGGGTTTTGCCATGTTGGCCAGGCTGGTCTCAAATTCCTGGGCTCAAGTGATCCACCCACCTTGGCCTCCCAAAGTGCTGGGATTACAGGCATGAGCCAGTGCACCCAGCCGAGACTTTAAGTACAATGTACCAAGAATTCTTTTTTTTTTTTTTAGTACAGTAATTCCTTTTTTTTTGAGACAGGGCCTCACTGTGTTGTCCAGGCTGGAGTGCAATGGCACAATCATGGCTCACTGCAGCCTCGATCTCTCATGGTGGGCTCAAGTGATCCTCCCATCTCAGCCTCCCAAGTACCTGGGACTACAGGTGCACATCAACACACCCGGATAATTTTTTATATTTTTTATAGGGATGGGATTTCGCCATGTTGCTGAGGCTGGTCTTGAACTCCTGGGCTCAAGCAATCCACCCGCCTAGGCCTCCCAAAGTGTGTGAGTCACTGCACTCGGCTGAGAATTCTTAATAGACTGAAAGTGAATTGAAGAATTCCAAAAGGGTCAGGGCATGGTGGCGCATGCCTGTAGGCCTAGCTACTCAGAAGCCTGAAGTGGGAGGACTGCTTGAGCCCAGGAGTTTGAGGCTGCAGTACGCTATGACCATGCCTGTAAATAGCTACTGTACTACAGATTGGGCAACATGAGACTCTGTCTCTAAAAAATAAAAAATAAAAAAACGAATCCTGAAAGGGCCTTGGTAATCCATATGCCACTGGAACTAGGAAAGAAAGGCTCTCCATAATTCCTAGGTGTGGAGGGAATGGCAAAGGCCCAGTGCAAACCCCACCTTGCCTGTAAAGGTGGTCCCTTACCCACAGCCACCTTCCTCCTCTTACCTTACATTACCCTTCCATTAAAAAAGAGATGGAGCCAGAACTGGGACGTGGATTTTCAAAGCCTGTGCTCTTTCCACGGCTTTCCCAGGTTGCGGTCACGTACCACTCTTTATGCATGAAAGTATTTTTTAATTGACAGTGCCTTTGGGAGCAGGGGCTGTGCCAGCTAAGTCCTTAGGACCCTTTCATTGACTTACCAAAACGCTGTGTATGGAGGAGGTGCTCAATACTTACTGCCTGACTACTCTAAAAGGGGCTTACCTGAATCATGCGCTGCTATTGAGACCATAAATTATACACCAGTAGGTGAGGTTTAACCAACCCGTACAAGTGAACAGCTTTAGGTTAACAGCTGCTTGCATAGCTCCAATGCCACAAGGTGTTACAATTCTGATTCAAGATGCAGGGACTTGTAAACCTTGGTTTATCAGCACTTGTGGTGCTGACATAAAATGTGTCACAGGTTAAAAAAAAAAAAAGGCATGACATTTTAGTACTTCAGCGAGTCCACATACAGCAGTTTCAATCTGACAACTGGAGCCCTGAACAAATTGAACAAATTTGGCCTATTATAATATCTAACCAGCAGCCAGCTAATTTTCTGGTTGTTTAAAAAAACAGTTTGCTCAGAATAAATGCTGTAGGGTGATTTGCAAACTTTGTTAAATATGATGTGAACATGAGCAGTATGGGGTTAGAGAAAGGGAGGCGCCCTCGATGGGTGAGCGTGCATGTGCACAAGTGTGAGCCTGATGCACTGTGAGAAACCAGGAGGAAGTGCTGCCTCATGCAGGACGGAAGGGCAGTTAGCGAGGGACAGGAGGGCCAGAGCCCAAGCACAAAGCGCCCAGGAGCTCGGCCCCTCCTCCAGAGAGCAGACCATTCAGAATGTACTTAACCCTTCGGGCGCTTTCGTCCCTCGACCAGGAAAGTGTGGAGGGGAAGGAAGGCAGAGATGAAGAGGAGGTCACAAGTGCACTCCTCCCGATCTGGAATGGGAAAGAGAAACACACTCGGGAAAATACAAAACAAACCAAAAACCTAACACCTTGCCAGCTTCAGTAAAAGAATCCTGGAACACCACACATTATGTGACGTGAGTGCTGCAATCTCAGTGGCCACCAGTGACAGGACCCCAGAGATGCTTAAACCTTTGGTGAAACACCTCCTGGAAATTACTCTGAATTTAATAAGGCTGCTTTTCCATAAGGGAAATACCTAACATAATTTGTCAAACTTGTCAATAATTTTTTAATGGATACTATGAAATGCATATTTGTTTTTCAATCAGGACTGATGTGAAATGAGAAACTAAAAATGATTCTAAGTTGCTATACGCTATCAATCTAATTTTTAGTACAATTACAGTGCCTTCCTGATATATCTTTATATTCTAATTTTTTCTAAAATAAGAAAGTACACTGAAAAATAACAAAGCTGCTTTTCCTAAATTTTGTCTTCAGCTATACAAAAATAAGATTCTTAACTTAGGGTGGGCGCGGTAGCTCACACCTGTAATCCTAGCACTTTGGGAGGCTGAGGCGGGCGGATTGCCTGAGCTCAGGAGTTTGAGACCAGCCTGGGCAACATGATGAAACCCCGTCTCTACTAAAACACAAAAAAATTAGCCAGGCACAGGACCATGTGCCTGTAGTCCCAGCTACTCAGGAGGCTGAGGCAGGAGAACTGCTTGAACCCAGGAGGTAAAGGTTGCAGTGAGCTGAGATCACACCACTGCACTCCAGCCTGGGTGACAGAGCGAGACTCCGTCTCAAAAAAAAAGATTCTTAACTTAGTTCAATGGCATTCCCATTACATCAAATGTATCAAATCAATTGCCTTAGAATGTTAAACCCAAATATCTTAAAAAGAATCTGAGATAACAGACTCCCAATTATAGTAAAACAATATTGTAATTTTACCACACTGAAAATTGACAAAATTAAACTAGGGTTTAATTTACGAAACCATGTCCTTGCTTTGCATCTACCTTGAGAATTTTTTTGGAAACTCCCATAAAATTTGACTGAAGAAATAATAAACTTTGACACTCAAAAAGACAAATACTACTCTCTGAAAAAGCATCACATGAAAAAGTTTAAATGTAACATCTTGGCAAAACACATATTTTTATAATAAAGTAATCCAGAAGAAATATATTTGAAAACCTTATAACACAGTATGTATCCCAGTGCAAAATAAGATTGTAAGAACCCTGCTGCAGAACACAATCTCTGGAATTCAGCGCTTCTAAGACTGATGTAGAGTATTACATTTCCTTTTCTGAGACAACAAAGCCACACTTCCCCACCACGGGGGGAGGAGCAGGATGCAGAAGCGAACCTAGCAGGCACACTGAGCACACATGGAGAGGCTGCGGAGGCCTGGAGCCTTCCAGCCTTGCCTGGGTACCTGGGCCACAGACTCAAGGCCACCTGCTTGAGGAGGAGCTGAAAAGACGTCTTGGATTCTAAGGGCTCCAGTACTTAAAGGGGCACATCCCTGTCTAGCTCCAAGAAGGCAACACTTCCTTCTGAGAGTGAACTTTATGATTTATTTTTGTTTTTGGAAGTGAAGAAGGAAGGAAGCTTTACCAAAAAAAGTTCCAACACTGGCTGGTTGAGAAATAATCATGGATGTGGGGGAGAAAAAAGCATCAGTTCGGGCAAGAGCCAGAATCCCCAACTTGGTTAGGAAACCATCAGCCCATGGCCCTGTGTGCTTGTGGGAATATCGCAAGCATCTGTGGACATGTTAATACAGCAAACACAATGGTAACTCTCTTAGTCCAATTTGGCAAAGCAGAGGTGTGGGGACCTGAGGTTCAGAAGAGGGAACAGAGTAGTCAGGCTGCATAGAGTGAACAGCAGAAGCGCCAGTGGTGTTACTTACGTGCGCGGGGAAGGGCTGGAGTCTCGTCCTGCTCTCTTCGGGGCGGCTCGCTTCTCCCATTGGGAGATACGGTTTCTGACCTGATCCGGTCTCGTACATGGACATGGGCCTACTGCCCCGGGCAGACGGACGTCTCTTTAAGGAAGAGTGGTTGGAAGTGTCTGTGTACTCAGAACCAGTTTGCACCTGATATACATTGGTTGTGGCCTGTTTCCTGAGGTTCGAATTTTCACTCTGGAGTGTTTGAAGCTGAAAGAAATGTTTGGCAGTGGGACTGTGTTTTTTTACAGCAAGCAGAAAAAGCAAACACCAAGTAAATGAATACAACTACCAGCTTTAAACAATAAGGACAGTAACAGCTAGCCGGGCTGAAAGTAAAAAGCCAATACAAACAAGGACCCTTTCTTCTGGATTGGGTGAAACACAATCAACTCCCTTCATCACGTAAGCAAATTAAATAGCTTCATTTCTGAATGCGGAAAAGTTGTGGTTTGGACTTCCTCAAAACAAAATGTCTAACCACTTAAAAATTTGTCATGGTGGGGCTGGGAAATGTTTGCAGGCAAGCTGTACACTGGATTATTCTAAGGCTGTTTCAAGCAAGAGTTCGAGATCATTAAAACATCATTTAGATAACTTGCTTTTCAAATGAGCCCTGAGCAATTTGCAAAGGCCAAAAATGACAGCAGACACCATGGAAGCAGCACAAAGATGACTAGGGTTGCTTTGCAAAGCAAGAAAGACAGAAGTTCAGCTTATGAAAAATCAGATCGCCTATTGCTTTCCAAAAAGCCAACAAGAAAAATTATGATCAACAAGTTTTTATTACATAATACTCTTGATATTCCAAACAATTCAGCACTTTGTAAAAAAAAAAAAAAGAAAAAAGAGAAAACCAGATCATGGTAAGTTTGCTATATTAACATATCACGAAGAAAACTGGAAACCTATTGATCTATGGAATTGACATCTTCGCATGGATGCTCCACGCAGCACGTTTGCTTCCGTCTGGTGAGTGATCATCTTTCGGCCAGGGCTGGAATATTTGGCCTTTCTCTCCTTTGGCTTTGTCACCCAAAAAACACGACCTCAGTGGTGTCAGCTTTGAACATGCTAATCTGCCTGGCACCACCCCATTTTAGAGACTGTCACTTGGAGGCCCTGAATGCTCCTTCCATTCCTCACATGCAGGCTGCTCCATGGTGCTGGATGGATTAGAGTTAAGGGGTCAGCAGGGAATCGTGTTACTCTTTGGCATCTGGCATTTTAAACACCATTCACCACGTCCATTCTGCGCAGGGTCCTTCCCTTCTGGTGCGCCTTCATCTTCCATGGACATTTTATAAGCTGGGTGTGGTGTGAGTTCAGCTGTCTACTCTTTGACAGAGATTGTAAAATCTGACCAAATTCCCCACCACTGCCAAGGTTTAAGTCCACAAGCAACTGTTTGCACCAGAAGATCATTACTTTTTCAGTAGCAAACCCATTCAATGTTAGGAGTTACTTTCAATTTTTATTTAGAAAGCACCAATCTGTGAAAAATACACCAATAGTAGTTGCTCCTCTTCATTAATTAGCATCTTTTCCAAGCAACTGTTAAATGTGAAAGATCAGATACAAATCATGCTACTTTGTCAACTTTATGTATATTAAAAACTTTACCCAACTTTGAAATATAATCAATACATCTTTGCTAAATAAACAAATTCCATATACTTTATATTAATCATGCCAAACTGCTGTGAAAGTGTGACTTACTGCCTCTTCCACAAAAAGACCACTCATTCTGTTTCCTTGAAGAGCAAGCCATTAGAGAATGATAGAATGCTTTTATATCACAAAGGCTGGCAGGGTATAGCTCATATCTGCAATTCCCTTTCCAGGGAAAGAACAGCTGCAAAGCAGCTGACAAAGCAGCCCTGAACATTTCTACATTCCAGGATACAGACAGGCATGAAGTGCCTGTTGAAACTATTCATTAGAGAACCCAGGGCCTAGAGTGAAATGGTCAAGGTTCAAGGACTGAGGTGTGTAACTGACACAGGTCCCTCAATGGGGCACTGGTGCATGTGATCATGTGTTTGTCTGTATAAAAAGCCTCTGTGGCAGTTATTTAGTTAAGGCCTTGAAATCTGAAACTTTATCCTAACACTTTTCATGCCTGGATTTTGTCTGAATGTGTTCTCATGAGCACAAGTTCTTGGTTTCAATTTTTAAAAATGTTAGTACTCTGTATTTAGAGAGATGTCTTCACATAAATTTTAATGATGTTTATCGTAATAAGAACCAGGCTACACTTTTTTATTTGGAAGGAGTATAAGGGAAAATAAAAAGTTATAGACAATTCAATAGTTTCAGAAATCAAAAGCACTTCTAAGAATTGATGAGATAATCAATAAGCAAAAGCAAATAATTTCACTTTGCATTTCTCAAAGAAGCTCAAGACATTTGCTTTCAGAGATAATGAGGCTCTCTCTGGTGATTTCCAAAAATACTAAAAGAAGCATTGTTAGATTTTAAAAGGTGATGTGCAGCAGACTGATTTACAGTGGCAAAATCAGCATGTTTCAGAAATAGTCACCTGGTCAAAATTATTAGTCCAATTAATGGAACAAACTATAACCCACTAAATAAAATATATTCCAAAGAAGGCAAAGAAAATACAGGTCCTGTATGTTATGACAAAGGGGCTCTCGGTCTGTCTCGTTTACAGCTGCACGGCAGCCCTAGACAGGGCTGGGAGACACAGAACAAGTGTCTGTTCGTTTAAGGCTAGCTGATCTTAAGCATTCTTCATTCCCTGCTACTATAGGCATTAGAGCCATTTATTTCAAAAAGTCTCAAAAATGCTCTAGAAGTCAACATCGAAAGAATCCTAGGCCAAACCCCAGGCAAAAGTGCACAGCAATTTCCTTCCCTAGTAAATAGAGGGGCATGGGCCCCTTTTTAGTTCTTCCACCTTCCTTTAGGAAGCAGTACTGAAAAGAGTCCAGGCACACATGGAGTGTACCACGTCCTCAGGTCTTGAAAATGATTTGAAAACCTTACTTCTCAAATGACAGCCTAAAGACATAGATTATATATTTCATTTTGTTTCTGGTTAAGTAAAGTGTCCAAATCTCATTTTAGAGCTGAATGATGAGTGATACCCACAAAGTCATGGGCAAAATTTGCAATTTTTCGAATTCCCTTACTTAGCCTTCTCATAAAGAGTTGCATACACAATCCCCCTCCTACTAAGGGTATTCCTTGCTACCATCAACCACACTCCTTTTAGGGATTAATATATTCACACGGTTCTGATTCTCTCAAAAGGTAATGAATGAGAAAATGCTGAGCAAATGAGATTGTTTTTTACCAGTGTGCAGCTCTTCCTGGTACAAATGAAATGTTTTTTCTTATTTTTTGAGAACCTACTCTGTGGCAGGCCCTCCTGTAGGCTCTGGGGATAATACAAGTTAGTAGTAAAAACTGGTGAGCAATAAGGTGGGGATGTGGGATAGGGCTGCCAGGGTGGGAGCAGGGTTTGAATGCTGATAAACATGCCCCTGCCCAGGGCTCTCATTGGCTCTGTCTCCATGGTGTGATCATCCTTCCCTAGCAATGGGAAGAATCACATCCATGGAGCCCCATCCAGGTTTCCAGGAAGCACAGAATAGTGCAAGGGTTATTCTAATGGGCACAAATGCTTAAATAGATGTTAGGTTTCTCCTACCTGGGGAACTTACTCTGGATATATTTCATTTTAAATATCCAAATACATCCTGCTTCAAAAAGACAACTTGGCCCAAAGATTTCTAAGGCTGTTACAATAACTGTTTTTCTTTCCTCGGACCACATCACAGTGCCTGAGATTCTTCCTTGTACTATGGGATTAAAGCGTCAACCGTCCTGGCATTTATTAACATGTTACCTTTTTCTGCATAATTCTCAGCTCGTCACTCAAGTTGTTATTCACCTTCATTAGCTGCTGTATCTTGGCCTCAGAAGCCACTAGAGCGTTTTTGACCTCCATAAATTCCTGTACAGTGACTGGTCCATCTGATAAATCTGAATCTAGGCTCTAAAAATAAATTGGGAAAACGTTCACAATCTGAGATGACGAGAACATTAAAGACTAACAGCTCAAGAATTTCAAATTCTGACCAAGCCAGCTGAATTGCAAAGTTAGTCAAACCAAATCAAGGCCTCTGAGAGTAATGCAAAACTAAAACATAAAAGTAGGGTCACTATCCTATTTAAAAAATTTGAAAGTCAGTATTTTCTAATAGAACAGGCAGTGAGGCTACACATCTATGCTGACAATGAATGTCTAAGGAGGTCTGTCCTGTCTTGTAAGCCTTTCTCTCGTTCACTCTTGTTTTGTTTTTATTCATTCTTTCATTAATTCATTCATTCCAACATTTTCATTGAACATTAGGCAGTGTTCTAGGTGCTTGGGATATATTAGAAAAGAGACAAAGATTCCTGCTTCCATGGTGTTTATATTCCAACAGCATGAGAGAGTATATATATTGCATGATTGAGGGTGATGAGTGCTGTGGGAAAAGATAAGACAGAGCAGGGTAGGGGGCTGCATGTTAAGCGGGGAGCTGGGGTAAGCCTGTGAGTGGGTGAGAGGTGAGCAGAGGCCCAGGAGGTGAGGGGATGAGTCACATGAATCTGGAGGAAGAACATTCCAGCCTGCAGTGGAGCTCAGCTAGAGGGAGCAGGTGTGTGGGATGGATTGGGCAGGAGGCCAGGTGGTTGACAGAGGGCCTGGTCACAGAGGGTCTTGGAATGACCTCGGCTCTCACTGAGTGACCAGGTGGCTTCCGGTAAGTCTGCGCAGGGGTGTCCCCTGCATCTGCTAATGACGCCATCTTTCTCACAGTCGTGGGCCGAAGAACTCCAAACAAATCTTCTATAAGTCTATCTCCCCACTTCAACCTTCCGACTTATTGCCAAGACTTTTCTATTCTACCTTCCTATTCATCCATTCTCAAATGATTGCCAAGCCCCTCTGTGGGTGTGTCCTGGGGGTCAGCAGAGGGTGCACAGCCTGGGGTCCTGCCGCCCTCTCCCCCAGCTCACACTCTGGTGCTGAGGTCTCTCCCACCCGCACCATCCTAGCATGGGTCCTTGGGTGGCCTGCATCAGCTCCAGTATGGATCTCTCCCTCCACTCTCTAACCCACCAGAAGAGTCCTCCCCAGACATGGCATCCTGGGCTCTGCACTGCCTGTGAGGCCCACTCTCTTCCGTCGGGTGTCATACCCCTCCTGCTGCAGCTTCGAGTCCCAACCTTTTTAGGCTGTCCCTATGCATGACCAGCTTCCCCTTAGATGCCCTGGTTTCACTTTCTTTCTGACTCCTCCACATGCCCCAATCCCAAGCATCCCTTGAGGCGCATCTTAAGAGCTGTCCTATGACACAGCCCTACCTGATGCTCCCAGCCATAGGTTCTCTCTCTGCTCACTCCCTCAGCCTGTGTGTGCTTCGTATGACACACATCACTTTGTGCCTTCTCCTGCAGTTCTCTCTCTCCTAGGCAATGAGAGCCTCACAGGAAAGGGACGAGGCCTCATTCAGGAGAGTAATATCCAGAGAAGTCACTCAGTAAACACTTGTTGAATGAATAAAACACACCAATCACTCCTCACAAGTTTTATAAAGTCTCAACTGCAGCAGGGCTGTGATGCAGGGACAAGGATCCCTATTTTAATACCATTTAACCTTGTTTCACCTTTGCTTGGCCTGAGCTAGTAACAAACCCAACCTCACTGCACAGCAGCTTTGGCAGGGCTAGCCCTCAGCTGATGCGTGCTTGCCCTTCCATGGGACGCATGGCCTCTCACCTTCTGCCGGTTTGTTTTGCTTGCAGTGGTTTCCAAATCTGTGTCTTCGTCTGATGCCACACTGTCATAGTCGGGCTGATCGTTGTCTTGACTCTCAACGCTGTGCTGGTTATTGATGGTTTTCAGTATGAGCTCCACATTGTCTATCAATAAAAGCAAACAACTTTACTTCAGGCTTAAAACATTGCTTTTCTTCCAAAAAACTATGGAGAGGATTTTTTGGTTTAGCCATTTAAAGGACTTAAAGGACTGAATGCTGTGCTCTTGCCTGTAATCCCAGCATTCTAGGAGGCCAAGGAGGAGAACTGCTTGAGGCCAGGAGTTTGAGACCTACCTAGGCAACACAATGAGACTCCATCCCTACACAATAATTTAAAAATTATCCAGGCCTGGTGTCACAGGCCTGTAGTCCCAGCTACTAGCTACTCAGGAGGCTAAGACAGGAGGATTGCTTGAGCCCAGGAGATTGAGGCTGCAGTGAACCATGACTGCACCACTGTACTCCAGCCTGGGCATCAGAGTGAGGCCCTGTCTCTAAGAGCAAAAACAAAGACAAAAACAAAATGAACAAGGACTGAAAGAAAATGACAGAAATGGCAATGTTATATTCACACCAATACAGAGATAACAGAAAAAGTTTTCAACCAGGTGGACAGCTACATAAGAGACTCCAGCATTCCTCTCATCTACCTGCCAAATATGGGCAAATTAAACAGATGGCTTAGGAAGGAACTGCTCAGATAAAGAAGGCAGGTTCCCAAGTTTCTAGAGATAGAGCCTAGCTCCAGGTCATAAAGATAAGGCTGTAGGTAATGGAAGATAAACTGTAATTCTATGAATACCTATAACATATTTACAAGGTAATGTCAATCAAAACAGAAAGCAAATTGTTAAACTGGAGCCAGAACCTAGGCACTCAAAGAATAGAAGCATCGGGCCAGGCGCGGTGGCTCACGCCTGTAATCCCAGCACTTTGGGAGGCTGAGGCGGGCGGATCACGAGGTCAGGAGATCGAAACCATCCTGGTTAACATGGTGAAACCCCGTCTCTAATAAAAATACAAAAAATTAGCCGGGTGTGGTGGCGGGCGCCTATAGTCCCAGCTACTCGGGAGGCTGAGGCAGGAGAATGGCATGAACCTGCTTGCAGTGAGCCAAGATCACGCCACTGCACTCCAACCTGGGCGACAGAGCAAGACTCCGTCTCAAAAAAAAAAAAAAAAGAATAGAAACATTGGCATTTAGTCAATTACCTGCATCTCAGTGACAGAAAGAGATAGAGGAGAATGAATCAAACAAATACACATGTGCATGTTACAGGGAGTGTCTATTCCATAGGGAGCAGGGATTATTCTAGAGGATCTAATACACTTTGAACAAAAGATTTCACAAACTACCCAAGTCTCTCTGATTTCTTTCAGGCAACTCAAACTCTGACTTCTAACATTGTTTCCCAGAGATGTTGAGGAAACAATGGATGGATGATATCTGGGTGATGAATTGTGGTTATTTAAAAGGACTAGGTCCTAGCTGGGCGCAGGGGCTCACATCCGTAATCCCAGCACTTTGGGAGGCTGAGGCAGATGGATCACTTGAGGTCACGAGTTCGAGACCAGCCTGGCCAACATGGCAAAACCCCATCCCTACTAAAAATACAAAAATTAGCTGGGCGTGGTGGTGCACATCTGTAATCCCAGCTACTTGGGAGGCTGAGGCAGGAGAATCGCTTGAACCTAGAAGGTGGAGGTTGCAGTGAGCCGAGACTACGCCACTGCACTCCAGCACGGATGACAGCGAGACTCTGTCTCAAAAAAAAAAAATAATAATAATAAAGGATAGGTCCTATTTTAACTGTTTAAATATTTTAAAACACATAAATATAATTACAGAATAGTCAATATATTCAATTTAGAAACTAATGAACAAGTAAGATAATCACTTATAGCCATTGTTATTTGTTGATCTATTTCTAGGTTTTTCTCTGAGCACTTATAGCCACACACAGTCAATTCTTGTTATGCTTGGTAGTTATGTTCTTTTCTTTTTTTGAGACAGAGTCTCACTCTGTTGCCCAGGCTGGAGTGCAGTGGCATGATCTTGGCTCACTGCAAACTCTGCCTCCCGGGTTCATGCCATTCTCCTGCCTCAGCCTCCTGAGTAGCTAGGACTACAAGCGCCCGCCACCACACCCAGCTAATTTTTTTGTATTTTTTAGTAGAGACGGGGTTTCACCGTGTTAGCCAGGAAGGTCTCGATCTTCTGACCTCGTGATCTGCCCACCTCAGCCTCCCAAAGTGCTGGGATTACAGGTGTGAGCCACCGCACCCAGCCTCTTGGTAGTTATATTCTAAAAAGTTGCTGTGACTTGGCCAATATTAGATCAGTGCTTCTGGGGTTATCAACCAATCAATATATAACCTTGTTCTACGTGTGTTTCTGTTTAAAGATACCTTATTTAATACATAGTATTGATTCATTAACATTGAACTCATGGCCAACGGCACTATAAATCATGCCTGAATGATGCTTATTTAACACACATTTCTCCGTAGGGCACATCACAGCCTTCTTGCACTTAGAAACACTAGACAGCACTTCAGGACTATGCTTGGGGGCCACTTTTTTTCTTTTTTTATTGAGACAGGGTCTCGCTATGTCACCCAGGCTGGAGTGCACTGGCATATAATCATAGCTCACTATAGCTTCTAACTCTTGGGCTCAAGTGATCCTCCTGCCTCAGCCTCCTGAGTATGTAGGACTACAGACACATGCCAACACACCTAGATAATTTTTAAATTTTTTGGTAAAGATGGGGCCTTGCTATGTTGTTCAGGTGTGCACTTTTTTTTTTTTTTGAGATGGAGTCACTCTGTCATCCAGGCTGGAGTGCAGTGGCACGATCTCAGCTCACTGCAACCTCCGCCTCCTGGGTTCAAGTGATTCTCCTGCCTCAGCCTCCTGAGTAACTGGGATTACAGGCACGCATCACCATGCCTGGCTAATTTTTCTTGTATTTTTAGTAGAGACAGAGTTTCACCATGTTGGTCAGGCTGGTCTCGAACTCCTGACCTCGTGATCAGCCCACCTCAGCCTCCCAAAGTGCTAGGATTACAGGCGTGAGCCACCGCGTCTGGCCAAGGAGACACTTTTGAGATAGGGTCACCCATGCTAGGGTGCAGACGTGATCATGGCTCACTGCAGCCTCAATCTCCTGGGCACTCAATTGATCCTGGGCGGGAGGGGGCCATTTTAAAACAGTGAAATGACCAATGAAAAGTACACAAATATGACTAACATGGCACTAAATAGACCACAGACACTTGTTTATAGCATGAGTGCAGAAACAAGAAGTCAAGGAGTCTCCTCCCTGTTCAATCTCAGCTGGAAACATGTGCTTTTGGTGACTCAATTTTTTTCTCTGCTCTGTACATTTCTTACAGTGACCTTGAAAATGCTGTATTAATTTTGAGGTCACAAATTTTAGCAAGTAGATGAATTTGTAAATATGGGATGTGCACATGAGGATCAATTGTGTATTTATATTTACATGTAGTATACTCACTTGTACACATATATTTACATAAATATGTTTTCCTTACAAAACTGGGGTTATACAAAACCTTTTAAAAACTTTATTACTTGGCCAGGTATGGTGGCTCATGCCTGTAATCCCAGCACTTTGGGAGGCTGAGGTGGGCAGATCGCTTAAGGCTGGGAATTCGAGAATAGCCTGGCCAACATGGAGAAACCCCGTCTCTACTAAAAAATACAAAAATTAGCTGGGTGTGGTGGTGCACACCTGTAATCCCAGCTACTCAGGAGGCTAAGGCACAAGAATCACTTGAGCCTGGGTGGCAGAGGTTGCAGTGAGCCAAGATCGCGCCACTGCACTCCAGCCTGGGCGACAGAGTGAGACTCGTCTCAAAAAAAAAAACAAAACAAAATCAAACTTTATTACTTTGTCTCATATAATTACTACTATAGTATAAATGTTTCTTCCCTCCAAATCTCATGTTGAAATGTGATCCTCAATGTTGGAGGGGAGGACTAAAGGGAGGTGTTTGGGTCATGGGGGTGGATCCTTTATGAACTGATCAATGCCCTCCCTTTGTAGTGAGTTCTTGCTCTATTAGTTCCTGCTAGGACCTGGTTATTGAAAAGAGCCTGGCACCTCCCTCCTCGCTCTCTTGCTTCCTCTCTCACCGTGTGATCTCTGCACATGTAGCACCCCTTCACCTTCCATGAGTGGAAGCAGCCTGAGGTTCTCACCAGATGCCCAATCCTCCAGTCAGCAGAATCATTAGCCAAATAAACCTTTTTTCTTTACGAACTACCCAGTCTCAGGTATTCTTTTATAGCCACAGAAAAGGGACTAAGACAATTACATATTCTTTTAAAAAAAGATAAGTATGTATTTTTTTTTTTTTTTTTGAGACGGAGTCTTGCTCTGTCGCCCAGGCTAGAGTGCAGTGGCGCGATCTTGGCTCACTGCAAGCTCCACCTCCCGGGTTCACGCCATTCTCCTGCCTCAGCCTCCCGAGTAGCTGGGACCACAGGCATCTGCCACCATGCCCAGCTAATTTTTTGTATTTTTAGTAGAGACAGGATTTCACCGTGTTAGCCAGGATGGTCTCGATCTCCTGAACTCGTGATCCGCCTGCCTTGGCCTCCCAAAGTGCAGTATGTACTATTTTAAAATGTGACTAATTGTTCCTCTTTATTACTTAGTTGCTTCTAATGTTTGTGTTGTTCTACATATAACATCTCTGATGATTTCCCTTCAGTTAATACCTAAGAATGGAATTATCAAATCAAAGAGCAGGTATTTTTTAAGACTTTGTTTTTTAAGTTAAAATTTTTTTTTTTTTTGAAACGGAGTATTGCTGTCACTCAGGCTGGAGTGCAGTGGCACAATCTTGGCTCACTGCAAGCTCTGCCTCCCAGGTTCACGCCATTCTCCTGCCTCAGCCTCCTGAGTAGCTGGGACTATAGGTGCCCACCACCATGCCTGGCTAATTTTTTGTAGTTTTAGTAGAGACGGGGTTTCACCATGTTAGCCAGGATGGTCTCAATCTCCTGACCTCATGATCTGCCCACCTCAGCCTCCCAAAGTGCTGGGATTACAGGTGTGAGCCACCGTGCCTGGCCCCCAATTTTTTTTTTTTGAGACAGAGTCTCACTCTGTTGCTCAGGTTAGAGTGCAGTGGTGTGATCTCGGCTCACTGCAACCTCTGTCTCCCAGGTTCATGCAATTCTCCTGCCTCAGTCTCCTGAGTAGCTGGGATTATAGGCGCGTGCCACCACGCCCAGCTAATTTTTTTGTATTTTTAGTAGAGATGGATTTCACCATGTTGGCCAGGCTGATCTCGAACTCCTGACCTCAAATGATCTGTCCGCCTCAGCCTCTCAAAGTGCTGGGATTACAGGCGTAAGGCACCACACCCAGGCCATTTTAAGACTTTAAACTTATCCAAAGACTCTTGTCACTGTGCCTTCACCAAAATTTAATAAACCTTTTCAGAACTTCCTTATTCCTGGTTGAACAGATAAAATCAAATTCCTGAACAGGAAAGAAGAACGAATGAGTTGTTGTCAGTTAATGATTACTGTCTTTGGGGAATGTGATACTGACTGAAAACTTAATTTTTATGGTACATATTTCTTTTGCTTAAATGACTTACAATGAAAAACGTCTAATTTCTATAATTAGAAAAAACCAATATGGATACAATAATAGGGCTGGAGAGGAAGGACATTCCTAAGCATGCAGACAGGACCTGGGCTACTGAACTAGACTCAACAGGGCACCGGTGAAACAGATGCTCAGAGCTCTCCTTATAATTGTATATCACAGTAATTCTCACTGAAGACATTTAAAGTTTATGGCAACAAATTTTAATTATGTTGAACTCAGTTTTGTAGGTAAGCAACAGCAGATATTATGCAGTTTCAATCAGGGAGAGTTTTTCCTTTTTTTTTTTTTTTTTTTTGAGACGGAGTCTTGCTCTGTCACTCAGGCTGGAGTGCAGTGGTGCAATCTCGGCTCACTGCAACCTCCGCCTCCCAGGTTCAAGTGATTCTCCTGCCTCAGCCTCCTGGGTAGCTGGGATTACAGGCGCCCGCCACCATGCCTTGCTAATTTTTGTATTTTTAGTAGAGAAGTAGTTTCACCATGTTGGCCAGGCTGGTCTCGAACTCCTGACGTCAGGTGATCCACCCGCCTTCGGCCTCCCAAAGTGCTGGTATTACAGGTGTGAGCCACCACGCCCGGCCAAGAAGAGTTTATTTTCTTATGTCCTTTAACAAGATCTAAGCCAGAGTTTTGGGTTAATTTCAGGATGCAATTTTACAGGGTAGGTTAAGTGTCCCAAAACAAAACAGAAATCATATATAAGATAAATATGTGTAGCAGTTAATAACTTTGAAATATAGTTAATTCATCAGGGCTCAGACAGGTAAACTATTTATCACAATATACTACCAATAAAACTTACAGGGGTTGGGGCTGAGGGGAGGGAACCTAGAGGACAGCTCAATAGGTGCGGCAAACCACCATGGCACACGTATACCTACGTAACAAGCCTGCACATTCTGCACAGGTATCCCGGAACTTAAAGTAAAAAAACAAACAAAAAACCAAAAACCTATAGAACTGTCATGTTGATGACTGCTTTAATTAGTTTATAACTTTAACACCTGAGTCAAATTTAGAGGGCCAAAAAATGCAAGTGTTTGGAGGTTTGAGCAGTTACCTTTTGAACCCGAGAGAGAACTGCCCTGCTGTCTCCTCTTGGCGTCACTGAGAATGTCAATGACCAGCGTGGCAAACTCATGGGCGTTGAACCGAGCTAACTTCTGTCTGCCCTAAAGGTGGGAAAATAATTGGAAATATTTCCCAGTGTAAAAATATATACATAAATAGTCACATAAAACTAGTCAGACTATTGACAGACTTCTGCAAATACTTTCTTCTGGCATGATCAAAGTACAATTAATCCCAGCCATAATCAAACCAAGTTAATGCTTGTTTTCCATATGAACAGTTTAAAACCATTTATATAAGAGAATTTCATAACAAATGTTATGGCATTTCTCACATATGCATTGTTCTCACAGTGCAGGTCTATTTTGGTAAGCAAAAATAAAATGGGTCTACTGAATGCTTTTCTTCTATTAATGCTTCAGTTTGGAAGTAGACCCAGTAATAATAAATTAATTTTGAGGGGAATTTTTAAATTTTAAGTTAAGGCCGGGCGCAGTGGCTCACGCCTGTAATCCCAGAACCTTGGGAGGCTGAGGCGGGAGGATCACTTGAGGTCAGGACTTTGTACAAAAATTAGCCAGGCATGGTGGCAGGTGCCTGTAATCCTAGCTACTTGGGGAGGCTGAGGCAAGAGAATCGCTTGGGTCCGGGAGGTGGAGGTTGCAGTGAGCTGAGATGGTGCCACTGCACTCTAGCCTGGACAACACAGCAAGACTCCGTCTCAAAAAAAAAAAAATTTTAAGTTAAACAAAATCATAGTCTAGATATTCCCTATCCTTATATATAGCTGCTAATTATAAAGACTAAAACACCTTCATAATTCATTCAACATTTCTCCTCTTGATGGATGTGTTAGCTGTTTTTAATGCTCTATTGTATACAGTGGTGCTTTGATGAAAATCATGTGCATAAATCTATTTTTATTTTATTAGAGCATATTCTCAAATGAGGAATTCCCATGTAAAAGGATGTACTTAATTTTGAGGCTTCTGAAACTGGTAAACAAATTGCTTTTCTAACATCTACAGCAATTTAAAGTTCTATCTGTTGCAAGAGAAAGCTCAGCTTACCACATCCTTACCGGTCTGGAGTATCCTTTATTATATATTTTATTAATTTGACTGATAAAACTTGCACTAATGCTTTTAAGTTGCTTTCTTAGATTACTGACAAGGTTAAACATTTCTTCACATTTGTAAGCCATTTATATTTCTTCTGTGAATTGTTTCATATTCTTTCCCAGTCATTTATTTATAGTCTATTGTTTTTCTTATCAATTTGGGGATTGTGTGTGTGTATATGTATAAAGGATATTAAATTTTAATCAATCAAAACATTTAGAATAGTTTTCCTGGGAAAAATGAAACATGACATCAGCCATTCCCCAACTACTATTCCTTTCCAAACTGAGCCACTTGCCTGATTTCGTGTTGATGAGTACTCAGGATTGACCGGAAGAAAGGGGACGACCGTTGTCTCAGTTACCAGGGCGCTGTGGTTTTGCGTGGCAAGCCAGACTAGTCAGAGGAAAGAGCCAGAGACAAACCTCATCACGCCTGTGTGCCACTGCTCCTGGGAGGCACAGCTCACGCACTACGAGGGGAAACACACTCTGAAGCCAACACACGCAAAGGCAAACGTCGACACTCGCACCATCAGGACAGCAGAAATTGGACTAGTAAAACACTGAGCCTGGCAGCTTTTCACTGCCCACTGATAACAGAAACTTATTAGATAAAGCCACATCAAGTCACCTGCATCCGTCTCTCGCCTGTCAACTTCATCGTACACATCCATGGCAAGTTCTTCAAACAAATGATTACTTAGCTGAAAATAAAAAATATCAGGAACACAAGGGACAACGATTAACACCAGGAGGATGAGAGGGAACTGCGACTTAGTCACCCTTTTATTGCCTACGTCTTATCCAATGCCAGTGCTTGGTACATACCCACTGTTAAACAGACATAACATTTTCAAAATCGTACAGGGCCTCTAGAAATGTCTGCCAACCACAGCAATTTCACTACTTTATGACACAGACAGAGCTGCTGCTATTAAGGAGCTAAGAGGCATCTAAAGTGCATCATCTCAGAAGTAGGTTCCAGTTCTCTACTCTTCTTGTGATATCATCCTGTAAGCCTCCTTTTCTGCACTTGAAAGTGCTTATCAGTTCCCCAAAGTATAAGGGATCCTATACCCTTGCAAAAACAGCCAGGCTCAGTGGTGCACACCTATAATCCCAGCACTTTGGGAGACTGAGGCAGGTGGATTGCTTAAGCCCAGGAGTTCGAGACCGGCCTGGGCAACATGGTGAAACCCTGCCTCTACAGAAAATACAAAAACTAGCTGGGCGTGGTGGTGCACACTTGTAGTGCCAACTACTCAGGAGGCTGAGGCAGGAGGATCACTTCAGCCCAGGATATCAAGGCTGCAGTGAGCCAAGATCACACCACTGCACTCCAGGCTGGGTGACAGAGTGAGACCCTATCTCAAAAAAAAAAAAAGAAAAGCAAAAGACATGCTGTTTTGCGAGGATAAAATGTGCCCTTGCACAAAAACGTGACCCAGACCTCAGCTGAGTTTCTTTGCTCTCTTTCTCAGTAGCAGTCCTACTGCTTCAGTCTCCAGAAGGAAGCTTCCTACCAAAGCACAGCCTGACTCTTCAGCACACAACAACCACCTCACAGCCTGCAGTGCCTCCCTGGGCACATGGAGGATAATTGAGGTCTTCCTGGCCCAGATGAGGTTAAGCCTCTTCTGGGGTGGCTCCGCCTCTCTCTGCACTTTCTGCCTCATGAAACACCTTGACACGTGGTAGTTGTGACTCTTAAACTGTCTGACATCTGCTTTGGGAGGGCAGATGCTGAATCTGTTATATTCCCTATTGGGTTCCTTACATCCACACATGGTACCTCACACTTTAAAAGGGGCCAGAAAAGAGGCACTGGCTGGCCAGAAGGGATTTAATGCAGCAATTTAAAATGCTGGCTACAGGCTGGGTGTGGTGGCTCATGCCTATAATCCCAACACTTTGGGAGGCAGAGGCAGGAAGATCACTCACTTGAGCCTGGGAGTTCAAGGCTGCAGTGAGCCACGATGGCACCACTGCACGCCAGCCTGGGTGACGGAGTGAGACCTTGTCTCGAAAAAAAAAAAAAACAAGTGCTGGTTACAGAGACCTCATAGGAACATGTTAAAATGGGTACCATATATTACTGAGTGAAAAAAGCAGGTTATAAACGTCTACAATTATGATTAAGTTCCAGTTTTAAAAAAAGATATGCATATAAAATAAGAACTGAAAGAAATGTACCAAAATATTGAGCCTGACTCCATTAAGAGTATAGCAATGAGGATGGTCCCCTTTCTCTATTTTCCAAATCTTCCCAAATGTGGTCGCACTATAATTAAAAACAAACCCAGAGAGCCTGTTGCTAGACAAGATGTTGAAGGATTGGGAGCTTGACTTTGCTTCATAAATATCTAGTTTCTTCCTCCATGGGACTACAAGCTAATGTTATTATTACTAGCAACAACTACAATGGCCAACGCTGATTATGGGCTTATATCCCAGGCACTGTGCTAACAGTATCATATTTCACTTATAACACCTCTATGAAAACAGGAACTACTATTGTCCCATTTTTAAGACAAGAAAACTGAGGCAGAGAAGATAGTAGCTTGCCTAAAGTCACAAAACTAGTGACAGACCTGAGATCCAAGTTTACATCTTCGAAAATGCTAACATTTACTCATTCAAGGAATACATTAGCCTTTGTTATATTTCTCTCAGTTCTTCATCAGGAGGGAGGGAAGGAAAAGAGAAAGGAAAGAAAGGATGAAGGGAGGAAGAGAGGGAGGACAGGAGGAGGATACTGGAGGATAAACACTGACCTGGCGCTGATAAGATGGTCACCTGTGAGGAGGAGACCACAGGGTGAGGGTCAACAAGTAATGGTGGCAGCCCATTCTGAGCAGTTCTGGTCGGCAGCCCCTGCAGGATCCTTATCTCCCTCTTCTATGAGAGGATGCCAAGGCACAGGGAGGCTAGGAAGCTTGGCAGGGCTGAGATATGTACTGACCAGTCTGACCCAGAGCTGCAGCTCTTGAGAGCTATACGAGACTCTGTTCCAGGTCTTTACTTCATGCCTGCCACGTGCTAGAGATATTACAAGCATAATCTCAGCTTTCATGCAGCTTCCAGTGAAGCAAATGTAGGATAGTCTAAGAAAATGTGGGTTTTTATCTAGGTTTGAATTATTTATAATAAAATTTACTTACAGATTGTAATTAAAAGGAAATCACACAATATTTAGTGCTATCTGACTCCAAAGCTTATCATCTTGATCATCTTAGTTTACAACTTTCTTAAGGCAATAAAACACAAAGACACACAAAACTGTAGATACAGAACACAGAGACACCAAACAAATTGCATAAAACACATTTATTTCATAATACAGTTAAATACTAGTAAGGATAAATTCATTTAATGTAATATTTAATACTATTATATGAAGTTTTAGTAAAGGGTCTTCTGTGAAAACAGAAATGAGGAGAAAGTCATAAATGAGGGAAGCTGCAATGTCAGAGTCAGGCTTTGGGAAAGCCGCTACCTACACTGGTCAGATTTCAGGTCCTTGAATCAGAGAGATGGAAGCTGGGAAAGGCAAACGCTGTAGGCAAACGAGGATTCCTGGAAGAGGACTTGAATGTGCAGCTTATGGCCTCAGAGCGTGTTAATCTAAAGACACATACACACACACACACACACACACATGGAACCAGATGGGAAGCAGGGCAATCTCTGAAAGGTGAGAGCTGAATGATGCTCTTACAGGTTACAAAAAGAAGTTAAGAATCTTGGTTCTGATCCAAAGAGCAATGGGAACAGCTGAGGAGTATACTTTGGTGGTTAAAGTGGAGAGAAGTGCCCTGGTGAGGCTTCATGTGAGAGAACTAGACAAAGAGAAGTCAATCCCAGAGAAGTAGATTTCCCAGGGCCTTGAGGCCTTGGGCCCTTAGGCCTTTCCTAAGGCTGAGGTGGGCAGTCTGGAAGAAAGACACAGGCTAAAGGGAGGTTGTGGCGCAGAGCCGGCAAACTCTGAGCACACACGTGGGCCAAGACCACCAGCTTTTAACAGCAGAAATTTAAAAAGCACTGATGAATGGCATGGGATGGGAAAGAGGGTTACAATATGGCTGGATCCAAATGGCAGCCAGTGAATCTATGGGACTCGCCACCATTTCAGCATTATCATTTACCAGCTCTAGAACCCTACGTGGCTAAGTCACCCCAAGAACGCGTGCCCTACTTACTCATGACACTGAGAGGAACTAGGGAACTCTCCTGAGGAGAACAACTGCCTAATGCCAAAGGTGCCATCTGCACTTGTTACATGATAGAGAAAAATGAGATTATCTGAAGCAGAACCAATGAACTGAATATACTGAACTTAATAGTCCTTGTGGCCGTCACTGCTGTATACTCAACAGTCTGCTTCTAGTTTAACAAATAAATGTATGAAATAAAGTCATCAGACGCAATAGGTAACCTGCATTGAGAGTAGGTATCAGCAGGGTGCACTGATTCTCATACTAGAGAAAACCAGTACAGAGAAATACTCACAGATTGAAGTTTCTTCTTAGCAGCTTTTGCCAATTCAGACAAATCCAGGCTGCTAAGAAAACATACAAAGCTAATAAGCAAATAAATAAAGCCAGACTTGTGAACTCTGTAAAGTTTAAGACACCCGAGAGATAAAAATATTAATTACAGTTCATGGACCATGTTAGAACCAAGCATTCTACAGCCCAATAGAGTCAGTGAGGAGCTCTAAACAGAACAATCTGGTGAAAGTAACTCCTTCTGAACTACCACAATCATGTAAGTGTTAAAGAGGAAAAAAAAATCGTCCACCAACTAAACGACAAAAGCTATTGCCAGGTTACCTTCCAGGCCCTTATGTGAGGAGTCACAATTTTTGAAGTATTAAAAAAAAAGCATGATATAAGAAAATATGTCGGGCTCGATGGCTCCCGCCTATAATCCCAGCACGTTGGGAGGCCGAGGTGGGAGGATCACAAGGTGAGGGTTGTTTTTTTTTTTTTTGAGATGGAGTCTCACTCTGTCACCCAGGCTGGAGTGCAGTGGCGCAATCTCAGCTCACTGCAATCTCTGCCACCAGGGTTTAAGCAATTCTCCTGCCTCAGCCTCCAGAGTAGCTGGGATTACAGGCGCACGCCACTGTGCCTGGCTAATTTTTGTATTTTTAGTAGAGACAGGGTTTCACCATCTTGGCCAGGCTGGTCTCGAACTCCTGACCTCGTGATCCACCCGCCTCGGCCTCTCAAAGTGCTGGGATTACAGGTGTGAGCCACTGCGCCTGGTGAGGTCAGGGGTTTGAGACCAGCCTGGCCAACATGGTGAAACCCCATCTCTACTAAAATTACAAAAAATTAGCCTGGTGTGGTGGCACGCACCCATAGCCCCAGCAACTCGGGAGGCGGAGACAGGAGAATTGCTTGAACCTGGGAGGTGGAGGTTGCCGTAAGCCTAGACTGCACCATTGCACTCCAGTCTGGGCGACAGAGCAAGACTCTGTCTCAAAAAAAAAAAAAAAAAAAGAAAGAAAAGAAAATACAAGGCCAGATGTAGTTGCTCGTAGGGAGGCCAGGGCAGGTGGATTGCTTGAGTCCCAGAGTTTGCAACCAGCCTGGGTAACATAGCAAGACCCTGTCTCTACCAAAGCAAAAAAAAAAAAAAAAAAAAAAAAAACAAAAAGGGAAGATGTAAAAGATCGGGATGGCAAGATTATATCTGGAATAGCAGTTAGTCATTTCATAAACTCTTGACAGTTTCCGTGCAAAGGTAACTTGCAAAACAAGGGTTTAAGGATCATTCCTGTAGCAAAGAACTCATCTGCTCTTATAGACCAGGGGTCAGCAAAATTATGGCCTTCTTTTTGTTCAGTTGAGCTAGGAATGGTTTTTACGTTTTAAAATGTTTGGGGGCAAAAAGAAAAAACAATATTTCATAACGTGAAAACTATTTGAAATTCAAATTTCAGTGTCCAGAAATAAAATTTCACTGGAATAGACACACCCATTCATTTATAGAGTGTCCACAGATGCTTTCATCTACAACAGTAGAGTTAAGCTGTTGCGAAAGCGGCCATATTACCCACAAAGTCTAAAATATCTATTAATTGGCCCTTGAGAAGAAAAGTCTGCCAACCCCTGTCATAGATAATGTAATCTCCTATAATACAGAAGTATTCTGTAAATAAATAAATACAAAATACTGTCACAACTGGCTAAAACAGTGACAATATCACTGGTTTCAATTTTCCTATTAGTAAAATTGCTACTTGTGTTCTTTGAAACTTAAGTTTTATATAGTGGTTTACTTACAGCCGTCTTATTTCCAAATGGTAGAGCCATAAAAGAGAAAAATGTATGGGCTTTGTTAAACACAAAATATAATATACTTAAACATAATACAACCAAGGAAATATTAGCGATAGACAAAACTAACTGGTATTTCAATGAGCTTACCTGTCTGCCATTTGAGGTATTATAAAGTGCTGTCCATTTTTGTGATCTGAAACAGAAACCAAGTCAAAGTTTTGTTCATAGAAATGTTGATAAGATCTGTAAAGGAACATCACCATTATTTCCTCAAACTAAGTTTTGCTATTAGTATTTGTGCATAATGACGAGTCATGTTGTTAGACTAGCTAAAAATTCCTGAAGACCCAGCTAGTAGTAAGGCTCATAGCCTTGTTTTTTTCTGGTACAAAGGTCCAGGCATCATTTAGCAGAAACCTATGCTCACCCCAGTCCTTACGATTAGTTTGCCCTCAGTGTAACTGACGATCTTTGGCCATGGAAAGTATGCTGAGGGAGCTGAATCAGCTCACAGCAGGTGTCCATCAGCCCACGGTGTGGGACAGTGGATGAGCTCTAGGCCTTGCTCAAATGAATCTATTAGTATAAAACAGTCAGGGCTGGGACAGGTGGCCTTTGCAGATCCAGACAGGGACTCCATCTGCAAGGAAGCTTACTGACTCAGCCCTAATCTAGCTCCTGGAGAACACTGATCCATGTGCCAACGAATAACGCCACTATCAGCACTCCTATGTAGGTTTTTCTTTAACATAAGTCTATCTTTCTTCTGGGTAAAGACCCAGGAGTAGAAATGCTGGGTTATATGGTAAATGTATGTTTAACTTGGTAAGAAACTGCCAGACCTTTTCCCTTGAGTAGCGCTATCACTTTGTTTTCCAAACAGCAATGTGTGAGAGTTATAGTTGCTTCCTGTCTTTCCCAGCACCTGTACTTTCAGTTTTTGTTTTTAAAAGTTTAATCATTCTAATAGGTATGCTGTGGCATCTCATTGTGCTAATGACTAATCATGCCACGCTTGTCTTCATGTGATTTTTTTTTTTTGCCATCCCATATCTTGTCTTTGCCCAGTTTTTACTGGGTTGTTTTCTTACTGTTGAGTTTTAATTTTAATTAATTAACTTATTTATTTATTTGAGACAGAGTTTCACTCTTGTTGCCCAGGCTGGAGTGCAATGGTGCAATCTCGGCTCACCGCAACCTCCGCCTCCTGGGTTCAAGCGATTCTTCTGCCTCAGCTTCCTGAGTAGCTGGGATTACAGGCATGCGCCACCACACCCGACTAATTTTGTTTTTTCAGTAAAGATGGGGTTTCTCCATGTTGGTCAGGCTGGTCTTGAACTCCTGACCTCAGGTGATCTGCCCGCGTCGGCCTCCCAAAGTGCTGGGATTACAGGGGTGAGCCACTGTGCCCAGCTTATTTATTTATTTTGAGTAAGGGTCTCACTCTGCCCCCCATGGCTGGAGTGCAGTGGCATGGATCTCGGCTCGCTGGCAACCTCCACCTCCTGGGTTCAAGCGATTCTCATGCCTCAACCACCTGAGTAGCTGGGACTACAGGTGTGCACTGCTACACCCGGCTAATTTTTTTATATTTTTAGTAGAAACAGGGTTTTGCCACATTGCCTAGGCTGGTCTCAAACTCCTGGGCTCAGGTAATCCACCTGCCTAGGCCTCCCAACGTGCTGAGATTACAGGCGTGAGCCACCGTGCTTGGCCTGAGTTTTTAAAATTCTTTGAATATTCTAAATATGAGTAATTTGCTGGATATGTGATTTCCAAATACCTGTATTTTCTCCCAGTCTGTTGCTGGTCTTTTCACTTTCCTAACTAGTTTTCTCAGAACAAAACTTTCCTTTTTTTTTTTTTTTTTTGAGATGGAGTTTTGTTCTTGTTGCCCAGGCTAGAGTGCAATGGTGCAAACTGGCTCATTGCAACCTCTGCCTCCCGGGTTCAAGCAATTCTCCTGCCTCAGCCTCCCAAGTAGCTGGGATTACAGGCATGCACCACCATGCCTGGCTAACTTTTTGTATTTAGTAGAGACGCAGTTTCACCATGTTAGTCAGGTTGGTCTTGAACTTCTGACCTCTGGTGATCCACCTGCCTTGGCCTCCCAAAGTGCTGGGATTACAGGCGTGAGCCACTGCACCTGGCCAAAAATTTTCAATTTTGATGAAGTATAATTTATCAATATTTTATTTTATGCATTGAGTTTTGGTGTTATATTTAAGAAGTTTCTTTTTCCCCCTTGCAGAGGCAATGTCTTGCTCTGTCACCCAGGCTGGAGTACAGTGGCATAGTCATAGCTCACTGCAGCCTCGACTTCCTGGGCTCAAGTGATCCTCCTACTTCAGCCTCCCAAAGTACTAGGATTACAGGCGTGAGCCACCATACTCAGCTGATAGCTAAAAGCTTTCATCCAAGATCACAAAGATTTTCTCTTATGTTTTCTTTTTTTTTTTTTTGAGACGCGGTCTCACTCTGTCGCCCAGGCTGGAGTGCAGTGGTGTGATCTCAGCTCGCTATAACCTCCGCTTCCTGGATTCAAGCGATTCTCCTGCCTTAGCCTCCTGAGTAGCTGGGACTACAGGCATTCACCACCATGCCTGGCTAATTTTTGTATTTTTAGTAGAGATGGGGTTTCACTATGTTGGCCAGGCTAGCCTCAAACTCCTGACCTCAGGTGATCCACCTGCCTTGACCTCCCAGAGTGCTGGGATTACAGGCGTGAGCCACCGTGCCCGGACCTCTTACGTTTTCTTCTAGAAGTTTTACAGTGTCAGGTTTTACATTTAGATCTATGATCCTTTCTAGTTTCGGGGTAAGGTGTGAGGTTTAGGTTGAAGTTCACTTTCCTGCACATGGATGTCCGGTTGTCCCAATGCATTAAAGAGACTATCCTGGGGCGGGTGCAGTGGCTCATGCCTGTAATCCCAGCACTTTGGGAGGCCGATGCAGGCAGTTCACGAGGTCAGGCGACCAACACCATCCTGACTAACACGGTGAAACCCCATCTCTACTAAAAATACAAAAAATTACCTGGGTGTGGTAGAGTGCGCCTGTAGTCCCAGCTACTCGGGAGGCTGAGGCAGAAGAATCACTTGAACCCGGGAGGCCGAGGTTGCAGTGAGCCAAGATCCCACCACTGCACTCCAGCCTGGGTGACAGAGCGAGACTCTGTCTTAAAAAAACAGAAAAAAAACAAATCAACAACAAAAAACTATCCTTCCTCCACCACTGAACTGATTACCTTTGCACTTCTGACAAAAATCAATTGAACATATTTGTGTGGATCTATCTCTGGATTCTCTATACTGTTTCAGTGGTCTATATGTCTATCTCTTCATCGATATCACAGTCTTGAGAACTGTACAGCTTCATAGCAATTCTGAAAAATTGGGTGCTGTACTTCCTTCCACATTATTCTTCTGCAAAATTGTCTGGGCTACTCCAGTTCCTTCACCCTTCCATTTGAATTTTTAAATTATTATTATTATTTTTGGAAATGAGGTCTCACTCTGTTGCCAAGGCTAGAGTGCAGCGGCACGATCATGGCTCACTGCAGCCTCAACCTCCTGGGCTCAGGTGATCTTCCCACATCAGCCTCCTGAGTAGGTGAGACCACAGGCATGCACCATCACACATGGCTAATTTATTATTTGTAGAGATGAGGTCTCACCATGCTGCCCAGGATAGTCTCAAACTCCTGGGCTCAAGTAGTCCTCCCGCCTTGGCCTCCCAAAGTGCTGGGATTACAGGCGTAAGCCACTATACCTGGCCTCCATTTGAATTTTAAAATCAGCATGTCTATGTCTAATAAAAAATCCTCAATTGAAGTAAATTTATACATTTATTAACTTGTGGAGAACTGACATGTTATTGAGTCTTCATATCCATAAGCACAGTACATCTCTCCACTTATACAGGTCTTCATTGATTTCTTTCATCAGCAGTTTTTGGCATATAGATACTACATGTATTGTGTATTTCATTAGATTTATACCTAAGTATTTAATTTGGAGCTTTTTAATTTTTTTGAGACAGAGTCCCACTCTGTCGCTCAGGCTGGAGTGCAGTGGCGAGATCTCAGGCTTACTGCAACCTCTACCTCACAGGTTCAAGCGATTCTCCTAACTCAGCCTCCCGAATAGCTGGGACTACAGGCGCCCACCACCATGCCCAGCTAATTTTTGTATTTTTAGTAGAGACAGGGCTTCCCCATGTTAACCAGGCTAGTATCGAACTCGACCTCAGGTGACCCACCCCCGTCTGCCTCCCAAAGTGCTGGGATTATAGGTGTGAGCCACTGTGCCCAGCCAATTTGGAGCTTTTATTACTGGTATTGTTTTTCCAGATTCAGTTTCCAATTGCTCACTGCTAGTCTAAAGAAATGTGATGGATTTTTGGCAGGGTGCGGTGGCTCACACCTGTAATCCCAGCACTTTGGGAGGCCAAGGCGGGTGGATCACCTGAGGTCAGGAGTTCCAGACCAGCCTGGCCAACATGGCGAAACCCTGTCTCTACTGAAAATACAAAAAATTAGCCAGGCATGGTGGGGGGCACCTGTAATCTCAGCTACTTGGGAGGCTGAGGCAGGAGAATTGCTTGAACCTGGGAGGCGGAGGTTGCAGTGAGCTGAGATCACACCACTGCACTCCAGCCTGGGTGACAGAGCAAGACTATCTCAAAAAAAGGAAAAAAAAAAACATATATATATGGATTTTTGGCTGTTGACCTTGTATTCTTGCAATCTTGTTTAACTCAAGGTTCTGGAAACCTTTTTGTAGGTTCCTTGTGATTTTCTACGTAGAAATCATCTCATTTGAATGGGGACAGTTTGATTTCTTCCTTTTCAATCTGTATGCCTTTTATTTATTTTTCTTGCCTCTTGGCACTGGTTAGGATTTCCAGTGTGATGCAGAAGAGAAATGGTAAGAGTGGACACCCTAGTCTTTCTCCCAATTTGAAAGCAAACACAGTCTTTCATCATTAAATAGATACTGTTTATCAGATCAAGGAAGTCTCATCTATTCCTAGTTTGCTAAGAGTTTTTTAAAAACATGAATGGATGTTGAAGTTTGTTGAATGCTTCTTCTGCATCAACTGATATGATTACATAGTTTTTCATTTTTACTGTTAACTTGATAGATTACATTAACTGATTTTTTTTTTTTTTTTTGAGACACAGTCTCGCTCTGTCGCCCAGGCGGGTGTGCAATGGCTCAATCTCAGCTCACTGCAACCTCTGCTTCCCGGGTTCTAAGTGATTCTCCTGCCTCAGCCTCCCAAGTAGCTACATGCATGCACCACCATGCCCAGTTAATTTTGTATTTTTAGTAGAGACAGGGTTTCACCATGTTGGCCAGGCTGGTCTCAAACTCCCGACCTCAGGTGATCCACCCACCTTGGCCTCCCAAAGTGCCGGGATTACAGGCGTGAGCCACCGCACCTGGCCTGATTTTCAAATATTAAATCAGTCTTGCCTATCTGAAAATCCCACTTGGTTATGTTGCATTTTTCTCTATTTTTTTTGAGACAGGGTCTCACTCTGTCACCCAGACTAGAGTACAGTGGTGCAAACACAGCTCACTGCAGCCTTGACCTCCTGGGCTCAAGCAATCCTCTCACCTCAGCCTCCAGAGTAACTGGGACTACAGGCACGTGCCATCAGGCTAGGCTGATTTTTTTGTTGTTGCAGTTTTGTAGATGGGGTCTTGCTATGTTGCCCAGGCTGGTCACAAACTCTTGGCCTCAAGCAATCCTCCTACTTTGGCCTTTCAAAGTGTTGTGATTACCACTGTGAGCCACTATGCCTGGTCTGTATTACTATTATTATTATTATTATTATTATTATTATTATTATTAGAGATGGAGTCTGACTCTGTCGCCCAGGCTGGAGTGCAGTTGCACAATCTCAGCTCACTGCAACCTCTGCCTCCCAGGTTTAAGCAATTTTCCTGCCTCAGCCTCCCAAGTAGCTGGGATAACAGGCGCCCACCATCATGCCCAGCTAATTTTTGTATTTTTAGTAGAGACGGAGTTTCACCATGTTGGCCAGGCTGGTCTCTAACTCCCCACCTCAAATGATCTATCTGCCTCAGCCTCCCAAAGTGCTGGGATTACAGGCATGAGCCATCGCACCCGGTCTGCTTTGTATTTCTTTTTAATTATCCTTCAATGTCTGTGGGGTTTATAGTGACAACTCCATCTGTACGCTCTCCTTTTTGTCAGTATTGCCAGACATTTATGAGTTTTACTAATCCTTCTGAAAAACCAGCTTTGGTTTCATTGATTTTTCGCTACTGTTTCCTTCTTTCAGTTTCATTGATTTTTCGCTACTGTTTCCTTCTTTCAGTTTCATTGATTTCTGCTCTTTACTATTTGCTGCCTTCTGTTTGGTTCAGGTTTATTTTGCTCTTTTTTTTTTTTTAAAGTTTCTTAAGGGAGGAGCTTAGATTAATAATTTGAGGCTAGGCGCGGTGTCTCACGCCTGTAATCCCAGCACTTTGGGAGGCTGAGGCAGGCAGATCATTTGAGGTGGGGAGTTAGAGACCAGCCTGGCCAACATGGTAAAACTCCATCTCTACTAAAAATACAAAAATGTGCCAGGCATGGTGCTGCATGCCTGTAATCCCAGTTCCTCAGGAGGCTGAGGCAGGAGAATCACTTGAACCCGGGAGGGAGAGGTTGCAGTGAGCCAAGATCGCATCACTGCACTCCAGCCTGGGTGACAGAGCAAGACACCGTCTCAAAAAATAATGATGAGAATGATTTGAGACCTTTCTTCTTTTCTAAGGTAAGAATTTAATACTATAAAGTTTCCTCTAAGCATTGCTTTGGCTGCATCCCAGAAATTCTGATATGCTGCATTTTCATTTTCATTCAGTGGAAAATATTTTTTCCCTTAAGACTTCCTCTTAGATCGATGGATTAGTTAGAAGTGTGTTGTTCAGGGCCGGGCACGGTGGCTCACACGTGTAATCTCAGCACTGTGGGAGGCTAAGGTGGGTGGATCACCTGAGGCCAGGAGTTCGAGACCAGCCTGGTCAACATGGTGAAACCCCATCTCTACTAAAAATACAAAAATTAGCTGGGTGTGGTAGCACGCGCCTGTAATCCCAGTACTAGGGAGGCTGAGACAGGAGAATTGCTTGAACCCAGGAGGCAGAGGTTGCAGCAAGCCAAGATTGCGCCACTGCACTCCAGCCTGGGCAACAGCGCGAGGTTCTGTTTCCAAAAAAAAGCAGCATGTTGTTCAACTTCCAAGCACTTGGGTATTCTCCAGTTTTATTTGTATTACCTATCTGTAGCTTAATACTATTATGGTCTGAAAATATACTTTATAGAATTTTAATTCTTTTAGATTTGCTAAGGTTTGTCTTATGACCCAGGATATGGTCTATCTGGGTGTATGTTCAATATGTACTTGAAAAGAATGTGTATTCTAGTGTTGTCAGGTAGAAGAGTCTAAACATCAACTATATCTAGTTGGGTTTTGGTCTGGTTTAGTTCTATATCCTTACTGATTTTCTATCTACTAGTTCTATCTATTACTAAAAGATGAGTGTAGAGTCTCCAACAATAATTGTAGATTTGACCTTCTCTCCTTTTAGTTCTATCAAAGTTTGCTTCATGTATTTTGAAGGTCTGTTGCTGGATGTGTACACATTTAGAACTATTATGCCTTCTTGATGAATTGACTCATTTATGATAATATTATGTCCCTCTCTATCCGTGCTAATATTCCTTCCTCTGAAGTCTACTTTGTCTGATATTAATATGGCCACCCTAGCTTTCTTTTCCTGAGCCTTCACATGGTATATCTTTTTATACTTTTGATTTTTAACTTATTACCTATATTGTTATATTTAAAATGGGTTTCTTGTAGACAGTATATATTAGGCCTTATGGTTTTTTGTTTATTTCTTGAGGCAGGGTCTTGCTCTGTTGCCCAGGCTGGAGAGCAGTGGCATGATCAGCACTCACTGCAGACTTGACCTCCTGAGCTCAAGTGATCCTCCCACCTCAGCCCCTCCTGAGTAGCTGAGACTATGGGCATGCACCACCATGCCTGGCTGCTTTCTATAAAATTTTTTGTAGTGAAAGGATCTTGCTCTGTTGCTCGGGCTGGTCTCAAACTCCTATGCTTAAGCGATTAGGAGAATTGCTTCAGGCTCCCTGAAGTGTTGGGATTACAGGTGTGAGCCATAGCTCCCAGCCCCTTTTGTTTTTTAATCCATTCTGAGAATCTCTGTTTTTCATTGATGTGTTTGGGTCATTAACATTTAATGTAATTATTGATATGTACGGATTTAAGTCTATAATGTTATTATTTATTTTCTATTTGGTCCTTAGTTTTTTGTTCTCCCCCTCCTCTCTTTTGAATATTTTGAATCAAAATATCTTTTGATGATTTGAGTAATTTTTAATACTCCATTTTCATTTACCTCTAGCGTTTTTGATCACATATCTTTGTAGTCTTTTTTTTTTTTTTTTTCAGATGGAGTCTCACTCTATCACCCAGGCTGGAGTGCAGTGGCATGATCTCGGCTCACTGCAACCTCTGCCTCCCGGGTTCAAGCAATTCTCCTGCCTCAGCCTCCCAAGTAGCTAGGACTACAGGCGCGTACCACCATGCCTAGCTAATTTTTGTATTTTTAGAAGAGACGGGGTTTCACCATGTTGGCCAGGATGGTCTCAATCTCTTGACCTCATGATCTGCCCACCTCAGCCTCCCAAAGTGCTGGGATTACAGGCGTGAGCCACCGTGCCTGGCTTGTAGTCTTCTTTCAGTGGTTATGGTAGAAATTACTATACATACACACACACACACACACAACTTTTCACAGTCTACTTAGAAATCCTATTTTACATTTCCAGTAGAAGGTAGAAATCTTACCATTATATTTTTTACCTTATCCCCTTTTATATTATAGTTGTCAAATATATTACACTGATATATGCTGAAAACCCTACTAGATAATTTTTTTTTTTTTTTTTTTTTGAGACGGAGTCTCACTCTGTCGCCCAGGTTGGAGTGCAGTGGTGCAATCTCGGCTCACTACAAGCTCTGCCTCCCGGGTTCACGCCATCCTCCTGCCTCAGCCTCCCGAGTAGCTGGGACTACAGGCGCCCACCACCACGCCCGGCTAATTTTTTGTATTTGTAGTAGAGACGGGGTTTCATCATGTTAGCCAGGATGGTTTTGATCTCCTGACCTCGTGATCTGCCCACCTCGGCCTCCCAAAGTGCTGGGATTACGGGTGTGAGCCCAGCGTTTTTTTTTTGTTTTTTGTTTTTTTTTTTTGAGATGGAGTCTCCCTGTCGCCCAGGCAGGAGTGCAGTGGCACGATCTCGGCTCACTGTAACCTTTGCCTCCTAGGTTCAAGTGGTTCTCCTGCCTCAGCCTCCTGAGTAGCTGGGTTTACAGGCATGTGCCACCATGCCCGGTTAATTTTTGTAGTTTTAGTAGAGACAGGGTTTCACCATGTTGGTCAGGCTGGTCTCAAACTCCTGACCTCAGGTGATCCGCCTGCCTCGACCTGCCAAAGTGCTGGGATTACAGGCTTGAGCTACTACACCTGGCTGACAATGTTATAGCTTTAAGATATGTATGACAATTTCAACTTTTTGTTTGTTTCTTGAGACAGGGTCTTACTCTGCCACATCTTTAACATTTCTGTTGTTTTTCTTTCATTCCTAAAGTTCCAAGATTCCCTCTGGCATCATTTCCCTTCCACCCAAAGAACTTTCTCTAGCATTTCTGTTAAAGTAAAGAATAATTCTTTTTTTTCCTGTTAGAATGTCCTTATTTTGCCTTCATTCCAAAGGTTATTTTCATTGGATATAGAGTTCTGGGTTCACAGCTCTTTTCTTTTAGCACTTTAAAAGTATTGTTTCTACCATCACAAAGAAGATGAGAAAAAATAATAATAATAAAAAAGGAGCAGTGGCTCATGCCTGTAATCCTATCACATTGGGAGGCCCAGGTGGGTGGATTACTTGAGCTCAGGAATTCAAGACCAGCCTGGGCAACATGGTGAAACCCCATCTCTACAAAAAATACAAAAGTTATCTGGGCACAGTGGCACACACCTGTAGTCCCAGCTACTGTGGATGCTGAGGTGGGAGGATCACTTGAGCTCAAGAGGTTGAGCTTTCAGTGAGTCGAGATCACGCCACTGCACTTCAGCCTAGGCGATGGAGTGAGACCCTGTCTCAAAATAATAATAATAATAATAAAAGTATTATTCTGGCCGGGTGAGGTGGCTCATGCCTGCAGTCCCAGCCCTTTGGGAAGCCGAGGTGGGTGGATCACGAGGTCGGGAGTTCGAGACCAACCTGGCCAACATGGTGAAACCCCATCTCTACTAAATATGCAAAAATTAGCTGGGCATGGTGGCAGGCACGTGTAATCCCAGCTACTCAGGAGGCTGAGGCAAGAGAATCGCTTGAACCTGGGAGGCGGAGGTTGCAGTGAGCCAAGATTGCACCACTGCACTCCAGCCTGGGCAACAGAGAGAGACTCCATCTCAAACAAACAAACAAAGTATTATTTCATTTCCTTCTCATCTCTATGGTTTCTGATAAGAAATCCACAATCATTCAAATCACTGTTTTTCTATATATGTTATGTGTCACTTTTTCCTGGCTGCTTTCAAGATGTTTTCTTCAACTTTAGTTTTCAACAGTTTGATTTTGATGTGTCTCAACTGTGGACTTGAGTTTATCTTCTTTGGAATTTCCTAAGTTTCTTGAATCTGTAAGTTTATGTCTTTCACCAAATTTAGAGGTTTTTTTTTTTTTTTTTTTTTTGAGACGGAGTTTCGCTCTGTTGCCCAGGTTGGAGTGCAGTGGCTCAATCTGGGCTCACTGCAACCTCTACCTCCCAGGTTCAAGTGATTCTTGTGCCTCAGCTACCTGAGTAGCTGGGATTACAGGTGCGCACCAACATGCCCGGCTACTTTTTGTATCTTTAGTAGAGATGGGGTTTCACCATGTTGGCCAGGCTGGTCTCAAACTCCCAACCTCAAACGATCTGCCTGCCTCGGCCTCCCAAAGTGCTGGGATTACAGGTGTGAGCCATTGAGCCTGTCCCAAACTTAGAGGGTTTTTTTGGCCAATATTTCTTCAAATACGTTTTCTGCACACACCACTCTTTCTCATCTCTTATTGGGAATCCAATGACATAAATGTCAGACATTTTAGTATTTTCCCACAGGTCCCTGAGACTCTGTTCAGTCTTTTCTTCCTACTCTTTTTTCCTCTCTGTTGCTTAAACCAGGTAATTTCTAGTGATCTGTTTTCAATTCATTGACTTTCTCTGTCATCTCTATTCTTCTATTAAGCCCATCCAGTGAGTTTTAAATTTTTAGTGTTTGTATTTTTCAGTTCTAATATTCCTATTTGGTTCTCTTCTGTATCTTCTATTTCTCTGATGGGACTTTCTATATTCCTGTTTGTTTCAAGAATGTTTGCTTTTACTTCTTATAGCATGGTCTTACTAGCTGCTTTAAAATCTTTGTCTGATAACGCCAACATTTGTGTCATCTTGGGGTTGGCATCTGTTGGCTGCCTTCCCTGGCAAGTACATGAGAATTACTCAGATTTCAAGTCATTATGGATGATATCCTAGACACTGTGAATGTTTTGTTATGAGACTCTGGGTCTTCTTTAAACTTTATGCAAAAATGTTAATATTTTTGTCTTAGCAGGCAACTGACCAGGTGAGGTTCTGCCTCCTGGGCAGATGGTGAGAGAATAGAGAGAAAAAGACAAGCAATCAGGATCCCCCCTCATCCCCTTGCTCAGAGATTTAGGAACCTGTGCTGCCACTGCTGCTGCTGCTATTGCAGCCACAGGCTTGCCTAGGGGCTGGATGGGAGAGATCAGAAAAAGGAAGGAGGAGGAGGAAAAAACCCCAGGGGAATCTCCTTCCTCTCTGTCCTGTAGAAGTCCCATTTCCTGCTCTTTAACCAGAAAAAGGCTTTTTTTTTTTTTTTTTTTTTGAGATGGAGTATCATTCTGTCACCCAGGCTGGAGTGCAGTGGCGCAATCTTGGCTCACTGCAACCTCTGCCTCCTGGGTTCAAGCAATTCTGCCTCAGCCTCCCGAGTAGCTGGGACTATAGGCGCCTGCCACCATGCCCAGCTAATTTTTTTGTATTTTTAGTAGAGACAGGGTTTCACCATGTTGGCCAGGATGATCTGGATCTCCCGACCTCGTGATCCGCCCACCTCAGCCTCCCAAAGTGCTGGGATTACAGGCGTGAGCCACCGCACCCCGCAGAAAAAGGCTTTTTTGCACTCATTATGTACCTCCAGGTTTCAGGCTGTCATTGAAGTCCTATCAGAAGTAAGACAAACAGGACACTCACCACCAGCTGATGACACTTTGAGTTCCCTAATCTACCAACCAGGATTTACTTTTCAGAGTCTTTAGCTAGCTACTCCAAGCATTTGATCCAGGTCTGTTAGTTCTATTTTGCAGGAGACACGGTGGGGTGTGCTTACTCCATCTCACCCAGAACTGAAACTACACCAGAGGCTCTTAACTCTATCGTACAACCAGGATGGAGAATCACTGCATACATGTATGTGTTGGCCAATATTTTCTTTAAAGGGCCAAATAGTAAATATTTTAGGCTTTGTGGCCATCTGGCCTGTTGCAATGACTTAACCTATTCAACTCTGCTGTTGTTATGTGAAAGCAGCCATACACAAGGTATAAATAATTGGGCGTGGCTTTCTTGCAATAAAACTTTATTCATTTATTTTTTAGAGAGATGGGGGTCTTGCTTTGTCACTGCACCCAGGCTGGAGTGCAGTGGCACAATCATAGCTCACTGCCACCCTGAATTCCTGGGCTCAAGTCCCAGCCTCCCAAGTACGTGGGACTACAGGCGCACACCACCATGCCTGGCTGACTTTTTAAAAAACTTTTTTGTGGAGACGGAGTCTCACCCCTCTTGCCCAGGCTACTTTCGAATTCCTAGGTGCAAGCAGTCTTTCTGCCTCGGCCTCCCAAAGTGCTAGGATTACAGACACGACCCGTTGCACCCGGCAGAAGCTTTATTTATTTATTTATTTATTTATTTTTATTTATTTATTTTGAGACAGAGTCTGACTCTGTCACCTAGGCTGAAGTGCAGTGGCACGATACAAAACTTTGTTTAATAAAACAAGTAACTGGCTAGATTTGGGCTACAAACCATGGTTTGCTGACCCCTGTTCCCTATCACAAATAGCCAAGTTGGCTTTGGCAAAGTTTACTTCTGGACTTTTTTTCCATTCCTTAAGAAGAATTTTTCAAATAACTACAAAGGTTATTGCTTTGCTCCTACATTCCTAGTCCCACCATGTTCAAGAACTGTGGTACCCATTCAATTTTGCTTTGATTATTCAATCTGATTCTTGAAATAGTCATTTCTCTAGAGCTACTAAAAATGAAAAATCTAAGGAGTTTTGTCCAACTTTATATCTTTTACGTGTAACTGACAATTCTGTAGTTATCCTTTCAAATTAAAAGCCATATGTACAGCTTTATCAGTGATATGTTACAGCAGAGGAGTAATAACAAATAGTGTCCCAACTTGTTTTTCTAGAACCTTCCCAACTGGAGATGTGAAACAGTCATTCTCCATCCACTCACCTGGTTTCCTGCCACAGAGATAGAAGGCTAGTCTGTCCGTTAGCTCATACTGTATTTCCACGAGGCGCTCTGCCAGCTCATGGTGCCCTCCTTGCCTACCAAGAGAAAACAAAGTACCATTTATATTGCTCACTATTCACTGACTTTAAAATGGAGTACAAAGACGTCTCCTGAGACACCTGAGCAGTTTATCACACAAGACTTTTGAGAATCATCAACCTTCTTGTGGTAGGTAGATTTCTGAAGTCTACTTTGCATCCCACTTTTATAAACTGTTTTCACCATCTGAACTATCCCCTTTCCTTTATTAAGGCACAAAATAGAATATTTAATAAGAAATTCAAAGACTTATGAGAGGGAAAGATACAGAATGACTTAATTTAATGAGGTAAAAAAATGAAATTAATCAATGGTTTACGGTAGAAGTTCTCAAAAATTAACTAGCGCGTTTCTAGAAATATACCATGTGCAGGCCCCACCCTTGGAAATTCTGAATCAATGGGGACAGGATGGGGCCAGGGGCCAATATGTTGAAGAAGGTCCTTCCCCTAGGTGATGCTGATGCAGCCAGTCTGACTCTGGATAAGAGTCTAGTAACCACTTCAAAGGCTTCAAATCAGTGAGAGACACGCCAACCTAACGCACAGCTCACGCCTGCAGCTACTTCTGCCTCCTTATCTTCAATTTGCACAACAGAAAATATTAAGTTTACCTTTCAACATCCATGAAATAAATACTTACGCTGCTTAGAATCCTTTCAGCAACAAGGATACAAATTATATTGAGATTATTATATGCAAGGTACAAGTGCGAAAATTCCAAGGTAAGTGATAATAAGTATCATTTACCCAGGGCTCTCGTCCAAGATCAAGTATATTTTGTGGTTTTTGTCCTTAAAAGTAATGGCAAAAACTGCAATTACTTTTGCACCAACCTGATAGTTTCAGCCAGTTTCTCTCCCCACCATTCAAGGCACTCACAACACCCTCCAACCTACCACACAGCTTTGATTTGTGAGAGGCACATCTTATTTTCATTTTTTAGTATCTGTGAAATCAGGAAATATCCTACAATTGATGATACACCATAATTTAATTGGCTGAGCTCTTTTCTTTTTTAGTGCTCTGTGAAATAATGAAGCACCGTGCAATACTGTACTCCTGCTGTTATTCCCAGACCCACTCTGTTCTTTCCAGTCAGGTCTCCTGCTGTGCTGAACACACTTTGTCCCTCCCTGCCTCCTGATCTTGACTCCTGCCTTTCCTCTTACCTGGAATGCTTCAGCTCTCCCTTCACACATTCAAATCCAACCCATTCTTCAAGACCAGCTGAAGAAATTTCTTAAATGATTTGGACCACAATGAAGAAACCCTATATATGCTTTTTAAGACCAATTATCTATTTTGGCAATGAATCCCATATGGTCTTGCCTCCTTGAACTTTCAGGCATTTATGAATCATCTTTTCCAAGAGAGTAAATTCTGGGAAGGCAGAGTTTTGTTATTCGCCCATTTTATCCTCTGTGGAGCAGAGTATTGTGCTTCACAGTTAATAAAAGTACTTTGGAAAAAGAAGGAAAGATGATCTTTGGCCATTTAAACGATATTCAAGACTAACCTATATATTTATTTTTCAAGGACTTTATTAATAAAGAAAAATTTAAAGAATTTTACAGTGAGCACCTTTTTTTTTTTTTTTTTTTTTTTTTTTTGAGACAGAGTCTTGCCCTGTTACCCAGATTGGAGTGCAGTGGCATGGTCTCGGCTCACAGCAACCTCTGCCTCCCAGGTTCAAGTGATTCTCCTGCCTCAGCCTCCCGGGTAGCGGGATTACAGGTGCCTGCCACCATGCCCAGCCAATTTTTTTTTTTTTATTTTTGGTAGAGACAGGGTTTCAGCATGCTGGCCAGGCTGATCTCGAACTTCTGGCCTCAAGTAACCCACCCGCCTTGGACCCTCAAAGTGCTGGGATTACAGGTGTGAGCCACCATGCCTGGCCTAGAGTGAGCACTTAGATGTCTACTACCCAAACCTTACAATTAACTTTTTACTATACTTGTTTAATCACATATCTATGTATATATTTGCTTTTAAGTTCAAGCAATAACTAAGAGTATTAAAAAACAGAAGAGTACATTCTGTAATTCTTGATACTTGATTTGGAGTCTGACTACAGCTCAAACATCACTGTGTTATAAAGGATCAAGTAAAAGACTGGAAGCTTAGCACACTGGTTCATGACTCTAGCCTTCCTCAACTTTGCCAGGCTGAGCTTATATGCATTTTAAATGTCTTCATCTGTAAAATAAAATAACGTACATCTTTAAAGGGGTTCAATATCAACATATACAACTTAGCTACTTAACAAGGAATCACACCCAACAAAAAAATCCCAGAGAGAAGTAGTGAGAATCTAGGTCTCTTACCTTGCATAATCAACGGGAGTTTTCCCACTAGAATCCTGTGTGCCTGGGTCTGCTCCATATACTGCCAATAATTCAGCCTGTAAAATCTGCCCTGCTTTGGAGGCAACATGGAGTGGGGTGTTTCCTTTTTCCTAAGAATCATTAATAAAAAGTAGGCAAAAGAGCACATTAAATAAAGGCTACATGAACACAACTCACTTAGTTTCAATATCTGAAGCAATTCATGTTTTCTTACAGGATGAAAGAAGTTGGCTTGTGCTCCTAAAGATAACAGTCTCAAACAGGTTTCAAGATTCCCTGTTCTCACGCTCGAATGGAGTTGCTGAAAAACGCAGAAACAAAAAAGGAATCGTGGTTAGAGGTGTAAAGAATGATGTCCTAGGGCAGCTGATAGACCATTTTAATATATGTTACATCAGTAACGCATAATCTTTATTTGTCTCGGTAAAGTGCATGGACCAGTCTCTCCTTTGCCAGTCACAACTGTCCCTGGGCTGTAAGGTGGGGTGAGACCACTTTACTGATAAGGAAACTAGGGCTTTGAAGGCTGACTTGCCCAAATGCATGACTTATCTAAGAAGTGGCACAACCAGAACCTGAGTGAGAGGCAGGACTGTGTGAAGAGGTGACTATGCGTGGCTCTGACATATGACAGACCTGAATTTCAAACTATACCCACTTCAAGCTGTGTGGCCTGGAGAAAGGGCTTTAAGCAATCTGAACCTCACTTTCCTCATCTCAAAAATGTCAACAATGGCCAGATGCAGTGGCTCATGCCTGTAATCCCAACACTTTGGGGGGTTGAGGTGGGAGGATCATTTGAGCCCAGGAGTTTGAGACCAGCCTGGGCCACATAGCAAGACTCTGGCTCTACAAAAAATACAAAAATTAGTTGGGTGTGGTGGCATGCGCACCTGTAGTCCCAGCTACTAAGGAGGCTGAGGTGGGAAGATCACCTGAGCCTGGGCAGTGGAGGCTGCAGTGAGCTGTGATCATGCCACTGCACTCCAGCCTCGGTGACAGAGCAAGGCCCTGTCTCAAAAAAAAAATTAAAAAAAGGTGGCATTTTTCTTTTTAGAAAGGGTCTCGCTTGCTCTGTCATCCAGGCTGGAGTGCAGTGGAGTGATCATGGCTCACTGCAGCCTCAGTATCCTGGGCTCAAGCAATCCTTCCACCTCAGCCTCCCAAACAGCTGGGACTACAGGCGCCGGCCACCATGCCCTGCTAATTTTTTATTTTTCAATACAGATGAGGTCTCACTATGTTGCTCAGGCTGGTCTCAAACTTACGAGCTGAAGTGATCCTCCCACCTTGGCCTCCCAAAGTGTTGGGATTACAGGCATGAGCTACCATGCCCGGCCCTATTCACAGGGTTATTATAAGGATTTAGTGATATAATAAAGTGCTCAAAGAATACAAATGCTATAATAACAATTATTATTAGTTGTTACTGTAATTAGGGCTTTAGGACTTCAAATTCTACACTGTGTAAGCTACAGGATCCTGCCTTATACAATACCCTCTCTACCACATTATTCTTGGCCTGTATAATATGCTTTAATAAAGTCTTTCAGGGTAGGAAAAGGCCCGTGATATACCGAATTCTGTACTACTGCAGAAAAGCTCTTATACAGTCAGAAGATGAGCTGCCTTCCTTCAAATCTAACCTAGAATTGTCCAAGATGCAGTAACCCTTATCACAGGAATGAAGAAATCTACTCTAACATCTATTTCTAAGTCTTGTTTAATTTTTTAAATAGTTTTTTTGTTTTTTAAACACAGGGTCTCGTTATGTTGCCCAGGCAGGACTGAACTCCTTGGCTCAAGCAACCCTTCCACCTCAGCCTCCCAAGTAGCTAGTATTACAGGCATGTGCCACTGTGCCTAATTTTTTAAAACTCTGGCAAGGAAAAAAAAAAAACAAAAAACCCAACACATACCAAGTCTTATTAATCAATGGAAGTAGCTAGTATATGCATTTCTATGCAAAATTTCAAATTCTGAATTCTTCAGCCAGATTCTGCTGGGGATTAAAAAAGGGGGGGAAAAAAAGGCCAGATGTGGTGGCTCACGCCTGTAATCCCAGCACTTTGGGAGGCCAAGGCAGGCAGACTGCTTAAGCCCAAGAATTTGAGACCAGTATGGACAACATGGTGAAACCCCATCTCTCCAAAAAGTCAAAAACTGGCCAGGCGCAGTGGCTCATGCCTGTAATCCCAGTACTTTGGGAGGCCGAGGCAGGCAGATCACTTGAGGTCAGGAGTTCAAGACCAGCCTGGCCAACATGGTGAAACCCTGTCTCTACTAAAAATACAAAAAAAATTAGCCGGGCATGGTGGCGGGCCCTTGTAATCCAAGCTACTCAGGAGGCTGAGGCGGGTGAATCGCTTAAACCCAGGAGGTGGAAGTTGCAGTGAGCTGAGATCGTGCCACTGCACTCCAGCCTGGGTGACAGAGACTCTATCTAAAAAAAACAAAAACAAAACACACACACACACACACACACACGCACACATTAGCCAGGCTTGGTGGCACATGCCTGTGATCCCAGCCACTTGAGAGGCTGAGGTGGGAGAATCATTTGAGACTAGGGAGGTTGAGGGTGCAGTCAGCCATGATTGTGCCATGACACTCCAGCCTGGGCAACAGAGTGAGACTCTGTCGTTTAGCCTGGAGTGCCATGGCATGATCTCAGCTCACTGCAACCTTCGTCTCCCCAGTTCAAGAGATTCACAGCTGAATTCTACCAGACATACAAAGAAGAACATCCTACTAAAATTATTCCAAACAATCAAAGAGGAGAGGCTCCTCCCTAACTCATTCTGTGAAGCCAACATCAGCCTGATACCAAAATCTGGCAAAGACACAACAAAAAAGGAAAACTTCAGGCCAAAATCCATGATGAACACAGATTTTTAAAAAAACTCTTAACAAAATATTAGCAAACCAAATCCAGTAGCACATCAAAAGTTAATCCACCATGGCTGGGCGCAGTGGCTCAGGCCTGTAGTCCCAGCACTTTGGGAAGCTGAAACAGGCGGATCACAAGGTTAGGAGTTCAAGACCAGCCTGGCCAACGTGGTGAAACCCCGTCTCTACTAAAGATACAAAAAAATGGCCGGGCGTGGTGGCTTACGCCTGTAATCCCAGCACTTTGGGAGGCCGAGGTGGGCGGATCACGAGGTCAGGAAATCGGGACCATCCTGGTTAACAGAGTAAAACCTCGTCTCTACTAAAAATACAAAAAAATTAGCCGGGTGCGGTGGCAGACGCCTGTAGTCCCAGCTACTCAGGAGGCTGAGGCAGGAGAATGGCATGAACCCGGGAGGCGGAGCTTGCAGTGAGCCAAGATTGCGCCACTGCACTCCAGCCTGGGTCACAGAGCAAGACTCCGTCTCAAAAACAAACAAACAAACAAACAAAAAACAAAAGATTAGCTGGGCCTGGTGGCACGTGCCTGTAATCCCAGCTACTTGGGAGGCTGAGGCAGGAGAATCACTTGAACCTGGGAGGCGGAGGTTGCAGTGAGCCGAGATCATGCCATTGCACTACAGCCTGGACTACAGAGCGAGACTCTGTCTCAAAAAAATAAAAAATAAAAATAAAAATAAAAAAATTAACCCATCATGATCAAGTAGGCTTTTTTGCTGAGATTCAAGGCTGGCTCAACATACACAAATCAATAAATGCAATTTGCCACATAAATAGAAGTAAAAGCAGGCCAGGCGCGGTGGCTCCTGCCTGTAATCCCAGTACTTTGGGAGGCCGAGGCGGGAGGATCACGAGGTCAGGAGATTGAGACCATCCTGGCTAACATGGTGAAACCCTGTCTCTACTAAAAATAACAAAAAAAAATTAGCCGGGTGTGGTGGTGGGCACCTGTAGTCCCAGCTACTTGGGAGGCTGAGGCAGGAGAATGGCATGAACCTGGGAGGCAGAACTTGCAGTGAGCTGAGATCGCACCACTGCACTCCAGCTTGGGCGACTGAAGAAGACTCTATCTCAAAAATAAATAAAAATAAATAAATAAATAAATAGAAGCAAAAGTAAAAACCACATGATCATCTCAATAGATGCAGAAAATGTTTTCTTTTTTTGAGACAGGGTCTTGCTCTGTCGTCCAAGCTGGAGTGCCATGGTGTAATCTCAGCTCACTGCAACCTCCACCTCCTGGGCTCAAGTCATCCTCCCACCTCAGCCTCCCAGGTAGCTGGGACTACAGGCACGGCCACCATACCCGGCTAAAATTGTTATATTCTTTGTAGAGACAGGGTTTCGCCATGTTGCCCAGGCTGGTCTTGAACTTCTGAGCTCAAGTGATCTGCCAGTCTCAGTCTCCCAAAGTGCTGGGATTACAGGCGTGAGCCATCGCGCCCGGCCAAAAAGTAATAAAAAAAGTTCTGAATAAGTCAGTCCTCATGCTCTGTGTGAGTAAGCATTTATCCAAGGCAGCGCTTTGAAAATATGCACATTTCTTACAGCATCTCTCAAAAACATGCGAAGGCCCACATAAAGAAAACCACCTCACTCGTTTTACAAGTATCATAAACCATTCTGTGTACTATAGCTTTGAGTCACACATTACTTTCTGAAGATCATACTTACTGTTCAACCTGGAAACCTGAAGAAGTCCCCTTCCTTTAGTACTTTTTCTAGTCCTTATTAAAAAGAAACAATTGTCCTATAAACTTTCTAGTCCCTTCTAGAAACAACTCTGAGATGGTTCCTATTTCAAAGTTAAACAAACAAAAAACTTATCAAAATATAATTTAAAAGCCATATTGGAAAAACACAAATAGCCTTCCAGAGACTTACTTTTCCTCTTTGCCCTGAACCTCCACTATATGAATGGCTGCCATTTGAATTCAGATTAAAGACGAAACCAACTGACAAAAAAGCTATTAATTAATTAATGTGCAGAAATGAGTTTTTGTTTTTCTTTCTTTAAAAACTTTTTTCAGCCTGGGCAACATAGCAAGAACCCGTCTCTACAAAAAATAAAAAATATTAGCTGGGTATGGTAATGCGCCTGTAGTTCCAGCTACTCGGGAGGCTGAGGTGGAAGGATTGCTAGAGCCTGGATGGTCAAGGCTGCAGTGAACTGTGATTGCACCACTGCACTCCAGCCTGGGCAACAAAGCAAGACCCTGTCTCAAAAAAAACAAACGAAAAACAAAAAAACCCTGGCCGGGTGCAGTGGCTCATGCTTGCAATCCCAACACTAGGAGGCCGAGGCAGACGAATCACCTGAGCTCAGGAGTTCGAGACCAGCCTGGCCAGCATGGCGAAACCCCGTCTCTACTAAAAATACACAAATTAGCTGGGCATGGTGGCATGCGCCTGTAATCCCAGCTACCTAGGAGGCTGAGGCAGGAGAATCACTGGAACCCGGGAGGCAGAGGCTGCAGGGAGCCAAGATCGCGCCACTGTACTCCCGCCTGGGTGACAGAGACTCTGTCTCAAAAAAAAAAAAAAAAAAAAAAAAAAGCCCACAACCAGACTTTTTTTTTGTTTTTTCAAATAAAACAATATGCTGTCTCAGCCCGCTCTTTTAGGGATTTTAAAAGGTGTGACCCACCTTGCTAAGATCTTTGGCAGTCACACTATCGTCATCCCGGCAGGGCAAGCGATGGACGAACGCTAACATCTGATACTTGGCTCTGATGAATTCCGCTTTATTGGGACTGGTTCAAAAACAAAAAAGAAAACAGTTCACTCGTTCAGATACAACAATCCCCATTCTTTGTACTGTAAAAAGAAGAGGAAGTGACCCACATCCCCCATTTGAGAATAAAATGAACAATGCTCAAGTAAGTTTCAGCAAGGTTTAAGACCTGCAGTTTGAAAACATACATTAGTTATTATAATGGCTGGAACTCCAGAGTACCCGCTTTTTATAGTAGTCCTCTTCTCTGTGTAATTGTCTGAACTGATTTAGCAACTTTGGGAGAAAGCAGCATTTAGTCCCATCTTATAAGTGAGGCAACAGGCAGACGGGTGCCCAGACCTAGATTTCTGGTCTGATCACCTCTTATTTGAGTATAAGTTTAAATCTGATTACAGACTCCAAGCCATGGTTTCCAACTGAGGAAGCCACTTACTCCTGCTGGGTGGCCATGCTAAACAGATGGTCCTGCCCCACCCCATTCTGCATTTCTAATAGCAAAGAACCTGATGCACAACTAGGGTAACCCCCTCCTCTGCTGCCCTTGTGGAGACTGACCAAAAATAGCTGCACTCCTTTCAGTGGGCCCCATTTGTTATGAAGAAATAAAAGTATTTATAAACATTCCACTCACTGTACTTTATCCTGTGGATTAGCTTTACGTCTTCCACTCATAATAGACGCAGGGTCCAGCAAAGAATGCTCCCATATAGAGTTAGCACCGTTATTATACAAGGTCTCAACCATCTAAAACCAAGGAGGATGACATAAGACTTTAATTTCTTTTCACAAATATTCAATGGGGATCAGTGACTGAACAGAGTAAACAAAGTCCTGTTATAAACACTCATTCGTTAGGAATATCATTCATATCACTGTTTTCTGATTTGAGAATGAGAAAGATGATCAATCTATATGCAGGATTCAGCTTTGACTAGTAGGATAGTTAAATACCTAAAGTGTGACTGAACAGTTCTTATTCTGTATGAAAGAAAAAAAAGTACTCTGACACCTTAGAGCAGGGTTTCCCAAACCTAATTAAACACTATTTTCAACATTCTTAACGACCCATGTACTGTCTATATTATTCACTTAATATTTGTCTTTAAAGCCACTTACTTTTAAAAACAACTACAGTTTGATGTGCTAGTTATAGCTTTCCCATACACAGTAAAATAATGTAACCATTAAAAAAAACATGTATTACCTACATCTGTCTTGAATACCACTGGTGGTTCCACATTTGGGGAATTGTTGCTTTAGGGTCAACCCTGGCATTCTAAACAACTCATCTCTGGACTTTACTGAGATTCTGTACTACAATCTGGCTTTGCAAACACAGACAGACCTGAGAGCAGTAAACAGCCCCTTTCACATGAGCGTGAGTGGTTAGAAACTTCTAAGCAAAAGTTAGTAATAAATCATATCTCCAAATTTCATTTTAAGGCATGACTCCTAAAACAGCCCCATCTGTTTTTTTACAGCAGTGTAGTTATTTTCACATCAGAGATACAAACCCGCTTGTTTTGGCTCCTTGGTTCACACAGGCAAGTTTAAGATTCAGTGCAGCTGTCACAGATTCAGTGAAATGTGTAATCAAGACAAATGAAGGCAAAACACACACTTAACCTTGAGTTCCAAGAGAACTTGAAGAATGTGTACCCCAGGATAGAAGTAAAGGTGACATGACATTGGACTCCAAATAAAACAAAGAACTCATTTAACAGGGTATTCTACATGCAATCAAAACATATTAATTTAATTTGGTCTCTCTGACTAGTAACAAGAGCTTTAAGAAAACTTAAAATGTTTCAGAAGTTTCTGAGGAATCCCAGCCCATGCTGCTATCAAAGCAGAAAAACATGTTCTAAAAATATTAGCAGGTACTCAGGAATAAGTACATTAAAGAAAAGATTCTCAGGCAGTAGCCTTCAGAAACATTCACTATCATGCATAGAAAAGATGGACTACTGGCCGGGCGTGGTGGCTCACACCTGCAATCCCAGCACTTTAAGAGGTTGAGGTGTGGATCACTTGAGTTCAGGAGTTCGAGACCAGCCTGGCCAACATGGTGAAACCCCTTCTCTACTAAAAATACAAAAATCGGCCGGGCATGATGGCGGGTGCCTGTAATCCCAGCTACTCGGAGGCTGAGGCAGGAGAATCGCTTGAACCCGGGAGGCGGAGGTTGCAGTGAGCTGAGATCACGCCACTGCACTCCAGCCTGGATGACAGAGTGAGAGTCCATCTCAAAAAAAAAAAAAAAAAAAATTTCCGATGACAGTCTAGAAAGTCAACAGAGCAACAGTACCAAGATATTTTAATGACTATTCATCTATCTACCTATAATTGAGCTTTTTGAACAAGATTTATGTCAAGTAGGAAGAAAAGTCTTTACTGAATTCAATACAGATAATATTTGTAAATAGCATTGATGGGCATGCCATCTCTATTCAATTATGAAACAGTTTTGTCTTATGGAAGAAGTACACCAGGAGAAATTTTAGTTATTAACATGATGAGCCCTAAAATGTAAATTACCAACTGTCAGGAGAATTCTTATCCTTTACCTGAAGCAGTGTTGGAGGCCATGGTGTGTGTTTCAGATGTCTCACTTGGGAGATATGGCGCCCTAGACTCCGATGGACACTGCAGCACTCATCACATAAAAACGTTCCCCTATTTACTGATGCCCAGGAAGGATCTGGAAAGAGAGTGAAATCTCAGTGGCAGGGATACCAGCAGGTTGCTATACCGCCAGATGGCAAAAGATGACTGAGGTTTGGTTTGTCAGAAAAAGGAGACATTTTTGTTTCAGTGTGCTCATCAATGCATCAGGCTGGTCATCTTGTCGGATGGTATGACCTACCTTGGCTGATTAGGTACAATGTTAATTGAGACTAAAAACACCAGTGGGAGCCTTGGGTAAACAGTTATCTTCTTTCTGGTTCAGGGCCACAGTTTGTAGCCCTAATGTGGATCTACCATTTCAGATGCATGCTTTTTCATTCAAGCTAAGAAAGCAAATTGAGAGGGTACAGATGAATGATTTTGGATCCATCTCCATAAAAATCAAGATAATACTTTTTTTTTTTTTTTTTTTTTTTTTTTGAGATGGAGTCTCACTCTGTCACCCAGGCTGGAGTACAGAGGCACAATCTTGGCTCACTGCAACCTCTATCTCCCAGATTCAAGCAATTCTCCTGCTTCAGCCTCCAGAGTAGCTGGGATTACAGGCATGCACCACCATGCCCGGCTAATTTTTGTATTTTTAGCTGAGACAGGGATTCATCATGTTGGTCAGGTTGGTCTCAAACTCCTGACCTCAGGTGATCCGCCCACCTCGGCCTCCCAAAGTGCTGAGATTACAGGCGTGAGCCACTGTGCCCGGCCAAGATAATATAATTTTGACAGTGAATTATGCAGATAGCATTTTCTGCAGTAAGTGTTGTAAAGACTGCTGTCCTAATTCACTGCTATGAATCAACATGTCAATATGCTTAGCAGAAAGCTGCGAGTTACAGAATCATAAAATCACTCAGCTGCTATGGTTCTGAGGACAGGGAAACCTGGCCTCTTCCATTAGGAAATGTTCTATCATGTCCATGAACTGGTTTTTTTGTTTGTTTGTTTGTTTGTTTGTTTTGAGACAGAGTCTCACTCTGTCCCCTAGGATGGAGTGCAGTGGCGCAATCTCGGCTCACTGCAACTTCTGCCTCCAGGGTTCAAGCAATTCTCCTGCCTCAGCCTCCCGAGTAGCTGGAATTACATGTGTGTGCCACCAGCTCGGCTAATTTTTGTTATTTTTAGTACAAACGAGGTTTCACCATGTTGGCCAGACTGGTCTCAAACTCCTGACCTCAGGTGATCCACTCACCTCGACCTCCTAAAGTGCTGGGATTACAGGCTTGAGCCACTGTGCCCAGCCAATTAATTGTTTTATATAAACTACCAAGTCCAATCTTGCAACTGATCTGAAAAAAAAAAAGAAGTTGCAATAACAGCAGCTTCACAGAGGCAAAGATGTAAAATAAAAATGAATAATATTTTTAGTGTGTGTATAATACTTTTTTCCCTTTAAAGTCATAGAGCTTCATTAGCTGTCCTTTGAAACAAGGGATAATTTCATACTTGGCAAGCAGGATGGATCTGGGTAAGTAAACTGAATACCTAGAAACCTCAAATAAAGAAAGAGCTACACTTCGTCAGACTCACAATGGGGTGACAATAGGTGCCACTTAAGCTGCCTGGTCAAAGGGTTACATTTAAAAATTCTTCAATGTCCACAAAAATCTCTAAAATGCATGTACACCATCTTTACCATTTTTTAAGAGTTTATTCAAACCCTTTCAAACCATATAATGAAAAGTTATGGGCTTTCAATCAAAGACGAATCCTGGGAGCCAGTGAGTATGGTGGTTAAGAGGGTTGGCTCTAGAGACAAGCAGTTCAGGGTTTGAACCCCAACTCTGCCACTTCTTGCACAATGATCTCAGACAAGTTACTTGAGTGTTTTCACCATGGTTCAAATGAGAACAACAACAAATCTTGGGATAGTAAGGATATAGAGAATAAGTGAAGTACCTCACACATAGTAAAGTAGTAATGTTGTTATATCTTTTCTAAATTATTTTCTCAGTATTCAGATATTTTCTAGACGTGAAATTCATGATCACTGGACAAAGTTTTTGATGGAAAATACTTAAAACATTGAACATTTCATGTGACCACTCTACTACTGTACTGAAAATCTCCATGGAGTTTTCAAGTAATTGAACTCAGAGTGTGATGTATTTGAAATGAACCAGATTCATTAAAAAAAAAAAAAAAAGAATATTTAAGAAGATGTGATCATGGTTAAATGTTTGCATAAAATAAAACAGAATCAAAATAATTCAATTTAGTATAACTCTGTCGCTATTACTATATCATCCTAAAAAGCAGAGATTGGAAATGTCCAGATGAAGGAGCTCTACAAAGATGCATTAACAACACTGCTTCCTGCAGTATAGTACTGACACTAATGGCAAAAAAAAAAAAAAAAAAAAAAAAGACTGTTTTGAAGCATAGCTTTGGTTTTCACTTATTCAGAGGATTTGCAGTATTCTTTTTTTAGCAAGTATTTAACACATATTAATTAAGACAAGTATTCGACTAACCACTTTAGCATCCTGGATCAGAATCCCATGGAAAGAATATCAGAATGTTAACATAGTAAAATAAAAATGTTTGTATGAATGAGATTGGGTAAAACCCTTTAAGTTCATCTGGAGCCAGGGCTCCAGGGACACCACAAATGAACTTCAAAAATGTTTGTGACTCCCCCAGACAAATCTTAGGTGAATTCGTTCACGTGCATTTTAGGGGAGAAGGCCTTAGCATTCATCAGAATCTCAAAGGGGTCCCTAACCCCACAGGTAATTCTCTCAGTAGGGCTGTGCAGAAAAGGCAGCACAAATTCCCAGCTGCTCAATTTCACAGAATATTTCAAGGTAGCCTAATTATATTCAAAACAGGAAGGAAGTGACTCAAGTCTCTGCAGATTAGGCGTATGAGACAACAACTAAAGCGATACAATGGAAGAGAAAATGTTCTGAAATGCACAAAATGCTGCAAAAGTATATTTAGGATCGCAATGGAGGAACAATTTTGCTTTGCCCCGTACCCTATCAAGAAGCAAAACAATATGCATTCCAAGAGGAAGTTAGAAGCTAGACACATGTGAATCAAATACATCACAGTAAGTTCAACTGAAAATAGGCAAGAAAATAAGGAAGTGGAACAAATAACATTTTTAGAGAAAACGATGGAGTTTGTATAACTCACACTAACTTGGTTTAGAAAACACTTCTTTTTAAACTCCTCCATACCCCCTCCCTATCTTCAAAGGAAACTGGTAACACCTGCACTGTACGGGCCATAAAACAACCACATGAGGTTTGAGTTATCACAGTTCTATTTACAATCGGTCTCCACTTCCAAATGACAAGCTTAAGATCAGAACAGTTGCAAAGCCAGTGGTGTTCAATGATTTAATTAAGATTGTTTATCGGACACTATTGTGCCAAGAAAGCCATGTTACCTTCGAATTAACTCAAAGCTAATACATCCAAGCACCTAAAACAGCATGTAATAATCTATCCAGAGACCTGACAATTCAGTTGCAATTGCTAAGACACACTTGATCTCTAAATGTGAATATTATGTATGAACAGTTATGCATCATTATGAAGGAATGGCTTTAGCGTTTCAATGCCCCTACATTGCTGGTGATTTTGCGTTTGTTTCCGTTGTAATCAACGTATGATTTAGATAGTCAAATATAGCTTGAAGGGACTACAAGGGTTCTACTGTAGACAGCATAATGCAGAAAAGAAAAGCCTTAGATGATATGATTCTACGAGTATTCATTGAATCTTCCTCACCACTAAGCGTGATACTCCCGATTATCCTCATCGAAAAAAATGAGGAAATCAAGCAAGTGACCAAGTGAAGTCACCAGCCCAAGGTCATCCAGAAGCAAAATCTAGTTTGAACCCAGGCCGTTCAGATCCTCAAACTTGAGACAAGCACTGCCTCCTAAGTGCTGGTTGTGTTTGGAAGACCCCGATCTCCTGGCAATTCTCCCGGGCAGAGTAGCTGTCGGATGTCAGCAGCGGGGAAGTCATCTACGGGGACCCTCTGGCGAGTCTCAGGGAGTGTCATCCTCCCCGGGCAGGACACCCAGGCGGAGAAAGGGTCTAGTGGGAGGTGACACCTGCAGCCTCTGGAGGCTGCAGCCGGGAGGACGCTCACATTTTACTTCTGTAATTGGCTTTCCTGTGGATTGCCCAAGCCCCTTCCTGTTGGGGGAGCAGCCCTGGCCCCCGTCACCTCCCCAGTTGGCCTAGGACGGAGGGAACGGGAGGGAACGAGAGGGAAGGGAGGGCCGCGAGGGACGGGGAGGGCGGCGGCCCCCTGCCCGCCCGGCTCTGACAGGCCCGGGACGGTTCCCACCCCAAGGCCGCCCAGGGATCTCTTCGTTGCGACCCTAGCCGCGGGTTGCGGACGCTTGGCCGCGGGATGCAGCCTGACCTGAGGGGGCGGCCCCGGGGTAGGGGTCCGGGCCAGAAAAGCAGAGGGGAGCGGGCCCGGCCGGTGCGACTCACCCGGCCCGCTGCAGTCAGCGCACACCTCGCTGCTCCGGAGCCGTTTCGACATGGCTCCCACCTCCCACCTGCGGGGAACTAGAGGCCGGGGGACAGCAAAGGCGGCGGCGGCGGCGGCGCTTCCGCTCTAACGGGTCCCAGCGGCGGCGGCGCTGACGGCGGCGCCTCTCCCCTCAGTGCCTTGCAGCCTTGGCACAGCACGCACGCGCGGGGAGGTACCCTTCTGCGAGTGTCAGGTCATGTGACCGGAAAAGGCACGCTGCCTTGTCGCCATCTTGAGTGAGGGCAGGAGACTGCCCGAGTATCATCTGTCCTACCTTTAAATATTGAATTTGGGTCTTCTTCTCTGGCAGAGATTCCACTCGTCCCAACTGATTAATACCAGGGGAAGTAGCAATATCTTGTGATGAGAACCCTGCAGCCACAACCTTCCTGAGGCAATCAATGGTCAAGTTCATTCATTCATTCCTTGATTCAACAAATGTTTATCAAGCACTTACCATGTTTTATATACTGTCCCAGCCACTGGAGAAACAGCAGTGAGCAAAGACTGAATTTCTAGTCCTTATGAAGCTTGCATTTTACTGGGGTAAAGTAAAATAAGAATATATTATATGATTCCAGGCTGGGCGTGGTGGCTCACTCTTGTAATCTCAACACTTTGGAAGGCTGAGGCACGCGGATCACTTGAGGCAGGAGTTCGAGACCAGCCTGGGCAATATGGTGAAACCCCCATCTCTACTAAAAATACAAAAATTGGCCGGGCGCGGTGGCTCACGCCTGTAATCCCAGCACTTTGGGAGGCCGAGGCGGGTGGATCACGAGGTCAGGAGTTCAAGACCAGCCTGGCCAACATGGTGAAACCCCGTCTCTACTAAAAATACAAAAATTAGCCGGGCACAGTGGCAGGCGCCTGTAATCTCAGTTACTTGGGAGGCTGAGGCAGGAGCTTGAACCCAGGGGGTGGAGGTTGCAGTGAGCTGAGATCACGCCATTGCACTCCAGCCTGGGCGACAGAGTGAGACTCCGTCTCAAAAAAAAAAAAAAAAAAAAAAAAAAAAAAAATTAGCCGGGCGTGGTGGCGCATGCCTGTAATCCTAGATACTCAGGAGGCTGAGGCATGAGAATCGCTTGAGCCTGGGAGGTGGACATTGCAGTGAGCAGAGATCGCGTCACTGCACTCCAGCCTGGGTGACAGAGCGAGACTGTTTCAAAAACAACTTCAACAACAACAACAAAAATAACAAAAAAGAATATATTAGATGATTCCTTAGGCTTCAGTTTTAATCTCATGTTCAAAATTAAGATAATGCATTGTTTACTTCTAGTCCACGATTTGTTTTTGTATGGCTTGCTACTTAAGAATGATTTTTACATTTTTAAAGGGTTGCGAGATGAAAATGAAGGAGAAGAGAGAGAGGGAAAGAAAGAAAAAGAGGAAGAAGAATATGCGACAAAACTTGTATGTGACCAGCAAAGTTAAACATTCATTTTGGCTAAGGACAGATGGAATAAATTATGGGAAAAATGTGATACACCTACTGGATAGTAACCCCTCAGTAAATAGTAGCTCCCATAATTATGGATATTGCTATTATTTTCTAATTACTGTTTTTCTTCATATGCGTGGAATTTGAGAATAACAATAGCTAACATGGGATAATTTACAAAATGGTGTGAGATAAACACAATGAAATGAGGTGAATCAGTGTGAAGGAGAAAGGAGATGTGACCCTAATACCAATGATTACTTATTGTCTGTCTTACATATAAACACAGCTATGATTTCCATTCAGCAAATATTGAATGCCTGTTGTTAGCCAGGTACTATTTTGGTTTTAGATACTCTGGTAAGCAAAACGATGTGGTTCCTGTCATTATGGGGTTTTCTGATTAATGAGATAGGGAGATTTTCAATAAACATGGCATGAAGAAGAAGAAGAAGAAGGTTAAGTTGCAAAAGGCATCTGAAAGAATGAGAAGTGCTGGAAGAGGCCTCAGAAGCACTGGTCTTGAGTCCATCTCTACAGTGTGATAAATGTGTGATGGAGGAATAATCACAGAATTCCCACGCATTCCATGGTTAGAGTCTCCAGGTGCCATCCTGGTGCTCCTGCATCCTGTTTTGGTTTAACAACTCACAAATCTTCTGGGCTCCACATCTGTGGAGAATGGATTAGGTTGGGATTCTTGAACAGCTGTTGTTGCAGGCATCTGAAGAGCTGGATGTGCATACACTCAGAGGGCAGAGGGAATGTTTTCACAATGCATTAAATAGCTTCATCCAGCTATGTGGTCTAGTTGTAGACAGCTGAGCTGAAGCAGCAGCAGAAAGTTCAAGCCCATGAGTAGCTAGCTGTAAGTTGATTTGGTTCTTCATTGAGTCAAGGAGGCATAGTGCCTGAAACTCAAAGAATAAACTTCGTATTCGCAGACTGTGGTCAAATATGTATATTATTTATCAGTCCTTTCAGCCATAACCTCAAATCCAAAAAGCTAGCTTAAAAATGACATTCATACATGGACTAAATCACCACCACAGTTAGCTATTGAATCATAACCCGGTTCGGAGTTCAAATAGAAGCGGTTCTCAACTGAGGACGATTTTTCTCCCCGAGACGACATTTGGCAATATCTGGAGAGACATGTTTTGGGGAGTGCTACTGGCATTGAGTGGGGAGAAAGACCAGGGAAACTGCTCAGCATCCTACAAAGGACCGGACAACCCCCACACAAAAACTGCCCAGTTCAATATGTGCCGAGGTTGAGAAATCATGAAGTAGAAATATCCCCTTTTATGCAAATACTGTATTTGAAGCCACTTCGCCAGGGTTTAGCGTTCCTCCTTCAAAAATTGTCCGGTGTTGCCCACTTCCAAAATGGCTTTTGACCCGTCGTGGAAGCATCTGTCCTGCTCCAAAAAGGCTGCAAGGGTGTCGGCAGCTGGAATGGTTTGGTCCGGGGCTCAGTTGTCACCCCCTGACTGCAGAGCCAATGGAAGAGGCCCAGTTGTGGACCGAACCACATGGGGCTACTGGAGCAGGGGGAAAGAAGCTGGGGACAGGTAGACGGAACTTTCCGCGTGGAGATCTTTGGCCAAGAGAATGAGCCTCAGCTCTGTTCTGTGGGCTGCACTGAGTTTCTCGGTGTGAGCTGGAGGTGGGTGCAATGGCGCGGACCCCGGACCCGGTGCCCAAGGTCGCCTATCCCCGCCGCGGCATGCGGTGGTTCGCTCTCCGCACTTCCCTGTTTGGGGCAGTTAGGTCCGCAGAAGTCTGTCCGCGAGCTGTCAGCGCGGGCGGGAACGCCGCGGGGCGCGGGGTGGGCGCGGCCGACCTGGTCCTTGAGCCGGCCGGCGACCCCGGACCTCCCGCGCGCCCCGCACCCGACCGGCTCAGCCGGCCGGCAGCGTAACACGCCCTACGCTCGCTTGCTCGCCGGCCTCAGGGCAGGCAGGCGGGCGCGGGAGACCCCGCCGGGGCCGAGACTTGGGGCGGGCGACGAGGACCCGGTTACGGCCTCCTCGCCATGTCCTCCGCCTGCGACGCCGGCGACCACTACCACCTGCACCTCCTAGTCTGGAAAAACGACTACCGGCAGCTCGAGAAGGAGCTGCAGGGCCAGGTGAGGGGCGGGGCGGGGGTCCGTCTCCCGGTGGGGACTTCGGGGAATCGGGGGTCGTTTCGCCTCCCTGAGCCCATTTCCAGCCCTCTGTCCCCGGGATCCCCAGACCGCTTCCACTTTGCAGGTGTGGGACAGTCCTAATAATAGGACACGTATCGAGTGCTTACCGTGCGACGGGCTTTTTAAATATCTTCTCTCTTCACCTTTCCAATAACGCTGGAGGGTAGGTGCTGTTACTTTTCCACTGGACAGAGAAGGAAACAGGTCCTCAGACGCTACGTGCCTTGTGCGAGGCCGCCCCGCTGATAAATGCCAAGTCGGGATTTTCACTCGGGCCGGCTGGCTCCGGAATGCACCGTCTTAACCATTTTTAGGTTCTGCTGCCTCAAAGACGTAAGAATAGCACACTCTCCTTGTTGTAAGGAAGGGCTTGGTTGGTTTTGGAGTCCAGGTTCTAACTCGCCCTGTGACCTTGGGCAAGGCATTTTCCCTCTCTGGCCGACGTTAACTTAGCTGTAGAATGAGGATGTTGGTGCTGGGGCAGAACCCAATACTTGACTCTATTGATAGGTCGGGGTGAGGTCCAGGTGCCGCATTTTAACAAACTCCCCAGGGAGGCTGATACCTAGCAAAGTTTGAGAATCACTGGTTCTCAGGCTCCTTAAAATCCCTTCCTGTTCTAAAGTGCTTTGATGCTTTAATCTTTTCATTATTGCTATCTCTTTAAAGCAGTAGTGCTCTCAGTTGGAGGTGATTTTGCACCCACGACCCCCCGGGGACATTTGGCAATGTATGGGACATTTTTGGTTGTTGAAAGTGGGGAGTGGGTGCTTCTGGTAGTGGGTAGAAGCCAGTTATGCTGCTCAACATCCTACAATGGCCAAGACAGCCCCCCGCGACTAAGACTTCTCCGGCCCCCAAAGCCAATAGCGTCTTGGTTGAGAAACTCTGCTTTTCTTTCTTTCCTTCTTTTTTTTTTTTTTGAGACTGAGTTTCGCTCTTGTTGCCCAGGCTGGAGTGCAATGGTGCGATCTCGGCTCACTGCAACCTCCGCCTCCTGGGTTCAAGCGATTCTTCTGCCTCAGCCCCCCAAGTAGCTGAGATTACAGGGATGCACCACCACGCCCGGCTAATTTTGTATTTTTAGTAGAGATGGGGTTTCTCCATGTTGGTCAGGCTGGTCTCAAACTCCCGACCTCAGGTGATCCGCCCGCCTCAGCCTCCCAAAGTGCTGGGATTACAGGTGTGAGCCACCACGCCCGGCCGAGAAACTCTGCTTTTAAAGTCTCCCAACAATTCTGGGAGGTATTGGTGCCCTCAAGTTTCAAGCTAACAAACTTAGCAGTTAGGATGAGGATTTGTGATTACCCCTGAAATCTAGTATGGTTGTTCTTGTTGACTTCATACATTTTATCCAGTGTCTTACAGACCTGGTTTTTGAATGGCTCAAAATTGGTGCTATAATTGTCAAGAAATTGTAGAGGAAGAGGAGGATTGTTTGTCTTATGGTTGACAAAAATTGAGACAGGTTAGCATTACTCCATTTGGTGAATGGGTGCTGCAAGCTGTGTGCTTGCAACCTGCCATATTTAAGGTGGTTGAGCCCTCACCGAAAGTCCAAAATTACCCTCTTTTCTTTTCTGTTTCTTTTTTTTTTTCTTTTTGAGATGGAGTCTCGCTCTGTCATTCAGACTGGAGTGCAGTGGCGCGATCTCAGGTCACTGCAACCTTCGCCTCCCGGGTTCCAGCGATTCTCCTGCCTCAGCCTCCTGAGTAGCTGGGATTACAGGCTAATTTTTGTATTTTTAGTGGAGGTGGTATTTTGTCGTGTTGGCCATGCTGGTTTCAACCCCTGGCCTCAAGCAATCCGCCCGCCTCTACCTCCCAAAGTGCTGGGATTACAGGCATGAGCCACTGTGGCCGGCCTTTTTTCATTTAAAAAGAATTCCAGATACGGTAAACTTTTGTGAGAGTCATCGTTCTTAATTAGATGACAGACCAAGTATTTAAGAGTTAAGGAGATATGACACATGCCCTCAGACTAAATGATTCACCATTAGGCATTTTAGTATACTGATCATTTAATTCCTTTTCTATTACTAGACATGGTACAGAGGTAAAAACTGTAAGACTCAGCTAGGACACTTTAAAAATGACCAGTTTTGGTTTTTAGGCATCTACTTCTTGTGGTGCCCAGGCTGGTCTTGAACTCTTGTACTCAAGTGATCTGCCCGCCTCAGCCTCCCAAAATGCTGGGATTACAGGCGTGAGCCACTGTGCCTTGCCCAAATCCTGTATTCTTAACCCCTACTATACTTCTTTCAGTAAAAATGACTTCATTTCAAGATTATGGAGAATAAATAAGGAAGATAATGGACCTGAAAGTGCAGGCATATGGTAATTGGAAACAATATTTACTAGTAGCTGCTGCTATTATAATTATCATTTGTAAACCTGGGGATTGAGCTTCTTTGCTCTATATTCCAGTTTTTCTGCAAGGAAGATGTATTGATTGCGTAATTAAAAACAAAAAATTCTTAAGTCCGGGCATGGTGGCTCACGCCTGGAATCTCAGCATTTTGGGAGGCTGAGGCAGGCAGATCACCTGAGGTCAGGAGTTCGAGACCAGCCTGACCAACATGGTGAAACCCCGTCTCTACTAAAAATACAAAAATAGCTGGGTGTGGTGGCACGTGCCTGTAATCCCAGCTACTCAGGAGGTTGAGGCAGGAGAATCGCTTGAATCCAGGAGGCTGAGGTTGCAGTGAGCCAAGATCGTGCCACTGCACTCCAGGCTGGGAGACAGAGCAAGGCTCCGACTCAAAAAACAAAAAAAACCCAAAAAATTCTTATCACCCCAGCAATAAAGTGGCTGTTTCCCTTAATGTTTTGTTTGCTGGTGAGTTTCTGCTGTCAGTTTCCTCATTCCCTCTATCACCTGATTGAGACTTGGAGCATGTATACTGATAGCGGTAAGAATTTTTTTCCAGGTTTTTTGTTCCTGTTCCAGGAACAGCAACACAAGAAAGAATCAAGTTTATCCAGATGAAGAGGATAAGCACATGTTTCTGTGTGTGTGAGCCAGCCCCAATCCCACTGTCTCACTAATAGCAGGCAGTTGTGTAACTATGCCAACTACCAGATTGTTTCAGGCCTTAATTTGATCAGCAGAGGCATTTAATAAAGTGCCTCTTAACCCATCAGCTCATTAATATTCAGTGGGGCCTTGAAGTTGGTTGCTGAAGTTGAAACTGTGTTCTGCTTATGTCGTTTGCCACTTAGCTAAAGAAGTCTGTTAAACTTCTTTGGCCTTCTTACTGATGCTGAGACATGAACACTTAAGGGGACAGATGCAAAGGTGAGTCAGTGTACCTTAGACAGGGTTGGAAAACCTGGGTTGTGTGAGGTGGAGGGTGGCAAATGAGGCCTGACTCTAGAGCCAGGCTCCCTGTTTAGGAAGCCAGCAGGTGAAAAGTATAGCACCTAGGTAAGAGGAGGACATTCCTGGGGTTCTCACTCCAGCCTGGGGCAGGCCAGGTGAGGCCCCGGGCACAGATTCAAATCGTTGAGCCATGGGCTAGGCATCCAAGATGAAGAGCCTAGAGCCTGCTCTCCGCATGTGCCCCCTTGGTCATCGGGGGTTCAAGCTCACCTTAGGAAACTGGCCTCAAGATTCCTGTTCCCACTGACTCAGCGTGGCGGCCACACAGGACCAGGATGGTCTGAGAGTGAAGAGGAGTGAGGGTGGTTGTCTGTGTTGAGAGAGAGGAGGACTAGCCAGCAGACTCTTGCTGGAGTCCCCCTAAAGGTGACAGTGAGTTTATGAAGCACTTCCTGCATGCCAGGTACCAAGGCACAGGGGAACTGATAATTCACCTGAGGCTAGTGGGCAAGCTGGAAGGGGTGTCCAGTTGTCTGGTTCTGCAGCCTGGCCTCAGAGCTCGGCAGGAGGATGGCAAGAGAGTAAAGAGGGCTTTTGATTGAGGAGGCTGAGGTGGGGTCAGTGCTTGAGGACAGGAGTTCAAGACCAGCCTGGCCAATATAGTAAGACTCTGTCTCCTTAAAAAAACATTTTTTTTGGCTGGGCACGGTGGCTCACGCCTGTACTCCCAGCTCTTTGGGAGGCCAAGGCAGGTGAATCATGAGGTCAGGAGTTCAAGACTAGTCTGGCCAACATAGTGAAACCCCATCTTTGCTAAAAATATGAAAAATTAGCCGGGCATGGTGGCGGTTACCTGTAATCCCAGCTACTTGGGAGGCTGAGGTGGGAGAATCGCTTGAACCGGGGAGGCAGAGGTTGCAGTGAGCCAAAATCGCACCATTGCACTCTAGCCCCGGCAACAGTATGAGACTCCATCTCAAAAAAAAAATAAATTTTTTTTAAGGCTTTTGAGCAAGAAAAGTGGATGGGCTGAAATGAGCAAATAGGAAGGAAACTCCTAGTTAAAGGAGGATGGGTATTTTTATTTGGGTATAGCTCATGGCTAAAGAAACTTAAAAGAAAAACCTAAATGATCAGTTTCGAAAGTGAATTCTAGCCGGGCGTGGTGGCTTAGGCCTGTAATCCTAGCACTTTGGGAGGCCGAGGTGGGCGGATCACCTGAGGTCAGGAGTTCGAGACCAACCTGACCAACACGGAGAAACCCCGTCTCTACTAAAAATACAAAATTAGCCAGGCGTGGTGGTGCATGCCTGTAATCCCAGCTACCCGGGAGGCTGAGGCAGGAGAATTGCTTGAACCTGGGAGGCAGAGGTTGCAGTGAGCCAAGATCTCAGTGAGCTGAGATTGCACCATTGTGCTCCAGCCTGGGCAACAAGAGGGAGACTCTGTCTCAAAAGAAAAAGTAAATTCCAGCTAAATTCTGAAAGTCCTTGTTCTCTGAACTCATATTATTAGTTGAAGATTCTAAGCCCCACTATTAACTGTAATGCAATTTGAGCAAATCCCTTTTAGGGAGAAAGTGACAGCTATATGAAACTACATAGTGTGGGCGTATGATAATAACAGGTAACTCTTCTCAGCACTTACTGTGGTGTCAAGCACCGTGCTAAGTTAAGGACTTTCCCCTTGTAAGAACTGTAAGGTAGGTTTTTTTTATTGTTCAGTTTTACAAGCGAGCAAACTGAAGCTCAGGAGGAATTAAGCAACTTGTCAAACAGTACATGAGAGATTCGTTTTATGTATTATGTATAAACATATACACATTGATTTTTTTCGAAAGATTTTTATTGCGATATAGTTCACTTATATAATCTACATTTAAAGGTTATTCAATGGTTTTTAGTATATCTGCTGAGTTATGCAACTATCACTACTGTCAAATTTCAGAATTTTTTTTTCTTTTTCTTTCTTTTTTTTTTTTTTTTTTTTCTTGTTTTTGAGACAGGGTCTCACTCTCTTGCCTAGGCTGGCACCATCACAGCTCACTGCACCCTTGACCTTCTGGGCTTAAGCAATCCTCCCACCTCAGCCTCCCAAATAGCTAGGACTGCAAGCAAGCACTACCACGCTTGGCTAATTTTTAAAGATTTTTTTGTAGAGAAAATGTGTCCCTATGTTGCCCAGACTGGGCTCAAGCAGTCCTCCTGCCTTGGCCTGCCAAAGTGCTGAGATTACAGGTGTTAGCCACTGCACCCACCCTGTAATATTTTCCTGACCCGAAAAAGAAACCCCATACCTGTAGCAGTCACTCCTCATTTCTCCCCAACCCCTCCAGCCCAGGCAACCTGCTAACCTACTTCCTGTCTCTAGATTTGCCTATTCTGGACATTTCATATAAATAGAATCATATGTGGCCTTTTGTTTCTTCTTTTACTTAGCATAATGTTTTGGAGGTTCATCTACGTTGTGGCATGTTTCAGGTACTTAATTCCTTTTTATCACTGAATATATTCCATTGCATGGATGTACTATGTTTGTTAGACAAAAATGTTTCTCCATTTGTCAGTTGATGGACATTTGGGTTGTCGCCACTTTTTGGCTATTATGAGTAACGCTGCTGTGTGTATTTATGTATATGTTTTTGTGGGTTTCTTTTTTTTTGAGACAGCTTGCTTTGTTGCCCAGGCTGGAGTGCAGTGGCATGATCTCAGCTCTCTGCAGCCTCTGCCTCCTGGGTTTAAGCGATTCTCCTGTCTCAGCCTCCCTAGTAGCTGGGATTACAGGTGTGCACCACCACGCCTGGCTAATTTTTGTATTTTTAGTAGAGATGGGGTTTCACCATGTTGGCCAGGCTGGTCTTGAACTCCTGACCTCAAGTGATCAGCCCACCTTGGCCTCCCAAAGTTCTGGGATTACAGGCGTGAGCCACCGCACCCAGCCCCATGTATAAGTTTTTGTATGGGTATATGTTTTCATTTATCTTGGGTATATACCTTGGAGAGGAATTGCTGGGTCATGTAGTTACTCTATGTTTTAACTTTTTGAGGAACTGCCCGCAATTTTTCAAAGTGGCTGCACTATTTTACATTTCCACCAGCAGTGTATGAGGTTCCAGTTTCTTCACATCCTTGTCAACACTTGGTATTATCTGTTGTTTTGTTTGTACGCATCCTAGTGGGTGTGAAGTGGCATCTCATTGTGGTTTTGATTCGCATTTCTCTTATGATTAATGATGTTGAGCATCTTTTCATGTGCTTATTGGCAATTTGTGTATCTTCCTTGGAGAAATGTCATCTCAAATCCTTTGCCCATTTAAAAATTGAGTTATTTGACTTGTTGAGTTGTAAAGGTTCTTTGCATATTCTGGATAGTAGGCCCTTATCAGTATGTGATTTGCAAATATTTTCTCCCATTCCATGGGTTGTCTTTTTTTTTTTGAGATGGAGTTTCGCTCTTGTTGCCCAGGCTGCAGTGCAATGGTGTGATCTCGGCTTACCACAACCTCCGCCTCCCAGGTTCAAGCAATTTTCCTGCCTCAGCCTCCCCGGTAGCTGGGATTACAGGCATGAGCCACCATGCCTGGCTAATTTTGTATTTTTAGTAGAGATGGAGTTTCTCTATGTTGATCAGGCTGATCTCAAACTCCCTACCTCAGGTGATCCTCCCGCCTTGGCCTCCCGAAGTGCTGGGATTATAGGGATGAGCCAATGAGCTCAGCCAAAATTTTGTTCTTTTGCATGTAGATATTCAGTTGTTCAAGCGGCACTTGTTGAAAGGACAGTTCTTTCCCAATGAATTATTTTGGCACCCTTGTTGAAAATCAATTGACCATAAATGTGTGGGTTTATTTCTGGACTCTAAATTGTATTCCATTGACCTGTATGTCTGTCCTTATGCCAGTACCACGTTTCTTGATTGCTGTAGCTTTGTGTAGTACATTTTGAAATTGGCAAGCGTGAAATGTGAGTCCTCAGACCTCTCTCTTCAAGGTGGCTATTCTAGGTTTCTTGCATTTCCACATGAATTCTAAGATCAGCTTGTCAATGTCAGCAAAAAGCCAGCTGAGATTTTGATAGGAGTTGAATTGAATCTATACCTCAGTTTGGAGAGTTTTGTCATTTTAACAATACTGTCTTTTAAACCATGAGCATAAGGATGTTTTTCAATTTATTTAGGTCTTCTTTAATTTTGTGAGTTTTTTTTGTTTGTTTGTTTTTTTGAGATGGAGTTTTTACTATTGTTGCCCAGGCTGGAGTTCAATGGCCTAATCTTGGCTCACTGCAACCTCCGTCTCCCAGGTTCAAGCGATTCTCCTGCCTCAGCCTCCCAAGTAGCTGGGATTACAGACATGTGCCACCACGCCCGGCTAATTTTGTATTTTTAGTAGAGGTGGGGTTTCTCCATGTTGGTCAGGCTGGTCTCAAACTCCCGACCTCAGGTGATCCGCCCACCTCAGCCTCCCCAAGTGCTGGGATTACAGGTGTGAGCCACCACACCAGGCCAGATCTTCTTTAATTTTTTTTAAACAATGTTTTATGGTTTAAGAGTATGTAAGTTTTATATTTATTGTGTCATATTTATTCCTAAATGTTTTATTTTTTGATGCTATTATAGATGGAATTGTTTTCTTAATTTCATTTTTAAGTTGCTCATTACAAGTATATAGAAATATAATTGATTAGTTATTGATCTTGTGTCCTGAAACCTTGCTGAACTCATTTAATAGTTCTAATAGTTTTTTGGTGGATTCCTTAGGATTTTATACACAAGATCATGTCATCTTCCTTTCCATTCTGGATGCTTTTTATTTATTTTTCTTGCCCAGTTGCCATGACTAGAATCTCTAGTACAATGTTGACTAGATATGGTGAAAGAGGACATCCTCATCTTGTTCCTCATCTTAGAGGGGAAGCATCCAGTCTTTCACCATTAACTATGATGTTAGTTGTGGGTTTTTTAGAAATGCTTTTTGAGGAAGTTTCCTTTTATTCCTAGTATGTTGAGAGTTTTGGTTTTTTTCTTTTAATCATGAAGGGATGTTGGAGTTTTGTCAGATGTTTTTGCTGCAGCTGTTGAGATGATCGTGTATTTTGTTTTATCCTATGATATGGTGTAATACGTTAATTGACTATCTGAAGTTATACCATTCTTATATTTGTAGGATAAGTCTCAGTTGGTCATAGTATATAATACCCTTTTTATATGTTGCTGAATTTAGTTTGCCAGTATATCGTTGAGGATTTTTGCATCTATATCATAAGAGATATTAGTGTGTGGTTTTCTTTTCTTATGATGCATTTGTCATCAGGATAATAGTGGGTTCATAAAATGAATTGGAAAGTTTTCCTTCTTCATCTATTTATTGGAAAAGTTTGTGAAAGATTGGTATTAATTCTTTAAATGTTTAATAGCATTCACCAGTGAAGTCCAGGCATGGTGGCTCATGCCTCTAATCCCAGCACTTTGGGAGGCTGAGGTGGGCAGATCACATGAGGTTAGGAGTTCAAGACCAGCCTGGCCAACATGGCAAAACCCCAATTTTACTAAAAATACATAAATTAGCCAGGTGTGGTGGCGGGCACCTGTAATCCCAGCTACTCAGGAGGCTGAGGCACAAGAATCACTTGAACCTGGGAGGCGGAGGTTGCAGTGAGCTGAGATTGTGCCACTATACTCCAGCCTGGGCGACAGAGCGAGACTCAGTCTAAACAAAAAAAAAAAAAACCCATCTGGGCCTGCATTTTTTTGGTGGGCAGTTTTAAAATTACTAATTCAATCTCTTGTTATAAACTTATTCAGATTTTCGGTTTCTTTTTGAGTCAGTTTTGCTAGTTTGCATTTCTGTAGGGATTTATCTTGTTCATCTAAGTTGTCTAATTTGTTGGCATACAGTTGTTCATAGTCTTCTTTTATTTTATTTTATTTTTTGAGACGAAATTTTACTCTTGTTGCCCAGGCTGGAGTGCAATGGCACAATCTCGGCTCACCACAACCTCCGCCTCCCGGGTTCAAGCAATTCTCCTGCCTCAGCCTCCTGAGTAGCTGGGGCTACAGGCATGCGCCACCACGCGCGGCTAATTTTGTATTTTTAGTAGAGACGGGGTTTCTCCATGTTGGTCAGGCTGGTCTCGAACTCCCGACCTCTAGTGATCCACCCGCCTCGGCCTCTCAAAGTGTTGGGATTACAGGCATGAGCCACTGCACCCGGCCCATAGTTTTCTTTTATAATCCTTTTTATTTCTGTACAGTTGCTAATATTCCATCTTTAATTCCTGATTTTAGTAAGTTAAGTCTTCTCTCTTTTTTCCCTGGTCTATCTAACTAAATGTTCGTCAATGTTGTTGACATTTTCCAAGAACCAACTTTTGGTTTTGTTGATTTTCTCTGTTGTTTTCTCTTCTCTATTTTACTCATTCCCCCTCTACTCTTTATGCACTTATTGTTTTAAAATCACACTGTCATTATAATACAATTACAGCATTTTTTTTCGACTGCCTCTTCCGATGAGAGAGATGCAGGAAGGTCTGAAGAGTTACAATTATCCAAGAAATGTGTGCTGCTCTGTGGCTTATCCATAGGTGCTCCTCTGTGGTCCAAAGTAGAAAAAAAGTTAACATCGTAATGTATTTGGCTTTTATTTTGTACATCATCTCTAACTGTTGCCCAGGAGTTTGAGTGTTTTTTGTTTGTTGTTTTGTTTTGTTTTGTTTTTGAGACGGAGTCTCGCTCTGTCACCCAGGCTGGAATGCAATGGCACAATCTCAGCTCACTGCAACCTCCGCCTCCCAGGTTCAAGCGATTCTCCTGCCTCAGCTTCCCCAGTAGCTGGGACAATATAGGCACTCACCACCTCGCCTGGCTAATTTTTGTATTTTTAGTAGAGATAGGGTTTCACCATTTTGGTCAAGTTGGTCTCGAACTCCTGACCTCAGGTGATCCACCCACCTCGGCCTCCCGAAGTGCTGGGATTACAGGCATGAGCCACCGCGCCTGGCTGAGTTTGAGTGTTAATCCTTACTCTGTGCTTTTAGTTTTGCTCTGGGGTGTGAATTGTAGTAAGTAGTTTCCCCTTTCCCATGATAAACATTTTTACACACCTCCCCTGTGGCAGGTAGTATGCTAAACCTAGCACCTTTCATTTAGATTGAATTTGTTAGGTAAGAAAATACTTAGTTTATGTAATAGACGTGTAGGAAGATAATGAGTTCGCTAATTATTTCTTTCCTGCTAAACTTCAACTGAATTCATAGTTCATAAGTTCATCGTCTTGTTACTTTTAAGAAAATATTTAATGCAAGTTAGAGACTAGGGTAAGAGAATCTAGAAGATATTAATATGACTTGGATCCTACCCTTTGGAATTCTCCATCTCTTTGGTGCGATGGACAAGTCATAACCTTGGGAAGAGTCAGGGAATCATGGGAGGTGTGTGGACTGGGCTTCAGGAGACAGGAAGGTATTTTAGCACCGGGGGAACACTGAGGCCTGGGATTGGTCCAGGAGGATTTATGTTCAGCTAGCAGATGTCTTCAACCACGTCCCTTATTCCTCAATAAGAGTTATCTTCACTGTATAATAGCCATGACATAGTTTTCGCAAAACAGGGAGGTTTGATAGCTATTGGATTGTGGTGGTTTACCCATGATCCTGCTTCACTTTCCTAAGTGGCACTTTCTGTGTATCTTCAGAGACTGCAGGGGTAGTTAGTACCTGAATAACAGCATCTTAAATCAAAATAAAGCACATTTTCTAAGATGTATTATGGCATTTAAAAAGTTTTTACAGGCTGGGCATGGTGGCTCAATGCCTTTAATCCCAGCTACTAGGGAGGCTGATATGGGAGGATCACTTGAGTCCAAGAGATCAAGGCTGCAGTAAGCTGTGATCACACCACTGCATACCAGCCTGGGTGACAGGGTGAGACCTTGTTTAAAAGAAAAAAAAAAAAGGTTGTACTTTCCAAAAGTCCATGGCAGTTTGTTGTATTCTTGGAAGAACTTTCAGAGTCACATTTTTTAGGCAGTGCCCAGGCATTGAGACTTAGCTCACACTAGAGAAATTGCTGTGTGGCTCTGGACAGGCGGTGCAGGTGCCAAAAGGGGGGCGAGAGTGGCAGAATAGGAACGAAGAGGTAAGAGCCAGGTGTGCATGTCTAGCATGGGGAAAAAAACCCTTGATGGGATGGATGGAAGTGACGCATGTGCACTTGCCTATTTCTCTGTGAGTAGATCCGCATACGTGCCCGGCAGATCATGCTTGCGGTCTGAAGGACCCACAGATGCTGCTGGAGTTTATGTGCTACTTCAAGGCACGTGGAACTCAATACACAATAATTAGAGTGGTGTTTTGGTGGGAATCCAGCTAGAGAATGTAATTTTATTCTGACCCAAATTATCTGTGCTTTCAGTTTTGATTAAGGTCCTGTACTTCCTGTTCTAGACTTGAAGCTGATATGTGCTTGAGAAATCCCCCATGTTCAGTGTTGTCCGGTGATTGCATTTCATGAAAGCTCCTGGCCTTATTTAGACTTAATTTGAGTGCTGTTGAGAGCTTAAAGTTGTGTTGGATGATCTGGGGCCTGTTGCCAACATTTATTAGGCACTTAACTTTATAGAAAAAGGAATTCAGTAACTATCACCTTCATATATAATCCCCAAATTCATATTTTAACTGTGCCCAAATGCAAACATACCTTCTTACATGTGTTGCTCTAATTAATGCATAAATATGTTTTCTATTTTTTGTACTTGAAATATCTGTCAAACACATTTCCCTATTTTAATGTAATACATCCAATTATGTAAATGCCAGTGTTTCCTTCACAGAATGTGGAGGCTGTGGACCCACGAGGTCGAACATTATTGCATCTTGCTGTTTCCTTGGGACATTTGGAATCTGCTCGAGTCTTACTCCGACATAAAGCAGATGTGACAAAAGAAAATCGCCAGGGATGGACAGGTAAGTATACTTTTACAATAATTTAAAGTCCGTCTGAGCACCATGGTGAAACCCTGTCTCTACAAAAAAATATGAAAATTAGCCAGGTGCGGTGGTGCATGTCTGTAGTACCAGCTACTCAGGAGGCTGAGGGGGTAGGATCACCTGAGCCCGGAGAGGTTGACACTGCAGTGAACTGTGATTGCGTCACTGCACTCCACCCTGGGCAATAGAGCGAGAACTTTTCTCAAAAAAAAGGTCATTCATTTTAGTTTCTGTTTCTGAATAAAGGCCAGTCTCAATCATACTTTTCCTTGGAGTCATCTTTATCTTAAGATTTCTCTCTCGGGACAAGGGATGGGGACAAGGAAATGGGAGCCCAGGATGATGCAGGTTGCATCCCAGGCCAGAAACCCTCGGTAGAGAATGACTCCTCATCCAGAAACAGCTCTCAGTGCAAACTTCTTCCACCATACATGAATGTGGAGGCCAGTTTTCCCCTGAGGAATATGGTTACCTCCATTGAATCCATCAAAATAGGCAAAAATCAAAAATAATTGTGGCTAAAAGTAGCCTCTTCCTGGGAAATCCTGTCATTTCACTTGTTTGTAAGCTCTTCTACCATTGGCCAGAGTAATTTTGTGTTGACTGAGCAGGGATACTGTAGGCCAAGCCCTGCCTGCCAGGTCTACATATAACCAGTTACATGTTGTGTGATCGTATAGTTAAAGCCAACTGTCTAAACACGTTATCAGGATTTCGGAACCAGTGGTAAGAATAGGGGTCGAGAGAGGTGGAAGGGGTTTGATCAAGGTGCTAAGGGTACTCTATGTTTTTTACTCAGTGAAGAGCTAGCAATCAGAAGTCATGATCATCCTGGTAAGGTTGGACTGCAGCCCTTTTCTTCTGAAGAAAATACTGGTCTTTGATCTAGATACTTTTTCAGCCTGGTTTTGGAATTTGTCAGAAAGTATGAGAATTAAATTTCACCCTTTTGTTTTCTAGTTTTACATGAGGCTGTGAGCACTGGCGATCCTGAGATGGTGTACACAGTTCTCCAACATCGAGACTACCACAACACATCCATGGCCCTTGAGGGAGTTCCTGAGCTGCTCCAAAAAATTCTCGAGGTATCCATGAAAATGTGGCCAGGCCATAATCTGAGCTAAATGCTGATACAATTACTGGAGACACAGTTTGACATCCTTGTGTGCCTTCCTAAAGAGTTTTCTGATTCGTGAATATGAAGTACTCAATACCAATCACATTATTCCTTGCCCTTCTAATTTGTGGAAATGTGAGTTCTTTTACAAATTACACTTCTAAGTCACTGGGCTTACCCTTTTAAGTACTATTTAAAAATTATAATTTAGCCAGGCATAGTGGCTCATGCCTATATTCCCACCACTTTGGGAGGCTGAGGCAGGAGGATTTGCTGAAGCCCAGGAGTTTGAGACCAGCCTGCGCAACAAACAAAGCAAGACTCTGTCTCTAAAAAAAAAAAATTAGCAGGGCATGGTAGTGCATATCTGTAGTCTGAGCTACTTGGGAGGCTGAGGTAGGATGATCGCTTGAACCCAGAAGGTTGAGGCTGCAGTGAGCCACCCCTGAGTGAGGGTGCAGTGATCACACCCCTGCACTCCAGTCTGGGTGACAGAGCAAGACCTAAAATAATAATAAATATAATAATATAATAATAAATGATAATAAAGTAAAAATTAGAACTTAAGGAAAACGGACATCAAACAGTTAATTTGTTTAGGTGCCTCTTTTCTTGAAAGTAGCCTCCTGAGCATCAGTAATCTTAGGAAAGTTGTGATAGGTATCACTTACTATGCAGGGATTTTCAGATTCTGTTAAGGCTCAGAGGTCCGTGTGTAACTTCTCCTTGCCAGGCTTGTCACTTCAGCTATTAGTATTTCGAGACCTTTAGTCCATTGCCCTGATTCATTTATAGAGAAAAATTAATAGCTCTATCGAGAAAAGGAACAACTTTATTATAAATAAGACAATCAGCTGGGTGTGGTGGCTCACGCCTATAATGCCAGCACTTTGGGAGGCTGAGGTGGGTGGATCACGAGGTCAGGAGACCGAGACCATCCTGACTAACACGGTGAAACCCCATCTCTACTAAAAATACAAAAAATTAGCCGGGCGTGGTGGCGGGCGCCTGTAGTCCCAGCTACTCAGGAGGCTGAGGCAGGAGAATGGCGTGAACCTGGGAGGCGGAGCTTGCAGTGAGCCGAGATTGCACCACTGCACTCCAGCCTGGGTGACAGAGCGAGACTCCATCTCAAAAAAAAAAAAAAAAAATTAGTATCAAGGATTTTAATTTTTTTACTCATATTGGTCCATTGCGATGGACTGCACTGAATTGTATTCTTTGCTTCAAGTTATAGAGAGCCCATAAATGACCTGCGTACTTAGTGGCTCCAGAAGCTGTCATTGATGTCTTGTCTTTCAACAGTATCTCCTTATAACATACATCAGCCTTTCTTACCACCTGTCTCTTGGAGATTGTCTTTGCTCATCATTGGAATGCTGGCAGATTTTACTCCAGGGTAGATTCTTGGCCCTCCTGCCCTGTGCTTTGGTAAAAATCATGGCAAAGCCTTGCAAGTGTGTAGGAATAGGAAGAACACCTGGAATTTCTAGCATTTCTCTTCTTTTTTTTTTTTTTTTTTTTTTTGAGACAGAGTCTCGCTCTGTAGCCCAGGCTGGAGTGCAGTGGCGCGATCTTGGCTCACTGCAAGCTCCACCTCCCGGGTTCACGCCATTCTCCTGCCTCAGCCTCCCGAGTAGCTGGGACTACAGGCGCCCACCACCGCGCCCGGCTAATTTTTTTTTTTGTATTTTTAGTAGAGACGGGGTTTCACCATGGTCTCGATCTCCTGACCTCGTGATCCGCCCGCCTCGGCCTCCCAAAGTGCTGGGATTACAGGCGTGAGCCACTGCGCCCGGCCGCATTTCTCTTCTGGAAGGGTAACTTTTAGATTTCTGAATCTTTAGGAACTTACAGGAATGGTAGTAAGAAAATAATCCTAAACAGGGCTGCTGTGGTGGTTTAAAACTTCAGAAAGCCAAATTCTACATGTTTCAGAGGAAAGTGGAGAAAAATGTTATGTTAACTGGAGGGAAAATCAACTTCCTGAGGAAGTGAAGTCTAGCAACCTCTTTCGGTTTCACAGAGTAGTTCAATAAATAGGAAGCACTTGCCAGCACACAAACCTTTTACAGTCAAGTTGCTCATTGAATGGATGGAATTGACATTCCCTGCCCTTTGCCTAGAATAGGTGGTTACCCACATTTGCTTGGCAGTGCTTAAGCCCATCTTCCCAGGTTCATCTTTCTCTTACTGTTAGGAACCTGACTGGAACCCTGAATCAGGTTTGACTTTTATCCCCCTCCAATCCTCTTATTCTCTTGCTTTCTGTTCACTTTCTTTCTTGATTTTTTGAGATGGGGTCTCACTCTGTTGCCCAGGCTGGAATAGTGCTATCTCGGCTCACGGCAACCTCTGCCTCCCAGGTTCAAGCGATTCTTCTGCCTCAGCCTCCCCAGTAGCTAGGATTACAGGCGTGTGCCACCATGCCGAGCTAATTTTTGTATTTATAGTGGAGATGGGGTTTCACCATATTGGCCAGGCTGGTCTCGAACTCCTGACCTTAACTGATCCACCCGCCTCAGCCTCCCAAAATGCTGGGATTACAGGCATGAGTGAGCCACTGTGCCCGGCCATCTGTTCACTTTCTTAACGTCTAGACATATTTTATATCAAGGTAAAATAACACTCTAATAAAATAAGTAATGGGCTTACACTTGTTTTTTCTTTCTTTCTTTTTTTTTTTCATACAGTATCTCGCTCTGTTGCCCAGGCTGGAGTGTAGTGGTGCAATCTTGGCTCTCTGCAGCCTCCACCTCCTGGCCTCAAGCAATCCTCCCACCTCAGCCTCCTGAGTAGCTAGGACTAGAGCGAGCCACCATAGCCAGCTACTTTCTGTATTTTTTGTGGAGACAGGGTTTTGCCATGTTGTCCAGGCTGGTCTCAAACTCCTGAGCGCAAGTGACCACCCGCCTCAGCCTCCCAAACTGCTGGGATTACTGGCATGAGCCACCTCACCCGGCTAGGGGCTTACATTTTATTTCTTCTTATTTTCTCTTTTCTTTTTTTTTTTTAACCCAGGGTTTTTAAGAACCCTGTTAACCCCTGCTTATGTTGTGTTGATAGTGCCAAGGGTAATCTGTTTTAAACCTTTGTCTGCCCTTCAGGCTCCGGATTTCTATGTGCAGATGAAATGGGAATTCACCAGCTGGGGTGAGTGGCTGTGGGCTTGTTATTTATTTCTCTTTCTAACTTTACTTAGCCCGCGTGTAGGTTTATTTTTCCTTTGTAAAAGTTACATGTATTTTTTTTTAGTCAAGGAAATACATAGTGAAGAATAAGGAAAAATAATCACCGATAGTCCCATTTAAACACACCTGTTAATGCTTTGGGTGTTTTTCATCCAGTCTTCCCCGCCATGCATAGGACTTTTCCTCCCAGGCATTCATGAAGGTAGTATATAGACAATTTCATTTCCTCCTTTTGTCATTTATAGCCGACATCTATGTTATTAGTTTTAAAATGTCACTTTATTTTTATTTTTTATTTTATTTTTATTTTTATTTTTTTGAGACAGAGTCTCACTCTGTTGCCCAGGCTGGAGTGCAGTGGCACGACCTTGGCTCACCGTAATCCTCATCTCCCAGATTCAAGCGATTCTCATGCCTCAGCTTCCTGAGTAGCTGGGATTACAGGTGCGTGCCACTGTGCCCAGCTAATTTTTGTATTTTTAGTAGAGAGTGGGGTTTCACCGTGTTAGCCAGGCTGGTCTCAAACTCCTGATCTCAGGTGATCCACCCACCCTAGCCCCCCAAAGTGCTGGGATTACAGGCATGAGCTACCATGCCCAGCCTAATTTTTGTATTTTTAGTAGAGATGGGGTTTCATTATGTTGGCCAGGCTGGTCTCGAACTCCTGTCCTCAGCTGATCCACCTGCCCCAGCCCCCCAAATTGCTGGGATTACAGGCATGAGCCACTGCACCCAGCCCAAAATGTCACTTTAAATTGCTAGAATTTTAATAAGTAGATTTACCATAATTTACTAATTTCCTTATGTGGTTTAGCTTGATTCTTTTAAACTTGTTATTCTAAACAAGACGAGGTGAATATTGGAATAGCTTATTTTTTTTTTTTAACAAAATGGATATATTTCTCTAAAGTATTACATAGGCAGTTGACTGACAGTATATTTCCATAGATGTTCTACTTTCATTTCTTGTAGATAAATTAACGATAACTCCTAACTTACAGGGTTTCAGCTGTTTCCATTTCCAGACTTCCCTTTCAGGCAAGAAGTCATATTTGTATGAAACGTTTAAATGACATAAAAGTACGTAAAAGAATAGAACTTCAGATTGTTTTGAGAAATGAAATTTTTTTCTAATGCACATAGTCACTCTTATTTCAGGTTTTGTTAAAAAGTGGCATACTTAGGCCGGATGCGGTGGCTCATGCCTGTAATCCCAGCACTTTCGGAGGCTGAGGTGGGAAGATCACCTGAGGTCAGGAGTTGAAGACCAGCCTGGCCAACATGGTGAAACCCCGTCTCTACAAAAATACAAAAATTAGCCAGGCATGATGGTGGGTGCCTGTAATCCCAGCTACTCGGGAAGCTAAGGCAGGAGAATCGCTTGAACCTGGGAGGCGGAGGTTGCAGTGAGCCAAGATTGCGCCACTGCACTCCAGCATGGGCGACGGGGTGAGACTCCATCTCAAAAAAAAAAAAGAAGTGGCATACTTTAGACATTTGATACTCTGAATGGTGGATATGACAATATGGTAGGCCACAGCCATATGGCAAGAGTTGCATATGTGAGTGAGGAAGGCCAGATGTACAGACCTTATATAGTGGGGACAGACCCCACTATAAATTGGGGCTCATTTCGGGATCAAGAATACTCTTGGGAAATTTATTTAGACTTTTTTTCTGGTGAATGGAATGGAAGGTTCATTTTTATTTTTCAAGAGTGATTTCCTGTATGGTAAATATGAGAGCCAAGAAGTCCGTTGTTTGATGGTCACCATCCTGCCACTCCCCTCCTTTTATTAAATCAGAATCCTGATTTCCTGGCCTAGGTATTCTGCTTGGCCCTTGAGTTTTTCTCAGTAGTACACTTCTCTCCTCCAGTGCCCTTGGTTTCTAGAATATGCCCGAATGATGTCTGTCGCATCTGGAAAAGTGGTGCCAAACTGCGCGTCGATATCACATTGCTGGGATTTGAAAACATGAGCTGGATAAGAGGGAGGCGTAGTTTTATATTTAAGGGAGAAGGTGAGTGACTTCTCTTGTAGTAATCACTGCTCAAGCAAAATTACAGGGTGATTTTTAACCAAGAAAATGCTTTCACATTCATGTGACTTTTCTGTCTGATCCTTCCTAGGGCATGTTTTTTTGGTTATTCTTATTAATTATTCAGCTCTCCATCCCTGTCTTCGTTCTTGTCTGGCTAGTTCTCCTTCATGTGTCCTTTACCACCCAGCAGTTACCCTTGTGATGTGTCTGCTTCACTTTCCTGAGCCTTTGAGCACAGGCCTTCTGTGTGTGTCTCTGTATAACCCTCCATAATCAGGCATGAGAAATGGCATTGCTCACCCAGTGTTGTGCATACATAATTTCTGTGAATTCTGTAATAATATATTTTATAAAGGACATTGATGGAATATATTGCTAATAAGAATGCAAATTATTTTAAAAATTCCGCATCTTTGGGGAAGATGGCTCAGAGCTTCCTATGTGTTGTGGAAAGCTGGTCAGATAATCCCTGTGCAAATAGGTAGTCGATAATCAGTACACTGTAGGTTTTACCAGATAGCACCTGGGAGGACACACATGAAAGATGATACATTTTAACATACGAAGCTTCCTTGTTTTTGCATCTTCCCTACTTTGCACTTAGTTATACCTTTGTTTCCATTAATAGACAACTGGGCAGAGTTAATGGAAGTCAACCATGATGACAAGGTGGTCACCACCGAACGCTTCGACCTTTCCCAAGAAATGGAGCGCCTCACTCTGGACTTGATGAAGCCAAAAAGCAGGGAAGTTGAGCGGCGGCTCACAAGCCCTGTCATTAACACCAGCCTCGATACTAAAAATATTGCTTTTGAAAGGTACAAATTTAGACTCTAAATTTTAATGTCTAATCCCCATGCTGCCATCTTGAGTGACATGTATGTATTAATTGGAAATTATGGATGGATTGGGCTTTTTCTAATATGACATAATAAACACTAGTGGGTTTTAAGATTGATCTCTAACCAGTAGAAATTGTAGCTGACACTCGACACCATCCATCATTTTTACAGTTAAGTCTTAGAAGACTTAACCAACATGAAGAGTATGAAGAAATGTCTTCCTTTTCTTTTATGTCTTTTATGTGCCCTTTCTAGTGGATTTTACTTGAATCCTATTTTTGTCTTAGTGTTTATAGATCCACAATACTCAGTCCCAGACCACAGAGCGTGGAGTTTCTGGAGGTTAGAATTGACTCAGTACTGAGTTCAGTTGTACTGATATTGGTCAGTCAGATTCACACTTACTATATAGTTAAATGTTTGTTTGTTTGTTTGTTTGTTTGTTTAACCCACCTGTGAGGTTTAATAGTTTAGAGCAAGAATCTGGAGGGGATTCAGTTCTGTTCCAGACTCATAAAGAATTCTCCAGAGAGGTCTGTGCCTTGGTTAATCCAGATGAGGACACCATCACTGGTCATGTGCCTCTGGGCCACATGGAGGGCATGGGGGGGCCTTTGAGTAGAGGCTGTCAAAGCTGTTCGCTTGTTTCTACAGTGGAGACCACTGACCCGAGGGAGTCCTAAGAGCACTGATAGTATTTGCCTAGGATGTCACATCCAGCTTTCTGCAAGCCAAAGTAGATTAGCCTGAGAAAATGGACACTATTATCCTGATAGTATTTGCCTAGGATGTCACATCCAGCTCTCTGCAAGTCAAAGTAGCTTAGCCTGAGAAAATGGACACTATTATCCTTATAGTATTTGCCTAGAATGCCACATCCAGCTCTCTGCAAGCCTAAGTAGCTTACCCTAAGAAAATGGACACTATTATCCTGGACTTAGGCCTTCTTTTCTCTTGATGAATATAACAACTGTCCTCTCATTATATTTTTCTTTTCTTTCTAGTATAAAATTGGTTAATAAATGTGTTTAGTCAAGCATAAAACTTGTTAAGTATCCTTTTCTTCTAATTTAGATTGAGCTGTGGAATTAGGACATCTGTTTGTAATAGAAGAAGAAACCAGTGTGTCCAGGGCTGCTGCTAGGGCAGGAGGGTGGCATCCCTGGAGGCAGGGTCAGTCCTCTTCTGCCAGCCTCCTTGCACTGGCCTGGCCAGTTGACATTCATGGTCTTTCAGGGACAGCAAAATTTAGGGACTGACTGGCTTTCCCTGGGAGGGTCTTGGAAAGACATTTCCAGGCTTCCGCATACCCCTCTGCAGACAGGGAGGCCCCTTCAGCTTAGGGCTCTGTTCATAACCCCAGAAGGCAGAGGAGGCTGCCTTTTCTGCCACTGTTCATCCGTAGGGATGAGAGGGGGAGGAACTGAGTGCCATCAGCAGGGCTCCTAAATAACTGTGCGACTTTGGGCAAGTGGCCTCATCTCTCCAGTTTTCTGTTTCCTTAGCTGAAAGAAATAATGGAGTGAATCTGGAGATGAAGTCTCCAAAGTCTGTGACTCTTAAGATGTCTTGAGAAGAGACATTGTTCCCCATATTGTTCAACAGTAGAGTTGCCAGAGTCATTGTTTGTTGAAGTGCGATTTATGAAGAGAGGGTGACGATTCCTGGCTGTTACCCCACTGAGTATAAATGGGAAATGATAGCATATTCCATTTGTACCGAGGACTAAGGCACATTTTGTATTTTTGTGCCCACAGGGTTTTCAGAGTGCTCAAGCTAACTCTTTTGCAACTGACAGTGTGTAGCTGAGAGAGAATTTTTGGAAGACAGCTGCTTTGTTTTAATGGTGCTCAGAATTAAATGTGTGCTTGTCGTGCATTGAGCAAGAATTGAGCCACTCCTTAGGATTGATACCAGCTACGAAAAGAATATAGCTGCTCTTGAATGTGAGGTTTGTTGGTATAAAAAGTGTGTGAATTTACTTCTGATCAGAGGTGTGAGTATTCATTTGATTGAATTTGGAAGGTGTGGCCTTCTCTCATTTTCTTTTCTTTCTTTCTTTTCTTTTTTCTTTCTTTTTTTTTTTTTTTTTTTGAGATGGAGTCTCGCTCTGTCGCCCAGGCTGGAGTGCAATGGCACGATCTTGGCTCATTGCAACCTCCGCCTACCGGGTTCAAGCAATTCTCCCATTTTAGCCTCCCGAGGAGCTGGGATTATAGGCACCCTCCATCATGCCCAGCTAATTTTTGTATTTTTGTAGAGGCGGGGTTTCACCACGTTGGCCAGGCTGGTCTTGAATTCCTGGCCTCAGGTGATCCGCCTACTTTGGCCTCCCAAAGTTCTGGGATTACAGGCATGAGCCACGGCACCCGGCCCCCTCTCTCATTTTTTGATGGTCACTTTTCCACTTTTTTCTAATCTGTTAATCAGAGCTTATGTGTGCAAATTAATACCCTGCCCTGATGAATTTTTGGCCTGCAGTATATACACTGTGGTTGCAGTTTGAATTTTTCCCTTTTCTGAAAGATTATGCTTTGCCCACCTCAAACAAAATATTCCCTGCCACCTTCATAGCCTTTCTCCTGATTGTGTAGCAACCACCAAGACACAGTGCCTGTGAAGTGGCCTTTGGTATGGTCTCAGTGGAGACAGGCAGAGGTGAAAATGGCACGAGAGGGAAGCCAGGTGTTCTATCATCTTCGGATGCTTTTGCATGCAAAGTTACCAAGGGCCACAGAGTTATTAGGAAATTAAAATTTAAAACAGGGTATGAACATTGGGTTGAATAACTAAACTGCTTCCAAGAGTGGAAATGCTGAGCTGGGCGTGCTGGCTCACGCCTGTAATTCCAGCACTTTGGGAGGCTGAGGCGGGTGGATCACGAGGTCGGGAGATCGAGACCATCCTGGCTAACACGGTGAAACCCCATATCTACTAAAAATATAAAAAGTTAGCCAGACGTGGTGGCAGGCGCCTATAGTCCCAGCTACTTGGAAGGCTGAGGCAGGAGAATGGCGTGAACCCAGGAGGCGGAGCTTTCGGTGAGCTGAGATTGCACCACTGCACTCCAGCCTGGGTGACAGTGTAAGAGTCCATCTCAAAAAAAAAAAAAGAGTGCAAATGCTTAGGGCAGTAGAGGCAGGATTGCCGAAGGAGCAGAGGTAGCCCAGTGAGGAGCTTGGTGGTTCCTTGGGAGAAAAGCATAGCGCCGTCTTCCCAGCGTGCATGAAGGGTGAGGTGGAGCAGACGTAATCATCTTTCCATCCATCAGAAGAGTCTGTGCCAGAAAACAGTGACTTCCTGTGGCAAGACATCAAGTGACTTAAGCAAACAAGGAACTGAGGATTGAAGGAAAAAGGCTATCTCGATTTTCTGGTATTGATGATAAAAGGGGATTGTGGCTTATTAATCAGTTGAGTCTGGTTCCTTACCTTCTGCTCCTGTGACTGTTATCTTGTTTCTGAAGTGTCAATTGGAGATAGCATTTGGTATAATACTTTTAGGATTCCTCTGTTTCCATCCACGGGTTGTGCTGTCCTAATTGTAGACAACTAGTAGGAAAATGGGAGCTCTGATCCCTCCTGTTCTGATGGGCTAAAATAGACACGTAAACTCATTATACCATCTGGACTAATTTCATTGACCAAATCCCATTAGAAGAAAAGCACACTATTTGGAAACAAAATGCTAATAACCGCATATGTTCTTTGTAACATGGCTAACCTGCTGCTGTTCCCTGAGCTTCCTGCATGACATCCCAACCCACTCAGTGGTCAGAGCAGAAGTCAGGCTGTTGCCCTAGCCAGGGCCAAGAGGAGCTGGGATGTGATGTCCTAGACAAAGGGTAGGGCTGGTCAGGGATCCCCTGTGAGAGGGAGCGTTTCCCAGGGCAAGCTGCTTTGAAAAAGAATCGGAGCCTCCTGGCTGCTTTTGGTTCCTAAATACATTTTTTTTCAGGAGTATGTTGAGTTGAATAACTGAGATTTTGGGCATATTACCAATGCTGCATCTGCCACTGGAATGCTGGGCTACTTTAAAAGGAGTTCCACAGAGATGGAATTAACAGCTGGGCTAAAAAAAATCTGTTTTTCACATCCTTTCCCCTGCTGCACCAAACCTGCCCAAACATGTGACTCAGCCATTTTGCAGGCCTAATGGCATCTCCAAGCAGCTCACCACAGTGATGAGTTCCTGGCCCACCTGCTCTTTTGTAAGGAGCAGGATGGTCTGTGCCTCATTGTTCTAAGAATTCCTCGACTGAGATGTGGCTACTTGTGGAGATCCCACCATTGACATGCATGTCCCCAGTTAAGATGACCCAGATAAATGCTCTGACCTGGTTACCACCTCGTGGCAAGCCCTTGGATGCTGGTCATCTTCAGTCACTTCTTTGGGACTGCTGTCCAATAAATGTCACCACCTTTGTCCTCAATGCTGGCAGTTTTGTAAAGAAGCCAAGATTGGAGGCTTTCTATGCCTGGGGTGAGGCAAATTGATTAATAACTGTGGGAGGAGGGTGGAGGGTGCATAAGCCATCTGTCATTGCTAACCGCCTCCTGTGGACAATAGGACCATGATTTCCAAGTGTCCTTCACTAACTTAAGCTGGGGGGGAAAAACTATAAAGGCTACAGATATAAATCTGAATGGCATATTGTACATGTAGAAATTTGTGGTGTTCACTTTTTATCAGAACTAAATCCGGATTCTGGGGCTGGAGGACAGATAAAGCAGAAGTTGTTAATGGTTACGAAGCAAAGGTAAAAGGAAACTCTTAAAATAAGATTTAATATAGCTATTTAGCTTCTATGCAAATGAGGAATCTGTTCCCATTTTTTTCATGCATCTGTGCCATGGAGATGCTCTGGGGAATGAGAACTGTCTTAATGTGTCTGTCACTTGGATGTTTGATTTTGTCTTATTTGACTTTCAGAAAATGGGATAGCATGCCCTGAGGAGGTCTGTAGCTATGCTAAAGAGAAACAATATGGTAGAGAAATGAGTACAGGTACCAGTTGTTCTGGTAGGAATGACAAGCTAGTCATTTCCTTAATTATTTAAAAAAAAAAAAAAAAGGAAGAGGAAGGATTAGACTTCACATGTGTTCAAATGTTGTGTAGTAGCTTTTGAGTCTCTTTTTTGTTAAATCAGCTTAATTGTAATCAGCAGGCTCACAGCCCATTTGCATGACATCAGTGCATTTAAAACATAGTTGTAATAGTGGAGACGATTGTTGATCCAGTCATCTGGCATTTTGTCAGCTGGAAAGCTGTTTCCTGGCCTTTCAGTCCCTCAGTACAACAGGGATTGATGGCTTTTGGTGTTGGAGCCCAGTGCTGCAGGGTCCTCTGGTGGCCTCTGAGTGAGCAAAGAAAGGCTTACGTCATGCTCAGCAAGATACGTTTAGAAGCACTTGTCATAGTGCTGAGTGTGTTTTCTGCAGCTTTGAATGTTGGGGCTCCTCACGTGGCATATAGAGAGAATTCTTTGTTAACTGTTATGTTTGATTTTCTAGACCACCATATTCCCCAGTTATCCTTGATAACAGAGCATTTGCTCTGGCAGTTACAATAATTTTTGTCAGTGCACAGGATGCCTTTTAAATAGTGACTTGCTGGTTTTCTCTATAGCTCATAAGTCTGTAGAGAACCTTGTGTTCATACCTTTCTCTTCTGCCCAGCAGATGGCTGTCTGAGTCATACTAGTATTACAAGACTACCAGCAGAGGCTGGGTGTAGTGGCTCATGCCTGTAATCCCAGCACTTTGGGAGGCCCAAGTAGGCAGATCATTTGAGGCCAGGATTTTGAGACCAGCCTGGCCAACATGGTGAAACCCCATCTCTACTAAAAATACAAAAATTAACCAGTCATGGTAGCACATGCCTGTAATCCCAGCTACTCTGGAGGCTGAGGCACGAGAATCGCTTGAACCCAGGAGGCGGAGGCTGCAGTGAGCAGAGATCACGCCACTGCACTCCAGCCTGGGCAACAGAGGGAGACTCTGTCTCAAAAAAAAAAAAAAAAAATAACCAACAGAAGTACAGGATCCTGGTTTGGGTACCTTAGTTTAATAGAAACCCAGGTGGAAACCTAGATTGCAGGGCATTTGTTTGAGACTATTTAGCCACAGCAGGGCAAGCAGGAAGATGCAGCCTGTCACTGCTAACTCCTTAGTATTAAAACTGTCAAACATGGGAGGTAACTGCTGATGCATTTTTCAGTTGATTGTTTATATACTTTCTCTGAAGGATCCTAATGATAGTTAACCATTTCTCATTTTTATTTTGCTGGATTGTTTTCTGTTTTTCGCTTCAGCATTCTTGCTTTTGCTGTGCTTACTTTTGGAGTTTTGATTCCCTGTGTCACTGTTTTCTTTCGCATACACCTCTCAGGTTTACACAGTAAACAATGTGAATGTGATCACCAAAATACGCACAGAACATCTGACCGAGGAGGAAAAAAAGAGGTATAAAGGTAATCACCACCACCCTCCCACCTCCTGTTTTGTTGTTATTTTTTAAGCCTTGAGGGAACTCTTTGTTGGCTCTGTTAAGTTTAGGGTTAATGTGATTGGGATGTGTTAAACCTAACCCTAACTTCTTCTCTCTCTTTTTTTTTTTTTTTTTTTTTGAGGCAAAGTCTCGCCCTGTCACCCAGGCTGGAGTGCAATGTCACGACCTTGGCTCACTGCAACCTCTGCCTCCTGGGTTCAAGTGATTCTCCTGCCTCAGCCTCCTGAGTAGCTGGGATTACAAGCACCCGCCACCACGCCCGGCTAATTTTTTGTGTTTTCAGTAGAGACGGGGTTTCACCATGTTGGCCAGACTGGTCTCGAACTCCTGACATCAGGTGATCCTCACCCACCTCGGCCTCCGAAAGTGCTGAGATTACAGGTGTGAGCCACCGTGCCTGGCCCCTGACTTCTTTTTTTATAAAAATTTCTGGCCAGGCACGGTGGCTCATGCTTGTAATCCCAACGCTTTGGGAGGCCAATGTGGGCGAGTCACCTGAGGTCGGGAATTCAAGACCAGCCTGACCAACATGGAGAAACCCCATCTCTACTAAAAAAAAATACAAAATTAGCTGGGTGTGGTGGCCCATGGCTGTAATCCCAGCTACTCAGGAGGCTGAGGCAGGAGAATCACTTGAACCTGGCAGGCGGAGGTTTTGGTGAGCTGAGATCGTGCCATTGCACTCCAGCCTGGGCAACAAGAGTGAAACTCCATCTCAAAAAAAAAAAAAAATTTCCTGGCTGAGCACGGTGGCTCACACCTGTAATCCCAACACTTTGGGAGGCCAAGGTGGGCAGATCACTTGAGGCCAGGAGTTTGAGACCAGCCTGGCCAATATGGTGAAACCCTATCTTTACTAAAAATACAAAAATTAACCAGGCGTGGTGGCGCACTCCTGTAGTCTCAGCTACTGGGGAGGCTGAGGCAGGAGAATCGCTTGAACCCCAGAGGTGGAGGTTGCTGTGAGCCAAGATTGTCCCACTGCACTCCAGCCTGGGTGACAGAGCTAGACTCCGTCTCAAAACAAAGAAAAAGGAAAGAAAATTTCCTTAGTCTGACTCATTCTTGGAGGTGTTCCCCATAGTTGGCCTCAGCTGTAATTAAAGCTATTCGTGAGGGCTTGTTTATGTGTTATCAAGAACAATTGTTGAATTCAGCCAAAAAAGGAGATAAGGACATTTGAGAATATTTATCATTGGAATGAATGATTTAGTCCAAACTATTGTGATGAAAGATTTAGACAGAACTTGGGGTCCGAGCAAAAACATTGCATGTGGTTGCCACATCCCAGCCCCACCCCAGCCCCACCAGTTCTATGGCCTTGTGAAATTACTTCTGCTCTGTGCCTTAGTTCCTCAGCAGTGAAATGCAGGTGATACCCAACCTTCCTTAGAGTTATTGAGAGGATTAGATGAGTTACGACGTGGAAGCCTTTAGAATGGTGCCTGCAGTATGTGGTAAGCATGCAGTAATTGTTCACCAGCACCACCACCACCATTGCCATTACTCCACTTTGACAGATGAGGGAACTGAGGCCCAGAACATATGGGTAGCGAGTGGCCAAGGTGGGGTTGGAATCCAGGTCTGGCTCACTCCAAAATCCAGACTCTTCCCATTATTCTGCTTTAATTCTTACAACTGTTTATCTAGTTTAGAGATCCTCATGAAAAGCACCCTATAAAGGATAAATTAGTTTATGGTTATTGTGAATGATTTGATCAGCCAGTCTGTAATTGCATTTCCTAATGAGGTAGCTTGGACCAGAAACTTTAATGAAGATCTTTTTTTTATAGCCACAAGTGAGATATAATATTAGACTTTAAACTCCCCCCTCCTCCCCGTAGCGGACAGGAACCCGCTGGAATCTTTGCTGGGAACTGTGGAACACCAATTTGGTGCACAAGGGGTAAGTTGAAGCAATGAGCTTTCATTGCAGTTAGATGAAAGGAAACAACTTGTCTGTGTCTGGGATGGCATTTACTGGATCCTGAACAGCCCACTCTGTGTAAAGGCCAAAGATACCCCCAAGCTGGAATTTGAGATACTCTTTTGGAAGAGAATTAGATGAGTGACTCTTTGAAAATAAATAAGGATTTTAGGGGAGGGGTAGTGATTATAGAAATCAGGTGCTTTCCCTCTTATCCATTATAAACGAGGGGCCTCTTTATAGAAATGGAACTTAAAAAGGATTCAGGACTTTATATTGCAACAGAGCACCTTAACAAATATTTTCTTACTTGATGCTCACAGTAACTATATGAACTTGGTACAGTGGATGTCCCTGCAGGTCAGAAAAATGAAATTACCTTTCCACTATCAAAGCTAGACAGGGAAACAGCTAGAACTTCAACTCCAAGTCTTCCAAGTCTCATGCACTTTCAGATATTTCTTTCTTTTTTTCTTTGTTATAATCAGGAGATAAAAATGTAAAGGAGAGTAGAGAAATATTTTAAAATGAAGAAATCCATTACACTTCCCGTGTAGTTTGGTGATACCCTCATAGATTTTCTTGTTCCATGCAAAAAAGTTAGTGAATAGAACTTCCCGGTCTTTAGCTGGTTAACACGTCCACCTCAGACACTGAGTGCCACAGGCCTTCACTTGTGAACACCATTTGGCATTTCTGACTCTCCTGAGTTCTGGCTCAGCAGGACCTCACCACGGAATGTGCTACTGCAAACAACCCCACAGCCATCACACCTGACGAGTACTTCAATGAAGAGTTTGATCTGAAAGACAGGGACATTGGAAGGCCGAAAGAGCTGACGATTAGAACACAGAAGTAAGAGAGGTTCAGCTGCCATTTTCAACCTATGTATTTTTCAGAAATTGTGCTGTTTTATGGTGTTATGTTGGATCATTCCACTGCCCTCCCCACCACCCTTATTTTTTTTTCAGACGGAGTCTCGCTCTGTCGCCTAGGCTGGAGTGCAGTGGCACGAACTCGGCTCACTGCAACCTCTGCCTCCCAGGTTCAAGCGGTTCTCCTGCCTCAGCCTCCTGAGTAGCTGGGACTACAGGCGCGTGCCACCACGCCCAGCTAATTTTTGTATTTTTAGTAGAGATAGGGTTTCACCATATTGGTCAGGCTGGTCTCGAACTCCTGACCTTGTGATCCGCCCGCCTGGGCCTCCCAAACTGCTGGGATTACAGGCATGAGCCACTGCGCCCAGCCTCCTCTGCCCCTTTTTATAAAAAATAATTTTAAAATTACTTTGCCATGAAAGCTAACAGTTGATTGTCCATGTTATTAGCTCTTTTCCAAATAGAATCTAGATTGGATGTAAGAATTCCTTTCTTTTTTTATTGCTAACCAGCTTCAGCTGATCAAATTCAAATGAAACTGTTCCACCCGCTATCATTTCTTCATGCTTGCTGTCAATTAAGGCTTTGATCGTGGCAGGCTGTCATGCAGGTCGCTTGCCTTTATTGCCAGATTTTAGGGTGATGTGAATTCCTTGTGGCCCTAGACATTTGACCTTTAATAGGTCTGAATTAAGAGATGACTGGGCAGAGTGTGGAGTAAGGCTGCTGTTGTCTAGCCTACTGCATAGCAGTAATCTCCTTTTCCCATCTGGTGGAGATGACCTCAGTCTTTTCTTGGTTGAATTCTGCAGGTTTAAAGCAATGTTGTGGATGTGTGAAGAGTTTCCCCTCTCTCTGGTGGAGCAGGTCATTCCCATCATTGACCTAATGGCTCGAACGAGTGCTCATTTTGCAAGACTGAGAGATTTCATCAAATTGGAATTCCCACCTGGATTTCCTGTCAAAATAGGTACTGCTAAATAAACTTCCGCAACACTTGGAGGTTCTGCCCATGTTTTGTGGGTGGCAGCATGTGGGTGGCAGGATGCTTCAGGGAACTGGAGTGCTTTAGGTCAAAGTAGCTTATAGACATAATAGAGGAGGTCAGAGTTCTCCTGTGGTTTGATTTAAAGAAGTGTTATGATTGGTGGTTCATTTTGTGTATCAAAGTCAAGAGATCTCCAACCATCATTTCTATTTGCAAATGGTGCTGACAGATATAAAAAGGCATAAAAACATGACACAGTCATTGTTTTAATGTCAAACCTTAATTCAGTGAGACTTCAAATTAGATAATTATTTGAGGAAGACAGTTGACACCAAGATCCTTTGATATGTAAATATGATCTACGTCCCAAGCTAGTATGCATAATGCTATATATGTATATATCATACATACTACTCATGAAGAGTATTAATTTTGGATAGTTGTATGTTCATGATACTTGAACCCTGGCTTGATCACTTACTCACTGTGATCTAGGAGAAAATACGTAACTCATTTTCTCTTTTTTTTTTTTGAGATGGAGTCTCGCTCTGTTGCCCAGGCTGGAATGAAGTGGCATGATCTTGGCTCACTGCAACCTCTGCCTCCTGGGTTCAAGCAATTTTCCTGCCTCAGCCTCCTAAGTAGCTGGGATTATAGGCATGCACCACCACGCCCAGCTAATTTTTGTATTTTTAGTAGAGATGGGGTTTTATCATGTTGGTTAGGCTGGTCTCGAACTCCTGACCTCAGGTGATCAGCCCGCCTTGGCCTCCCAAAGTGCTGGGATTACAGGTGTAAGCCACCGCGCCTGACCAAAAATACATAACTCTCAATCTCAGTTTTCCCATCTGTGTATTGGGAAGGGTTGTTATGAGGCTTAAATAAAATTATACTTATCAAAGTACTTGGCATAGTAAGCACTTAGTAAATGATAACTATTATTGTTATTCTCAGTAAAGTTTACTTATAAAAGTTTTTATTTTGTTTGTTAGAAATTCCCTTGTTTCATGTCTTAAATGCACGGATTACATTTGGAAATGTTAATGGCTGTAGCACTGCCGAAGAATCTGTATCTCAAAATGTGGAAGGGACCCAGGCTGATTCAGGTAAAAAAATAAATAAATAAAAAGTTTAGTTTTGTTATTTAAAAAAAAATTTATGGCCGGACGTGGTGGCTTATGCCTGTAATCCCAGCACTTTGGGAGGCCGAGGTGGGCGGATCGCCTGAGGTCGGGAGTTTGAGACCAGCCTGACCAACATGGAGAAACCCTGTCTCTACTAATAATACAAAAATTAGCCGGGTGTGGTGGCGCATGCCTGTAATCCCAGCTACTCGGGAGGCTGAGGCAGGAGAATCGCTTGAACTGGGGGAGAGGCGGGGGGACGGAGGTTGCTGTGAGCCGAGATTGTACCATTGCACTCCAGCCTGGGCAACAAGAGCAAAACTACATCTCAAAAAAAAAAAATTATAATTCAGTCATCATATTCATAATTCACTCTGAAGCTGGAATATCTGAGGGAGTAGATGTCTGTGTTGGATGAAAGAAAATTTCAGATTTAGTTTAGATTAAGCAAAAAAAAACTTGTAGAATATATATGATCCTAGTTATATTAAAAAGACAGGATCTTCTTAAAAATCAGCTTTATTGAGGTGTAATGTACATACAATAAAATGCTCTCATTTTAAGTGTGACGGTTCAGTGCATTTTTTTTTTTTCTCAGATTCTCACTCTGTCACCTAGGCTGGCATGCAGTGGCACAATCTCTGCTCACTGCAGCCTCTGCCTCCCAGGCTCAAGCGATTTTCTTGCCTAGTCTCCCAAGTAGCTGGGAATACAGGTGCGTGCCACCATGCCTGGCTGATTTTTGTATTTTTATTAGAGACTGGGTTTCACCATGTTGGCTAAGCTGGTCTGGAACTCCTGACCTCAAGTGATCCACCCACTTCGGCCTCCCAAAGTGCTGGTGTGAGCCACCATACCCAGCCACATTTTGACAAATGTATGCATCTGTGTAACCACCACCATAGTCAAGATAGACAGCATTTCCATATGCCCCCAAATTTCCTTACACTCCTTTGCCATCAATACAATTCATGATTTTAGATGCAATTGTAAATGGACTTATTTTCTTAATTTCATTTCCAGTTACTAGTATATAGAAATATAATTGAGTTTTGTATTTTGACCTTGAATCGTTTTTAAAATTTTTTTAATATTTTTTTTCTTACACAATTGCATGGCCAGGATTGACCTTGTTTATCTTGTAACATGGCTGAATTTACTTGTCTTACACTTTTTTGTAGATTTCTTAGAATTTCTTACATATATGGTCATGTTGTCTATTAATAAAGAAAATTTTACTTTTTCCTTTCTAATCTTTAAGCTTTTCATTTCTTTTTCTTGACTTATTGGACTGGCTAGGACATCTAGTACAATGTTGAGTAAGAGTGGTAGGAATGGCTCTCGTTGTCTTGTTCCTGGTTCTAGGGGAGGAAGGATTGTTGTGCCATTAGGTATGATGTTAGCTGTGTAGGTTTTTTGTAAATGCCCCTTATTAGTTGGAGGACATTATTCTCTTATATTTCTAGTTTGCTGAGAGTTATTACCATTTTTAAGTATTGATTTTTGTGAGATGCGTTTTCTGCAACTATCACGATGGTCCTATGTTTCTCCCCTGTAGTCTACCAGTAGGAGGAATTAAAAGATAGCATTTTAATGTATATAAATTAAGACTTCAAATAAAAACAATTGAACTCGACAATAATATACAACTTTACATTCCCATGTAGCAACAAAGTTGGGTGAGATGTGTTCATGAGGGTGTGCAGCTAAGGAACACTCATGTACTCTTGGCTGGAAGAGGAGATTGGTATAGTTCCTTGAATAAAACATTCGGCATTACTGTATAAACTGAAGATGTGGATGACCTAGCAATTCCTAGATGTGTACTCTAAAGAAAGTTATGCACATGAGCATCTGGAGACCCCAGTACTGGGCAGCAGCATCCATTCATAACAGCAGAAACCTGGAAACGACCCAAATGTCCCAAGATGGTAGAATGCGCTATTGTGCTCTATTAATACAACAGAATAACATATAGTATTGAAAATAAAAATTTATAGCTATGTGCGTCAAAACTGTTGAATTTCAAAAGCATAATGTTGAATGAAGAAAATCCAATCTGAAGAATAAATTCCGCATGATTCCATTTATGTCGAGTTCACAAACAGGCTAATACAAACTATTAGGATGATATACATGTGGCAAACTCCAGAGAGGAGCTAGGCAGTGTAAACAACTATTCTGAATTATGTATTTACCTCTGGAGAGGAAGAAGGGAATATTGTTAACAAGGGATGTGCCCGCAGTATGGTATTGATAGTGTTTTTTTCTCTTTTTTTTTTTTTTTTTGAGACAGAGTCTTACTCTGTCACCCAGGCTGGAGTGCAGTGGCGTGATCTCGGCTCACTGCAAGCTCCGCCTCCCAGGTTCACGCCATTCTCCTGCCTCAGCCTCCTGAGTAACTGGGACTACAGGTGCCTGCCACCACGCCCAGCTAATTTTTTTTTTTTTTTGTATTTTTAGTAGAGACGGGGTTTCACCATGTTAGCCAAGATGGTCTCGATCTCCTGACCTTGTGATCTGCCCGCCTCAGCCTCCCAAAGTGCTGGGACTACAGGCGTGAGCCACGGCGCCCGGCAGTTATTGATAGTGTTCTGTGTCTTAGGCTAGGTGAAGGGCACACAGGCATTTGTTTTATTATTATCATTTTTAAGTGTTCAGATATTTTATATATACTATCTTTTATATATTTACCATATATCTTCCTGCAAAAGGAAGAAACACATTGGTGTGACTGCGTATATGTTTAGGGGGAGAAATCTGCGTTTTCATTTTATAGTCTTGTGTATTTTTTTATGACTGTGTTCGTTGTTTCCACTAAAATCAAGGAAAAAGAAAAAAGCTGTATTCTGTCACTTTTTTCTGTCATGCTTCCTGAGAATCTCTCATATAATAGTAAGCCTTGATTGTTATAATTTTGAGCCTTTCTTTTTTTTCTAATGTAAAACATTTTTGCAAAAAATTGGAGTGGAAATGTAATGAACTCAGACACTGGACGGTTGCCTTTTGTGTTTCAGCTTCCCACATCACAAACTTTGAGGTTGATCAATCTGTGTTTGAAATTCCTGAATCTTACTATGTTCAAGACAATGGCAGAAATGTGCATTTGCAAGATGAAGATTACGAGATAATGCAGTTTGCCATCCAGCAAAGTCTGCTGGAGTCCAGCAGGAGCCAGGTGTGTTTATCAGAATATTCTAATGGCAGGGCATGGGAGGTCTTACCCTCTGGGTTAGCCTCAGTGTTTGGCTAATCTGAAAGATTTATTCTAAATATCAAGTTTGACACATTCATGGTATTTGCATAGGTTATACTTTGTGCATCTGGTCTTCTTACAAAAGCTTGTTATGTAAGAGACCATCTACATAATCCCAGTCAGCACCATTCACAAGATGTCTTCAGGCAGACTTTCCTTTTCCTCATATTCACGCACATAGCTTGTAATTCTCTACTTTTTGAGATGTGCTTCATCATTTTCTAGCACTGAAGCAGTATCATATTTTTCCTGAAGGATTACCTGTGTGTCAGTAGTCTCGGATGAAGGTAGTGAAGTGGATTTGAATCCCACTTCCTCCACAAAGGGTACCATCTCCCTAAACTCTCTCTGGGTCTCTAGTGAAACAGAAAATGAAGGACAGGACAGACCTGTGTAAGCAGTAGGCTTTGTGTGTGTGTGTGTGTGTGTGTGTGTGTGTGTGTGTGTGTGCGTGTGTGTGTGTGTGTGTGTGTGTGACTCTATGTTGCCCAAGTTGGAGTGCAGTGGCTGTTCCCCGGCATGATCATATTGCACCCTCAAACTCCTGGGTTCAAGAGATCCTCGTACCTCGGCCTCCCAAGTAGCTGGGACTAAAGTCATGCACCACTGTGCCCAGTAGAACAGTTGCCTTTTATTGTCATATCTGGTTCTCCCTCCATGCCTCATCTACCTGGGACAGTCCAAGGCTTGAGGTCCTCCTCCCCTAACATCAACTCCTTCCATCTCCTTCCTTCTGTGGCTCCTGGCTCTACTAGGGTAGGGTCTGGTTTGCCTCCAGCACCCTCTGGTGTGTCCTGGGTTCCTGCAGTCCATTTATTTGTTAATTGGCTTTTTCTTCCATTCTTCATTCAGATATTTGCAGAGTACCTTCTTTGTGCCAGGCTCTGTGCCAGGTGCTGGGAATTCTCTGGGAAGCAGCCCCTGCCCTCACAGGGCTGCTGCTTTGAGAACAGTGCTCACACTCCAGCGTCCTCACTGGTTCAAGCTTATGGCTTTCTGGTTCTATTCCTGAGTCTTAGTGCTTGTGTAATGTGAGTCTACCTCCTCCACTTCCCCCTGCCACCACCATGGCCCCATTCCCAGACCCATTCAGTTTTCCGAGCCAGACCCCAAAGCAAGCATGTTCCCTTTGGGAGGCATCCTGGGAGAAGACCCCTGCACATCACCATCAGCCTGGTATGCTTTTCCTTTCCCTATGTAAGTGAGCTTAGCTCCCCCTGCCAGCTCCCAAGTAGCTTCATAAACCTTGTTGACCATAAGTTTTAACAAGGGGAGTAGCCAAAGTCAAAGACTACCAGTATTGAATTGTGTCTTCTAATCTTGCCCTAGAAGAATTACTGGCTGGGTGCAGTGGCTCATGCCTATAATCCCAGCACTTTGGGAAGCCAAGATGGGAGGACTGATTGAGCCCAGGAGTCTGAGACCAGCCTGGGCAACATAGTGAGATCCTATATCTACCAAATTTTTTTTTTTTTTTAGTTTTTGAGGCAGAGTCTCACTCTTTTGCTCAGGCTGCAGTGCAGGGGCACAATATTGGCTCACTGCAGCCTCTGCCTCCCAAGTTCAAGTGATTATCATGCCTCATCCCCCCCTCCGAGTAGCTGGGATTACAGGTGCGCACCACCAGACCCAGCTAATTTTTGTGTTTTTAGTAGAGACGGGGTTTCACCATGTTGTCCAGGCTGATCCCAAACTCCAGACCTCAAGTGATCCACCAGCCTTGCCCTCCCAAAGTGTTGGGATTAGAGGTGTGAGCCACCATGCCTAGCCTCTACCAAAAATTTTTAAAAGCCAAGTATGGTGGTGTGCACCTGTATTCCCAACTAGTCAGGAGGCTTAGGTGGGAGGATTTCTTGTGCCCGGGGGTCAAGCCTGCAGTGAGCTACGATCACATCACTACCCTTGAGCCTGGACAACAGAGTGCGACCCTGTCTCTAAAAAAACAAAAACCTGCTTTGGTCACTTGAACTTTGCCCAAGGTCAGCTGTGTTTTTGCTTTTCGTTGTGTATATCTTCCATGTGGGTTAGCTGTATTTAAGAGACTGATTTTGTACAAAGGATGAGAAGGTTGTGGCTGTGAGTTAGGCTGTGGCATGTTACTACCTCCCACTTAGGTGTTGTTTTTGAGGTAACCCAAGTCCCTGTTAGCTTTTCACACAGCACTATTGATAATGGTCATGGAAAGACTTTTAATTTGGTTCTTGCTGCCATCGTTTCCTTACCAGAATGGCACCAATTTCTCCTAAGACGTATTCATGTCTATCACATTTGTCTTTGCCAGGAACTTTCAGGACCAGCTTCGAATGGAGGGATCAGCCAGACAAACACCTATGACGCCCAGTATGAGAGGTGATTGACTGACGTGACTCTGGAATAAACCAGGGTGAACACAGGCCTGGACACAGGCGAGCAGACGTGTGGCACTGTGCATTTGGTCCTCAGGCAGATGTATGGTGCCACATACTGGCAGGAAAGACTAGAAAAAGTAGGCCGGGAGCGGTGGCTCACGCCTATAATCCCAGCATTTTGGGAGGCCGAGGCAGGCGGATCACGAGGTCAGGAGATTGAGACCATCCTGGCTAACACAGTGAAACCCTGTCTCTCCTAAAAAAAATACAAAAAATTAGCCGGGCATGGTGCCGGGCACCTGTAGTCTCAGCTACTCGGGAGGCTGAGGCAGGAGAATGGCAAACCCAGGAGGCGGAGCTTGCAGTGAGCCGAGATTGCGCCACTGCACTCCAGCCTGGGCGACAGAGCGAGACTCCGTCTCAAAAAAAAAAAAGACTAAAGTGTTGGCTCTCTTGCTTCCTCTTGTGGCAGTTACTTATAATAATTCTAGACTCTTGATAGCAAGTTTCCAGGAATGGGTGATAGAATTGCTGACTGGTTCACAGGTCAGTGCCATTGGGGGAAAGGTACTGAGTCAGTTTTTTCTGATTGGTTTGATCTTCTATGAATGATGTATGATCACAGGGCCTAGATGTCCTCAGTGGGAAGTTTATATAATTGTAAAGATAAGGAAGTTTGGAGGAACAGCTCCAGAGATTACGGGAAAAACCGCGAGGATTCATTTTACGAAGACTTATACTTAAGGTGTCTATGAGAGCCTGTTGATGAAGAACCTGAGTTTGCTTTAAAACAGATCCAAGTTCAATTCCCAGCCCTATCACTTACTGGTTGGGTGGCCTTGGGCAAGAGTGTGGGGTTTCTCACCCGTATACAGCACCTACACCGCCAGTTATGTGGGATTAAATGGCATCATGCATATTAAATGCCTGGCACAGTGTGCCCTTGGTAAGCGGTTAAGAAATGTAGTTACTGCTGCCACCATGATGATGATAGTGGTGACTCTCCCTTTTTATCTGTTTTCCAACCCAGGGCCATCCAGGAGAGCCTCCTCACCAGCACAGAAGGCCTGTGCCCCAGCGCCCTGAGCGAGACAAGCCGTTTTGATAATGACTTGCAGCTAGCCATGGAGCTCTCTGCCAAAGAGCTGGAGGAATGGGAGCTCCGGCTCCAGGAGGAAGAGGCTGAGCTCCAGCAAGTCTTACAGCTGTCACTCACTGACAAATAGACCTTTCAGCCTGTGAGCCTCTGCACAAAGCAGAGGCTGTGGGCTGTCACAGATGCTGTGTCAACCAGGGCCCTAGGGCTGAGGGCCTGCACCTTGCGTGCATGCAGCAGGCAACAACTGCCCCTTCTTTATGCAGAGGTGCAGAACCAGGGACTCCTGGGCCCATCCAGGCCGCTCCCTGGGGTGGAGAAGGGACCAGGGATTGCAGGCCCCATCTCCAGGCTAAGGGGAGGAGAGCATCATCACTTTCCATTAGCTGTATTGGCTTGCAGGTCACATTTTTACTACCAGCTTTAGACAAAACCCCAATCCCCGCAGGTTTGTAGATAAATTTTTATCAAGGAGTGATAACAAGACAAGTTATTGCAGAGTCAGGGTGCTTTTATATATGAGAGCAGCAGCCGCCTTTGTAAAGTGTGGTCTATGAGAATTGGAGACACTTCTTTACTGTTCACCAAAGAAATGGGTAATCTGTGCTGATCTCCTTATTTTTACCTTTTTACAGGGTTTCTAGGACATTGTCATTATTCTTCCTCCATCTCTATCTGATTCCATTCCTTCCACACCCAGCTATAGAGGAGATATAGAATCTATTTTAGATTATTGTTAACTATTTGCATCAAATTAAGATACACAAATGGCCATGGATGTTGCCTTAGCCTTAAACATTACTAATAGTTTCACATCACCTCACTGCACGCATGGAAGGATCTGATTTGAATTTGTAAAGGCAATTCTTTTGAGAGCAGGATTCTCCAGGCTAAATCAAAGGCAGCTAATCCTGTCCCTGAAGGAGCAGCTAGGGGAACCTGAGGCTTGTTCTTGAAGTGGGCAAGCTGGCCAAAATATTGGAACACACAGAACCAAACCAGGTGTGTTCTACACCTGCATGAGTGAAGGATTTCCACGTAGACACCTAAGAAGAGCCCGCATGCCCTAGACTCACTCCAGAGGAAGGATTGATTTGCAACCAGAAAGGGAGCTGAAAACCACGGAGCTCCATGGCTCTTCATTCAAAAGGGAAAATGATTCCACGTTGCTTTTTAGAGTTCAAATCAACATCTTTCTGGATAAATCTATTTTTTAACAATCTTTTTATTATTTGTAAAAGATATAAAAACAACTCCCATCAGTAGCAATACAAGGTTATACATTTTAACCAGATTTTCTCAGGCCTTTTTTGGATACCTTTAGTAGTTAACTCTCTTTTGTCAAACCCTCTTGTAAATAACCATCGCACAACATACAGAACCCTGGGGAATACAGCCAAGGGCACTGCTCACTGTGGCCCGTGTATTCATTCCCACAGGCTGCACTGAAATAACCTGGTAAACAACACCCTCCTCCATTTTGCGTCTATTTCTTCTGTTGTGCTTCTTTGGGGATAGGAAGAGAAACATAACTACTGTTCCAGGTAATGTCTGTATCATACAGTTAGTGTTGCCAGTGAAACGTTCCCAGATACAAAGAATTGTGCTTTTAATTCCATTTCACAATCTGCTTTTTTTTTTTTTTTTTTGTCATTGTCTGACCAAAATTCCTTCTGCACACGAGGCCAGTATAGGCAACGTCACATTTGTTTCAAATATGCAGTGTGGCATTTTGTTTACTTTGCATTTACTGTGAGCAAAGATACTTCTTGGAATGGCTGCAGTGAGGCCGTGTCATTGGCTCACAAAGGTGACTCATAGGTAATTTCTGTGTTTGCATTCCGCTGCTCTGCTCCCTAAGGTCCTTGACTTTCTCCCCAGGAATTCACTTAAAAAGGGACTGAGCATTGTGTCAACCTGTTGCAGTGTTTTTCATGTATGTGTTCACTCTAAAAATGCAAATAAAGACTGCTTCCTTAGAGGGTGCTCATACAAAATTCCAGTCTTTGAGTCTTTTTCCTTTTCAGTTTTTTCTAGTCACTGGATGTACCCACACTTCCTGTTATGTATGTCAGTAGAACATTAGAATGCCTCACTTTGCTCAGTTCATCACTGCAAAGGTGGCATGCTCCTCCCAGCCTTCCTGCCTAGGTTAACAAGCCCCATGCTGCTTGTTTCAAATGGCAACTAAAAGCAAGCCAGTATTGGGCTGTTCTGACACCTCTGTGGTCCTCCTGGAGGGGAACTGGCTCTTGTGGGGTAAGGGAAGCCCAGCCAACATCAAAGCTCTGCATCAATGCTATCCCTTGAAGCCAACTGCTTTGTGAGGCTGTTCCTAGAAGTCCAGATGATAAGGCTTCCAAACTCTTCCTATATCTAAATAAGCTGGTATTAAAAACAACAAAGGCAGTGGCCAGTAGAAATGTATGGGTTCCAGAAATGAGGCTGTATTTCTGGGAAGATGTAAAGGAGCTGCTTTGCTTTTAGGGGAAAGTAGATATCAATACTTTGAAGCCACAAGGACACTATGAAGAAAACCATTACTCTTTCAGGTCAAGAGGTGCAATGACTATGGATTATTTAAAAACTGAAAAGCTAAGCTTGAGTGGCCCAATATCAGCAGGAAGTGGTTTTTTTTGTTTGTTTGTTTGTTTTCCTGAGACGGAGTTTCGCTCTTGTTGCCCTGGCTGGAGTGCAATGGCGCGATCTTGGCTCACTGCAACCTCTGCCTCCCGGGTTCAAGCGATTCTCCTGCCTCAGCCTCCTGAGTAGCTGGGATTACAGGCGTGAGCCACAGCACCAGGCCAGAAACTTTAATTGAGCAACTTCTGCACGTTAGACACTGCTAGGAACTAAGTTCCTAAGGCACTCTGCTCTATAAACAAGCTTGTCACATTACATAAACGTGGCATGTCGAGGAAGTGGAAGTCTGCTCTAAATAATGACAGGAAAGGGAAACTGCCATAACTGCCAGCTTGGTCACAGTCTCCTGCTGACCACAAATGACATCAAGGAAGATGAACTGGATGTGGAGATTTCAAGTGATTCAGTGGTACAGTGAGTGATGAAGTTCAAAGTACCACCTAGGCCTCTGTTTAGAAATATGTGTAGGTTTAAGCCTGAGGTCCAGGTGGAAAAAAATACAACATGCTGATATGACTCCATAGCCACTAAATCATAGGCAGCACTAGGAGACTTTTATCTCAACTTTAGGCCAGGCGCAGTGGCTCACGCCTGTAATCCCAGCACTTTGGGAGGCCAAGGCAGGTGGATCACCTGAGGTCAGGAGTTTGAGACCAGCCTGGCCAACATGGTGAAACCCCATCTCTACTAAAAATACAAAAAAATTAGCCAGGCATGGTGGCTCATGCCTGTAATCCTGGCTACTCTGGAGGCTGAGGCAGGAGAATCACTTGAACCCGGGAGGTGGAGGTTGCAGTGAGCCAACAATGCACCATTGCACTCTAGCCTGGGCAACAGGAACCAAACTCCGTCTCAAAAAAAGAAATTTCACTTCACAGACCTTCTTTAAGTGATTAGATCAAATTCAGACACACACCTGCATTTCAAACACTTGGGAAATAAATGGTGGAGTAAAACAATATATAGGATTTTACTTTAGCTTTAATTGACGTTTTGCTCAAAAGCAAAGAACAGTGAACATTTCAATGGTTCAATGTTACAAGATTACAAACAAAATCCTTACACAGTTACAGTATCCTACTTCGGTTACTTCACATTAAATGCAGGTTGTTAAAATCAGTGCTGTGCTTGAACACAAGATAAGCATTTCAATTTAATAACAAAATTAAATTTAGCACCTTGAAATAAATATTGACAGCAGCTTTATAAGTATGAAAGTATCATTTCAATAGGAGGAAAAAATCCAGTTCACCAACAGTGGAAACTAATAGCAGCATTTTCAAAGCTGAGATGAAATTTGTGTAAACACACACTGGCCCGCACAGTGGACATGCACTTCTGTTGGCTGGGCCCTCCCCACCCAGGGATGAACAGAGTGCCCACTGAGCCTTTTACATTCCAAATCTGGAAAGCTGCCTCAAGTTTCAGACCGTGGGCTAGAAAGACTCAAATGCAGGGCAAGGGAGATCAATGCGTTTAAGCAGGATGGGGTCCTTTTTGTAATAGGCCAACCTAGTAACATTTCCAGTCCAACTTCAGAGCATTCCAGGCCAAAGGTGCATATAGTAACAGGTCTACCTGATGTGACCCTGACTTCAGGGGGAGCACCTGAGTGCAGGGCAGGATGCAGGTGAGGAACGAGGGCCCAAGATCCCCACAGCTGACACCACTTTGCAACCAGCGCATTCTAGGCCAACTCAGGTGAGATTAAAAAAAAAAAAATCTGTGATTCTTAACCCACTGTAACCAAATGGTTCTTAAATAGGGAATGTCTGCATGGTAAGTCTCCTTCTTAATAACATTTTCAAGCATTAATGATGAGTTCTTTACAGTGTGGTTCTTACAGGCACTCACAAGGTTACCATGTTTTCTTTCTCATGAACACTCCATCTTTACACTGACCTTTGGAGCTTTCAGGTCTTACTTTTAACAAGTACAGTCAGAAACACTGAGAAGCGGACTCAGGGGCCAATTATTTGCGCTACAGTGTTAGGAAAAAATAATGTCTAGTACATGTTTTCTTCTAATTCATTTAGCGTTTACCAACTGTCCAGACCAAAGGTCATTTCCAAGTAGGAAAGTTTTGGTTCCAACTTCTCCACTGGCCTGTGTGCAACACAACTTATCCTATTCCCAAATACTCATTGAAGAACTTGTCTGGCTGTCACCGACGCCGAATGGGCTTGTAGACACAAAATGCCATAAGGATGACAGTCACCAGCAGGATGCTGAAAATGGTTCCCATCAACACTGCAAAGGGAAAACAGGTTACTTCCTAATGGCAGCTCCAGGTTAGGCAATTCATCCACTCACTGCCAATGATTTATCAAATGCCACTTGCTGCCAGGCACTATGTCAAGTGCTGTGCAAACAGATGTAAACAGATCCTCTCTCCAGTTGTCTCTACGTATAGTTGGGGGAGAAACAGATGAGAGCATTTCACATAGCTTGATATACCGTAAAAAAAAAAAAAAAACAGTAACATGCTAGGGATGGAGACAGGGTGGGCAGCAAGAAGGGGGGATGGTCAGGAAGCATCCGAGGAGGAGACTCACAAACTAAGACAGGCCGAGTGTGGTGGCTCGTGTAATCTCAGCACTTTGGGAGGCCTAGGTGGGTGGATCACTTGAGGTCAGGAGTTCGAGACTAGCCTGACCAACATGGTGAAACCCCGTCTTTACTAAAAATACAAAAATTGGCCAGGTGTGGTGGCATCCGCCAGCTACTCAGGAGGCTACTCCTGAGCTACTCAGCTACTCAGGAGGCTACTCCTGAGCTACTCAGCTACTCAGGAGGCTACTCCTGAGCTACTCAGCTACTCAGGAGGCTACTCCTGAGCTACTCAGCTACTCAGGAGGCTGAGGCAGGAGAATCGCTTGAACCCGAGAGGCGGAGGTTACACTGAGCCGAGACTGCGCCACTAAGTGACAGAATGAAACTCCATCTCAAAAAAAAAACAACAAAAAAGCTGAGACCTTACGAGTGAGGCTCTGCAGGGAGCATGCTGCAGGCCCACAGATCAGCTAAGGAAGGGCCTTGAGGCCAGTATAAGCCCAACACACTCAGTGAACAGAAGGGAGGCAACCAGGCAAGGAGTGCAGGAAGAGAGGCAGGAAATCAGGCCAGAGAGGAAGGCTGGGGCTGGTCTGTGCAAGGCCTTGGAGACCATGAAGGAAACACGGATTTTAAGTTTAAAGAGAAGCCACTAGGGGGCTGTAGGCAAAGGAATGACATCATCTGATTTAGTCGGAAAAAAAAAAAAAAAGATTCCTCTGGCTTTTGTGTGGAGAATTGTTCGACTATAGGGGAGCAAGAGAGCAGGATGCCCAACTATGCCTTTAAAGCCATTAATAAAAACCTGGAGATTCAATAAAGTATTTCAGTCTCAAGATGAGTCTTGACAGGGCCTTTTGAGCAACAAAGCAACTAACTCACAAATCTGCTATGTTTGGCCGGGTGCGGTGGCTCATGCCTGTAATCCCAGCACTTTGGGAGGCCGAGGCGGGCGGATCACAAGGTCAGGAGTTCGAGACCAGCCTGGCCAATATGGTGAAACCATGTCTCTACTAAAAATACAAAAAAATTTAGCCAGGTGTGGTGGTGTGCGCCTGTAGTCCCAGCTACTCAGGAGGCTGAGGCAGGAGAATTGCTTGAACCCAGGAGGCAGAGGTTGCAGTGAGCCAAGATTATACCACTGCACTCCAGCCTGGGCAATAGAGGGAGACTCTGTCTCAAAAAAAAAAAAAAAACGGTTACGTTTTTAAGACTAAATTTCACATCTGAAATTTTCAAGGTGCTCAGGTGAGAAATGGGAACTACAACTGATTACTCAAGTTGAGCCCTGGTGATACAGGATAAAGACCTGGGCTTTAAACTACTACATAACAAAAAAGAAAAAATAAATAAAGAAAAAAATAAACTAGCGTAACCAGCAACCTGTCAGAGGTTTATTCAATAGCAGCAGTGATACGCAATCTTGTTTCTGTGACTATCTCAGCGATCTTGGGAAGCATTCAAAACAAGCAAATGTACACTGATGTGTGTTTGTAGGGATGTGGGCCCATCCCAGGTTCCAGCTAGGGCCTAACCATGGTTGTTCTTCAGTCTCATTACTGTTCCTTTGAAAAAACACAATTTAGCCAGGCAAGGTGGCTCATGCCTATAATCCCAGCACTTTGGGGGGCCAAGGCAGGCAGATCACGAGGTCAGGAGTTCGAGACCAGCCTGGCCAACATGGTGAAACCCCATCTCTACTAAAAATACAAAAATTAGCCGGACATGGTGGCGGGCACCTGTAATCCCAGCTACTCAGGGGGCTGAGGCAGGAGAATCGCTTGAACCCCAGAGGCAGAGGTTGCAGCAAGCCGAGATCGCACCATTGCACTCCAGCCTGGGCGACAGAGACTCTGTCAAAAAAAAGAAAACAAAACAAAAGAAAAACCAAGATTTGACCATAGTTTTATTTAAATCAGTAACTTTGTAGTATCTGTGATCCCCCACACACACATCCTCCACGCTTAAACCGGTTATTATTTTAAAATCGACTATACAGAAAAATCAGGCCAGGTGCGGTGGCTCACGCCTGTAATCCCAGCACTTTGGGAGGCCAAGGCAAGCAGATCACCTGAAGTCGGGAGTTCGAGACCAGCCTGACCAACATGGAGAAACCCTGTCTCTACTGAAAATACAAAATTAGCTGGGAGTGGTGGTGCATGCCTGTAATCCCAGCTACTTGGGAGGCTGAGGCAGGAGAATTTCTTGAACCCGGGAGGCGGGGGTTGCAGTGAGCCGAGATCACGCCACTGCACTCCAGCCTGGGCAACAAGAGCGAAACTCCGTCTCAAAAAAAAAAAAAAAAAGAAAGAAAAGAAAATTCATCTTTTTTTGGTGAGTGAGGGGGAAGAAGGAAGGAGAAGGTGACAAAGACAGCATGTCATAACTCCAAAGGCCAGAAGTAATTTTAAGATCTTTGTCAAACAAAATCTCCAACCTACGTGAACTAAATGTCATGTCTTAAAATAGCCCTTGTTAACTGAATACCTGCCCTAATTTTCAAAAGTCCTGAATTCTGAGTTTCTATGGTTTGGACTACAATTGGACTTAAAGTTGTCTTATTCCATTTAAGACCATTTTCTTGCATCTCGCATTTTGGAAGAACTCTAAACCATTTTCTTGCATCTCACATTTTGGAAGAACTCTAAAAAAAATTTAAAACTCCCAGCTGTGCGCAGCGGCTCAAGCCTGTAATCCCAGTGAGAGGTCAAGGCGGGTGGATCACAAGATCAGGAGACTGAGACCACTCTGGCTAACACGGTGAAACCCCGTCTCTACTAAATATACAAAAATTAGCTGGGCATGGTGGCGGGCACCTGTAATCCCAGCTACTCGGGAGGCTGAGGCAGGAGAATCACCTGAACCAGGGAGTCGGGGGTTGCAGTGAGCCAAGATCGCGCCACTGCACTCCAGCCTGGCAACAGAGCGAGACTCCATCTCAAAAAAATAAAAAATAAAAAACTTAAAACTCCCAAAGCAGGAATGCAGAAGATTGGAATTGGGGAATGGAAATCTACCTTTAAAAAATAAAAAAGGCCAGGCGCAGTGGCTCACACCTGTAATGCCAGCACTTTGGGAGGCCGAGATGGGCAGATCACTTGAGATCAAGACTTCGAGACAAGCCTGGCCAACATGGAGAAACCCCCTCTGTACCAAAATTACAAACATTAGCCAGGCACGGTGGTGGGTGCCTGTAATCCCAGCTACTTGGGAGGCTGAGGCAAGAGAATCACTCGAACCTGGGCGGTGGAGGTTGCAGTGAACCAAGATCATGCCATTGCACTCCAGAATGGGCAACAGAGTGACACTCCATATAAAAAAATATAATAAAAATAAAATTTAAAAAGGAGCTTAAAACCATGAGTTGTTAGGTACACAATGGCCATGCATTTGGGGCCTGATCAATCCTCCCAGTCGTCATCTTTTCACTTCTCCCTACACTTTGCATGCAGTGACAGTTGCCTGAATTGCAGGCCCAGGCAGAACCTTAAAAGAATGTTTTAGGGCGGGCGTGGTGGCTCACACCTGTAATCCCAGCACTTTGGGAGGCCACAGTGGGCAGTTCATGAGGTCAAGAGATCGAGACCATCCTGGCCAACATGGTGAAACCCCATCTCTACTAAAAATACAAAAATTACCTGGGCGTGGTGGCACACGCCTGTGGTCCCAGCTACTCAATAGGCTGAGGCAGGATAATTGCTTGAACCCAGGAGGCGGAGGTTGCAGTGAGCTGAGACCGCACCACTGCACTCCAGCCTTGGCAACAAGAGCAAAACTCCATCTCAAAAAAATAAATAAATACCAACTGTATGGAACTGTCTAGGACAGCATTTCTCAAACTATCTATGGCAAAGGAGTAGTTTTTATAATTTCTAGTCTGTCCCAGACCACTACATAGCCCTACTGTGCATGACTAATAACCAGTTCCCTTCATCTGCAAAGCATTCCAGTTCAGAGACACCTAGAACTGGTCTCTAAGTGCTTGGATGTTGCAACAATGTCAAACTGTTAAGTTTCTAAACACTCTCAATTTCTGTAGTCATCTCTTTGCAGATAACATAGTTTGCAGACTCACACTGGTCTGCAGACTACCCTTTGAGTAGTACTGTTCCACAGCAGTGGGTATCCAATGGGGATTTGGCGTCCCGTGGACATTTGGCAATGTCTGAAGAGATTTTGACTATCTTGATTAGGAGTAGGGGGTGCTACTGGTATCTAAAGGCTGGGGATGCCACTAAACTTCTTACAGTGTTTAGGATAGCCCCCCCACTGCCCCTCGCCCCCTGAAATCATTTATCCAACATGTCGTAATATCCAGGTTGAGAAACCCTGTTTTGAAGGATCGAGTGGGATAATGTGTGGAAACTATTTAGTAGAGTGCTAGGTACACAGTAAGTCGTCAACACATGGCAGACACTGAGTTCATGTAGAGTCAAGATAATCCAAAATGATACTAATAGCCACTTTGTAGATATACAGATGTACCAAGGAGATACAGTGGGAAGGGAAGACTTTGGCGAGGGGCAGATTTATTGTGAAGTTTGCCAAGCTTTAAGTTCCAGAACTCCTTCCAAAGCCAAAGCCATAGCCATGCACACACACGTATTTATGCAGCGTGTGTGTGTGTTGAAGACATCCTCCCACAACTCATGTTTCAAGCCCCCAAACAGGTTCTAGTATTGGCCTCATCATTTCCTAGCTATGTAACTTTGGGCAAATAACTTCACTTCTCTGAGTTTCATTTTCCTTATCTGAAAAATAGAGCTGCAACATCAGGTGCGGTGGCTCACACTTGTAATCCCAACACTTTGGGAGGCCGAGGCAGGAGGATTGCTTGAGCCCAAGAGTTCGAGACCCCCACCTCTACAAAAAGTAAACAACAACAACAACAAAATGAGCCAGGCGTGGTGGTGCATGCCTGTAGTCCCAGCTACTCGCCCGGGATGCTGAGGTGGGAGGATCACTTAAACCCAGGAGGCCGAGGCTGCAGTGAGCCAAGATCGTGCCACAGCACTCCAGCCTGGGTGACAGAGGAGACACTATTGTAAAAGAAAAAAAAAAGGGCTGCAAACCGTACGTTTCTCATTAAGTTATTGTAAGGCTCAAATGAATTCGCGTATACAAAGTGCGTAGCACAAGACGTGGGATGTAAGAAATGCTCAAAAACTGTTATCATTTTTGCAATAAATACTGGCTCCTCTGGGAAAGAAGAGGGGTGGGGTAAATGATGTGCTTTGTTGCCTAGCCTGAGCCCACATAGCCAGAGAGGAGAGGACCCAGAATAGAACCCAGAATGAGACCCAGGTCTCTCGATTGCAGTTCATTCATGGGCAAGCAGTACATATTGAGAGCTTACTGGACACCATGCCAGGCTCGAGACCAGCCTGGCCAACGTAGTGAAACCCCATCTCTACTAAAAATACAAAAATTAGCCAGGTGTGGTGGTGTGCGCCTGTAATCCCAGCTACTCGGCAGGCTGAGGCAGGAGAATTGCTTGAACCTGGGAGGCGAAGGTTCTGGCACATACTGAGCACTTGCTGAGAGGTAAAGCTCAGGCCTTCTGCCCCATGCTTTTAGAAAGGGAGTCTCGGGGCCCCGAGGGGCCTCACCCCTCACTCACCCCCCGCACTCACCCATCTCCCCACTCTATCCCCTGTCCGCTCCGTACATGCCCGGCTCCAGCACCCAGAGCAGTGAAAGCTCAGGCACTACCCGCCGCCCGCCAGCCCGAGGGCCGCTCACCCAGGTTCTGCCCTCGCAGCACCGCGTACGGCCGGCTCCGCTCCAGCGGATCCACGGGGCTCGGGGCCTCTGCCTCCCCCACCAGGAGGCTGCAGAGGCCAAGGCACAGCCACGGTAACGCTGGACGCAGCATCTTCCCCAGCCCTGCAGAAGCAGAGAGGCCACTTCCGTCGCAAACCCTGCCTCTGTCTCCTCCCAGGTTTCTCTGCGTCGCTGCCACCGCCCTTAGGGCGTGCGTCATTGCCATGGTAACTGTGCGTCCTGGTCTAAGTTCCGCTTCTGCCTAAGATTTGTTCCGGATTAACGTTCCTCAATAACTAATGTTTCCCCCGGACCAACTTTCCGTTCAGATCAACTTTCCGTCTGTGCCAACGTTCGCCGCGATTACCGTTCTGCTGTGGTTAGCGTTCCCTCATCCATTGGGGTCCAGGTCTTGTAGGTCCATTTGGGGCCTATTGAAGATTTTTTACGAATCCATGCGTTTTCTTATTAAACCTTCATTACGGGCCTGGAAAATAGATACTGTGTTTCTATAGTACAAATGCCGTCTTCTCAGGGAGCCCTTGCCCAGACATCCTTTTCTAAAATTGCAACCTTCCCTTTCCCTTAATGTACATTCTCCCTACCTTCGTTCTCTTCCATTCCCCCCATTCACTTTAGACTCATCACCATTTACCTTATACATTTAACGTACATTTGATTATTTTCTGAGGACCTGCTTCGCCCTAGCATATAAAGTCCACGAACACAGCAATTTTGTTCTTGCTCTCTGCTCTGTCCCAGAGACCGAGGGGAGAGAGAGACCCTCTCATTTTGTTTTATATTGTTTTATACTCAGTACCTGTTTTAAGAAGAAACAACAAGGAAGTAAAACCAAAGACGGGCAGCCCAGCGCCAGGCCCGAAACCAGGCCTGGGCCTGCCTGGCCTAAACCCAGTTTCATGTGTGTGAAGAGACCACCAAACAGGCTTTGTGTGAGCAACATGGCTGTTTATTTCACCTGGGTGCAGGCGGGCTGAGTCCGAAAAGAGAGTCAGCAAAGGGTGGTGGATTATCATTAGTTCTTACAGGTTTTGGGATAGGCGGTGAAGTTAAGAGCAATGTTTTGCGGGCAGGGGTGGATCTCACAAAGTACATTCTCAAGGGTAGGGAGAATTACAAAGAACCTTCTTAAGGTTGGGGGAGATTACAAAGTACCTTAAGGGTGGGAGAGATTACAAAGTACCTTAAGGGTGGGGGGAGATTACAAAGTACATTGATCAGTTAGGGTGGGGCAGAAACAAATCACAATGGTGGAATGTTATCAGTTAAGGCTATTTTTACTTCTTTTGTGGATCTTCAGTTACTTCAGGCCATCTGGATATATACGTGCAAGTCACAGGGGATGCGATGGCTTGGCTTGGGCTCAGAGGCCTCACACCCAGTAGCTAAAAATCAACTCATAACTTAGAAACCGATGTTATTCATAGATTCCAGACATTGTATAGAAGAACGTTGTGAAACTCCCTGCCCTGTTCTGTTTCTCTCTTACCACTGGTGCATGCAGCCCCTGTCACGTACCACCTACTTGCTCAAATCAATCACGACCCTTTCATGTGAAATCTTTAGTGCTGTGAGGAGCCCTTAAAAGGGACAGAAATTGTGCATTCGGGGAGCTCGGATTTTAAGGCAGTAGCTTGCCGATGCTCCCAGCTGAATAAAGCCCTTCCTTCTACAACTCGGTGTCTGAGAGGTTTTGTCTGCGGCTCGTCCTGCTACAAGACTAGAAGAGTAGCATATTATATTCAGTAACTGTTTGCTGAATACATGAGGGAATTGAGCTAAGTGTTTGGCCCAACGCTGCACACACAAAGTGGCAGAGCTAGAATTTGACCCAAGCATAGTTTTGAATCTGGAGGCTTTATCACCTCACACATTGCCTTACCTCCTGAAGGTTTGATTTGTAGTGGGATTGGTATCATTTACCTCACAATGGATGTGCAATACAAATGTCAGAGGCATGTGAACCAGAGCAACTCCATCTTAAATAGGAGCTGGGTAAAATGAGGCTGAAACCTACTGGGCTGAATTCCCAGACGGTTAAGGCATTCTAAATCACAGGATGATATAGGAGGTCAGCACAAAATACAGGTCATAAAGACCTTGCTGATAAAACAGGTTGCAGTAAAGGAGCCTGCTATAAACCACCAAAACCAAAATGGTGACAAGAGTGACCTCTGGTCGTCCTCACTGCTACACTCCCAGCAGTGCCATGACAGTTTACAAATGCCATGGTAATGTCAGGAAGTTACCCTATATGGTCTAAAAGGGGGAGGCATGAATAATCCACCCCTCGTTTAGCGTATCATCAAGAAATAATCATAAAAATGCCTAACCAGCAGCCCTCGGGGCTGCTCTGTCTATGGAGTAGCCATTCTTTTATTCCACTACTTTATTAATAAACTTGCTTTCACTTTGCACTGTGGACTTGCCCTGAATTCTTTCTTGCGCTAGATCCAAGAACCCCCTCTTGGGATCTGGATCGGGACCCTTTTCCTGTAACGTATTTCTGGCAACCACAGAAGGGACTATAGTGCAGAAACCTGACCCAATGGCTACCTTTGGGTAAGTGTTGGGGTCCGTTAAAACTACCAGGTGTTCACCTGCAAAGGGAAGGTGTAATCTGCCATGTTAAAGACACTGTGCACCAACTTCTTCATTTCTTTCTCCACGATCTCCTCTTTCACTTCTGCTGTCCTTTTCACCTTGCTGTGCACAGAACTGATGACAGGCTCTTTCCACTGGTACAGCTTGCCACTCACCAGAGCAAAGCTAAATGGCAGGCACAGGAAAGCATCAATGGGAGGCATAGCACAGTGGGGTGGGAGGCAGGCTCTGCAGGCCACTTCCGTTCCAATCCTAGCTCTGCTGCATGACTTGCTTCCGTGTGACTCGTTTTCCCTCTCTGCACAATGGGAAGCATAGTCATACCTGCCTCATGAATTGTGAGGATCAAATGATATATGTCTGCAAACTCCTTTGCCCAGTATCTGGCACATACTGAGCACTTGCTATAGGAAAGCTGCTGCCCCCAATCTCATTTTTTTTTTAAATGGAGTCTCGCTCTGTCACCCAGGCTGGAGTGCAGTGCAAGCTCCGCCTCCTAGGTTCATGCCATTCTCCTGCCTCAGCCTCCCAAGTAGCTGGGACTACAGGTGCCCGCCACCACGCCTGGCTAATTTTTTGTATTTTTTTTGGTAGAGACGGAGTTTCACCGTGTTGGCTAGGATGGTCTCAATCTCCTGACCTCGTGATCCACCCGCCTTGGCCTCCCAAAGTGCTGGGATTACAGGCGTGAGCCACCGTGCCCGGCCTTCTTTTTTTTTTTTTTTTTTTTTTGAGACGGAGTCTCGCTCTGTTGCCCAGGCTGGAGTGTAGTGGCACAATCATAGCTCACTGCAGCCTCCAACTCCTCAGCTCAAGTTGATCCTCCCACCTCAGCCTCCTGAGTAGCTGGAACTACAGGTGTGTACCACCACGCCCGGCTAATTTCTATTATTTTTTCTAGAAACAGGGGTCTCTTTATGTTGCCCAGGCTGGTCTCGAACTCTTGGCCTCAAGCAATTCTCCACCTCAGCCTCCCAAAATGTTGTGGTTACAGGTGTGAGCCACCACACCAGGCTGCAGGAGCTACTCTTTATTGGGCACTTAATACGTGCCAAGTGCTCTACATGCAACATCCCCTTTAATCCTCACAACAGTAGGAGATAGTTACTGTGATTGATTACACGCATGTGCCATCGCATCCAGCCTAAAGGGTTTGTTTTAAATGCTTTGTTTACTCATTCAGTTTATTTATTTAGTCCCTTCTCTCTGCCCAGCTGCTGAATGATATTAGCAAGTCTAAGATGATGGCTGCCCTGTATGAGCTGACCTTGGGAAGCCGAGACAGAGTGGGCCAAGACTCAGCCCCAGCTGTTCTCCACCTTGGCTATGTAACCACCCAGGGAGCTTTCAAAATTGCAGCTCCCCAGATCCATCCCTGGAGACTATGATTTCGTGAGTCTGGGGAGTTATCCAGATACCTATATATTTGTTAAAAGTTCATGGCTGGGCGCAGTGGCTCACGCCTGTATTCCCAGCACTTTGGGAGGCCAAGGTGGGCGGATCACAAGGTCAGGAGATCAAGACCATCGTGGCCAACATGGCGAAACCCTGTCTCTACTAATAATAGGAAAATTACCTGGGCGTGGTGACACATGCCAGCTACTCAGGAGGCTGAGGCAGGAGAATCACTTGAAGTCAGGAGGTGAAGGTTGCAGTAAGCCAATATCGTGCCACTGTACTCCAGCCTGATGACAGAGCTAGACTGTCTCAAAAAAAAAAAAAAAAGTTCCCAGGTGAGACTGGGCACGGTGGCTCACGCCTGTAATCCCAGCACCTTGGGAGGCCGAGGTGGGTGGATCACTCAAGACCAGAAGTTCGAGACCAGCCTGGCCAACATGGTGAAACTCCATCTCTACTAAAAATACAAAAATTAGCCAGGTTTGGTGGTGTGCACCTATAATCCCAGCTACTCCGGAGGCTGAGGCAGGAGAATTGCTTGAACCTGGGAGGCAAAGGTTGCAGTGAGCCGAGATTGCACCACTGCACTCCAATCTGGGCCACAGAGCAAGACTCTGGCTTGGGGGAAAAAAAAAAAAAAAGTTCCCAGCTGATTCTAATGCATAGCCAGGGCTGAGGACCACTGGGAGGCTCCTGAAAAGACAGCTCATATTTGTCAATAGCAAGTACATTTGAAGAAGAGCATTCCTCATGACCCAGCAATAAAACTCTTATATACGTGCCCTAGAGAAACTCTTGTACATGTGCCGGAGTTATGGGCAAGAATGCTTCTGCAGCATTGCTTGTAAGAGGGAAAGCAAGACATAACCTAAATGTTCTCAAACAATAAATGGATAAATTGTTGGATTCATACAATGGGATGCTTTGGGCCAGGCGCGGTGGCTCATGCCTGTAATCCCAGTACTTTGGGAGGCTGAAGCAGGGGAATTGCTTGAGCCCAGGAGTTTGAGACCAGCCTGGACAACAGGACAAAACCCTGTCTTGACGAAAAATACAAAAATTAGCTGGGTGTGGTGGCACGAGCCTGTAGAGATGGAGGCCAAGGTGGGAGGATTGCTTGGGCCCAGGAGGTCAAGGCTATGGTAAGCTGTGATTGCACCCCTGCACTCCAGCCTGGGTGACAGACCAAGAACCTGTCTCAAAAAAAATAATAAAATAAAATAATTTTAAAAATGGGATGCTTTGGAGCAGTGAAAATGAATTAACTAGAGCTGTGCATATCAACATGGAAATAACCTAACATTGAAAAAACAAAGCAAGCTGCAGTGTGATATAAAGTTTAGAGAAATCCAAAGCCACACCATGTACTCACAACTACCTATTCGTGAATGTGCATAGCAGCACTATTCACATAACCCAAATGTTCATCTATGGATGAATGGATAGGCAAAATGTGGTCTATCCATTCAATGAGATATTATTCAGCCATAAAAAAGGAACAGAGTACTCATACATGCTATTACATCGATGAACCTTGAAAACATTATGTCTGCTACCTCAGAGAGGCTAGTCACAAAAGGCCACACATATTGTTTGACTCCATTTATATGAAATACCCAGAATAGGTAAATCCATAGAGACAGAGAGTAGATTGGTAGTTGCAGGGGACAGAGGGAGGGAGAAATGGCGAGTGACTACTAATAGGCATGGGGTGTCCTTTTGGGGTGATGAAAATGATCTGGAACTAGATGTGGTGGTTGCACACCTCTCTGAAATGCCACTGAACTGTTCATGTTTACAGTGGTTTTGTGTTATATGAATTTCACCCCAATAAAAAAGTAAAAATTATATTTTTTACATATGTAGACATATATGTGTTTAGAAATATAAAAACAAACAAGGGAATGACAAATGTCAAATTCAGGATTTCGTTTAGAGATGGAGTCTTGCTGTGTTGCTGAGGCTGGAACGCAGTGGCTATTTCACAGGTGCAGTCACAGCACACTACAGCCACAAACTCCTGGGCTCAAGAGATCCTCCAGTCTCAGCCTCCCGAATAGGTGGGACTGCAGGTGCAGCCACTGTGCCCGACTGCAGGGTGTTTATAAAGGGAAAGGTCAGAGAATGAGATGAAGGATGAGTTTGCAGGGAGCAAAACTGGATTAGTAATGCTTTATTTGTTAAATTGGATGGTGGTATGTGGGTGTTACATTATTCACAATACATTTTAGTATTTCTATAGCATTTATTTAAAAAGAAAGATTGTCAAGAAAGATGTTGAGCTAAGAGGTAAGAGATCCAGATTTGAGGCCTAATCAGCATATATGAGACGAAGCTTTTTTTTTTTTTTTTTTGAGACAGAGTCTCCCTCTGTCACCCTGGCTGGAGTGCAGTGGCACTATCTCTGCTCACCGCAACCTCCATCTCCTGGGTTCAAGCAATTCTCCTGCCTCAGCCTCCCTAGTAGCTGGTATTACAGGCATGCGCTGCCACACCCAGCTAATTTTGTATTTTTAGTAGAGACAGGGTTTCACCATGTTGGCCAGGCTGGTCTCGAACTCCTGACTTCAGGTGATCCACCCACCTCGGCCTCCCAAAGTGTTGGGATTACAGGCGTGAGTCACCGTGCCTGGCAGAGACAGAGGTATTAAATAGAATTGTAACTGCTCAAAGGGTTCACCTTGCCTGCTGCCTAGACAGAGCCGATTCATCAAGACAGGGGAATTGCAATAGAAGAAGAGTAATTCATGCACAGCCAGCTGTGGGGGAGACCGGAGTTTTATTATTACTCAAATCTGTCTCCCCTAGCAATCAGGGAATGGAGTTTTTAAGGATAACTTGATGGGTTGGGGGAAGCCAGTGTGCCAGGAGTGCTGATTGGTCAGAGATGAAATCATAGGGAGTCGAAGCTGTCTTCTTGTGCTGAGTCAGTTCCTGAGAAGGGGCCACAAGATCAGATGAGTCAGTTTACTGAGCTGATCCATCAAGTGCAGGGTCTGCAAAATATCTCAAGCACTGATCTTAGGAGCAGTTTAGGGAGGGTCAGAATCTTGTAGCCTCCAGTTGCATGACTCCTAAACCATCCCAACTACTTGGGAGGCTGAGGCAGGAAAATCGTTTGAACCTGGGAGGTAGAGATTGCAGTGAGCTGAGATTGTGCCATTGCACTCCAGCCTGGGCAACAGAGCCAGACTCCATCTCAAAAAAAAAAAAAAAAAGTTTCAGTGCTGTGTCAAAGAAAAAAAAGAGGGAATGAAATCCAGTTTGCACACTTTACCTGTAGGAGGGGAATACTGTGATCACGAAAGTGAGTTTGTGGTGTCCTCCCTTCGGAAAGAAAGTACTAATGACCATCCCAGAAATACTATCCCGACCTTGCTTGGTGACTAAAGCAAGCCATGTCACCCTTCCAGGTGTTAGGTTTAATCCCTGAATGAACAGAGAACTCTCAGCCTCCCTAACCCCAATGACCTTTTTGCTCTAAGAGGCTATAATTTTATGCATTCTACAGAAGGCAAAGCTGCTGGTGCCTGGAGCTAACAGGGGTGTGAAGAAGCTGAGGATTTTACTGGGCCGGGGAGGATGGGTAAATTTTGGGGGTGTGGTGGTGCATGCCTATAGTCACAGCTACTCATTAGGTGGAGGTGGGAGGATCCCTTGAGCCCAGAGTTCAAGACCAGCCTGGGCAACACAGTAAGACTCCAGTCTCTTAAAAAGAAGAAAAAGAGGAAAGCTGGAAAGAGTCTGGGAGGTAGAAGAGAACTAATGGGAGAGAAGTTAGGGCCATTGATATGGTTTGGCTGTGTTCCCACCCAAATCTCATCTTGAATTGTAGCTCCCATAATTCCCACATGTTGTAGGAGGGACCTGGTGGTAGATAGTGACTAAGTCTTATGAGATCTGATGGTTTTATAAGAGGTTTCCCCTTTTGCTTGGCTCTTAGTCACTTGTTGCCTGCCACCACGTAAGACGTGCCTTTCACTTTCCACCATGATTATGAGGCCTTCCCAGCCATGTGGAACTGTGAGTCCATTAAACCTCTTTTCTTTGTAAATTACCTACTCTCGGATATGTCTTTATTAGCAGCATGAGAACAGACAAATACATCCATCAAGGGGCACTCACAGGCAAGTCTGGGTGAGGAGGAGCCCTGGAGTGGCAGGGAAATAAGGATGGAGGGTGAGGTTGAGCCCATGGAACCCTCAGGCTGCTTGTGCTGGACTCACCAGATGGAGACGAAGGTGTCCACCATAAAGTTGTTCTTCAGAGTCCCAATCCACATGCTCTGAATATAAGTGACTTTCACAGACTTACATTGGCTTCGCAGGTAGGATGGGCCCCATGCCAGCACAGTTAGATTGTTCTTCAAGCTCTGCAGGGAGGATGTGCCTTTCAGCAAAGTTCCTCTCACCCTTACAGCTCCTAAGGTTCCAGAGCAAAAGTAACACCAAAGGGCTGAGCCTCCAAAGTGAACTGCCCTCATATCCCTTAGCTCATGACCAACCCAGGGCCAACAGACATCTTCATGGACCCCTAAAGAACAGTGGCGCCGGGCACTGTGCCTGCAGTGCAGCACGGAGAAGCTGAGCATGCAGCCTCTGCTTCTCTTTTTTAAAATCCCGAGAGGAGAATCTAATCAAGTCCATCCCTGGTCCACTAGGCCATGGTGGGGGCTCAGCAAGGGTTGAGGACCCAAGAGATGCTCTGAGAAGAAAATGGGGGAGAGCCAGCACCCCCAAGGCAAGTTAAATCCCGATTATATTAGTTTCTGTAACAAATTACCACTAACTTAGTGGCTTTCAACAACACTGATGTATTCTTTTCCACTTTTGGGGGTTAGATTCCTAAAGTCAGTCTAACAGGGTAAAAATCAAGGGCTAAAAAGAAAAAATATAAATTAAGATCCCAGCTGGGCGCAGTGACTCACGCCTGTAATCCCAGCACTTTCGGAGGCCAAGGCAGGTGGATCACTCGAGGTCAGGAGTTTGAGACCAGCTTGCCCAACATGGCAAAACCCCGTCTTTACTAAAAATACAAAAATTAGCCAGGCACAGTGGTGGGCGCCTATAATCCCAGCTACTCGGGAGGCTGAGGTGGGAGAATCATTTGAACCCATGAGGCAGGGATTGCAGTGAGCCAAGATCACGCCATTGCAAACTCCAGCCTGAGTGACAGAGCGAGACTCAGTCTCAAAAAAAAAAAAAAAGAAGATCCCAGCACAAATCACTCAGGCAATCATTGTTGAAACTTTTGAGTGTCTTCTAGATATCTCTTTATGTCCACACCTAGACACACAAATAGATATACTGATGTTACAAATGTGGCCACACTACAGGCTGCAGGCTGTTTTGTAACTTGCTCTTTTTACTCAATAATATGTTATTAATTCTTTCTATGACAGTAAAGATATCTGTGATAAAGATAGATCTATGATACACAATCATTTTCAGTGGCTAAAGAGTATCTTAGTGATTGAATATATGAAACTGCCCATTTTGGCAGGTCATGGTGCCTCACGCCTGTAATCCCAGCACTTTGGGAGGCCAAGGCGGGCAGAGCAGATCACTTGAGGCCAGGAGTTCAAGACCAGGCTGGCCAACATGGCGGAAACCCTGTCTCTACTAAAAATGCAAAAATTATCCAGTTGTGGTGGTGCATGCTTGTAATCCCAGCTACTTGGGAGGCTGAGGCAGGAGAATCACTTGAACCTGGAAGGCGGAGGTTGCAGTGAGCCGAAATCATGCCACTGCACTGCACTTCAGCCTGGGCAACAAAGTGAGACTCTGTCTCCAAAAAAAAGAAAAGAAAGAACTGCCCATTTTGTAGGCCATAGCTATAGAATACAGGCTGTTCCATATGGCTCAAGCTAAGAGGTACATTGTGATAATTTGCCAGTCAGTCTCTGGGATAGATATTTAACTGTAACTTTTGTTCAATTTTCCCAATTATAAACAATTTTTGGTAACCCTAATATGTCCTTACCATGTGCCAACCACTCTTCTAAGTCTATTTTGCTGACATATATTAACTTTTGCAATTCTTACTCCCCCCCACCAAAAAAATGAAAACAAAAACCAACTCTATAAGGAAGGTGCTAGTATTACCTCCACCTAATAGCTGAACAAACTGTGGTATGAATGAAGCGAGAAGCTTGTCCAAGGTCACATGGTAAATAGCAGCGCCAGCTCTGAACGCAGCCATCTGGCTCCACAGCCTCAGCTCTCTTAAATGCTATGGTAAATGGAATTCTTTTTCCAATTTCCTTTTCAAATGTTCCTTGCTGGTGTAAAAAAAAATGCGCACACACAATTAATTTTTGTGTGTTGATCTTGTTCCTTGCGACTTTACTGAATTGGTTAATTAGCTCTATCTAATAGTTTTCTTGTGAATTCTTCGGGATTCTCCATATATGGGATTGTGCCATCTGTGACTAAAGATAGTTTTACTTCATTCTTTGCCATCTGGATGCCTTTTATTGCTTTTCTTGTCTAATTGCTCTGGCTAGAACTTCCAGTACAATGTTGAACAGCAGCGGTGAAAGCGGGCATCCTCGTCCTGTTCCTGATCTCAGGAAGAATGCACTCAGGCTATGCTCCTAACAACTGTGCTCACTGTCTGTCCACCCCACATTCATGTTGCCAGAAATCCCTGCACAAGCTTCTTCGCACACCTAAGGCATTAAGTCTGTAGGACTTCTGGGTCAAAGGGTGTGCACATTTTCTATCTGAGTTCATTTTCCTAAATCATAAATGCTTGAACCATTTCATGCTTCCATCACCAAAGCAAGAGTGTGTACACTGCCTCTTAAGAGGGGCTTGACAAACAAGAGGTGTGAACTTGGTTGAGACAGTTGAGGGTCTGGTCGCCAGGCTGAGAGCACATGGCCTGTAGGATGGGGGCTGTGAGTTTGAAGAAGAGGAGAGACATAGTAGCAGTGTGCAGCCATTTGAAGAGGGACACAAGGCAAAACTCTAAGCAAAGGTGAAAGTTACAGGGGGAAAGATTTTGGCTCATTTTCTCAGGAAGAAAAGTGACAGGGCAGTCCCAGAGCAGAACAAGCTTTCCTTGTGGTTACTGATGGTGATGGTGAGGAAGATGATGAAGATAATTTTCATTTACCACATCAACTTCCCTTTCTCTCCTGTCCCCTTTCCATCTGCACTTAACATCATTTCTCTACTAAAAATACAAAATTAGCCAGGCATGGTGGCGCATGCCTGTTTTCCCAGCTACTCGGAAAGCTGAGGCAGGAGAACAGCTTGAACCCCAGAGGCGGAGGTTGCGGTGAGCCGAGATCATCCCATTACACTCCAGCCTGTGCAACAAGAGTGAAACTCTGTCTCCAAAATACCCCCCATTCAATCCCACAGTCTCCTACCACCACTCCATGCCTCTCTTCTTCATAGCCAAGTCCCCTGAAAGAGTGAGTCATCATATCCATTTCTGCATCTCCATTCACTCCTCCACCCACTCCAGTCTGGCTCCCACCTCCATCCCTTCTCTAAAGCCTCTCTTGCCAAGTAAACAACAACGTCATTGTCACTAAATCCAATAGACACACCACATAGCTGATCTTCCTGGAACTCTCAGCACCAGTTGACACTGTGACCATGCCCCACCTCCCTCACCTCCTTCCCTTAGCTTGCAGGAATCCACCTTTGCCTGACTTTCATTGGATCTCTGTGGCTACTCCTTCTCAGAATCCTTTGGGGACTTCGGCACTCCCACCCCTTAAAGGTTAGCACTTCTCCGGGGTCGGTTCTAGGCCCTCTTGCTTTCTCATCTACTTCTTCTCTTGCTGGTGAGTTGCAGCTTCTTCCATGGTTCTAGTTCCCATCTATATGCTGGTGATATAGAAACCTACATCTCAGGCCGGGCGCAGTGGTTCATGCCTGAAATCCCAGCACTTTGGGAGGCTGAGGTGGGCGGATCACCTGAGGCCAGGAGTTCGAGACCAGCCTGCCCAACATGGTGAAACCCCATCTCTACTAAAAATACAAAATTAGCCAGGTGTGGTGGTGGGCACCTGTAATCCCAGCTACTCAGGAGGCTGAGACAGGAGAATCACTTGAGCCTGGGAGGTGGAGGCTGCAGTGAGCTAAGATCGCACAACTGCCCTCATATCTCTTAGCTCATTGCAATAGAGGAAGAGTAATTCATGCAGAGCCAGCTCTGTGGGGGAGACCGGAGACTCTGACTCAAAAAAAAAAAAAAAAAAAAGAAACCTACATCTCAGCTCCAGATTCATATATCCAACCACCTATTCAACATCTACATGTATATGTTCCATGAACACTTCAAACTCAATGCCTTCAGTTCTGACCTCATCTTCCACCCCAAATTGGCTCTTTCTCCTGCATTTCCTATCCCAGCAAGTTACTCCAGCACCTATCAGTTGTCCAAGCCAGAAACATGGCACACTCCTTGACTCATTCTCTCCCTCTTTCCCCCTCACCCATTCAGTTGCCAAATCCTACTGTTTTACCTTTCTAATATTGCTCGAAGTCATCTAATTCTCTCCTCTGCCTCTATTACCTCCTCAGTCCAGGTCACCATCAGCTTTCCTATCTGGACAACCCAATAGTCTCCTAAATGGTCTCCTTTCCTCCAGTCTTACCCTGTCCCCTCCACTCTCTATACTGCACACTGCATACTTTTTTTTTTTTTTTTTTTTTGAAACAGAGTCTTACTCTGTCACCCAGGCTGGAGTGCAGCAGCAAGATCTTGGCTCACCGCAACCTCTGCTGCCCGGGTTCAAGTGATTCTCCTGCCTCAGCCTCCCGAGTAGCTGGGATTACAGGCATCTGCCACCACACTCAGCTAATTTTTGTAGTTTTTAGTAGAGACGGGGTTTCACCATCTTGGCCAGGCTGGCCTTGAACTCCTGACCTCGTGATCCACCCGCCTCAGCCTCCCAAAGTGCTGGGATTACAGGTGTAAGCCACCACTCCCAGCCTACACTGCATACTTTAATGAGAGCATGGACTATGGTGTGAGATGCTTAGGTTCAATCTCAGCTCTACCACTTACTGGCTACACGACCTTGGACAAGTGACTTAACCTTTCTGAGTCATTGTTTCTTCTTCTGTAATAAGAGGATATTAGGGCCCGGCGTGGTGGCTCATGCCTGTAACCCCAGCACTTTGGGAGGCCGAGGTGGGTGGATCATTTGAAGTCAGGAGTTCGAGACCAGTTTGGCCAACGTGGTAAGACCCCCTCTCTACTAAAACTACAAAAATTAGCTGGGCGTGGTGGCACACGCCTGTAATCCCAGCTACTTAGGAAGCTGAGGTAGGAGAATCGTTTGAACCCAGGAAGCAGAGGTTGCAGTGAGCCAAGATCGTGCCACTCCACTCCAGCCTGGGTGACTGAGTGAGACTCCATCTCCCAAAAAAGAAGATATTAGTATTGTATTCGGCAGGGTTTCCAGTTTTAAACAACAGAATTTACTCTGCTGAATTTAAGAAGAAAGATTGTCCATGAAAGACAAATCTATAGAGGCATAGAGTAGATTCATGGTTGCCTGGGTTGAGCAACCATGGGGAGAGAGTGGGAGTGGGGAGTGACTGTTAATGGGTATGAGGGCTCTTACTAGGCTGATGAAATGTTCTAAAACTGGATCACGGTAATGGTTGAACAACTTGGTAAATTTACTTAAAGTCATTGAAATGTGTATTTAAAATGGGTGATTTTATGATATGTAAGTTATACCTCAATAAAGTTGAGAAAAATATAGAAAAAAAGAGATTTTTTGTTTTTGAGACAGGGTCTCACTCTGTCGCCTAGGCTGGAGTCTAGTGGCATAAACATGACTCACTGCAGCCTCAACCTCCCAGGATCAAGCGATCCTCCCACCTCAGCCTCCCCAGTAGCTGGAACTACAGGCGTGCACCACCATGCCCAGCTAATATTTTTTTTTTTTGGAGATGGGATCTCACTTTGTTGCTCAGCTGTTCTCAACTGGTCTCAAACTCCTGGGCTCAAGCAATCCTCCCATCTCAGCCTCCCAAAGTGCTGGGATTATAGGGGTGAACCCCTGCAGCTGGCTGAATAAAGAGATTTTTTTTTTTAGAGTCTCGCTCTGCTGCCCAGGCTGGAGTGCAGTGGTATGTCTCAGCTCACTGCAACCTCCGCCTCCCAGGTTCAAGTGATTCTCCTGCCTCAGGCGCCTGAGTAGCTGGGATTACATGCACCCGCCACCACACCCAGCTAATTTTTGTATTTTTAGTAGACACAGGGTTTCACCATGTTGGCCAGGATGGTCTTGAACTCCTGACCTCAAGTGATCCGCCCGCCTCAGCCTCCCAAAGTGCTGGGGTTACAGGCATGAGCCACCACACCCAGCCCCCCTTTTTTAATTTAATTTTTAAAATTGTCTCAATATTTTTATTTATTTTTTATTGTTTTGAGACCAAGTTTTGCTCTCATCACCCAGGGTGGGGTGCAGTGGTGCAATCTCAGCTCACTGCAACTGCTGCCTCCTGGGGTCAAGCGATTTTCCTGCCTCTGCCTCTGAGTAGCTGGGATTACAGGTGCCTACCACTACGCCTGGCTAATTTTTGTATTTTTTTTTTAGTAGAGATGGGGTTTTACCATGTTGGTCAGGCTGGTCTCAAACTCTGGACCTCAAGTGATCCACTCGCCTTGGCCTCCCAAAGTGCTGGGATTACAGGTATGAGCCACCACGCCTGGTGAGGGATTTTTATTTTTATTTATTTATTTATTTATTTATTTATTTATTGAGACCGAGTTTTGCTCTTGTTGCCCAGGCTGGAGTGCAATGGTGTGATCTCAGCTCACTGCAATGCCCGCCTCCCAGGTTCAAGCGATTCTCCAGCCTCAGGCTCCCAAGTATTAGCCAGGCATGATGACGGGTGCCTATAATCCCAGCTACCTGGGAGGCTGAGACAGGAGAATTGCCTGAACCCAGGAGGCAGAGGTTGCTGTGAGCCAAGATCATGCCACTGCAGTCCAGCCTGGGCAACACAGCGAGACTCTGTCTCAAAACAAACAAACAAACAAACAAACAAACCAACCAACCAACCAATGAGCTTGGAAGTGACTTTTCCCCAGAGTCTCCAGACAACTCAGCCCGCTGATGCCTTGATTTAGGCCTGTGGGACTGTGTTAGTTTCCACTGCTGTGTAACAAATAGAAACTCATACAGCCTCAGACAATCCTCATTCCATAGGGGAGCTAGCAGTCTGCAGAGGAACAGAGTGGGGCCCTCTAAGGCGTGGGGTCCAGGGAAAGGGATCCCCTATTGTATGGGTCAAAGGGCAATACTTCCCTCTATTCCTGAATTTGAATTCTGCTCATACCCAGCATCCCATGTGATTCCTTGTGTATGGAAGTGTTGCCTGGGGCATATGTTTGGAAAGCTTGGGTCTCATACTGTGTCCTAGCTGCAAGGGAACCTGGGACATTCAGTTGTGACATGTATTAGGGAGTGGAACTCAAAATACAGAGAGTTCCCCAAACATGTTGTGGCCGTTCAGGTCATGATCAACCACTCTGACAACCAATATTATAGGATTATGTAGGAGGATCAAATAGGCCAATACATGTCACATGCTAAGAATGGAACCCAGCACATGCTAAGACCTCAGCAGCACTCAGTAGCTGTTATATTTCAAGCAAAATAATGTCTTTAAAATGAAAATAGCGTAAAACCTTTCATGTTTGAATATTTTCTACTAAGATGCTGGGGTTTGGGGGGACAGCTCTCCATGCTTTCTCAGTGCCCCTCAGATGCAGCTCAAGGTGCTCCACGATCTCGCCCCTGCTAGCTTCCCCTGCCCCACCTTGGCCTCGCCTTCTCGGCCACTGTACACGCCAGTTGCGGGCCTGTGAAGAAGCCAGACAAATTGCTCCTACCTCTTCTCAACACTGTGCTACCCACGCAGGAGGGCTGAGAGGGTCCAGTGCAGGGTGGGAGGCTGGGCTGGGGCAGTATCCCCAGTGGCCTGTGGGTGCAGGAGAGAAGCCTCCATCCTTGCCCCTCAAAACAAGAAAACCAGATACCAAGGCAGCTTTTCATAAGGCTATAGCCATTCATTTGAAAAAACCATACTTATCTTTTGAGATAATGTGCTTTCAGCTATTTGGGTGTTTTGGTGTTAGACATGAACAAAGGGATGAAGATAGATGGTAGTAGGCAGGTGTTTAATTGCTTGCCTGAGATCCTTTATTTATTTATTGTTATTTTTATTATATATGTATACATATATGTGTGTGTGTATATGTGCATATATATATACATATAAAATATATATATATATACACATTTTTTTTTTTTTGAGACTGAGTCTCGCTGTATCACCCAGGCTGGAGTGCAGTGGTGCAATCTTGGCTCGCTGCAACCTCCGCCTCCTGGATTCAAGCAATTTTTGTGCCTCAGCCTCCCGAGTAGCTGGGATTACAGGCACCTGCCACCACGCCCAGCTAATTTTTGTATTTTTAGTAGAGACGGGGTTTTGAGATATTGGCCAGGCTGGTCTCGAACTCTTGACCTCAGGTGATCTGCCCGCCTTGGCCTCTCAAAGTGCGGGATTACTGGAGTGAGCTACCGTGCCCACTCCTTGATCTCTCCTCAAGTTAGTAAAAGGCATCATCAATCCCTCAGGAATCCGGAGCCATCCTTCACCTCCTATCAAATCCACCAGTTCTGCCTCCAAAACACATCCCAGCTTTGTCCACATCTCTCTGGCTCCACCATCCCGTTCCAGCCCAAGTCTCCATCCCTTGCATCTGGTGACTCCAGCAACCTTCTCACTGGTCCCTCACTGTCATTCTGGTCCCACCACACTCTATGCTCTGCACAGTGGCCCATGAGAGCTTCTAGAAACATGAGTCAGATGGTTTCACTTCTCTGCATAATACTTTTCAGTGGCTTCCCATGGCACTGAAAATCAAATTCCAACTCTTCCGCTGTCCTGCCCCCTGCTCTGGCTCTACCCTCCTCTCTTACCAGGTTCTGGAACATGCTGTCCTTGCTGTTCCTCTTTTGTGCTTCCAGATCTTTGCATTTACTGTTCTCTTGGTCCCGTGTATCACGTGGCTGGATTCTTCTCCTCCTATGGGGTCACCTCCAGAACTGGGTCATCTCTGACCTTCTGACCTCCCCCTCAAGCTCTCATATCACCTAGGTGTCAAGGGTGGGATGAGAATGTGGCAGACCTCATGTTTCTATTTCCCCGAAGATGGTCAGGGGCAGGCCGGGCGCGGTAGCTCACACTTTGGGAGGCCAAGGCAGGCGGATCACTTGAGGCCAGGAGTTCAAGACCAGCCTGGCCAACATGGCGAAGCCCTATCTCTACTAAAATTACAAAAATAGCCTGGTGTGGTGGCACACGCCTGTAGTCCCATCTACTCGGGAGGCTGAGGCAGAATCACGTGAATCCAGGAGGCAGGGGTTGCAGTGAGCCAAGATCATGTCACTGCACTCCAGCCTAGGTGACAAAGCAAGACTCCATCTAAAAAAAAACGGCTGGGCGCGGTGGCTCACGCCTGTAATCCCAGCACTTTGGGAGGCCGAGGCCAGCCGATCACCTGAGGTCGGGAGTTTGAGACCAGCCTGACCAACGTGGAGAAACCCCATCTCTACTAAAAATACAAAATTAGTAGGGCGTGGTGGCGCATGCCTGTAATCCCAGCTAACTCGGGAGGCTGAAGCAAGAGAATCGCTTGAACCCGGGAGGCGGAGGTTGCGGTGAGCCAAGATCGTGCCATTTCACTTCAGCCTGGGCAACAAGAGCAAAACTCTGTCTCAAAAAAGAAAAAAAAAAATCGGGAGCAGAGGGGCCACGCTTGAGTTGGATTTGCTCCTCCTGGTGTCTGGTGCCTCCCCGACCTCCGTGCTGGGCTCACTTCTATTCAGCTGGAGGAGGCCCAGACCCACAGGTGTGTGGCCACCCACTGGGAAACAGGTGTCCAGCCAGGAGCTCCATTTTAATAGCCACGAACTGGTACAGCAACACCATCTCCATGGCGACGGCCAGCCTGGGACCACGAATGACAACACAGGCTCACTGTTGGCCCCAGTAGAGGCTAACTGGGCAGAGGAGAAGCAGCAGCTGTGAGTGGAGTTTGTTCTCCCGTCCCTCTCTCAACCTTCCCTAGTCTGTGGCCATTGGAAAAGCTTCTGTGAGGACTGGTCTCCAGGGAAGAGGGAAACCTTCCCAAGAGAATGCAACCATCTTTTATTCCTTTGCTTACAATCTTCCCATGGCTTCTCAACTCACTCGGAATAAAATCTAAAGAATTCTTCTAGGTGGTGCCATCGTAAGCGGCTTGGTTTAAGCAATAGCTTGGTGGTCACAGAAACCAAATAGTAGTTAAGTACCAAGGTGAGCTGGCAGCCTCCGTGGGCCAAGTCGCACATCCCAAATGAGCAGGGCTTCTGGTGGGACTGAGGAAGGAACCAAGGTAAGAATAGGAGCTCAACAATTACCTAGATAGAGTCTCCACAGCCCAGATAAGCCAGGACTAGAGAAGTAGACTTCAGAAATCCCTGGAATTTCTGGCTTTTGGGAAGACCTTGTAACAGATCACTGTATTTTGTCTGCCTACCCTCCTCACTTCCTTTTCCCATTTTGTCTGGTAACAGGATCTTCCTTCCTAAGGAAAATCCACTGGATGTGGTTCAGTAGGGCTCACACTGCTCCCTCATCTTCTCGAACTCCAGACCTCAGGTGATCCACCCACCTCGGCCTCTCAAAGTATTGGGATTACAGGCGTGAGCCACTGCACCCGGCCGGCTCAATCATCTTCTCCCTATTTCCTGCCACAGGAACCGGCACATGACCCAGACTGGCCAATGGGATGACACCTTGGCCCAGGCAGTGATTGGTTCAGGGATGGATATGTAATTCACACCCAACCAATCAGAGTCTTTCCTGGGACTTTCCTAACAGAGCATCAGGAAAGACTTGTTTGCTCCTCTGAGGTTGCTAAGAAGAGAATGTAAGGATTTCTTGCTACATAGCTGTTCAAGAAGGAAGCCAAAGGCCGGGTGCGGTGGCTCACGCCTGTAATCCCAGCACTTTGGGAGGCTGAGGCAGGCAGATCACCTGAGGTCGGGAGTTTGAGACCAGCCTGACCAACATGGTTAAACCCTGTCTCTACTAAAAATACAAAAAATTAGCTGGGCGTGGTGGGGCATGCCAGCTACTCAGGAGGCTGAGGCAGGAGAATCATTTGAACCCGGGAGGCAGAGGTTGTGGCGAGCCAAGATCGAGCCATTGCACTCCAGCCTAGGCAACAAGAGGGAAACTCCGTCTCAAAAAAGAGAAGAAGAAGAAGGAGAAGGAGAAGGAGAAGGAGAAGAAGAAGAAAGAAGGAAGCCAAATAGAAGCAAATGGAACCAAGACGTAGGGAGAGAGATCCTATCTGATGACATAGTGTGAACCCTTATCTTCATCCATGTCCAAGGACAGCACGGTCTCTTCAACTGCCCAGTTACATGATTCAATAAATTCCCCCTTGAGGCTTTGTGGTTAACGTAACCTGGGTTTCTGTCACTTACTGCCCAAACAATCCTGGCTAACATAGACCTGCTTAGCATCCTATCTACATAAACCTGCAATGCTAACTCCTCTTGTAGCTGCATCCCTGCCTCTGACTCCAGATCTGAACTTAGTTGTGAGAATAGAAGAAGCTGGACAGCTTCTTGTTTAATTTCCCCCGATAACCAGTCCCCAATTTCTATCCCAGTTGCAGTAACTGAGGCCCTGTCTCCTTATTCTGGCTCTTCATCCTTCCAGCCCCAGTAGGGACAGCTGGCCAAAACCTGTCACTTGCTACTGTAACCTGAACATTGCTCTAGCCTGTCTGGATTGCCACCTATGGTCCGCACCAGTCCTACTTGGTGCAAACTACTTCCGCCAGTCCCTACATCCCATTGGTATACCTGCTACACAGATGGCTAAGTCATGGTTACATAAACTTAAGGCTTCACACTGCAACTTAAGGCAGCATTTCCCAAGCTGTGTACTGTGAGACTCCATTTGGTGAGATGATAATAGATAGTCCATTAACAAAGAGGAAAAAAGCAAACTGGCAATAGTTTTTTCTTCAATTTTATATTTTAAAATATAAACTGTGGAGAAACATTTTACATGGAGGTTATCTTCTAAAGACGGCACTTCAGATAAAAATCATGGCTCACTGCCAGGCACAGGTGCCTCACGCCTGTAATCCCAGCATTTTGGGAGGCCAAGGTGGGCGGATCACAAGGTCAGGAGATCGTGACCATCCTGGCTAACATGGTGAAACCCTGTCTCTACTAAAATTACAAAAAATTAGCCGGGCATGGTGGCGGGCGCCTGTAGTCCCAGCTACCCGGGAGGCTGAGACAGGAGAATGGCCTGAACCCGGGAGGCGGAGCTTGCAATGAGCCGAGATCACATCACCGCACTCCAGCCTGGGCGACACAGCGAGACTCCGTCTCAAAACAAACAAACAAACAAACAAACAAACCCATGGCTTATCAAAATTGCCTTTTAAACCCTTAAATTGTACACATAGCACAGCAAACAACTCCTTCTTCCCAGTGGGTCCACTGGAGCCAATTTCTAGCTCCCGAACAAGTTGCTGTTTTTACAGTTTTGCTCCAGGTGAAGGTGAAGGAATTGGCTTATTTTAGGGGTCATGTGGCTGAAAATTATGTACCTAGATTTAAAGGCAGAGCAGCAAGATGCTCACTCTGTGAGAAGCACATGAGAACAGAGAATGATGGAGGGAACCCCAGATGCAAGTATCCCATCTCACACTTACTCCAGGGAACCCAGTTGCTGAATAATTGTACTAGTTATAGTATTCTCTCTCTCCATGTCCCCATGGAACATGTATAACTGAATTTGAGGGAGTTAAATACATGTAAGTTATGATTTCATCATGTGAAAGAAAAATATTCATCATTATAAGGTGTTCTCATAGTAATGTTTTTATATATACAATGATCTGCTTTTAAAAAATTGTAGCTGGGCACGGTGGCTCACACTGTAATGCCAGCACTTTGGGAGGCCAAGATGGATGGACCGCTTGAGCTCAGGAGTTCAAGACCAGCCTGGACAACATGGTGAAACCCCGTCTCTACCAAAAATACAAAAAAATTAGCTGGGTGTGGTGGTTCCAGCTACTCAGGAGGTTGAGGTGGGAAGACTGCTTGAACCTGGGAAGCAGAGCTTGCAGTGAGCCGAGATCATGCCACTGCACTCCAGCCTAGGTGACAGAGTAAGACCCCATCTCAAAAAAAAAAAGAAAAAGAAAAAGAAAAGAAAAGAAATTGTAGGCCAGGAGCGGTGGTTCACACCTATAATCCCAGCACTTTGGGAGGCCAAGATAGGAGGATTGCCTGAGGCCAGGAGTTTGAGCCCAGCCTGGGCAACATAAGGAAAGCCCTGTCTCTACAAAAACAATAAAAAATTAGCCAGGCGTCATGGCATGTGCCTATGGTCCCAGCTACTTGGGAGGATGAGGCAGGAGGATCACATGAGCCTGAGAAGTTGGGGCTGCAGTGAGCTGTGATCACGCCACTGCACTCCAGCCTAGTGACATAGTGAGACCGTCTCTCACTTTTTAGAGAAAAAAGTAAGAAAGAAAGAAATTGTATGCTGGGCCCAGGAATGTCAGGAAGTCCCATCACCTGCTACATGGAATTATGACATGTAATCTCTGTATTAATGCAGAAGGGGGCATTTACTAATTATGCTCTTTTCCATTGGTCCTATGATAGCTGGTCTAAGTAATATGTCTTGTTTTCTATTTCAGAATGTTTTGTTTTGTTTTTGTTTTTGTTTTTGAGATGGAGTCTTGCTCTGTCATTCAGGCTGGAATGAAGTGGCATGATCTCAGCTCACTGCAACCTCCACCTCCCAGATTCAAGCAATTCTTGTGCCTCAGCTTACCGAGTAGCTGGAATTATGGACACACACTACCACGCCCAACTAGCTTTTGTATTTTTAGTAAAGACGGAGTTCCACCATGTTGGCCAGGCTGGTCTCAAACTCCTGACCTTAGGTGATTTGCCTGCCTTGGCCTCCCAAAGTGCTGGGATTACAGGCATGAGCCACCATGCCTGACCCAGTGTATATGTTTATCATTCAATATTTGTTGAGTAGTAAAAATAGGAATCAAATAATGATAATCCTAATGATAGCATTATTAAAAATAAAAACTAACGCTTAATAAGGGCTTGCTATGTGCCATATATTTCTTGAACAACTTTGCATTTATTAGTTCATTTAATATTCCTAACAATTCTCCCCATTTTACAGATGAGGAAACCAAGGCTCAAAGAGGTGAAGGATTTTAGAATCCACATTTCCAGATCTCAAATTCCAAACTTGGACATGGTTACTTTGAGGGTCAAAGGAGAGGATGTATATAAAAATACATACCTGTATTTTGTATACAAATATATATATATAATACATTCAAAAAGATTATTTTAAAACATGGATTCCAGTTATGGAGCTCTTATTCTATGTCAATCATCATGATAAGGGCTTCTCATGCCTTTTTTTTTGTTTAATTGTCACAACCCTATGAACAGATGCAGAAACAGAGGCTCAGAGAAGTTAATGACTTGGCCAAGAAGACACAGCCAGTATTATAAAATAAGTTGCCTTGACTCTTAGTAAACTACACTGCCACCCTCTATAAATATAGGTTGTCATCATCATCATCATCATCATCAACATCATCATCATCATCACAGAGAATAAGAGGCAGTCACTCTCAGGGAAATGCAAATCAGAACCACAATGAACTACCACTGCACACCCACTAGCATGGCTATAATTAAAAAGACAGACAATAACAAGAGTTGGTGAGGATGTGGAGAAACTGGACCCCTCATACTCTGCTGGTGGGAATGTAAAAGGGTGCAGCCGCTGTGAAATTCAGCTCCACAGTTCCTCCAAGGGTGAAACATAGTTAACATATGACCCAGCGATTCCACTCTTAGGTACATATTCAAGAGAAATGAGAATATATATCCACATAAAACCTTGTACACGATGTTTATGGAAGCATTATTCATGATAGCCAAAACAGAGAAACAACCAAAATGTCCATCAGTGGATGAATGGATACATAAAAGTGTTCCATCCATGCAATGGAATATTACTCAGCCATAAAAAGGAATGAAGTATCAGCCAGGTATGGTGGCTCACGCCTGTAATCCTAATACTTTGGGAGGCTGAGGTGGGAGGATTGCATGAGTCCTGGAGTTTGAGACCAACCTGGGCAACATAATGAGACCCCAAATCTGAAAAAAAAAAAAGTGATGAAGTATCAACATGTTACAACAGCTACAACATGGATGAGCACCGAAAACACGCTAAGTGAAAAAAAGCCAGCCACAAAGGACCACATATTGTGTGAGTCCATTTACATGAAATGTCCAGAATAGGTAAATCATAGAGGCAGAAAGCAGATTCATGGGTGGGAAGGAGGGGGAATGGTGTTGGAAATGATGGCAAAGGAGTGTGGTTTTTTTTTTTTTTTTTTGAGTTGATGAAAATATTCTCAAATTGATTGTGGGGATGCTTGCACAACTCTGTGAATAATCTGAAAACCATTAAATTGTACCCTTAAATGGTGAATTGCGTGGTGTACAGTTTCTTTTAGAAAAAACAAAAACCGGCCAGGCACGGTGGCTCACGCCTGTAATCCCAGCACTTTGGAAGGCTGAGGCAGGTGGATCACATGAGGTCAGGAGTTCTAGACCAGCCTGGCCAACATGGCGAAACCCCGTTTCTACTAAAAATACAAAAATTAGCTGGGCTTGGTGGCAGGCACCTGTAATCCCAGCTACTTGGTGGCGGGGGAGGATAGCGTGTGGGCAGGCGGAGGCAGGCGAATCTCCTGAACCCAGGAGGCAGAGGTTGCAGTGAGCCAAGATCACACTGTCACACTCCAGCCTGGGGTACAAGAGCGAGACTTCATCTCAAAAAAAAAAAAAAAAGAAAAGAAAAGAAAAGAAAAAGAAAAAAACCAAAGGCAGGGCCTTCCTGATGTTGGTGACCTGAAGTTAAAATACATTTATAAACCTGGTCCTATTCTTCCCAAGCACGGTGACTCAAATGCCAGCCTGATCGCCAGGAGTGTCCTGAGATCCTTGCCTCCTCCCTGGGAATCCAGGATGTTGCCCTGCGCTTTCCCACCTTCCCCAGGCACACCCTGCCCTGCTCTCCCTGGCGGGCCTGGAGTAGATCAGAAATGAATCCCGCTCGCCTTCCATGGCTTCTCTCTGCTGCAGCCTGGCACCGTCTCCTCTTGCCTGATGCTGCTTCCTCCCTCCCGCCCGGTTTGCTGTGAAAGCACGTCCAAATTTGAAAACCATGTGAGATTCAGAATGTGCACCTGAAGCTGCCCCCTGGGGCTTTCTGTGCTGTCAACCACTGCAGAGATCTGGGGTCCTCCCTGCATCCCACTTACCTAACGTAGGAAAAGACGATCACGTGGAAGAACTTAATGGTGCCATAATTCATGCTTTGGATCCGGGTGACTTTGTCTCATACAGGAAAACATCACTGCAGCTGCAGCAGGCTGGCACGGTTACAGCCTCCCTCCCTGCGCGGGGCTGGACCAGGGCTCAACTCTCCCAGATGGGGCCACAGCAAGCCCCCTCCCAGTAACTGCAAAATGAAACACACTGATTTTTAGCGGGAGCCTTTAACTTTGAGCTCTTCCAATGACTGTGGAGTGGGGGCGGGCCCTGGCAGTTGCCCCAGATGTGACTGCGATAAACAAGAAGGGCCAAGTCCTAAGGGCCTGGTTGGCAGATGACCTCGCCCCAGCTGGCCTCCCCCAGATGCCTACACAAAGATGGTATTCAGAGGATGGGCATTTTTAGAATTCTCCTTTTTTCCCCCTTTCCTTTCGCTTTTTTGGACTCATTTCTGTTGGGAAAAGGGGGCAGCCCTGCAAATGTCACAAGACCCAGAGCTTCGATTGTACCTCAGAAAAGGGCTGAGATCTTTCCATTGCCTCAAGCCCCACTCAGAGATTGATTCATTCATTTCTACAACCCTTTATTCAGCCCCTGATGTATAGGAGCTCTGGGTAAATAAAGGTCTCCCCTTCTTCTTCTACCAGCCCTTATAATATTCTGGTCTGCAGCTACCAGCCCTTATCATATTCTGGTCTGCAGTTGGTGGGGAAAATCAGATTTGCAGGAGTGGGGATGCTAGGGGTGGAGGGGTTTTATTTATCTGCAGGATCTTTCTCGCTTGACCCTCTGAGTTACTCTCCACCCTGCTCTGTGCCCCGGAAGTTCGACCCATGACCTAGATCAATCAGCCCAAGATCACCAGGGACCAAGTGGCAGCCCAACAAAGCTAGGTTTATTGATCTATTCCGTGAGGGACGCCACCCACCAGATGAGCCTCAGGACATCACCAAACAGTGGAAGACAGCGATTTATTACAGGATTCCGAGGAAAGTTGAGTTTAGATAAAATCTAAATGAAGTCATGTTTTGATAGACTCAAAGCAAAGCAGGCTTGTACAAAGCAGTCAACCTCAAATCTGGATTGCAAAGGGGACCCAGGGCCCTGTTTTCTTGGAAGCAACAAAGCTAAGAGAAATGTCAAATGTGTCCAGAAACTCTTTATCTGAATCTCTGCTCCTAAGTTGTAAATTGAGGCTGCTTCTCTGTGTCAAGATGACTTAGATCCTCCAGGCAAAATTGGAATATTTCAATCTTAGTCACATAATTTCAAACAGCAAACTTTCTGATGGTCTGTGATTTTAAAGGACAATGTTTCAGCAGTCACTCAAAGACGGGGGTGGGGTAATATTATAACTTTACAGCTACAAAGAAATATTGTTTCCTGTTATCTTTGCAGCCGACTTGATCCATTTCTGTTACTCCAGTCTGCTAAGTGGCCAGGTAGATTTTTACTTTTCCAGTCTGAGCTAATTTGTACATTCCCACCCACACTAACTGTATCAGGACCCCCCTTCCCAACCCCCCACCCCCGACCCCTGGCTTCCGGTTCAGGAGACTGGAGAGCAGTGAGGATGGATGTGACTCCAGGCCCTACCCTTCTCAGCTGCATATAGGCGGGGCTTCTGGGCACTACTCCCTCCTTTAGTCCTGAGAGTGGTAAGGGTTCCCCACTCTTGCCAGCCCCAGGCAGCTCACTATCCCTTATTGCTTTTTCTTTTCTTTTCTTTTCTTTTTTTTGAGATGGAGTCTCGCTCTGTCGCCCAGGCTGGAGTGCAGTGGCACAATCTCGGCTCACTGCAAGCTCCGTCTCCCGGTTCATGCCGTTCTCCCGCCTCAGTCTCCCAAGTAGCTGGGACTACAGGCGTCCACTACCATGCCCAGCTAATTTTGTTTTTATATTTTCAGTAGAGACGGGGTTTCTCCGTGTTAGCCAGGATGGTCTTGATCTCCTGATCTTGTGATCCATCTGCCTCGGCCTCCCAAACTGCTGGGATTACAGGCGTGAGCCACTGCGCTCCCCCCACCACCTTATTGCTTTTTCTTAACTCTGCCCACACCTCTGTAAATGGTCCCATCATTAGTTACCCCACTTGAGTATACCATTGCTTTCCCACCAGGAATCTGAGTGATACAGTCATCTTCATCTGTAAAAAGAGAAGATTCACAGGTAGAGCCTGATGCTTAGAACATCGGCCTGGCGGTGCAGGGTGGCTCACACCTGTAATCCCAGCACATTGGGAGGCCAAGATGAGCAGATCACTTTAGGTCAGGAGTTCCAGACCAGCCTGGCCAACATGGCGAAACCCCATCTCTACTGAAAATACAAAAATTAGCCAGACATGGTGTCAGGCACCTGTAATCCCAGCTACTCGGGAGGCTGAGGGAAGAGAGTTGCTTGAACCCAGGAGGCAGAGGTTGCAGTGAGCTAACATCACGCCACTGCACTCCAGCCAGGGCAACAGCAAAACTCCCTCTAAAAAAAAAAAAAAAAAAAAAGAACACTGGCTGTAGGGAACTAATGGCCTGACTTCCAATCCTGGTTTCACATCTTACCAGCTCTGTGACCTTGGACAGCTCTGTTCATTTTATTCATTCACTTATTCATTCATTCATTCCCAAGAGCACCAGGAATAGTGGATATAGCAGTGGACAGGCAGACAAGTCAAATGTCCATCCACTGACAAATGAATCCACAAAAGGGTGTCTGTCCATAAAAGGGAATATTATTCATCCTTAAAAAGGAATGAAGCACTGACCCATGCTTCAACATGAATGAGCCTTTAAAACATTACACTAAGTGAAATAAGCCAAATGCAAAAGGACACCCTTTTTTTTTTTTTTTTTGAGATGGAGTCTCACTCTGTCGCCAGGCTGGAGTGTAGTGGCGCAATCTCAGCTCACTGCAACCTCCGCCTCCCGGGTTCAAGTGATTCTCCTCTCTCAGCCTCCTGAGTAGCTGGGACTACAGGCGTGCACCTCCACACCCAACTAATTTCTGTATTTTTAGTAGAAACGGGGCTTCACCATGTTGGCCAGGACGGTCTCAATCTCTTGACCTCGTGATCTGCCCTCCTCGGCCTCCCAAAGTGCTGGAATTATAGGCGTGAGCCACCATGCCTGGCCAGGATACTTCTTTTATGACTCTATTTATAGGAAATGTCCAGAATAGACAAATCACTTCAGTGTTGCTCTTGCTACCACTCTAAGACATCTATTTTCTTGTCTTTCTTTTGTTTGTTTGTTTGTGACGGAGTCTCATTCTGTCGCCCAGGCTGGAGTGCAGTGGCATGATCTCAGCTTACTGCCATCTCTGCCTCCTGGGTTCAAGAGATTCCCCTACCCCAGCCTCCCAAGCAGCTGAGATTACAGGCACACACCAGCGTGCCCAGATAATTTTTGTGTTTTTAGTAGAGACAAGGTTTCACCATGTTGGCCAGGCTGGTCTCAAACTCCTGGCCTCAAACGATCCGCCCACCTCGGCCTCCCAAAATGCTGGGATTACAGGTGTGAGCCACTGCGCCTGGCCTATTTGTCTTTCTGCTGAGCTCTTGCACTGATCCCTCACGCTCTCCCCTCTCTACTCCTTCAGCCCTTGTCCTCTATTTCACCATTGCCACCTCCACCACTCCATGGATTCTGTTCTCAATGAGGTTACCAAAGACTTCTCAGTAGCCAGACTCTGTTGATATATTTTAGTCCTTATTTTACTTGATCTGTTGGATGCATTCAACACCACTGACCACTTTCTGCTTCTTGGAGCAGTTTTTTCCCTTGGTTTCCATGACTCTCCTGGGTCCCATGTTCTCCTGGTTTCTCATTTGTACCTCTATGACTCTTTATCTTATCTTTCTTTTTTAAAAATAATTTAATTTATTTATTTTAGAGACTGGGTCTTGCTCTGTCACCCAGGCTGGAGCGCAGTGGCATGATCATAGTTCACTGCCGCCTCAAACTTCTGGGCTCCAGCGATCCTCCTGCCACAGCCTCCTGAATAGCTGGGACCACAGGCACATGCCACCAAGCCTGACCATTTTTTTTTTAATTTTGTAGAGATAGGGTATTGCTATGTTACCCAGGCTGGTCTCAAACTCCTGGCCTCAAGTGATCCTCCTGCCTCAGCCTCCCAAAGTACTGGGATTACGGGCATGAGCCACTGCGTCCGACCTTTGTCTTAAGTTTCTCTGGCTCTCTTCTCCCTGTAAATTTCAGTTCCAACAAATTGTCTCTCAGCACTTTTTATGTTCCTATCTGGATAGGACAGGTTATGCTCAAATAAGAAAGCACTCTCAGAGTCTCATGGCTTATAACAGTGATGATTTAATTCTCACCCACACTACATGTCCATCATGGATCTCCCAGAAGGTTCTACTCTCTGTAGTCACTCAGAGATCAAGGCTAACAGAACAACCACTGTCTTGAACTCTTTAATGAGAACTATGGAGAGTCTCACAGTAGCAATTAAATGTTCCGACCTCGTGATGGAAAGAATATAAAGTTACCAAAAAAAAAAAAAAAAAAAAAAAGCTCTGACCTAGAAATTCACTCACTTCTACTCATTACTCATTGGTCAAAACTAATCACTTAGTCCTATCCAACCACTAGGGAACCAGGAAATGCAGTTCCCGCATATATCCCCCATGTATCCAGAAACTGCAGAAGCAGAAATATTTGGTGAACAGTGCTAATGACTATTGCATCTTCTCCCTGGGAAATTTCATCCACACACATTGTTTTAAGAATAATCAAATGCTAAATGCGAAGCAGGTGGGAGGAGGGGGTATATATGTATATTATATGTTTAATTATGCACGGAATATAACTGGAAACAGGATCTACTATATAATTTGCAAGGCCCAGTGCAAAATGAAAATGTGAAGTCCCTTATTTAAAAGTTAAATATTTCAAAATGGTGACAGCAAAGCGTTAAACAAATTCAGATTCCTTCTAAGTGTGGGTCCCTATATGACTGCACAAGTCCCATGCCCATGAAGCTAGCACATCTGGAAGGCTATACAAGGTGGTCTCTGGCAAGCGAGCTGGGGCTGGGGGAATTAGTTGGTGTTTGACGATTTATTTATCACCCTGCTTGTATCTGAACTTTTTCTACCATATGCGTTCATTACTTTTTTTTTTTTTGAGACAGAGTTTCACTCTTGTTGCCCAGGCTGGAGTGCCATGGCGCGATCTAGGCTCACCGCAACCTCTGCCTCCCGGGTTCAAGCGATTCTCCTGCCTCAGCCTCCCGAGTAGTTGGGATTACAGGCATGCACCACCATGCCCGGCTAATTTTTTGTATTTTTAGTAGAGACGGGGTTTCTCCATGTTGGTCAGGCTGGTCTCAAACTCCCGACCTCAGGTAAGCCACTGCGCCCGGCCTGCGTTCATTACTTTTTAAATCACCGAACGCTAAATCTGTATCTCCAGACCATATCTGAATTCTGTGCATAGTCTATGAATCTATGAACCTATATAACCCACAGACACTTCAAGTCACATCTTCAAAATGAAACGCTTTCCCACAAAACAGTGCAAGTAAGGACTAATGAGAGGAGAGAGTGGAGACAGGCATGGACTATTTTTTCTATAGGCTTGGCTAGGAGGAAAAAGAGAGGTAAGAGGCCGGGTGCTGTGGCTCATGCCTGTAATCCCAGCACTTTGGGAGGCCGAGGCGAGTGGATCACCTGAGATCAGGAGTTCAAGACCAGCCTGGCCAACACGGCAAAACCTGTCTCTACTAAAAATGCAAAAATTAGCCGGGTGTGATGGCGCCCACCTGTAACCCCCACTACTCGGAAGGGTGAGATGGAAGAATCACTTGAACCTAGGAGGTGAAAGTTGCACTGAGCCGAGATCGCGCCACTGCACTCCAGCCTGGGTGACAGAGCGAGACTCCGTCTAAAAAAAGAAAGAAAGAGAGTAAGAATGGTCTTTAATGGAGTCATGGGAAAATGTGTGTGTGTTGCAAGGATGTAGAGAAGATGGAACCGTTTGAGCCATTCAAAGATTTTGATAGACTAAGTGGGATGTTGAGAATGGTGGTCTCTGTTTCTTTGTGGAGTAGGAAGCCACGTGTGAAGAAATGGGGATTGGGGATTGAATGGTGGATTTCTTAGTCATGTGTGTGTATGTGTTTACAATTTACAGAAAATCAGGTGACATTCTTCAGCAGAAAAGGGAGGTTTTTCTGAGGAAACACTTATCTCACAGAGCTCAAGTGCAGGAAATGTGGCCCAACCTCATGAGAACCTATTAATAGAATCAGAAACTAAACTGTCCTGAGCTGAAGTTGCTCTTTCAGTTTGAAACTGCGTGGGCCCGCCTCTGTTTGTCTCTCTGTGCGCCCATTGTGAGTCTCTGTAAACAATGGATTCCTCTGTTTCTCCCAGGGCACGTGGTCCAACACTGCCTTCAAGGTTAGGTGTCCACAGTTCGAGTGCAAGCCCAGATCCACTATCCAGTTCCGGAATTCAAGGGGAATGATTGGCCTAGTTATTTATCCCTAGTCCAATCAGCTATGGTTGTGGGCGGAGCCACAAACAAACATGGCGTCAAGCGCTGACGTCCAGGAAGGGAGAAGAGAGGGAGAAAGGAGGAAGAAGAAAAGGAAGGAGCGAGAGAGAGAGAAAGAACAGAGAGAGCTCTCAGAGAATAGAGGCTAGGGGACTGCTGATTAAATACCCCAATTCCCTCAGGTGGGACAGCACTGAGGCAGGTCTAGGCAGTCTCCAGAGGGTCCTAGTGGGACAGAGCCCAGATGCCCACAGCGGTGACCTGCCCTTCCTTTTTTAATTCCACCCCCCTCCGCTCCCACCCCCGAGATGGAGTCTCGCTCTGTCGCCCCGGTTGCAGTGCAGCAGCGCCATCTCGGCTCACTGCAACCTTCACCTCTCGGGTTCAAACGATTCTCCTGCCTCAGCCTCCCCGAGTAGGTGGGGATTACAGGTGCCCTCCACCACGCCCGGCTAATTTTTGTATTTTTAGTAGAGACAAGGTTTTTCACTATGTTGGCCAGGCTGTTCACGAACTCCTGACCTCAAGTGATCCAACCACCTTAACCTCCCAAAGTGCTGGAATTACAGGCGTGAGCCACCACGCCTGGTCGTGACCTGCTCTTTAGTGCTTCCTGTGTCGACTGCCTTCCCTTCCCTGCCTCCCTTCCCCATGCCTCTTCCTGGGTCACCTCCCAACAAACTACATTCACCTGAACCTCGTCCAGCCGTTATGTGCTGGTGTTAAGGAGTCTGTCTGGAATTTTCCCTGAGAGCAATAAGTGGGTTTATAAACAAGGGTGTGGCATGATCTCATTTGCAACTCAGAGCACTCTGGCTGCACCCTGGAAAATGGGCAGAAAGGGCAAGAGTGGAGACAGGGTCCTGCCCAGGGAAAGGGTACAGTGACATGGAGGGGGACTGAATACAGCTCCCTAAAGGACACCAACATCAAGGAGACTAAGCTGAGGCACTAGGGAGGAGAGGAAGACCAGGAGACAGTGAGTATCCAGAGGCCACGGGATGAACACTTCACAAATAAGCCGGTGGCCAAGGAGATATTAAGAGCGATGGTAAAGCTGTGTAATTAAAGCCGCTCTAGTAAGGGACCTGACAGATAAATTACTGGAACAGAATGGAGTCGAGTATTAAACATGATGATAGGTGGAACCCGGGTGTGGTGGCTCACACCTGTAATCCCAGCACTTTGGGCAGCCAAAGCAGCAGGATTGCTTGAGCCCAGGAGTTCAAGATCATCCTGGGCAACAGAGGGAGACCTTGTCTCTACAAGATATAAAAATAAATCAGCCAGTGGTGGTGCACGCCTATGGTCTCAGCCACTCGGGAGGCTGAGGTGGGAGGATCGCTTGAGCCCGGAAGGTCAAGGCTGCAGTGAGCCATGTTCATGCCACTGCACTCCAGCCTGGGCAACAGAGTGAGACTCTGTATGCAAAAAAAAAAAAAGAAAAAAAAAAAGTAGGAACTTAGTGTGTGATAAAAACATTTAAATCAAGGGAGAAATAAATTCCTCCAGATAGGATCTTTAAACAATTGGCTACTCATTTAGGGGAGGTCCGAGGGAGAGGAAAATGTACCCACACTTTACAGATTTGAAAAGATGTGTAACTTTTCAAAATATAAAGTGATAGAACTGTCATAGGTAAACTGAGTCCTTTCCTTATTTTATATCACTTGCAAAGAAAGAACACCCAAATTGGAAAAAAAAAAAAAAGGCCAGCTGGATTTATTCTCTGGCCAGAGAAGGAGAAGGAGTGACCTCTCACTCCAGAAACACCTCCTCCTCCCCAAGCTGTGGAAAGCTGGAGAATTTTAAAGACTTAGATATGGGGTGGAAAGGTTTGTAAGTCTGTGCAGGGAGGAACTTTAGATGCGCAGGCACAAACCATAAACATGTCTCTTCATACGATGCATGGTCAGAAAATAGTAATTTTCTTCTATGGGTGGGGATTTTAGTATTATAATAATAAGTTAATGATCTAAAGATAACAAGGAGTCCCTGATTCTGGTTTGCTCTGGTTTCCAGCAGGCCTTACCTTCCTCTGATAATTGGCGAAACATTTTGAAGCTCCCAGGGCATCTGGAGTCCTTGTAAACTAGCATACCTAGAGGTAAAGAGACTGAAAGAAACTGTTTAAGAAATGACATAGAGCTTTTGCAGTTATCGACCACTTAAGAAAATAATGAATATTCAGCTGTTTTGCTCTCTCAGCTATTTCTCCAGGACTGCCCCAACAAGAGTCTCCAAAAGTGAGCAAAATCAGCTACACAAAATGGGACATGCAAGTTACCATTCTATTTGTATTGCACACATTTTGCATTAAAGATAGAAAATGCAAACAAAGATAACTGGACACCCTTTGAAATTACTCAACTGATGATGACACCTCACTCTCGTCTACCTGGCTGGTGTTCCATACTTCTTCCCAGACTCTGTGAACATGTCTGGCTTTGCAGCAGGGCTTTGCAGCCACGATACAAGGCTTTTCTTCTTTTTTTCTTTTTTTTCTTGAGATGGAGTCTCGCTCTGTCGCCCAGGCTGGAGTGCAGTGGCACAGTCTCGGCTCACTACAAGCTCTGCCTCACAGGTTCACGCCATTCTCCTGCCTCAGCCTCCTAAGTAGCTGGGACTACAGGCACCCGCCACCATGCCCGGCTAATTTTTTTGTTTATTTTTAGTAGAGACGGGGTTTCACCGTGTTAGCCAGGATGGTCTTGATCTCCTGACCTCGTGATCCGCCCAAAGTGCTGGGATTACAGGCGTGAACCACCGCGCCCGGCCAAGGCTTTTCTTCTCTGTCGGGTGTGCAATGTTCCAGCCATGGTTCACTGTGGTTTCTTGCTTGATAACTGCCATCACTAAAACAACATGTCAAAGCAATATTATTTTCCTCTGTATTTCTCCAGGGCTATTTCTCAGTGAATGTGCCTTTTTAACTCTCTCTTGCTTCCTTCTCATCACCTAATTCAGAATTCTTTTTCTTTTCAGACCGAGTTTCGTTCTTGTTGCCCATGGGAGTGGAGTGCAATGTCTCAGCTCACTGCAACCCCTGCCTCCTGGGTTCAAGTGATTCTCCTGCCTCAGCCTCTCAAGTAGCTGGGATTATAGGAAGGCACTACCACGCCTGGCTAATTTTGTATTTTTAGTAGAGACGAGGTTTCTCCATGTTGGTCAGGCTGGCTCGAACTCCCGACCTCAGGTGATCCGCCTGCCGCGGCCTCCCAAAATGCTGGGATTATAGTCATGAGCCACTGTGCCTGGCCCAGAATTCTTAAAATAAGTTGATCAAGAGTCTATTGCCTAGTGATGTCAGAGGGTTAGCAGAAACCCCCGTGCCTTGGTATCTAAAAATGTTTTTCTTTTAGTTATGCTAAACTGGTGCTGCCTAATAGGGTGGCTACTCACCCCATGTGGCTACTTCAATTTAAATTAATTAAAATGAAATAAAATTTAAAATTCACTTCTTCAGTTGTACAAACCATATTTCAATAGCCACATGTAGCTAATGGCTACCATATTGAACAGCAAAGACATACAGAACTTGCCTACCATTGTAGAAAGTTCAACTGGACAGTGCTACAACATCTGTGGGATAGAGGAAAAGGTGAGTTTAGTTGCAAATAAGCAAGTAAGGTAAGGGTAGTCCCAATCAGATAGATGGCATCTATTTTGTGTGAAGTCTTGTGCTCACGCCCATAGTCCCAGCTACTTGGGAGGTGGAGGTGGGAGGATCACTTGAGGCCAGGATTTTGAGACCAGCCTGGACAACATAGCAAAATAAAAATAAAAAATATTTTCTTTTTCTTTTTCTTTTTTTTTTTTTTCTTTTTTTTGGAGACACAGTTTCGCTCTTGTTGCCCAGGCTGGAGTGCAGTGGTGCGATCTCGGCTTACTGCAACCTCTACCTCCCGGGTTCAAGCAATTCTTCTGCCTCAGCTTCCCAAGTAGCTGGGATTATAGGCGTGTGCCAACATATTCAGCTACTTTTGTATTTTTAGTAGAGATGGGGTTTCACCATGTTGGCCAGGCTGGCCTTGAACTCTTGACCTCAAGTGATCCACCCGCCTCGGCCTCCCAAAGTGCTGGGATTACAGGCGTGAGCCATGAGATGGAGTCTTGCTCTGTCGCTCAGCCTGGAGTGCAGTGTGGCAAGATCTTGGGTCACTGCAACCTCCACCTCCTGGGTTCAAGGGATTCTCCTGCCTCAGCCTCCTTAGTAGCTGGGATTACAGGCGTGCACCACCACCCCCAGCTAATTTTTGTATTTTTTTTAGTAGAGACAGGGTTTCACCATGATGGCCAGGCTGGTCTCGAACTCCTGAGTTCAACACAAATATTGAAATAGGAGGCAGGGTAGTCCCAGCCACTTGGGAGGCTGAGGTAGGAGGATCACCTTGAACTCAGGAGGTCAAGACTGCAGTAAGCCATGATTGTACCACTTCACCCCAGTCTGGGCAACAGAGTAAGACCCTGTCTCAAAAAAAAAAAAAAAGAAAAAGAAAGAGAGAAAGAAAGAAAAAGAAGGAAGGAAGGAAGGAAAGGAAGGAAGGAAGGATGGAAGGAAGGAGGGAAAGAAAAGAAAAGAAAAAGAAATAGGAGGCAGAGTTGTCTGATGAGAATGAGAGGGAAGGCAAGAGGGTGGGAAGTGGGATGAGTGTCGAGAAGATTCAAAATAGTTGCTATGGTGAACGGGAGGAGAGCGCCAACAGGGAAAACAGGAATTCCCGGGTGGTGGTAAGAATTAGAGACCATGAATTTGTTATTGCCAGCAGTCTAGGTGGCAGATTATGGGAGCAACCTGGGGCCTTCCCATCAACAGGAACGGCCTTCCACCTCCACACCCAGCAACCCACCAGGACTTGCCAAGTGGTTCACATAATTTTAAGGTATGTCATCATTGGTGTCTACTGTTTGTTATGGTGTCAACATGTGTTACTGGGACTGTAACTAGACAGGCCCAAGATACAGCAGCAAAAGGCTGATTCTGTTGCTCTGCCCATAGATCACCCTTTCCTGGGACTTGCATCCCCTGTCAGGCCACAACACAGGGCAGAAAGCTTTTCTTTGTCCCCTGACTCAACTCAGCCACTGGGAATGACTTGGTTCACTCAGCTTAATCTGGATATACCTACCCTACCTTCTTATAAATGCTGGGTTTATTTAAACCTCAAGATCTCCCCTCTATTCCTCTCTACCCAAGCTGAATACCCATGCTATCCTTGGGAAATTAAAAAAATATCTGTTTCCTAGTCAAGATAGCTGGCCATTTTACATAACAACCCAGGTCTTCTGCAACCCTAAACAAAGGCTGGAGATAGATGAGGAAAACTAAGGCTTTCCTAATGGTGGATGGTAGAGAGACGTCTGAGGTTTCTGGAGGACTGAGGACCTATTGTCTTCTCCACCAGTCTAACCAGAACAGGTGTAAACAGGATGGAAGGAAATTTACATTGATCCAGGACTGGGCTTTTGCCACAAGTTGCAAATTATGTTATTTAGGGTGCTTTTGTCTGAAAGTAGCAGAATGCCTGACTCAAGCTGGCTTAAATATGAAATAAATTATTATTTCATGTACTAGGATATCCTGGGGCAAGATAAGCTTCAGAGTGGGTTGATTTAGTGGCTTGACAACATAGTCAAGGATCTGGGTTCTTTCTGTCTCTCTGTACTGCCACCCTTGTTGTTGGGTTCGTCCTCAGAAAGAAAGATAATCAATTCTTTTGTCTCTTTCATGGGAAAATCTTTCCCAGAGTCCCTTTCGTCCCACCTCACTCTACCCTCTAGTGCTAGAAGTGAGTCACATGCCTGTTCCTCTCCTGACAAAAGACAGGGAATGACCATGACCTGCTTGGACCAACCATCTGGGTTGGAATGGATGTCGGGGAGTCATTCACAACATCCATGCCTGGATATAGCAAAGATCATGGAATCTAGGCTGGATGGGAAAGGAATTGGAGGAAGGAGGGTCCTGAGAGGGAGAAAGTGGAAGGGCCAAGGGATTCTGTAGTTCAAAGAACTGCTAAGCTGGAATGATCAAAAGAACGAAGGTGCAAGCCTGTGATCAGAGAAATGTGAGACTTTAGAGGAAGAATTTTTCCAGGAGAAACCAAGGTCCAGGACATGGTCCAGGGAGATGGTGGCTAAAGCAGAGTGGAGGTGAAGGTCATTGGAATAAGAAGGGACAGAAGCTGAGGGGCCAGGAGTTCGGCCAGGTCCTGGGTCATTAAAGTCTCCAGTATGGCAGTAGGAACTGGGGTGAGAAGGATAAGCCAGTTGCCAAAGCCCTTTGAGAATAAGGGTTGATTGGTTGGTTGACTGATTGATGAGTAGGCATCATCAATGAGAGGGCACAGAAGGTGGTACAGCCAGATGCCAGGAGCCTCAGCACTTACTCAAGATGGAGGACTATGCATCTAGTAATAGAGGTGTGGAGGACAGAGGACACCATGGGGTTGGGAGAAGGACCACCATTCCCTGGTAAGGGCTTCAAGGACTGTCAGGGAAGAGCCAGGGCTTACTTAGGGCAGGAAGTAGAGGGAACTGTTTGTGCAAAGGTCATGACCTTAAAAATAAAGAGCACGCCCCACTCTTCCTTTACTCCATCTCACAGGCTGGAATGAGAATCTGTAAGTGAGCCACCTTTGACCCAGAATTTGGGAACTCATACTCCCCACTTGCTAGTTGGTAATAGAAGCACGCTTGAAACAATCCTTCCCACGTGTCCATTAATCCCGAGAGCTTGTCAGTCTCAGGGGTGTAGCAGACACTCTTAGTTGCCCATTCAAAATTCATTCTAAGTGGGGCATGGGAGCTCATGCCTGAAATCCCAGCACTTTGGGAGGCAGGAGGATCCCTCGAGCCCAGGAGTTCAAGATCAGCCTGGGCAACATAGTGAGACCCCTTTTCTCTACAAAAAATAGAAAATATAGCCAAGTGGAGGCAGGGCGTGGTGGCTCATGCCTGTAATCCCAGCACTTTGGGAGGCTGAGGTAGGTGGATCACCTGAGGCCAGGAGTTTGAGACCAGCCTGGCCAACATGGCCAAACTCTGTCCCTACTAAAAATACAAAAAATTAGTTGGGTGTGGTGGTGGGCGCCTGTAATTCCAGCTACTCGGGAGGCTGAGGCAGGAGAATCGCTTGAACCCGGGAGTTCTAGACAGGTCTCACTGTATCAGCCCAGGCTGATCTCGAACTCCTGAGCTCAAGCAATCCTCCCATCTCAGCCTCCCAAAGTGCTGAGATTACAGGTCTGAGCCAGTAGGCCCGGCCCCTACATCTTTCTTTAGAAGCCCCACAACAAATTTCCTCTTGTGTTTCATAGCCATGCACTTGTTTTCATACCCATTCACTGCAGAGGCTGCAGTGAGTCGAGATTGCACCACTGCACTCTAGCCTGGGTGACAGAGCGAGACTCTATCTCAAACAAAAAAAAAAGAAAAAGCAAAAATAGCCAGGTATGGTGGCGTGCGCCTATGGTCCCAGCTACTCTGGAAGCTGGGTGGCAGTTGGTGGGGGATCATTTGAGCCCAGGAGGTGGAGGCTGCAGTGAGTGCTGAGTGAGACCCCCTCTATAAACAAACAAACAAACAAACCATTCTATTTTCCTTGTTAACAGAATCCCCAATTTTATTCAGATTTTAAACTCTTGAGAAAGACAACATCATCCCCAATTCAGGAATATCATGTTAGTCCCATTCTACTTGTGGGTGACTGGTGTAGGAATGGGTATGAAAACAAGTGCATGGCTATGAAACACAAGAGGAAATTTGTTGTGGGGCTTCTAAAGAAAGATGTAGGGGCCGGGCCTACCGGCTCAGACCTGTAATCTCAGCACTTTGGGAGGCTGAGGTGGGAGGATTGCTTGAGCTCAGGAGTTTGAGATCATTCTGGGCTGATACAGTGAGACCTGTCTATAAAAAATTTTTAAATTAGCCAGGCATGGTGGTGCATGCCTGTTGTCTCAGCTACTTGGGAGGCTGAGGTGGGAGGATCACTTGAGTGCAGGAGTCAAGGTTGCAATCAGCTATGAACACATCACTGCACTCCAGCCTGTCTGACAGACTGAGATCCTGTCAAGGAAGGAAGGAGGGAGGGACAGAGGAAAGGAAGGAAAGAAGGCAAGAAGGCAGGAAGGAAGGAAAGAAGGAAGGAGTCACTCCTAAGAAACAGATGCGAGAAGAGATGGTCTCTCTGAAATGACATGCTCTGGATGGCAGAGCAGAATGATGGTAAGAACTTGGTTCGAACAATTGACTTAACTAAGTCAGGAGCTACCCTACTTTGGGACTTCTTTTTTTATTTTTTATTTTTATTTTTTGAGACAGAGTCTCGCTCTCTTGCCCAGGCCGGAGTGCAGCGGCACAATCTCGGCTCACTGGGGATCATGCTGCTATAAACATGGTTCTGCAAATTCCTGTTCATGTTTCTGCTTTCGATTCTTTGGAGATATAGCCAGTAGTAGAATTGCTGGGTCTTGTGGTAATTCTATATTTAAGTTTTTGAGGAAACAAGGTTTTTTTGGGTTTTTTTTTTTTTTTTGAGACAAAGTCTAGTTCTGTAGCCCAGGCTGGAGTGCAGAGGCGTGATCTTGGCTCACTGCAACCTCTGCGTCCCAGGTTCAAGCGATTCTCATGCCTCAGCCTCCTGAGTAGCTGGGATTACAGGAGTGTGCCACCACACCTGGCTAATTTTTGTATTTTTGGTAGAGATGGGGTTTTGCCATGTTGGCCAGGCTGGTCTCGAACTCCTGACCTTAAGCAATCCGCCCGCCTTGGCCTCCCAAAGTTCTTGGATTATAGGTGTGAGCCACTGTGCCTGGCCAAGTTTTGTTTTTTCTTTTTTCTTCTTTTAACACAGAGCATTTCTTGTGTGTTTTTATGTAATCTACCCAGATAACCACCTGTGCCTGACAGCATCTCCTTTTTAACCCAAAAGCTGAATACATCGCCCTTGGAAGGAGAAATACCTTCCTTGCATCAGCAAGTCACCATCTCTCTTGCTAAAGCAGAGGTAAAAATTTTTAATTTAATTCCAACAGGGCATTTTGCTACAGAGCATAGAGAGGGGAAGCAGAGTAAAGTTATGCTGAATAGTTGGACATTTAGGACATGAGACAAAAAGCAGAAGCAGAGAGACCAAGAGAAGGAAGAGAGGAACTGAATGTGGGACTTCAGCATGAAGATTCCCTAGAGTGGTCTTCAATGGAGAGTTCCTCCCTAGTCCTGGACTCCAGGAAGCCTGACTCATTTATGACATCTCCTCTTGTTTTCTACGAGATCTCGTCTTCGTATTTCTCTCTGAGCATCTGTATACTAAGCCCTCAGTGTGTGACCGTCTATTCCTCACAATCAAACGAACACAGCTAAAACACAGTCTCATTCCCTCAGCCCCCACCAAACTGACAGCACCTTCATGTCAATGATATTGACTCACTTGGGCCCATTCTGTTGACCCAGTGACGCGGCATTCATCAGAGTAGTTGTCTCGATCCAGCTGAAGAGCTCCAAGTCAAATGGAGAAGCCAATGGAATGGGTAGGAAGTGGGATTGTCACCAGGCTGGGGCATGGAGATGGTGACATGGGATAAAGTAGGTACAGCAAACAGGACGTGAGGGCCAGAACCGACAGGCAGGTCAGGAGGATGAGCTCAGGATCTCTGGAGGCCCCAAGAAGAAGGGGTAGGGACAGCACCCTGGCTCTGCTCACCTGCAGGAAGAGGAGAGGGGATGGTGGTAGAGTCTGTGATTGAAGATCTGTGTACTTCTCCCTGCCCATGCATAGCTCTTACCAAAACTCCCTCTTTTCACTGGCCTTTTTATCCAGTCATACCAAATTTCCCTTGGCTCTCACTCGCTCTCTCGCTTTTTTTCATACCCACCCCCATTTCTCTTATGCCTGGAACAGTCTCCCACTTAGCATCTGCCTGCCCAGTTCTTTGCCTTCCTTTACAACTCCACCTACCACTTAGCTTCTCTGATTAAGTGAAAGTTGAATAATTATACTTCTTTCCCCAAAACACATCTCTGAAATCCCAAACATCCCTGAGGTCGCGATCTGTGAAGAAAGGTCTCTGATTGACTAATTTTCATTAAGGGAATTCAATGAGATGACTAATCATAAGCACCACGCCTGGCACCTAATAATGTTTAGTGAACTGAAGCTATTAATTAACAATGATATGTCATTAATAATAATAAAATAGTAATAGGATATAAGCTCTTATAAGACAAGGACAGTGGCTACTCTATGCCCAGGTTCAGTAATCCAATATTCAAATATTTAATTATAGCAGAGATTGATAGGCTTTTCTGCCATGCCCAACTTCCCCCTCTAGCTCAACCTGAAATCAACAGACCTTCATATCCATAGCTGTGGCTTATTGTACCAGGGTGAACATCTGCCCAGGAGAGCCAGACTATTAGCTGGCCAGTGGTCAATTGGGACCTCTCTATTGAGAATATGAGCCAGGCACAGTGGCTCATGCCTGCAATCCCAGCACTTTTGGGAGGCCAAGGCAGGAGGATCTCGAGTCCAGGAGTTCAAGACCAGCCTGGGCAACACAGCAAGACCCCATCTCTAAAAAAATAAAATAAAAAAGATTTTAAATTAGCCAGGCATGGTAGTGTGTGCTTGTAGCCCCGCTACTTGGGAGGCTGAGGTCGGAAGATTGCTTGAGCCAGGAGTTTATTTGCAGAGACGAGGTTATCCTATGTTGCCCAGGCTGGTCTCAAACTCCTGGGCTCAAGCAATCCTCCCACCTTGGCCTCCCAGAGTGGTGGGAAAGCAAACATGAGCCACCACACCCAGCCCCAGCTCTGCCATCTGTATGGTGTTACCCTCATCAGCATGGTCCTAAGTGTTTCCCACCAGAACTCAATTCTAAACAGAAGGCTGGAAGAAAAAGGAAAGGAGAAAGAAAGGGCATGTTCCTCCCTTGAAGGGCATGATCTATCACTGCCACTTGCTGGTCATTGGCCGGAGCTTAGTCATGCGGTCACACCTACCTGCAGTAGAAGGTGGGAAATGCAGTCCTTATTCTGTTGACCATGTTCCCCACCGAAAATCAGGACAACCAAATTGAGGACAACCAAGAATTCCTGCCACCAGTACAAATGAAACAGTCCTCTGACCTGGAGCTGAATGACTAGCCTGTCCTACACGTGGAAAGAACTCTGGGTTCCCAGGGGATCTGGGCGGCTATGAAACGTATAACATAGCTCAGCCAGGAAAAAGCTCCCAGAAGAGAATTTATTGTCTGGGAATGTACAGGCAAAAAATGACCATTCTGCATTTTTCCGGGGGAAAGAGGCCCAACCAACCTCATGTGGTTTGTTCTGTCCAGCTTGGCACTGACAGAGGCTGGTGGGGGCTAGGGGAGGGTCTGAAAGTTCAGGATCTCAGGTATGAACTATTGCTCTGACCAGGTGCTAGGTTGTGTCCTGTGGGAATGTGCTGGGTCCCTAGATGACCTCAGAGGTCACTGATTTCACAAGATCCACAAAAATTCAATATTCAAATATTTAACTGTCGCAGAGATGGATAGATTTTTTTCTGCCATGCCCAACCTCCCCCTCTAGCTCAACCTGAACACAACAGACCTTCATATCTATAGCTGTGGCTTATTGGACCAGGGTGGACAGGGTGGATCAGCCTTCCCTGATCCACCAGCTGAAAGAGAGTCATGCTCTCCTCTGAGGCTCCACCATACCTGGAATAGACATCTCTTGGTAGCACCATGCTTCCTATGTTTTCAGTTGATATGGCTTAGGTCAAGCTGTCCCCATCCACAAGTCCCAGGGGTGGGTCCAGGACACAGTCCTAGACAATCAAAGCATCATTTTCTCCTGGCTACTGTGCTTTGTTCAAGAGCAGGCACATGATTCAGGTTGGTCTAATATGAGTCTTGGAATTTTGGCTAAAATCATTGAAAAAGTGGTGCTCTTTGAGCTGGAGTTGCTAAGCTGGCAGGTTATGTGCCTAAAGCTCTTGGTGGCCATCATGCCAGCAGGGAATGAAGTTGACTTAGAGGAAACCAGAGGGAAATGATGGAGGGATTTCTGACGACATCATTTGAACACGCTGATCAAGCCATACCTGCAACCTCGACTAGATTTAGGTACCATTAACCTCCCTTTATTGCTTAAGCCAATTGGGGCAGGCATGCCTATCACTTTTTCACTTTTGACCAAAAGTCTTGGCTAATCTAGCATCTATGTGTCCCTTCATAACATAGCTTCTCACTTTGTAGCTGATGTTGCAATTATTCCTGAGCACATTTCATGGATCCTCTTTGGCTATGAGAAATTTTTTTTTTTTTTTTTGAGACGGAGTCTCACTCTGTCGCCTAGGCTGGAATGCAGTGGTGTGATCTCAGGTCACTGCAACCTCTGCCTTCCGGGTTCAAGCGATTCTCCTGCCTCAGCCTCCCAAGTAGCTGGGACTACAGGTGCATGCCACCACGCCTGGCTAATTTTTGTATTTTTGTAGAGACAGGGTTTCACCACGTTGGCCAAGCTGGTCTCAAACTCCTGACCTCAAGTGATCTGTCTGCCTTGGCCTCCCAAAGTGCTGGGAGTACAGGCATGAGCCACCATGCCCAGCTGACTATGAGATCTTGAAACCAGAATTCCTCCTGGGTGCCAGGCACAACTCAGATGTTTGGGAAATACTTGGTGAATGAGTGGATAGATCGATGGATGGATGGATGGATGGACTGATGGATGGAAATAATTAAGATAATACATGTTCCTCCAGAACGTCAAGTCCCCAAATTGCAGCCTATGCTTCTCCAGGCCTTTCTCAGAATCTTTGCCCCATCCTTGTGTTCATTCATCCAGGCAATACATGTTTATTGATCACTGTGATGTGTGAGGCTCTGTGCCAGGGAATGTGTGGTGCAGTGGTGCAGAGCCTGTGCTCTGGAGTCATATGGACCTGGATTTGAACCCCATCTCTGCCGCTTTAATCTTCATGTGACCCTGGACAACTTGCTTAACATCTCTGAACCTTGATTTCTTCATATATAAAATGAGCGTTAGTGGTATTTTCTCTGTAGACTTGTTGTGAGAATAACCAAGATAAAATGACCACTTACTATGTGCCCTTTACAAATGTTAGCTGTAATTATGCTCTTGCCTTCCAATTTAACTAGCTAGATAGGTAGGCAAGTAGAGAGGGAGAGAGAGAGAGGAAACAGCAAACATAAATGCGTTTTTTTTTCTCTGTCTGATAATTTGTGGAAAATATACTTGTCTAGATCAGTGATTCTCAACTAGGGGTGACTGTGTGCCCCAAGGATGTTTGGCAATGTCTGGAGACATTTTAGTTGTCATGACTGAGGGAGTGCTACTGGCATCTACAGCCAGAGTTGCTGCTAAAATATAGGACAATCCCCGTGACAAAGAAATGTCTGGTCCCAGTATGCACAGTGGCTGGGACAGGCATAGTGGCTCATACCTGTAATCCCAGCACTTTAGGAGGCCGATGCAGGAGGATTACTTGAGCCCAGGAGTTCAAAACCAGCTTAGGCAATATGGGGAGACTCTATCTCTACAGAAAATACAAAAAAATTAGCCGGGCATGGTGGTGTGTGCCTGTAGTCACAGCTACTTGAGAGGCTGAGGCGGGAAGATAGCTTCAGCCCAGGAGGTTGAGGCTGCAGTGAGCCATGATCGTGTACTGCACTCCAGCCTGGGCCATAGAGTGAAACCCTGTCTCAAAAACAACAAAAACAAACAAAAAACAAAACAAAACAAAAGTCCACAGTGCCTAGGCTGAGAAATCCTGGTCTATAATGCATTGACATCTTTGAAATCAAGTACCACAGTCCAAGGTACATAGTAGGTGCTCAGTGAATGTTTGACAACCACATGAATGAATGAATCAATCAATCAATCACAGAATGAATGAATCACTGAATGAATGAATGATTATATAGTTCATTTGTCATTTGGCTGAGTGCCTGGGACGGGCTGCATCTGAGCAGCTGTTCAGTAAATGGTTATTGACAAGTTCCTGTAAACATCCCCCTCCGAAGCAGTTGGGGAGCAAGATCCTGGCGGGTGAACGCCCAGCCTCACAGCCATGGTTCCAGGTCATGATAAACTGCTGTGGGAAGCCACAGAGCAGACAGCTTATCACACATTGTGATGGATTCATTGTCTTCTCTTGTGGCCGCCTTTATCTCAAACTCTCAGCAGAGAAGGATATAAAGGGGCTGAGCTGAGCGAGAGCCTGTGGATGCTGCTCTTTAGGAAAAGAAGGGGAAAATCAGCCCAGACTGGGGATCATCATTAACAGGAGCCCGTTAGAATTAGAGATGGGAGTGCGGATGGTGGTGGGACTCTCTTCATCCCCACACCCCATCTAATTCATTTATTCAACAAATATTTATTGAGTACCAGAGACTCTTTGGGGATACGTGAATTAATAAAACAGACAAAACCCCTACCCTGTTGGAATTTATATTTTAAAGAAGCAGGATGAACAATGGACACATAAGTCGGACATACTGTATATGAGGAGCCCTGTACACTAGGAGAAAAATCAGGCAGGGAGAGAAGATAAGGCGCGTTTGGGGTTGAGCTTTTCCATTGAGGTGAAATTCACATAACATGAAATTAACCATTTAAAAGTGAACAATTTGCTGGTGCGGGGGCTCAGGCCTATAATCCCAGTACTTTGGGAGGCTGGGACAGGAGGATTGCTTGATCCCACGAGTTGGAGACCAACTGGGCAACATGACAAGACACCATCTCTATTTTTGTTACTGTTTGTTTGTCTGTTTGTTTTGAGACCAAGTCTCACTCTGTTACCCAGGCTGGAGTACAGGCGTGATCTCGGCTCACTGCAACCTTTACCTCCTGGATTCAAGTGATTCTCGTGCCTCAGCCTCCCGAGTAGCTGGGACTACAGGCATGAGCCACCACACTCGGCTAATTTTTGTATTTTTTTAGTAGAGACAGAGTTTCACCAGAGTTCAAGTCCAGGCTGGTCTCCAACTCCTGACCTCAGGTGATCCACCTGCCTCGGCCTCCCAAAGTGTTGGGATTACAGATGTGTGCCACCGTGCCCAGCCTCTATTTTTTTTTTTAAGTGAACAATTTAGTGGCATTTAGTTCATTCACAATGTTGTGCAACCACTATCTCTGTCTAGTTCCAAAACATTCTCATCGTCCCAGAAGGAAACCCCATACCCATTAAGGAGTCCCTCTCCATTCCCCCTTCCTCCAGCCCCTGGTAACCACCAGTTTTCTTTCTCTGTATGGATTTGTCTGTTTTTGGATATTTCACATAAATGGCATCATACACTATGTGGCCTTCTGTCACTAGCTCCTTTCACAAGAAGCTCACCTTGTTTTCAAGATTTATTCATGTTGTAGCATGTGCCTTTCATTCCTTTTTATGGCTGAACAAAATTGAATTGCATGGATAGACCACATTTTGTTAATTCATTCATCTGTTTAGGGACATCTGAGTTGTTTCCATCTTTGGCTATTGTAAATAGTGCTACTATGAACATTCAGGTTACAAGTATCTGTTTGAGGCTGGGTGCAGTGGCTCATGCCTGTAGTCCCAGCACTTTGGGAGGCTGAGATGGATGGATCACTTGAGGTCAGGAGTTCGAGACTAGCCTGGCCAACACAGTGAAACTCCATCTCTACTAAAAATTAAAAAATAAAAATAAAAAAGCTTGTGTTTGAATCCCTGTTTCCAATTCTTTTGGGTAAAAACCTAAGAGTGGAACTGCTGTGTCATATGGTAATTCTATGTTTAACTTTTTGAGGGATGGCCAAACTGTTTTCTACAGCAGCAGCATCATTTTACATTCCTATCAGTGATATACAAAGGTTCCAATGTCTTTATCTTCTCACCAATACTTGTTATTTTTGAGAGAGAGTCTCGCTCTGTCACCCAGGCTGGAGTGCAGTGGTGCGATCTCAGCTCACTGCAACCTCCACCTCCCGGATTCAAGTGATTATCATGTCTCCTGAGTAGCTGGGATTACAGAGACCTGCCACCATGCCCAGCTACTTTTTGTATTTTTAGTAGAGACCAGGTTTCGCCATGTTGGCCAGGCTGTCTTGAACTCCTGACCTCAGGTGATCTGCCCACCTTGGCCTCCCAAAGTTCTGGGATTATAGGCATAAGCCACTGCATCTGGCCTCCATTTTAAAACTAATAATCGACCTAGTGAAATGAAGTTGTATGTCATGTGGTTTTGGTTGGCGTTTCCCTAATACAAATTATTATGTGGTATGCATCTTTTCATGTGGTCATTGGCCATGTGTATATCTTCTTAGATAAATGTCTATTCAAGTCCTTTGCTCATGTGTGACTTGGGTTGTCTTTTTGTCATTGAGTTAGAAGCATGGGGATTTATTTATTTATTTATTTATTTATTTATTTATTTATTATTTTTGAAACAGAGTCTTGCTCTTGTCGCCCAGGCTGGAGTGCAGTGGCGCGATCTCGGCTAACTGTAACCTCCACCTCCCGGGTTCAAGTGATTCTCCTGCCTCAGCCTCCTGAGTAGCTGGGATTACAGGCGCCTGCCACCACAGCTGGCTAATTTTTGTACTTTTAGTAGAGACAGGGTTTCACCATGTTGGCCAGGCTGGTCTCGAACTCCTGACTTCAGGTGATCCACCCACCTTGGCCTCCCAAAGTGCTCCCAAATTACAGGCTTGAGCCACCGTGCCCGGCCTTATTTATTTATTTTTTGAGACAAGGTCTCACTCTATCACCCAGGCTGGAGTGCAGTGGCACAATCATGGCTCACTGCAGCCTCAACCTCCTTGGCTCAAGCAATCCTCCCACCTCAGTCTCTTGTGTAACTGGGACCACAAGCATGTACCACCACACCAGGCTAATTTTTGTATTTTCTATAGAGCCCAGGTTTTATCATGTTGCCCAGGCTGGTCTCAAACTCCTGGTCTCAAGTGTTCTTCCTGCCTCAGCCTCCCAAAGTGCTAGGATTAATAGTTGTGAGCCATGATGCCCAGCCTAAACTTTTAAATAGGGTGATCAGAAAAGATCTCCCTAAGATGATGACTTTTAAGTGAAGACCTTAAGAAGGTGAGAGGGTGAGCCAAGGAGATAACTGGGAAGAGCATTCCAGGCAGAGAGGACAGCAAATACAAAGATCCTGAGGCAAATCACTTTCATTTGTCTGTAACTCTGTTTTCCTGTCTGCAAATGGGGAGGAATAAGACCATGAAGCATCCCATCAAATGCTGGCAAATTATCAACACCTGGGCTCGCCCACTGCTCTTGCTCTTAAGCAAGATACTTAATGAATGTCTCAGAGCTTCAATTTGCTCACCTGTAAAATGGTGATAATAACTGTACCAATCTCACAGTGTTGTCAGGAGAATTAAAAGACATATGCTTTGCCAGGGCCTGGCACACAGTAGTGTTCACAAATGTAGGGTTTGAACCCAGACTAGGAGGACTTCCAGTCCTGAGGGGTGATCATAGCTCACTGCAGCCTCGACTCCCCAGGCTCAATAATCCTCCCACCTCAGCCTCTCAAGTAGCTGGGACTACAGGGAATCTGCCACCATGCCCAGCTAATTTTTGTATTTTTTGTAGAGACAAGTTTCACCATGTTTCCTAGGCTGGTCTCAAACTCTTAGGGTCAAGTGATGTGCCTGCCTTGGCCTCCCAAAGTGCTAGGATTACAGGCATCAGCCACCATGCCTGGCCTCTCTTTTCTTTTTTTCAGACAGAGTTTCGTTCTTGTTACCCAGACTGGAGTGCAATGGTGCGATCTCGGCTCACTGCTACCTCCACCTCCTGGATTCAAGCGATTCTGCTGCCTCAACCTCCCGAGTAGCTGGGATTACAGGCATGTGCCACGATGCCTGGCTAATTTTGTATTTTCAGTAGAGACTGGGTTTCTCCATGTTGGTCAGGCTGGTCTCGAACCCCCGGCCTCAGGTGATATGCCCGCCTCAACCTCCCAAAGTGCTGGGATTACAGGCCTGAGCCACTGCGCCCAGCTTTGCTTTGCTTCTCCCCTCCCGTTCCCTCCCCTGCTCCTCTCCCCTCCCTTTCCTCTTCCTTTCCTCTTTCTTTTCTTTTCTTTTGAGTTAGAGTCTCACTCTGTTGCCCAGGCTGGAATGCAGTGGCACAATCATGGCTCACTGCAGCCTTGAACTCATGTGCTCAAGCGATCCTCCTGCCTCAGCCTCCCAAGTTGGGATTACAGGCATGAGCCACTGCACTTGGCTCAGTTCCCCTCATTTCTGTGAGAGAGTCTAACGGGTTTCATGGTGGGGAAGCCTGTGGTCCATCCTGACTGCCTCCCTATGTTTTCCCCTATCTATGTTTTTAAAAGCATAATTTAACCAGCCTGGCCAACATGGTGAAACCCCATCTCTACTAAAAATGCAAAAAATTAGCCGGGTGTAGTGGCGGGCACCTGTAATCCCAGCTACTCAGGAGGCTGAGACAGAAGAGGTTCAAGTGAGCCGAGATTGCACCATTGCACTCCAGCCTGGGCAACGAGAGAGAAACTCCATCTCAAACAAAAAAAAAATAAATAAATAAAGCATACTTACTTAGATTCTAACATCAAGCAGGGAGATTAGAGTCTGAATCCCAGCTTTCACCGAATGACCTTGGGCAAATGTCTTAACCTCTTTGAACTCATTTCTTCATCTGTGCCTCAATATTGTGGACAGGATTCAAGATCATATTGTGTCAATAGGAGAATTAACAGAGATAACGCAAGTGAGTATCACCAGCACGTGACAGGTGCTCAAAAAAAAAGTATTCCTGGTCAGACACGGTGGCTCACGACTGTAATCCCAGCACTTTGGGAGGCCGAGGCGGGTGGATCATCTGAGGTCAGAAGTTCAAGACCAGCCTGACCAACATGGAGAAACCCCGTCTCTACTAAAAATACAAAATTAGCCGGGGTGGTGGCGCATGCCTGTAATCCCAGCTATTCAGGGAGGCTGAGGCAGGAGAATCACTTGAACCCGGGAGGCGGAGGTTGCAGTAAGCCGAGATCATGCCATTGCACTCCAGCCTGGGCAACAAGGGTGAAACTCCGTCTCAAAAAAAAAAAAAAAAAAAAAAAAGTCTTCCCTCCACTATGGCTTCATCGTGTGTCTGCCCAGCAAATACGATTCGGGGCAATCAAAAAACACAAGATTATTTTAAATAGATCATCTTCAACACAAATTACCACAGTGTTTTGCTTTGTTTTGTTTTTTGGTGGCGAACAGATTGTGGGCCTTGGGGGGGGTCTCAAGTGAGTGCTCAGATCCCAGCTTCTGTGCTTTATTGGCTGTTGGACCTCCGGCGAGTGTCTTAACCTGTCCGAGCTTTAGTTTCCTGGCCTAACTTACAAAGTAGTTGTAAGAATCCAAGATAATTTTCGTAAAGTACCTAGCACCCAAGAGGACTTTGGGCCTTATGGGGCCGCAGGTAGTTATCCAGCTATGAAAAAAAGGACAAAAGGCCAGGCGCAGTGGCTCATGCCAGTAATTCCAGCACTTTGGGAGGCCGAGGCGGGTGGATCACTTGAGGTCAGGAGTTCGAGACCAGCCTGACCAACATGGCAAAAACCCGTCTCTACTAAAAATACAAAAATTAACCAGGCGTGGTGGCACACGCCTGTAATCCCAGCTACTCTGGAGGCTGAGGCAGAATAACTTGAACCCAGGAGGCGGAGGTTGCAGTGAGCTGATATCACGCCACTGCACTCCAGCCTGGGTGACACAGCCAGACTCTGTCTCAAAAAAAAAAAAAAAAAAGGACAAGAAACCCGAGCAGTTTGGGTGGCAAAGGAAGACCAGGAGAGAGAAATTCCAATCAGGCTATTTAGAAATGCCATGCAGAGCTGGGCACAGTGGCTCACACTTGTAATCCCAACACTTTGGGAGGCTGAGGCGGGCAAATCACAAGGTCAGGAGTTCGATTCCAGCCTGGCCAATATGGTGAAACCCCATCTCTACTAAAAATACAAAAATTAGCCAGGCATGGTGGCGGGCGCCTGTAATCCCAGCTACTCGGGAGGCTGAGGCAGAAGAATTGCTTGAACCTGGGAGGCAGAGGTTGCAGTGCGCCGAGATCATGCCACTGCACGCCAGCCTGGGCAACAGAGCAAGACTCTGTCTCAAAAAAAAAAAAAAAAAAGAAAAGAAAGAAATGCTGTGCAGAGCCTAGTGAGAGTGAAATCAAAATCAACGAGTTTCCAGCCTTATTTTTCTCCCTCTAGAAAGAGCTAGGGATCAGGAATCTCAAATTTGGACTTCACTTTGTCCAAAGCTAACTCTGTGCCCTTGAGCAAATCTCTTCCCCTCTCTGTGCCTCAGTTTTCCAGGAATCCCTTTGTAAAGACCCTTTCCTCTCTGAAACCATGGTGGTACTGCTATTGACCAGCAGAGGGCAGTGATGCACCAACATTCTCTATGGATCTGCGTTGCTTTTGTCTGGCCTTGGACAAGAACATTTAAATAATTAGTTAGTGGTCTGTGTCACTCTTTTTCAAAGAGCCTTATTTTATCCTCAGCGCATAGTCAGAACAAGGTCTTGCCACAGTGCACAGATGAGGAAGTAGAGCCTCAGAAGCATAAGAAACTTAACTGGTAATTTTGGTCACACCACATCCTAAATTTAGACTATCAGAATGGTATGAACACATTGCTGTATGTCTGGGCTGCATGGCATCGATAATCCATTACCTGCTTTATGGTTCATGAAGCACTTTCTGATCCTCAATATCAGAATTCTCATCTTATTCTCCTCCAGTTTACAGGTGAGCAAACAGTGGCCTCTAGAGGTTATGTCATTTGGCTTAGCATTTTCTTGTTCTTTTTTTTCTCCAGGTGTTTTTTTGTTTGTTTGATTGTTTGTTTGTTTTGAGACAGAGTCTTGCTCTGACACCTAGGCTGGAGTGCAGTGGCGCAATCTCGGCTCAGTGCAACCTCCACCTCCTGGGTTCAAGCTATTCTTATGCCTCAGCCTCCTGAGTAGGTGGGACTACAGGCAAGAGCCACCATGCCCGGCTAATTTTTGTATTTTTAGTAGAGACAAGGTTTCACCATGTTGGCCAGGCTGGTCTCAAACTCCTGACATCAGTTGATACACCTGCCTCAGCCTCCCAAAATGCTGGGATTACAGGCGTGAGCCACCAAGCCCCGCCTCTTCAGGTTTTATTTATTTATTTTAGCAACAGGGTCTCACTATGTTGCCCAGGCTGGCCTCGAACTCCTGGCTTCAAGTGATCCTCCCATCTTGGCCTCCCAAGTAACTGGGATTTACAGCAGTGAGCCACTGCACCCGGCACTAGCATATTCACAATCAGCTCCATCTTACAGACTGGTTGACTCCCAGAAATATTAGCTTAACAACAACAGAACCTGGCGTTCTGCAGTTTTTATGTGATGAAATGTAGTGAGTGAGTTCTCATCCAAATATTGCTCCTTGTTTTGGAAAAGGAATTAAGCCCCTTTCCCTGTCTCAGCAGCCACACCATTATTAGCAATCCCATAAGAAACTGGAATAGCTTTACATAGACAGTGGTTCTCAAAAAGGACTATCAAATGACACACCTGTCCCCAACTCCAGATTCTGATATCCACACCCCAAACATCCAATCACTGGTTTTGATGGTCTTTTGATGGTGTTGTTTGTTTGTTGTTATAGTTTTTGTTTTTGTTTTGAGATGGAGTCTCGCTCTGTCGCCCAGGCTGGAGTGCAGTGGCACGATCTCAGCTCACTGAAACCTCCACCTCCCAGATTCAAGTGATTCTTCTGCCTCAGCCTCCCGAGTAGCTGGACTACAGGAGTGCACTACCATAAATTTTTTTTTTTTTTTAGACAGAATTTTGCTCGTGTCACCCAGGCTAGAGTGCAGTGGCACGATCTCAGCTCACTGCAACCTCCGCCTCCCAGGTTCAAGAGATTCTCCTGCCTCAGCCTCCCGAGTAGCTGGGATTACAGGCGCCCACCACCATGCCTGGCTAATTTTTGTATTTTTAGTAGAGACAGGGGTTTCACCATATTGGCCAGGCTGGTCTGGAACTCCTGACCTCAGGTGATCTTCCCACCACAGCCTCCCAAAGTACTGGGATTACAGGTGTGAGCCACCGCACTCGGCCTTGTTTGTTGTTTTGATCTGTTTGTGTGTGCTATGTCATCAACAGACTCCTGGGCTGGATAAGATGCTGTAACAGAAAAGTGCAACTCAAATTAGCTTAAACACGTAAACACTAAGAAAATTTCCACCTCACCTAACAAGTAAACTGCAAGGTAGCAAAGGTAGCTACTAAACAACATCAGCAGCTTCTCTCCATTTTTTCACCTCATCACGATGGGCAAAAGTGCCCTTTAGTGTGAGTCCCCCTCATGGATACAAGATGGCAACTGCATTCCCAAGCATGGCAGCCACAGGGCAACACCCAAAGGAAGATAAAAGGCCTCTTCCTTGTGTCTCTTTATAAAAAGAACTACCCACCCCAGCTGATTTGCTCTCACATCTCATTGGCCAGAAATGGATCACATGGCCCTGCCTAAACCAATCACTAGCCAGGGAATGAGATTGACATGAAGGCTTAGGCCTCTGGATCTCAACCAGCGGTGATTTTATCCTGGAGGGGACATTTGGTACTGTCTGCTCACATTTTTGATTGCCACAACTGAGGGCAGGATACTACTAGCACCTACTGAGTAGAGGCCAGGGATGCTGCTAAAATCTTACGATGCAGGACAGCCCCGCAGCAAAGAATTATTTGGCCTTTTAAAAAAGAGTTTTTCTTTCTCTTCTTAGGTATAGACTACCACGTAAACTGTGATTTGAAATATTGCTACTACTTGGCTCTCCCTACATCAGATTTTCATTTAAGTGGATTCCTCTGTAGTATTTCTCCTCTTCCTTCTCCTCCTTGAATCTCCCCAGTCTTTCCTTTTATAAAGTTGTTGAACCAATATCCTATTTAAAATTGTGTTTTGGGGGTAGCTGTCTTTATTACTGTCACTGTCTTATAAAACCAGAGATGACATATTTGTAAACAGAGCTTGAGAAATGAACGAGGCCCAGTGGAAGCAGAAAATTTGATGAGATTAGATTTTTTGTGAGACAGGGGTCTCGCTATGTTGCCCAGGCTGGTCTTGAACTCCTGGCTTCAAGCAATCCTTTTACCTTGGCCTTCCAAAGTGCTGGGAATCCGTGCGTGAGCCACTGCACCTGGCCTTACCTGGCCTTACCTGGCCTAAAATGTCAGCAGTGTTGAAGTTGAGAAACCCTGGCATAGACCGATTCACTAGAGGATTCTTTCTCTACTGCAGGACTTGGGGCTGGTATCTGCCCTCCATGAAGCACATAACTACAAGGAGGAGGGAGGACACCACACAAAATTGAGGTTCAGAGAATTTGAAAGAAGAACTTGGCGGGGGCTGGCTTTTGGGAAGGGGACCAACAGTCTCTGTTCTAAGCCCTGATGCTGTGAAGTTAGCTCCCAGCAGGCTCTAAGGAGTTCTGACACCGTGTGCCCTGCTGCTGGGAGTTAGGAATAGCACAGAATCAACACTTGGCCCTTGCCCTCACATTGCTTATAGGCCAGCTGTTTAAGCCAGACTGGCGTTACTTCCTTTTTGCTATTATCGTTTATAGTGTTTCTTCATGGTAGAAAATACAGAAAGGAATACGGAAACAAAGCCAGAATCGCTCATACTCCTACCACTCAGAGAGAGCCACACTAACATTTTGTTTCCTTTCAAACTTGGTACTGTTTTCTAATTATCGCAATTCACACAAATTATCTCCTCATTCTTTCATTCAGTCCACAGCTATAGAGCTGAGTGCTGGTGTGTGCGGTTCAGATTCTCACTGCACTGAGAGTACCCAGAAGAACAAGTTCACTGGAGTTCAGAGCAGTTGGATGTGGGAGACTTGACTTGGGCAACCTGAATGGAGAAAGAGGGAATAAGGATGGCTTCCACAGAGCAGAAGGGCCTGCACCAGGAAGATTGCAGGTATTGTAGATATCTGGTTCTTTGACTTATTCAGCATTCATTCCTCACTTCTTTTTTTTTCCTTTTTCTTTTCTTTTTTTTTTTTAAATGGAGTCTCGCTCTGTCACCCAGGCTTGAGTGCAGTGGTGAGATCTCGTTTTACTGCAACCTCCACCTCCGGGGTTCAAGTGATTCTCGTGCCTCAGCCTCCCAAGTAGCTGGGAAGGCGTGCGCCACCAGGCCTGGCTAATTTTTGAATTTTTAGTAGAGACGGGGTTTCACCATATTGGCCAGGCTGGTCTTAAACTCCTGACCTCAGGTGACCCGCCCACTTCGGCCTCCGAAACTGCTGGGATTAAAGGCGTGAGCTACCGTTCCGGCCTCATTCCCCACTTCTGAGAAGAGCACCTGGCTTTCCTTTGGAGGAGTCATTCCTTCCCCACCATCAGCCCTCAGCTCCTGCTTGGGTGCAGCTAACCCTACCCCTCGGTTCCAGGTGGTCACATGACCCAACTCTGGTCAATCCCTCCCACCAGTGATTGGCTCACAGCTGGGCACATGACTAGATCAGGCCAATCAAGACCAAGGAGACTCTGTTCCATCTGTGGGGCCTGCCTAGAAAGGGAAGCTCTCTCTCTATTGGATTTGGAGCTATTAGGATGAAGCCTGGAGCTGCTGGTGGCTGCTTTTCTATCAGGAGCAGAGAGAGGATACTGGGAAATAAAGCCAACAAGGTAAAGGGAAGAGCTGAGAGATGGAGGAAGTGTGACCACCCCGAGGGAAACCTTGGAGCTTCTCCAGCCAGTTGTATTGAAGTCCATGGATGGCTTCTACGGATTTCCAGTTACGTAATCGAATCAATTGCCTTTTTTGGCTTAAGCCAGTTTCAGTTAACTTTCTGTCTTTTGCAACTGAAAGTTCAGACATACTTTGTTTCCTAGAGTAATGGAAAAAATGGAGTCAGAGGCAAGAAGGACTTTGCTCTGCCATTAACCAGCTGTGTCCTTGGGTAAAATCACTTCATCTTCCAGATTGAATTCTCTAGAATGAAGGAAATAATACGTTCCTCTTGGGTGGCTGGAAGAATTGAATGACCTCCTATGGCTGGCAGTGCTTTGTGAACGTGAAGGGAAATATAAATGCAAGGAGTTCTTATAAATGGCAGGGATAATTTTAGGAAAGAGGTTTCAGACGAGCTTAAAAGAATGGCGGGCTCCAAGGTAAACTCAGATGCTGTAGCAACCAGGTGGTGATGGAAGCCTGTTAAGTGGTGGCAGGTATAAGGAAGATCAGGGGCCTTTCTGGTCTACTCTTTCCTTTTCTCTTTGATACATTTGTGAGACAAAGGAATATTACTGTAAGAAAAATGGCAGCACAAACATGATGATCACCATCAACTGACACTGGCTTTAGGATCAGAGACAATAGGGAGTGGTGGGGACTGTGGCAGACTGGACAGTTCATGTCCCATTGTAAGCAAGCAGGCTTCCTCAGCTCCAGCCAATCTATGCCACACAGTATGGCCAGATTTGCTAATTTTTCTTTTCTTTTTTTTTTAATAGAAAAGTGGGAAATATCTTTTAATGTTTGAGTATTTTCTTAAAATTTTCCTTTTTTTTTTTTCTTTTTGAGACAGAATCTTCCTCTGTTGCCCAGGCTGGAATGCAGTGCCATGATCTCACCTCACTGCAACCTCTGCCTCCTGGGTTCAAGCGATTCTCCTGCCTCAGCCTCCCAAGTAGCTGGGACCACAGGCACACGCCACCACACCTGGCTAATTTTTTTGTGTTTTTAGTAGAGACGGGGTTTCACCATATTGGCCAGTCTGGGCTCGAACTCCTGACCTCAAGTGATCTGCCCGCCTTGGCCTCCCAAAGTACAAGGATTACAGGTGTGAGCTACCACACCTGGCCAGATTTAACATTTTTTTGACTTAACACAATAATATAATAAAGGAATATGGCTCCCTTATTAACATAAATATAGTTTAAAAATATTCTTTTCATGAAGTTAACTGTGTTTATTTAGCCATTTTCTTAGCTTTTGCCATCATGGTTCTTGGAGAATTTTTTCTGTAATTGCTGCAGTGAGCTTGGAGATCACAGATGTATATAATTTAAATATTACTTCCTCAGGTTTATTCTTAGAAGTAGTATTACCAAATCAAAAGTTCTCAACATTTCTCAGGGTACTGCAATTTTTACATTGCATATCAAAACTGTTGTTACTGAAATCTGCATTCCTTTCATCAGTTCACAGAAATATGCAATCACAGACATCTTTAGATCTATGTCCAGCTGCGTTCATTTCACAAATTCAGAAATGAAGCCTAAAGATCTGAACCCAGAAGCCAGACCTCCAGACTGCCAGTCAGTTTCCTCCCCCATCCACTTTGATTTATTAAGCAGTTAGGCTGGCCCTTCCCGACCCTTCCTACACAGCGGCAGAGCTTTTGCTCCTCTACCCACTGGAATCTACACTGGTCCCAGCCCCTCATTCAACTCCCGTGGGACGCCAAGCAATACGGAGTTCGGAGTTTGAGAAGCACAGAAATCTCCTGAACCCCACCACGAGTCCACACTAGGCTGTGAGTCTACCACAGGGTCTCAAACCAGAAACTGGAAAAAGTAATTTTTTAAGGCAGCCTGGAAATCTAGATTTTTATGTAAAATGCCTCAATTTTATTTATTTATTTTATTTTATTTTATTTTTTGAGATAGAGTCTCTCTCTGTCGGCCAGGCTAGAATGCAATGGCACAATCTCGGCTCACTGCAACCTCCACCTCCCAGGTTCAAGTGATTTTCCTGCCTCAGCCACCCAAGTAGCTGGGACTACAGGCACATACCACCATGCCCTGCTAATTTTTATAATTTTAGAAGAGATGAAGTTTCACCATATTGTTCAGGCTGGTCTCGAACTCCTGACCTCAGGTGATCCACCCACCCCGGCCTACCAAAGTGCTGGGATTACAGGCGTGAACCACTGCGCCTGGCCAGAGACAGGGTTTCACCATGTTGGCCAGGCTGATCTTGAACTCCTGACCTCAGGTGATCTGCCTGCCTTGGCCTCCCAAAAATGCCTCAATTTTAAATGTTGGTTCTTTTTTAAAAATACTCTATGAGCCAAGTATAGCTTATCTATCTAATTTAGCTAGTTTGTGGTCCCCTGTGTAGGTGCAGAGATGGATCTTGGGAGAATGAGAGGGTGGCTGGCAGGGAGATGTCCTTACAAAAAACAAGAAACAAGGCAGAGGGTTCACATCCTCTTCTGAAAACAAATGTGTAGCAATTCCATAAACTTTCCTATACATTAAATCCTCACATCAACCCTGTGAGTTAGGGCAGGTTAACTCCATCATGCAAATGGGGAAACCAAGGCCGAGACACCAGCTAACCGGTAGCCCTTCAAGGCTGTGCTCTTTACTTCCTCACTGATGGAACTCAAGTCAGAGCTGACTTTGAAGATCACTAAGAAGCTCAAGACAATGCAAGGAAAATGAACACTTTTGCTTAAAGAAGGCCAACCTGGCTTTGTTCCCCACTGCACCACTGGTAGTCTCCTAAAAAGTGCACCACTTTTTAGTCTCCTTGCCTTAAGGTGAATGTAACCGATGGGCACCACTTTGATGATGTAGCAGCCATGTAGTGCACTGCTCACATCTCCCTCTAGAGAGTCTGCACGGCCGGGTGCAGTGGCTCATGCCTATAATCCCAGCACTTTGGGAGGCTGAAATCACTTGAGGATCACTTAAGTTCAGGAGATCGAGACCAGCCTGGCCAACATGATGAAACCCTGGCTCTACTAAAAAATACAAAAATTAGCCAGGCGTGGTGGCATGCGTCTGTGGTCCCAGCTACTCAGGAGGCTGAGGCATGAGAATCACTTGAACCCAGGAGGTTGAGGCTGCGGTGAGCTGTGATCATGTCACTGCATTCCAGCCTGAGTGACAGAGTGAGACCTTGTCTTAAAAAAAAAGAGAGAGAGAGTCTGCACGGAGAGCACAGTTGACTCACAGTCCTCATTCCCATTCCTCTGGATCCACCAAGTTCACGCCAAGGCCATATTTCCTCAGATGGCTCCTAGCCAATGACAGCACAGCGGGGGTGGTAGCACAGCCCCACTGCTGCTGACCTGAGATTCATCCTACCAGTGACTTTGTTCAGGAAGCCCTCATCAGTCCAGCCAAAACTTTCTGAGACCCGCATTGCTGTCTGCAGCTCCTCCTACTCACTCTTTCCTTTCCCGTCTCTTTCCCCAGGTGTTAGCCCAGCATCCCAGTCTGAAGACGTCCACCCTTTATCTTTCACAGGGTTCCCTTGATAAATCCCCTGCAAGTCTGAGCCTGTCCTGGCATCTGCTTCCCAGAGGATCCAAATTAACACAGATAACTTCCATTTTGTAGGATGAGATAATGAAGTCTACAACCATCCAAACTCAAAATCATCTGTTGTCAAGGAAATACAGTTTCACATTGCAGTGGTAAGGACCATGGGCTTTGGGTAGACCAGGGTGTGAGTCCTACCCACCAGCGGTATGACCTTTAGGAAATGTCTTAGCCCTCTCTGACCCTCTATTTCTTCATCCGTGGAATCAGTGATTCTTAACTGGGAACAATTTTGTTTCCTCGGGGACAGTTTGCAATGTCTGGAGACTTTTTTGGTTGTCACAACTAGGGGGAGGGGAATGGTTGCAGCTGGCACCTAGTTGGGTAGAAGGCCAGGGACACTGCTAAATATCCTACAATGCACAGAGCAGCCCCTCCATGACAAAGATTGTCTAGCCCAAAATATCCGTAGTGCAGAGGTTGGAAAACTCTGTGTTAAATGGGGATGATAATAGTAAGCTAACTCACAGAACTATTGTGAGGACTCAATGGGATCATGTGTTCAATATCCCTCGCCTTCCTTGTAAACTCCACAAGGGCAGGAACCAGATGATGTAGATCAATGTTCTGTATCATCAATGACTGGATCATAGAAGGCGCAAAGTAAATTATTAATTGTTGAAATATTTATCAAATGAGTGCAAATCAACAAATGCTAATTGTCATCATCATCGTCACCATTGCCATCTTTCCAGCCCCTGGCTCAGTGCCTGAGGCGTAACAGGTCCTCAATCTTTGTTGAATGAATGCATGAGAAATGAAGGATTATTTTACTCATTAACTACTAATCTGTGTGCTTTGGAGAGATATTGGAAACTCTTGAGAAATAGGCCTGGCCTTTTCCTTTTTATTTGCAACGAGGAATTTTGTTCGTCAAATAAATGACCTTAAAGGATTGAGACCGCTGCCAAGCCACAGAATCGGAGTCGAGAGGCCTGACTCAAGAGTCACGGAGAGGTTAGGACACACATCTTGCAGGGCTTAGGCAAAAAAGGAAAATGGGCCGGGCTTTGTGCGAACTTGCTGTGAAACAAGAGCTGTTTTCAGGGCTCAGGGACACGCTCTGTCCCATGTTCAATTTCTTCCATCTGTCTGGTATCTGACCTCTGCTGCCCTTTAAGCCATTGCCACATATTGTCTGCACACGTTCCCATATAAGGTGATCTCTCTCTCTCTCTTTCTCTTCCCTCTCCTCTCCTCTTTCTCGCCCCTTCTCTCTCTCTCTCTCTCTTTTCCTCTCCCTCTCTCCGGGTAGCAACACTGACTTCCTCCACCCTGTTCGCCCTCTCTCTGCCTTCCCTGGCAGACTCTGCTGTGAGGATGGATGGCTGGAGAGCAGGAAGGGGCAGGGGGCTGCCAAGGAATGTAACAGGTTTATTTTTGTTCAGGCTGCATTCTTTGCCCAGCCACTTGGGAATGTCACATGCCGATAAGACAGTGGGGGTGACTGGGATCTGTGGCTCAAATCTGCAACACCCCAGGTGTGAGCCATCGTCACAGAGTCGGGGAACTAAGGGTGGGAGGGGCAGGGACTCTGAGGTCATGGGACTCACCTGTTCCCACTGCCCTGTGTCTGACTCCTAGAAAGGCAAGTTTGGTCCTTCAGGGAAACAATTGCAGAAATTGAGATCCATAACCACCTAAGCCCATCTCTGGGCAAAATTCAACATCTACAGGAGAGTGGAGAAGAGCCAGGTGTCAGGGTGAAATTAACAGCTATGTGACCTTGGGCAAGTTGCCTGACGTCTCTGACTCTCAGTTTCCTTCTTTGTCAAAATAGTATCAGTGAATCTGTTCTCTACTATATGGTGAAAATACACTCACTGAGGGCAGGTATTATTGTCTATTTTGTTTCCTGTTGTTTCACCATCACCTCAAATAGTGCCTGGCACACAGTAGGTGCTCAAATATATGTTGAGTAAATTAAATGAGATAATGTTTTAAGTGCTCAGCACCCAAGAAATAAGAGCTGATTCAACAACACCCTACTCAATGACCACAGATATTTATTAAGCACCTCTTAACAGCCAGACCCTATTAGGTGCTGAGGACACAGCAGCAAATAGGACAGACAAGGCCCCTGCCCTCAGGGAACTTACATTTGAATGGCAGAGATCTATAATAAAATAAGCTAAGGTCAGAGAGTACTAAGGGCTATGAAAGAAATTTTTTTTTTGAGACGGAGTTTCACTCTTGTTGCCCAGGCTGGAGTGTAATGGCGTGATCTCTGGCTCACTGCAACCTCCGCCTCCTGGGTTCAAGCAATTCTCCTGCGTCAGCCTCCTGAGCAGCTGGGATTACAGGTATGTGCCACCACACCTGGCTAATTTTGTATTTTTAGTAGAGACGGGGTTTCTCCATGTTGGTCAGGGTGGTCTTGAACTCCCAACCTCAAGTGATCCGCCCACCTTGGCCTCCCAAAGTGCTGGGATTACAGGCGTGAGCCACCGCCCTTGGCTGAAATAAATTTTTTAAAGGATATAGAAGTGTGTTTTTCCAGCCTTTTGACTATGACTCACAGCAAGAGATATGTTTATCATGTGAACCAATGCGTACACATGCATGTTTATTAAAAGGGAAAAAACAACTGTGGTGGACTGTCTGCACCAACATCTGCCAACAACTTCTCCCATTCATAGAATGCACATGTTGCTCCCCCATCAAGAGGCGGAGTCAAGGCTGGGTGTGGTGGCTCATGCCTATAATCCCAGCACTTTGGGAGGCTGAGGAGGGTGGATTACTTGAGGTTAGGAATTTGAGACCAGCCTGGCCAACATGGTGAAAGCCCTGTCTCTACTAAAAATACAAAAATTAGCCAGGTGTGGTGGCACATGCTTGTAATCCCAGCTACCTGGGAGGCTGAGGCAGGAGAATCTCTTGAACCTGGGAGGTAGAAGTTGCAGTGAGCTGACATTGCACTACTGTACTCCAGCCTGGCTGACAGAGCAAGACTCCATCTCAGAAAGAAAAAGAAAAAGAAGTGGAGTCAAGACCCAGTGCAGAGGCTCACACCTATAAACCGAGCGGGAGGCCAAGGCTGGAGGATTGCTTGAGGCCAGGAGTTTGATACCCACCTGGGTAACATAGTGAACCTCCATCTCCACAAAAAAAAAAAAAAAAGAGGTGGAGCCAGCTTCCCCTTCCCTGTTTTTGTTATTTGTTTGTTTTAGAGACAGAGTCTCAGTCATTCAGGCTGGAGTGCAGTGGTATGATCAAACTCATTGAAGCCTTGAACTCCTAGGCTCAAGTGATCCTCCTGAAACTGGCCCAACACTCCCATACACTGTTCTTTTGGATAAACATAGACATTGACCCTTCTGCTATTAAAGCTGTATTTGTTTTATCTGAGGACCTTCAGGCCTCTCAAAAACAAGTACTGAAGCACTGAAACTCACCAGATCAGGGCATCAGATGCCTTCCTGCCCCTCCCTAGTTCTTGTTTTCCCGCATGTTGTTACATTTCTTCCCCGCTATATAAACTCCTAATTTTAGTAGGCCAGGGAGTTGGATTTGAGACTGAGCTCCCATCACTTCAGCTGCAGCACCCAATTAAAGCCTTCTTCCTTGGCAATACTTGTCCTGTCAGTGATTGGCTTTCTGTGTGGCAAGCAGCAGGACCTAGTCTGAACCCCTGGTGTTTTGGTAACACTCCTGCCTCAGCCTCCCGAGTAGGTAGGACTACAGGCATGCAGCACCACGCCAGCTGACATTTTCATTTTTTTGTAGAGTTGGGGTCTCACTATGTTGAGTTCAAACTCCTGGGCTCAAGCTGTCCTCCTGCCTCAGCTTCCCAAGGTACTGGGACTATAGGCATGAGCCACCACACCCAGCCTCTCCCTTCCCTTAAATCTGGGTGACTCTTGTGATTTGCTTTGGGCAATAGGATGCAGCGGAAACAACTTTGTGCCTTTTCTGGGCTTCAGCCTTAAAGGGACTGGCAGCTTCCACTTTTGTGCTCTTTGTACCCAGAACCATGAAAGGAAGCTCAGGTCAGACAACTGAATGATGAGAGGCCACAGGAGAAGGAGAGCTTCCATGTGAAGAAGTGGCCACCAACACTAACATCCAGATCCAAGAGGGATGCCACCTTGGATGTTCTAGCCCCACACGGACCTCCAGCTGGATTCAGCCATATGAGTGATCCCAGCAGATACCACATGGAGCAGAACCGCCCAGCTGAGCCCAGCTAATCCACAGACTTGTGGGAAAAAACGGTTGCATATCAATAAATTTGGAGTGGTTTATTAAGAAGCAAAAAATAGGCTGGGCATGGTGGCTCATGCCTATAATCCCAGCATTTTAGGAGGCCGAGGCAGGCAGATCAGTTGAGGTCAGGAGTTCCAGACCAGCCTGGACAACATGGCGAAACCCCCATCTCTACTAAAAATACAAAAAAGTTAGCTGGGCATGGTGGCTCGTGCCTGTAATCCCAGCTACTCGGGAGGTTGAGGCAGGAGACTTGCTGAACCAGGGAGGTGGAGGCTGCAGTGATCTGAGATTGCACCACTGCACTCCAGCCTGGGCCACAGAGGGAAACTCTGTCTCAAAAAAAAAAAAAAAAAAGTAAAAAAATTTCTGACACAGTAATATTTACCCTTATCCTTGTGTTGATATTTTCTGTTTTATTTCATTTCATTTTTTAAAATGTTAATTGAGATCCACTAAATTGATTTCCATTCCCTCTAATAGGCCATGACCAACAGTCTGAAGAGCACAGTGGTGGAGGGTGACTGGTGGGTTGGTTACTTTAAGTAAGAGGAACAGAAAAGACCTTGCTGGCTGGGCATGGTGTCCCATGCCTATAATCCCAGAGCTTTGGGAGGCCAAGGCAGGAGGATCGTTTGAGCCCAAGAGTTTGAGACTAGCCTGGGCAACATAGCGGGACCATGTTTCTACAAAAAATTAAAAATTAGCTGGGCATGGTGGTGGGTGTAGTCTCAGCTACTCAGGAGGTTGAGGAGGATCACTTGAGTTCAGGAGGTCGAGGCTGCAGTGAGCCATGATCATGCCACTGCACTCCAGCTTGGACGAGACCCTGTCTCAAAAAAAAAAAAAAAAAAAGAAAGAAAGAAAGAAGGAAAGAAAAGGGAGGAAAGAGAGAGAGGAAGGAAGGAAGGAAGGGAAGGACGGGAAGGAAGGGAATTTTTTTTTCCAAAAAAAAAAATATAATTGAGATGAGAGTCACATAACATAAAACCAACCATTTTAAAAGGAACAATTCCATGGTAATTAGTACATTAACATGTATCGTACAACCACCTCTGTCTATTTCCAGAACATTTTCATCACCTCAAAAGGAAATGCTTTTTTTTTTTTTTTTTTTTTTTTTTTGAGACAGAGTGTTGCTCTGTCACCCAGGCTGGAGTGCAGTAGTGCGATCTGGGCTCATTGTAACCTCCACCTCCTGGGTTCAAGCGATTCTTCTGCCTCAGCCTCCCGCGTAGCTGGGATTATGGGCCTGCACCACCGCACCTGGCTATTTTTTTGTACTTTTAGTAGAGACAGGGTTTTGCCATGTTGGCCAGGTTGGTCTTGAACTCCTGACCTCAAGTGATCTGCCCACCTTGGCCTCCCAAAATGCTGGGATTACAGGCGTGAGCCACTGTGCCCGGCCTCAAAAGGAAATTCTGTACCAATTAAGCACTTGCTTTGCATTCTCCCCTCTGCCTGGCCCCTGGCAACCACCAGTCCACATTCTGTCTCTAGGGATTTGCCTATTCTGAGTATTTCATATAACAGGAGTCATACAATGGGTGGCCTTTTGCATTTGGCTTGTTTTGCTCAGCACCATGTTTTTGAGGTTCATATATGCTATAGCATGGACCAGTACTTCATTTCTTTTTATGGCTGAATAATATTCTACTGTACGTATATACCACAGTTTGCTTATTCATTCACCCATTTGCCCATCATTTTGAGTCAATCATTTCATCTGTAGCACTCTCATAGACCTCGATTTGACGTCATCAGCCCCAGGAGGATGAGGTGGTCTTGGCAACATGAAAGACAAAGCCAGTTTGTGCCCTGCTGCTCTTGTCCCCTCCCACCAAACTTCTCCTGCATGATTCTCAGCTTCCTGATAGCCCAAAATGCAGCTCCACTGCCGGTTACCCTTAAATACTCCCCCTGAATTCTATAAATACACCAAACATTCAGTTGGGAAAAAAAGAAACTTGAAAGGCATCTGAAATGAAAATACACTTTTTTTCCCAGCATTGGCCAAGTGTTTTCTCTCCATCTTCCCCCTCTTTGATTTTGGGATAAGCGCTTGGATTTCAAACCATTAGCTATACCTGGGTGTGAGAAGAGCTTCCTTGGCAAAGCCCTTGTAGGCACAGAAGTCCAGGCACTGTGTTGATGTGGTCCCTCCCACACAGAAAATCCCTGTGCCTCCCACCTCAGCAGCCTGATTTATGGTTCTTTCGGTCTCTGCTGGGCCAGTTTGGAGCCAGTTTAGGAGGTTGATGAAAATGGCTTTGGAATCAGGCAGACCTATGTTTGAATCTTGGCTCAGCCAGCTACCAGCTCTGCGACCTTGGGCCTCTGTTAACTCTCTAGGTCTCAATTTCCTTAATCATAAAGTGGAAAAAAATAATACTGTGGCTGGGTGTGGTGGCTCACGCCTGTAATCCCAGCCTCTTGGGAGGCCAAGGCGGGAGAATTGCTTGAGCCCAGGAGTTCAAGACCAGCTTGGGCAACGTAGTGAGACCCTGTCTCTAAAGAAAAATGCAAAAATTAGCCAGGTATGGTGGTGCTCGCTTGTAGTCCCAGCTACTCAGGAGGCTGAGGCAGGAGGATCTCTTGAGCCCAGGAGGTTGAGGCTGCAGTGAGCCATGATCACACCACTGCACTCCAGCCTGGGTGACAAAGTGAGACTGTCTAAAAAAAGAAAAACAAAAAACTGTCATTGCAGACTTGTTGTGAAGATTAAATGAGATTATGTAGGTGCAGGCAGTGTGCCGAAATGAAATTAGGCCTAACTCACATAATGCCTAGAACTTCAGCTAGAAGAGAGAAGGGCAGCTTGGAAGACATGGGGCTGGATTCACTGACCCCACAAGGCCTGACTGTCCATCATTTTGATTGTGTAATTTTATCTATAAAGTCAGTCTGCCCCTCCGGATCCACATTGCTGTGGATTAAATTTTTAAAAAAATTTTTTTTGAGACAGAGTCTCACTCTGTCACCCAGGCTGGAGTGCAGTGGTGCAATCTTGGCTCATTGCAACCTCCATCTCCTGGGCTCAAGCGATTTTCATGCCTCAGCCTCCCAAGTAGCTGGGATTACAGGCAATGCCACCACACCCAGCTAATTTTTGTATTTTAGTAGAAACAGGGTTTCACCACGTTGGCCAGGCTGGTCTTGAACTCCTTACCTCAAGTGATCTGCCCACCTCAGCATCCCAAAGTTCTGGGATTACAGATGTGAGCCACCGTGCCCAGCCCCACTGTTGCCATCTTCCTCCCCCTCTTTGTCCAGGGAGGCGCATCTGCATGGACGACCTCAGGGGAGCTCCCTTTCCCTTTGGCTCTCTGTTGGGTTTAGCTAGTGAGGAGCCAAGCAAGAAGAGATCAGAGGGTAGGACAGTGGGATTGGGACTGGCTGCGTCAGAGGCTCTTGTTAGGCAACTGTCTCTGTAGGGCTGATCTGTCAGGCTTTTTGTGTTTGTCCTCTTCTCTTCCTGCTTCAGGCTTAGGGGCAGCAATGGCTGCCTTTGGTGCTGGTCTCTTGGTTGCCCTAAATGCTGTCCACACCTTTATAAATAGCCCTTTATTAAGCTATCCTCAATTGCCCAGAGTTTGCCATCTTTATCCTGCCGGGATGCTAACTAATACAGAAGTTATCAGTTTTAGTCCACGACTCAGATTTGCAGAAGGAAGGACATTGTTTTATAACCAACTGAAATCCAATTCTGAGCCCCCATTCTGCTAGGTTGGAGAGAAACGTAATCTTGTTTTGAGCATCCCCCCTCCCCCAACACACATCCTAGGGGATACCAAGTCCCTGGGCTCTTTTGCAGTGATGTAGCTTTGGGCAACACCTGCAGTCTTCTGTCAGTGGCCCACCCTAGTGACTGCTTGGTCACCCATCCTCCCAGGCTACAGGTCCTTTCAGGTCCAATAGCATTGATCCTTCCATGTCAGGCCTGAGACAAAGAAAGCTTTGGTCAGACTGGAAGGCACTGGACTTGTGGTGTGGCCTCCTTAGGTTATTTCTCCCTTCCCAGAAGCTGCTCTGGACTTATCAACTTGTGACCCTTCCCACTCTCCATAACATCTGTCTTTTCTCTTCTTACTCTTGTTTTGTCTCATTTTGTTTTGTTCTGTTTTGTGTTGTTTTGAGATAGGGTCTCCCTCTGTTGCCCAGGCTGAAGTGCAGTGGCACAATCCTGGCTCACTGCAGCCGCAACTTCCTAGGCTCAAGACATCCTCCAGCCTCAGCCTCCCCAGTAGCTGAGACTATAGGTGCACGCCACCATGCCTGGCTAACTTTTTATTTTTTATAGAGATAAGGGTCTCACTATGTTGCCCAGGCTGGTCTCGAACCCTTGGACTCAAGTGATCCTCCCACCTTGGTCTCCCAAAGTGCTGAAATTATAGGCCTCGACCTCCGCACCTGGCCCCATCTTACCCTTGAAGGAACCCCCCTCTCCACTCCCCGCCTGAGGACAACCAGTACAATTTCCCCTAAACACTTCAGTTCTTCACACGCCTACAGGGTCTGTAGGAAGTACAGATGTACTGGGCAAAGTACAGCTGGATTTTCAACCTGCAGAAGTCAAGACAATAAAAATTCTTTCAAGAGGACGGGAAACGAAGGGGTACACACATAAATTAAAATTTGAATAAATTCTGACACATATTTGAAGTATTTAGCAAAGTTCCTGACATATAGTAAGCACTCAATAAGTGATGATATAATGATAATTTCAGCCCACTAAGAATGTTAGGTGCATCCTGGCTAGGCACGGTGGCTCACACCTGTAATCTCAGCACTTTGGGAGGCCAAGGTGGGTGGCTCACTTGAGGTCAGGAGTTTGAGACCAGCCTGAGCAACATAGTGAGACCTCATCTCTAAAAAAAAAAAAAAAAAAATTAGCTGGATATGGTGGTGCCACCTGTAGTGTCAACTTTTTGGGAGGCTGAGGCTGGGAGGTACAGGCTGCAGTGAGTTATGATCACGCCTCTGCACTCCAGCGTGGGTGACAGAGTGACATCGTGTCACTGAAAAAAAAAAGTTAGATGCATCCTATATTTCAATCCATACTGATAACTAAGGAGTTAATATGAATTGCGTATTATTTTGGCTATTCTACATTGCCCATTAATCTCATCAGCAATTTCCAGTCTTTGTGAACCATAGCACATTTATAAATACAAAACCCATTTTATAAAAGCCATCTGAGAAAAATATAGTACCAGGCACACATTTAAGAAGACCTCTGGAATCTCATCCATTTAAGTTGAGTATTTCACATATTATTTATCTTTTTACCTTTTAAGAAAGCACATTCTGCTACTAAACATACCCACAAGATTAAATTGTCAGAACAGAGACAATTTAGGATATCTGCAAAATGCAATTCAGGTTTCCATTCAAATTTAATTTCTTTCGTCTCCAAGTAACCTGGATGGCAAAGGCATTAAATGACAATTAATGGATAACAGAATAACCCTCTTCTGAATTTGTTTCTGCGTCTGGGTCATTTTTCCCAGTTTTAAAAGAATGAGATAAAGTGGGCAGCCTGCAGAATAGCCCCAGATGGGATAGCATCTTGAATCCTGGCACTCGCTGAATACTCGTGCAGAATCCAGAAATATCTCATGGTCAAGATGAAAGGTCTAAATTTAATACCAAAAACAGAAAATTGGCTTGGCTTCCCTGTACTCTGCACAGGAAAGTTCTTGTTTGGAAGTTCTGAAATGAGAAGGGATTGGAGACATTATATTCATGGCCATCCTCAGATGTTTGTGGGGGATCCGGAGAGGTCTGCTGGGTTATCCCAAGACCTCGTTTGGCCCACAGTGGAAGACCACACTGAAGAAAGATAATTCGTGGAAGGAAATCAGGGAGAAGGTTCTCATTGATACAGATGCTCTCTGCCATGAGTGCAGGCTCATTCCTTCCTCTTCCGGTTTTTCTTATGCAGCTTTCCAGATTTACCAGCCTTCCCTGACCACCTGGTCTTCCCTGATCTACTGGTCTTGTTTGCATAGCATCTCTATCTCTGATAAGAGGATCCAGCACTTCCTTTGGGTTTGACACACTTCAGACCAATGAGAGTGGGCCCTGGAAATTTGCTGGAACTATTGGATTAAAAGTTCTACTTTTTTTCTTTTTCTTTTTTTTTTTATTTGAGACAGGATCTCACTCTCTCACCCAGGCTGGAATGCAGCAGTACGATCTCGGCTCACTGCAACCTCCGCCTCCTGGGTTCAGGCGATTCTCCTGCCTCAGCCTCCCAAGTAGCTGGGATTACAGGCACCTGCCACCACACCCAGCTAATTTTTGTATTTTTTTTGTAGAGACAGGGTTTTACCATGTTGGCCAGGCTGGTCTCGAACTGCTGACCTCAAGTGATCCTCCTGCCTTGGCCTCTTAAAGTGCTGGGATTACAGGCATGAGCCATTGTGCCCAGCCTAAATGTCTCTTTCTAAGAAGCTGGATTTGTCAGCCTCTTTTTTTCACTTCTCAGCTTCCTCAGACCTTGGGGGTAGGTTTGCATAGGCCTGCTCACCTCAAAACAACTTCACAATTACATGAGATAAAACCTCTTCTCTTTATTTTTTATCTTATAACTAAACTGAGGCTTGAAAAATACACTTTACCAGGAGTAATTTTCCCCCCTCTGAATAATCGGACCAAAGGTTCAAAACTGTGGATACCCCTTATTATCTACGCAGTTAAATCAGGAGATAAGAAGGGGCAGCTTCAAGTCTTTCTCACCTCCTCCTCACCTTGCCTCACCCTCTCCTCCACTGGAAGATGGTGAACATTTGAAGCCCATCCATGTAAGCAGCATCTTCTTATCAGATGGCTTCTGGTGAGAAACAGATTGGGAATTCTAGTGCTTTGGTAGCAAGGGATGAGTAGGTTTCAGTAACAGGTCCGTTATAACCAAAAACTACTAAAGGCTCCACATCTTGGGTCCTGTAATCTACAACCATGGGTACCCAACAGGCCAAAAATTAACAAAAATTGAAAGGAAGAGACACTGTAAAAATGAATCCTCTCTCCTGTCCTGCTGATGTATATACCCTGTCACCTGACCTAGGCAATGGAATCCTTATTCATAAGGGGGCGAAAGTGTGTATACAAATGTTCATAGCAGCATTATTCATAGTAGCAAAAAAGTGGAACCAACTCAAATGTCCAGGAATAGAAAATGCATAAAGAAAATGTGGTCTATCCATAGAATGGAATTATTTGGCAATAAAAGGGAATGACGGGCTGGGCATGGTGGCTCACACCTGTAATCCCAGCACTTTGGGAGGCTGAGGTGGGTGGATCACTTGAAGCTAGGAGTTCAAGACCAGCCTGGTCAACATGGCAAAACCCCGTATCAACTAAAAATACAAAAAATTAGCCAGGCGTGGTGGCGCACACCTGTAGTCCCAGCTACTCAGGAGGCTGAGGCAGGTGAATCGCTTGAACTCGGGAGGTTTGAACCCAGGAGGCAGTGGTTGCAGTGAGCCAAGATCATGCCACTGCACTCCAGCCTGGGAGACAGAGGGAGACTCCACCTTAAAAAACAACAACAACAACAACAACAACAACAACAAACAAAAAAACAAAAACGGGAATGATGTATTGATCCATGTTACTACATGGATGAATCTTAAAAACATTATATACTAAGCAAAAGAAGTCAGACACAAAAGATCACATTTTGTGTGATTTCATTTATATGAAATGTCCAGAAAAGGCCAATCCATAGAGATGGAAAATAAATTAGTGGTTGCCTAGGGCTGTGAAGTGGGGAGATTTTCATTGTGAGGGTGATGGCTGAAGGGTACAGGGTTTCTTTTTGGTGTAATAAAAATGTCCTGGGATTAGATAGTGGTGATGATTGCATAACTTTGTGAATATGCTAAAAGCCATTGAATTGTACACTTTTTTTTTTTTTTTTTTGAGACGGAGTCTCACTCTGTTTCCCAGGCTTGAGTGCAGTGATGTGATCTCGGCTCACTGCAACCTCTGCCTCCTGGGCTCAAGCGATTCTCCTGTCTCAGCTTCTTGAGTATCTGGGATTACAGATGCCCACCACCATGTGTGGCTAATTTTTTTTTTTTTTTTTTTTTTTTGGTATTTTTAGTAGAGACGGGATTTCCCCATATTGGCCAGGGTGGTCTCGAACTCCTGGCCTCAGGTGATCTGCCCGCCTCAGCCTCCCAAAGTGCTGGGATTACAGGCGTGAGCCACCATGCCCAGCCTGAATTGTACACTTTAAATGGGTGAATTGTATGTATGTGAATTATATCTTAATAGAGCTGTTTCAAAAAGAGAGTAAGGAAGGAGTGGGAAGCTTTCAGAAAGGCTGTCACATATGGCTGGAACTTCCCTCCCTCTATTAAAAATGTCAAATATAGTTCAGCCAAAAGGCATTGTTGGGAGCTTACAGAGAAGACTCAACATAGCATCTAAGGAGGAAAAAAAAAGGCTTCACGGGTAGCTCAGCTGGGAGGAGATCAGCAATGCCTCTGTTGTTGTGAAATTGTTGCTGAGAATTCCCTCTTAGACTCTTCAACGAATCCACCCAGGGTTTTATGTTAAATGAATCAGGCGGCTGGGCGCGGTGGCTCACACCTGTAATCCCAGCACTTTAGGAGGCTGAGACAGGAGAATTGCTTGAGCCCAGGAGGCGGAGGCTGCAGTGAGCCGAGATTGCGCCATTGCACTCCAGCCTGGGTGACAGAGTGAGACTCCATCTCCAAACACAAACACACACACACATACGCGCACGCGCACACACACACACACACAGAATCAGGGGGTGGTAGCTAATCTTCCTTTGGCCTCGGGGACCCAATATATGCAGTTCTCTCTTTTACTGTAAGTCGGAACATAAATTTTTCAATATACAGATTCCAGGAAGCATGCTGACTGGCTTCAAGTTCTTCCCCGTGTTCCAGAGCAACCATATTAAGCATAAAATCTATTCAAGTTTGAGTCCAAAGAGTGGATCCTCTTGCTTATTTGAATTTATACAGGATTGCAGTCTCATAACTGAAAGGTATAGTGTTTGTAGACCAGTGGCAACAGAGAGAGGAGGAACTAAAAGCTATTAGATAAACCACTCCTATCTAGGATTTCTATAGCCTATACCCATAAACCCTATAGAAAGTGCAAATCTAACCATCTTTTTTTTTCTTTTTTCTTTTCTTTACTTTTTTCTTTTTTCTTTTCTTTTTTTTTTTTTTTTGAGACAGAGTCTCACTCTGTTGCCCAGGCTGGAGTGCAATGGCATGATCTTGGCTCACTGCAACCTCTGCCTCCCAAGTTCAAGTGATTCTCCTGCCTCAGCCTCTCGCGTAGCTGGGATTACAGGCATGCACCACCACACCCAGCTAATTTTTGTATTTTTGATAGAGATGAGGTTTTACCTTGTTGGCCAGGCTGGTCTTGAACTCCTGACCTCAAGTGATCAGCCCATCTCAGCCTCCCAAAGTGCTGGGATTACAGGCATGAGCCATTGTGTCTGGCAAACCATCTTATTTTTAAAGTTTTATTCAAAAAATTCTTTTACTTCTTTTTTTTTTCTTTTTTCTTTTCTTTTTTTAAAGATGGGGTCTCACTATGTTGCTCAGGCTGGACTTGAACTCCTGGGCTAAGGCTGTCCTCCCACCTCAGCCTCCCAAAGTGCTGAGATTACAGGCATGAGCCACCATGTACATGCCTCATTTTTTTAAAAAGAAAAAACATAAATGTCTTCAGTGCTTCCCAATGTTGGGCACTGTTGTAATCACTTTACGTGTATCAACTCCCTTAATCCTCATGTCAACCCTATTGAGGAAGGTTTTATTATAGCCACATTTTACAGATGAGGAAAGTTTAGCAAGATAAAGAGAAGGTACACAATGGCAGATGCAGAATTCAAACCCAGGTAGCCAGGGATGTCTCCTAACACACCCAACAGGATCAATGAATTATATAATCCCTTCTACAAATCTTGTATTGTTTCTGTCAGTATTATGTAAGTTATTTAATTCTTTGAGGTTTTGAGTGTTGCTTTCCCTAATTGGTTGTGGGGTGGGGCCAGTTTTAGTTTCTCTCCAGGAGCCCTGCAGGGTACCTACGCTTGATATTTCAACAGTCAGAGGGCAGCCAACAAAGGGACTGGTCTTGGAATGTTGTGTTGCCTCTGCCTAAAACACTCTCCCTTTTCCTGTTTGGCTAATTTTTACTGATCCTTTTTTAGAGATGGAGGTCTCCTTCTGTTGCCCGGCCTGGAGTGCAATGGTGCCACCCCTGACCAATTTTTGCTTTTAATTTTTTGTAGAGAAAGGGTCTTGCTCTGTTACCCAGGCTGATCCTGAACTCCTGGGCTCAAAGTTATCTTGTTGCCTTGGCCTCTCAAAGTGCTGAGATTACAGGCGTGAGCCACGGTGCCAGGCCTAATTTTTACTGATCCTTAAACATCACTCCATTTGACAGAAACTTTCCTGATGGTATGGCCCCTTTGGCACCACCCTCCCCAAATAAACTTGAGGCCCTTAATCTGGGCTCCTAATCATTGGCTTCTTTTGTTACCGCATTTATCTCGATTGTATTGGTGTTGCCCCTTTAAAAATCTCTGCCGGCACTAGACTGTCAGCTCCATCAGGGCAGGGGCCAGGTAAGTCCTGCCCTTCTGCATTCCCAGCAGCCTGTACAGTACAGGGCATATAGGAAATGCCTAATACGTAATCTGTTATTTTTTGTTGTGGTAAGTCTGATGCTAAAGCTATAGTTGGTTTCTCCTATGCTGTTTGAGCAGGCAACTAAGTTTTCAAGGTATCAATAATTTGATTTTTTTTCCTTCTCTTTCTTTCATTGCCAGCTGATATCACTAAGTATCGTGGTCTCTAGTCTAATAGGGGTTGGTTCAAAATACCATTTGCCAACTAAGGTCTCCCACAAACCAGCTAGTGCAAATTCCAGTAGACTTTTAAACCTCATCAGTGACTGGGCACAAAGATCTCCCTGCCTCCTGCATGGGATGTGAACTCCATGAAGACCACAAGGAGGATTTAATTTATTTCTGCAGTCACCTAAAGAGAGCCCACTCAGAAGCCAAAGGAACATTAGGACACTTAGTTCTCCCACACCCCCTTTCAGGCTCTCAGCATACTCAAAACGTATTGGGTTTAAAAAAATTTAATTCCCAGTACAGGCAATGTGGCCCAGTAATGTGACACAGAAGCTGAAATCTCTATGATGAATGTGTCTTCTTTTAATCCTGCCAGAGCCTCACTACAATTGTTCCTATGCATAACCTAATTTGGAGATACTTATGTCAAAAACCTAAATTTGAAGCACAGGCCAAATGCTTGCTCATCCCAATCCCCCTACCACCCAGCCCTGCCCCAAAAACAAACAAAAATCATCACCCACGTTTGGCGCATGAATGCATGCATGCATGCATGAATGAATGAATGAATGAATGAAACATCACACGCATTTAACATAGGTTAATCATGCAGACAGTATTTTGTAAACTGCGAAGTGCAGGACTTTCGGGAAGCTTATTGTAGCGCGTCTAGGTCGGAGTAACAGTCCCAAATGCCCTCGGCTGTCTGCAGTGGCTCAGCACGTGGGCCGGCTTTGCGAGAAAGCCCGGCGCCCGTCCGCCCCGCCCCGCCCCGTCCGCCCCGCCCCGCCCCGCCCCGTCCGCGCCGCCCCGCCCCGTCCGCCCCGCCCCGCCCCGCCCCGTCCGCTCCGCCCCGGCCCCGCCCCCCAGCTCGTGCACGCGCGCGCGCAGGAGAGCGGCCGCTCCCCCGGAAGTGACGTAACTCCACGACCTAGCAACCGTTGCCAAGGAGCTCGACCCTGGGAGCGGTCTAGAGCCTGGGCGCCTCCTGGGGGGGTGGGGAAACGGTTTCGTGAGGAGAATTTGAGGTAACCTCGCCAACTCGCGGTCGGAAGCTCCTCTGAACCCCAAAATAGGAGAGAGCTCCCGTCCTCTCTCGGTCCTGATGCAGCACCTCGCAAGTGGAAGGGGTCGTCGCGGTTAAGCCCCCGGATAGGGGAATCGGGCCCCCGCTGGGATTCGAGCGGATCCAGGCCGCTCCCTGGCGGGATGAACTGTCGAAGGGCCCAGGGCAGCCCCCGCTAGAGGCCCGGTCTGGTGTGGGGTCCCCTGTCCCCTGTCCCGAGCCCGGGGAGGGGGACAGTATTTCTGGTACTCCCAGGAGGCTGCGGGTCGATGCTCGTGCCAGCCTGGAACCCAGGCAGCACGGTTTCTGTCCCAAATTGTGCCAGAGAACACGCACGTCCTGGTTTTCATTGTTCCCCGCCCCCTGCGACTCGTTTGTGGGTGAGTGCTTGGGAATTAGCGCGGCTACTTCGCGCTAGAAGAGGGACAGTAATTGCTTTTGCTAATTTTAGAGCGCAGAGCCCGCTGGGCACAGACAGCCTGCCTGTTCAGTACATCTTTGTCCTTATCGAGTGACCATTTTTGCAGGCTGGTGGGCGACTTGGGGGGAACCCAACTAGTTTATTTTGCCTTCCTGGAAACGTTGTACTAGTTTATCCAGATTTTTTTTTAAGGGAAAAAAGAATAGACCTATAGATAATTTCTAAATCATTTAAAATGAAATACATATTTCTGCACGCAAAGGTTATGACGTGGACTTTTACTTAAAATACTTTAAACAATGGAAAACTTGCACTTCCAATATGGATTTAAAAAAAAAACTTACGTAAAGGTTTTCCTTTAATAGCTTAAAGGAAACCTCAGATTTATTATAAGCCATGGTGGTTATCCTTCCTATCCTCTTTTGACTTATTTCTTAGCAATAATAATTATTTGTGCATAATTTTTCATCATTGTGGAGAAATTATCTTTTTTATTTTATTTTTTCTGTTGAGACGGAGTCTCTCTCTGTCCCCCAGGCTGGAGTGCAGTGGCGCGATCTCGGCTCACTGCAACCTCCGCCTCCCGGGTTCAAGCAATTCTCCTGCCTCAGCCTCCCAAGTAGCTGGGACTACCGGCGCCCGCCACCACACCTGGCTAATTTTTGTATTTTTGGTAGAGACCGGGTTTCACCATGTTGGCCAGGCTGGCTTCGAACTCCTGACCTCAAGTGATCTGCCTGCCTCGGCCTCCCAAAGTACTGGGATTACAGGAGAGAACGACAGCTCCCGGCAGCAATTCATTGCTTAATTCATTTTTAATCCTTAAAGCATTTACCTAGGTAAAGCTGTTTCAGCAGTTCAGAAATCAGATATTCAATTTTTTAAAAAGTTATGATCTTTCTCACTGCCAGCCTGATTTCCTTTAGATTTAGGCTTATGTTGTACTTGTGCCTGTGAACAAGTTCATTCAATCTAGTGGAAGGAATCACTGTTTTAGACACAATGGATGTTCAAAAATGGAATTGGACACAGATACGGAATTTACAGTTTAGCAGGGAAGAGAAGATGCGTACCTAAAGAACTAGCACAAGATCGGCCAGGCGCGGTGGCTCACGCCTGTAATTCCAGCACTTTGGGAGGCCAAGGCGGGCGGATCACGAGGTCAGGAGATCCAGACCATCCTGGCTAACACGGTGAAACCCCGTCTCTACTAAAAATACAAAAAATTAGCCAGGCGTGCTGGCAGGCGCCTGTAGTCCCAGCTACTTGGGAGGCTGAGGGAGGAGAATGGCGTGAACCTGGGAGGCGGAGCTTGCAGTGAGCCAAGATCGCGCCACTGCACTCCAGCCTGGGCGACAGAGCCAGACTCCGTCTCAAAAAAAAAAAAAAAAAAAAAAAAAAAAAAGCACAAGATCCAAAGTAGTGCTAGGAGAGAAGCACAGATAAAGTGTGGTCAGCTATGAAGGACAGGTGTTGGCACTGCTGCAGAACCTGGAGGATAGCTTGAGAAAGGTTTCCTGGGGGAACTGGCATTTGGTGGGCATGGCTTGAAAGATGGTTGGGGGGGGGTTGTGCCTCTTGAGATGAAGGAGGGGTGCACAGTCGTTTTAGGCAGAGAAAGCAACATTAACTAAAGGCAGAGTGATAGAAAAACTAAGGAGCAGTGACTGTTTCAATAGGCTGAAGTTTGAAGGGGTAGAAAGATGACAATTTGGAAATAAAGTTGGAAAGGGATAAGTTGTGCCAGATCATAAAGAGTCTGGAAATCCAAGAAGTTTGAGCTGTATTTTGTGCGCAATAAGGAGCGTACAGATGATTTGGAATGGGGAGAGGTGGAGACCAGGGAACAGGAGGCTGTGGCCTCATTGAAGGCCGAAGGAAATGAAGGCCTGAATTACTGTAGGGCGGCAGAGTGGATGCCTACCGGCCACACCAATAACAGAAATGGAAGAAGGGTACTTGAAGTGTGCAGCCTCTACTCAGCTGCAGTTGGTTGTGGGCATGCACAAATGTGGGCCCACTGTTGCCAGATCTGATTTTCAAGAGAAACTGGAAATATAGATTTTAAAGTAAAAAATCTCTCAATGTTTTTTGGGAGATTTGGGAGAAACATCTGTTAGGCTTGCAGTCAGGCTCCTAAAATTTAGGAGCATGTTTAATTCCTGGGTAGAAATTATGCACCGGCATGGGAGAGATGTTAATGTAGGGAGGATTTATTATTCATTTGTCCACATTAACTCAGATGATTACTGTTACACCAGATGCATATACAAAGCATTTGATGTTAAAATTAACAGTATATACTGCAGTTTTCATAGTAAAGCCATTATACTTGGATTTCTTTCAACAAAATAACCCTTTTCACAGCATTTTGTATGCCATGTAAAATTATACTTTTCATGCCTACGTTGTATGAACTTAATTCTGGTTTTTACCCAGGACTTTTGTTGCCAATATTAAGGATTTTTTTTCTATTTTTACTCTTTAGTTAAAATTATAAGACCTAATTATGAGTGATCAAATTAAATTCATTATGGACAGTCTCAATAAGGAGCCCTTTAGGAAGAACTATAATTTAATCACGTTTGATTCCTTGGAGCCAATGCAACTATTACAAGTTCTCAGTGATGTTCTGGCTGAGATTGACCCAAAGGTAAGAGTTTTCTCTTTCTTTTTGATGGGTAGCAGAAAGCCAGTTTCTCCCTCTAAATAGCTGTGAGTCTTGGGCACATTATTTAACCTCTCTGAGCTTTATTTTCCATGTCTGTAAAGTAATAGTAAATAATGCATAACATTTCTCTGCTAGCTCAAAAATAAATTATCTATTGGTACCTTATTTTGAAATTATTTCTCCACTTCCAGACATAAATAGGTTTGGTTAGGGAATGAAAATTCTTTTACAAAAGGTTTTATTGTATTGCAAGTTAGTTCATGTCTCTCATACACTGGTCCATTCCACTGGATACTTTTTTTGAAGCTTAACATTCTTAATATGAATCTTGATCTGACTTGGGTGTACCCTCACTTGGAATCTGGGGGCCTCCATCCTTAATCTGTTTTATGAAGAGACCATTGTGCTGTTAAGCTCTAGCAGAACAATTTTGTCAGTGAGTTTAAATATTGTCCTTTGTTACATATACAACAATAACATGTTTTTTTCAATTTCTTTGTTAGCAACTTGTGGATATCAGAGAGGAGATGCCAGAGCAGACAGCCAAACGAATGTTGAGCCTTCTTGGTATTCTTAAGTACAAACCTTCAGGAAATGCCACAGATATGTAAGAATCTGATCACGTATTGAGTTTTTAAAATTATGCTTTAATATCCAAATCTTCATATACTGCAATCAATCTTTTTAGGTAATACCTGGTTTCCCTCATTTGATGGCCTGAGAACATCATTGAGTTTCAAAATAACCTTAAACCTTCTATAAACAAACTCAGAAGTCTTAAGAGGGTCAGTTCTTTGCCTTAATCAAACTGTCTGGTAAATCCACTATACCATTTTATCCTTTATCTGCCATCCTAGATAAAAACAGCTTAAACACAACTTCCTTGGATATGCCAATGATATATTGAGGGCCTACTTTTTCTAATTTTCTAACTAATGTACAGACTGACTTTAGAATAGCCTTGGGGCCAGGCATGGTAGCTCACACCTGTAATCCTAGCACTTTGAGATGCCAAGGTGAGAGGATCGCTTGAGCTCAGGAGTTTGAGACCAGCCAAGGCAACATGGCGAAACGCTGCCTCTACAAAAAATACAACAACAAAAAATCAGCTGGGCATGGTGGTTGGTGCCTCTAGTCCCAGCTACTTGGGAGGCTAAGGTGGGAGGTTCACCTGAGCCAGGAGGTTAAGGCTTTGGTGAGCTGCGTTGTGCTCAATCCTGGGCAATAAAGTGAGACCCTGTCTCAAAAAAAAAAAAAAAAAAAAAAAAGATTCCTTGGGTTTATCTTTTTTAAAAAGTTATAGAAAGCAATTTGGACATTGTAAATCAGATTTTGAGAAAATGCTGTCTCTCTTCAAAGTTTACCGTTAAGTGTGTGTGTGTTTGTGTATGTGTGTTTCTCTCTCAGGAGTACTTTTCGTCAGGGTTTGGTGATTGGAAGTAAACCTGTAATTTACCCAGTGCTCCACTGGCTTCTTCAGAGGACTAATGAACTGAAGAAAAGAGCATATTTAGCTCGTTTTTTAATAAAACTTGAGGTACCAAGTGAGTTTCTTCAGGATGAAACTGTGGCTGACACCAATAAACAGGTAAACAATACATAAATGGTACATTGAAACTGTAATGGATTTCAAGGTGTATATATTCAAATACATGTTACTCTTTTTTTATTTGCTGTCTTTGTAGTTCCAAGTGGCACAAGAAGATAAAACTGTATCAGCTAATGTTCAACTATGGCCACATCTCAAGATAATGGCTTTTGCACACAAATACTGTTTTAGTGATAGGAGTATGTGAATAGAAAAAAAAAAAACCTGATACTAAGATTTTAGAATAATTTATTACTTAGCAATTGTGGGTAAATAGAATCCTGGGTTAAGTCTGCACAGCACTTTGTTCATCAGTAAGGTGACTACATAGTTTTTTATCCAAATTTGAGAGAAACAGACTATCATAACATTTAAACACCAAGACAAATGGTTTAAATTGACACTATCCCAGGCAAATTGGGACATGTGAGGTCCTGGAAAGAAGCAGGCAAAGAACCTAGGCTTGCAGTCTCAAAGCACTTCCCAATCAGACAAAGGGTAGAGATAGATTCCGGAGTTTGAAATCTCAGTGCACCTTTCTTGCCAGGGTTTTGGAGTAACATTGGGCTCTGGCATAAGGTCTTAAAGCTCTTGAGTACTGAGGATTCTGGCTGGTCTGGCTTCTGATCCTGAGATCCCTAAGCACATTGCTGGTCAAAGACTGTGGAGAGAAAGAAACTAGACTCAAATTTAAAAGGACTTTGATTTTTTTTTTTTTTTTAAAGTGCTTCTGTTTAGTGTTTCACACTTTTATTCCATAGCACTTACATAGACTGATTTGTGCCAAATTGTTGTGAATAGTTTGTCAATCTGTCTTTCCCAATAGATTCTGAGGCCCATAGAGACAGGTGCCATGTCTTATCCATCTTTATTTTCTTCCAGATTTTGTATAGTCACTTCTAATGTTAGCTCAATATTTGGATTGAATCGCAATAACCAACTGAATATTTTTATTTTTATCCATATATTTTGCTATTTGGGGTAGACATGGCAGTAACTCAAAATAGAGTCAATATTGATCTCTTAAGACAGTATTTATGCAAATAATTATGTCAGATGTCACAGTAGATGCCATGGGAGAAGCACAGCAGAATGAGACCACCTGTCCTTACCTTTGAATATTTTACACAATGTGGGAAATAGAGAAGTGTAAATGTGTACTTTCTCCTTCCTAGGCTCCCACCATCAATAAATCTGATAAAAATTAATTTATCTAGAGGAAGTTGATTAAGTCTGTTTTTTTTTTTTTCCGAGGCAGAGTCTTGCTCTGTTGCCCAGGCTGGATGGAGTGCAGTGGTGCAATCTCAGCTCACTGCAACCTCTGCCTCCTGGGTTCAAGTGATTCTCCTGCCTCAGCCTCCTTAGTAGCTGGGATTACAGGTGCCCACCACCACACCCAGCTAATTTTTGTATTTTTAGCAGAGATGGGGTTTCATGATGTTGGCCAGGCTGGTCCCGAACTCCTGACCTCATGATCCACCCACCTCGGGTTCCAAAGTGCTGGGATTACAGGCGTGAGCCACGGTGCCCGACCTGATTAAGTCTTTGCTAAATATGCTCAGCTAGTTAATGAAATAATTAATGGTAATAAAGACATACTAGTTCTTGAGGCATATCTGACAGGTATCTCTCTCTCTCTATATATATGTATATACATATACATATATATATAAAATGAGAAAGAGATATACACACACACAGTGATTTACAATATATAATGATTTACACATTTAGCCAGTCATTTCAGGAATCCTAATAAAAATACATATTATCTTTTGGAATGAAGGGTCTTATAATTAATAATTTGTAGATTTAAGATATGATCAATCAAGAAAAATATTATTCTGTCATTCCCCATCAAAATAACTTTTTGGCCAGGCACAGTGTCTCATGCCTTTAATCCTAGCACTTTGGGAGGCCAAGGTGGGCAGATTGCTTGAGCTCAGGAGTTCGAGACCAGCCTGGGCAACATGGTGAAACCCATCTCTACAAAAAATAAAAAAATTAGCCCAGCATGGTGACGTAAGCTTGTAGTCCCAATTACTTGGGAAGCTGAGGTGGGAGGATCACCTAAGCCCAGGGAGGTCGAGGCTGCAATGAGCTGTGATCGCACCACTGCACTCCAGCCAGGGTGACAGAATGAAACCCTGTCTCAAAAACAACAACAAAAAACTATTGTAAAAAATTTTTAGGTAACAGGATTTTTTTCATTCATTCAATTACTTTTTTTTGTTTGAGACAGAGTCTCGCTTTGTCACCCAGGCTGGAGTGCAGTGGTGTGATCTCGGCTCACTGCAACCTCCACTTCCCAGGTTCAAGCAATTCTCCTGCCTCAAGCTCCTGAGTAGCTGGGATTACAGGTGTGCACCACTGTGCCCAGCTAATTTTTTGTATTTTTAGTAGAGACAGGGTTTCACCATGTTGGTCAGGCTGGTCTCGAACTCCTGACCTCAAGTGATCTATCTGCCTCAGCATCCCAAAGTACTAGGATTACAGGTGTGAGCCACCGCACCTGGCCCATTCAACTACTTTATGTTAAACACCTCCATGGGTTATGCACTGTGCTAGGCCCCAGGGATACAAGGGTGTACACAATGAATATGATTCTTTTCCTCTTGGCTCTCACTATATGATGGAGGGAGACAGACAGAAAATTATAATAGTCAGTTATAATTGTACATGATATCTACTCTGATAGGATAGATAAAGGGCCAGAGAAGGCTTCTCTGAGAACAGTAGAATCTATGTGAAGACTTGAAGGATGAAAAGGAGTTGCTTAAGTTGTGGGTGAGGGAGTCATAGATGTATAAGCTGGACGCGAGAGCATGGAATGTTCAGGAACTCAGACATCAACATAGCTAGAGTGTAGAGTGTGAAGCAGGAAAGTAACCAGAAATGAAGATAGAGAAGTATTTAGTGTTAAGATGGTAGAGATGTACTTTTTTTTTACCCTATATAAATGTATAAGGATGTGTTTTTGTGTTTTTAATGCTGTTCTTACAATGACTTAAGTAATCGCTGTAAGTTAATAGATAACCTAATTAAGAAAACTCTATGGCTAGGCGCGGTGGCTCACGCCTGTAATCCCAGCACTTTGGGAGGCCAAAGCAGATGGATCATGAGGTCAGGAGTTCGAGACCAGCCTGAACATGGTGAAACCCCCGTCTCTACTAAAAATACAAAAATTAGCCGGGCGTGGTGGCGTGCGCATGTAATCCCAGGTACTCAGGAGGCTGACGCAGGAGAATCGCTTGAATCTGGGAGGCGGAAGTTGTAGTGAGCCGAGATCGTGCCACTGCACTCCAGGCTGGGCGACAGAGCAAGAGTCTGTCTCAAAAAAAAAAAAAAAAAAAAGAAAGAAAACTCTACTGTATCTAGTTATTAGTTTATAATTTCTTAACTTATTCTTCTAGTATGAAGAGTTAATGGAAGCCTTTAAAACTTTGCATAAAGAATATGAGCAGCTCAAGATATCTGGATTTTCTACAGCAGAAATAAGAAAGGTAAAGGAAAGAAAACATAGTAACAATTTTTTTGGGATTTGAATAATATTGGATTTAGCATTTTATTAATTCAGTATGAGTCTTAAGACTATATGGAGACTAGTGATAGCAAATGGCACATTTTACTTTGTGGGGGGACCTTTGATAGTTCCTCACTGATGAAATTGGTGAGACTGGGGTAAATTCACAATGAGTAGTTACTTACAGTACGGAAGAAGAGTGATATTTGTCCATCTACTGTTCCTCCATTATGTCCTGTAAGTAAACCAGAATAATGACAAGAACCTAGAGTCTATATTTTAATTTCATTCATTATTACTAAAGCTTTCTCTCTCTTTTTTTTTTTTTTTTTTTTGAGACAGGGTCTCACTCTGTCATCCAGACTGGAGTACAGTGGTGTGATCACAGCTCACTACAGTCTCGACATCCCAGGTTCAAATGATCCACATGCCTGAGCCTCCTGAGTAGCTGGGACTACAGGCATGCACCACCATGCCCAGCTAATTTTTGTATTTTTTTGTAGACGGGATTTTGCCATGTTGCCCGGGTTGGTCTTGACCTCTTGGGCTCAAGCTATCCTCCCACCTTGGCCTCTCAAAGTACTGGGATTATAGGCATGAGCCACTGCTGCACCTAGCCTTTATTTCTTGTTTAATCATATTTTCTAAATTTTCTACAAAGCATATGTTCAAGAATACTTTAGTAGGCCAGGCATGGTAGCTCATGCCTGTAATCCAAACACTTTGGGTGGCCGAGGCTGGAGGATCATTTGAGCCCAAGAGTTTGAGACCAGCCTGGGCATGATGGCAAGATTCTGTCCCCAGAAAAAAAAAAAACAAATTAGCCAGGCATGGTGGTGCACGCCTGTAGTCCCAGCTACTCAGGAAGCTGAGGCAGGAGGATCACTTGAGCCTGGGAGTTCAAGGCTGCAGTGAGCTGTGATCATACCACTGCACTCTAGCTGGGTGACAGAGTGAGAACTTGTCTCAAAAAAAAAAGAAAGAAAAAATAATTCACTCATAATCTCATTCTCCAGAGACAACTATGGTTGACATTTTGATAAATATATTTAAATCTTTTTCTTGGTATTCTGTAGATAAATGTTGTAATCCGCCTCTTTCAATTAATGTCATATCATGACTTTTTCTCATGTCATTAAACATTCTTCTGCATGATTTTTAATGACTTTCATTGTATTATGTGGTGATTTATTTAACAATCCTCATACGTTTTGGTCATTTCCAAATTGTAGATGTAACTTGCATTAATGAGAATCTTTACAGAGGATGTCTTTTCATGAATGTTCTATTTGGACAAATCATCAGATATAAAATTACTGGGCTAGAAGGGATGAACATTTATTTTAAGATTTTTTTTTTGAGACGGAGTCTCACTCTGTCGCCCAGGGTGGAGTGCAATGGTGCAATCTTGGCTCACTGCAACCTCCACCTCCTGGGTTCAAGCGATTCTCCTGCCTCAGCCTCCCAAGTAGCTGGGATTACAGGCACTTGCCACCACGCCTGGCTAGTTTTATATTTTTAGTAGAGACAAAATTTCAACATGTTGGCCAGGCTATATTTTAAGACTTTTGATATTGTTCTTCAGTACAGTGCTATCGGTAATGAGTAAGAGTGCCCATTTTTCCAAATTCTATCAATACTGACTACCATGTATATTTTACCTTTACTATTACTGTGATAGTTAAGCTATTAGTTTTTTAGATTTAGGAAGGAGTTTTTTTATTTGTTTGTTTTTATAACAAAATACTATGAAGCTGGTTAACAGGAAGGAAGTTTATTTTTGAAGTCTATTTTCAGAGACGGAATTGGTTCATTGGAAAAACCAGGCACAAACTTATGTCATGAAAATACCATAGCCTTAAAAATAATTTTGATGGAAAATTGGCAAAATATATGGCTTGGTATTTAACAGAACAGATGGGATGTCAGCAGCTGTTGTTCATGTATTTAGACCTGCACACTTTCCATTATAGAAAATTTTTCAAAAATCATGTGCCCATATTTGGAATCAGAACACAAATGTGCTGGTTGGCAGCTTTACCTTGCTGCATTATAACCGGTTTTTGTTGCATTTCTGGATGAACACCAAGCTGCCAAAAAAATTACCCTGCATAAGAAGCCCTGGGGGAAAAATAGAAATGACCTTCATCCAAAAGAGGATCTTGGTTGTTAATGCTGTGGTTATAAATGATGAAAATGTTAGATGCATAATCAAAATAAAACCTTATCTGTTTCCTACAGACTGAGAATACTTTTTCTTATAAGGTCTTCTTTGCCACTTTTTAGGATATCAGTGCAATGGAAGAAGAAAAGGATCAGCTCATTAAGAGAGTTGAACATTTGAAGAAAAGGGTAAGGCAGAATTAGTACTGTAAGACTTTGGCCCCAAGTCCCAAGGACTTGCAAAGATTTAGGAATGCAAATAAAGATTCAGCCAAGCATGAGTGTACATCTGAGGATGGACTCAAATAACATTGACGAAAAGGGAATCTCTCTAGGCAGTAGCCCAGCACTTTCAAGGACCTGGAGCCTAGAGCTTTACTGTCATCTCTAGGGAGTACTGTTTACCAAAAGGAAATGATAAGTGGATGTCTGAGTCACATGACATTTAATTTTTTTCTTCAAACCTGACAGTAACATGTACTACTTATTCCCTTACTGTAGGTTGAGACAGCTCAGAATCATCAATGGATGCTTAAAATAGCAAGGCAACTTCGAGTTGAAAAAGAGAGAGAAGAATATCTTGCACAACAGAAACAGGAACAAAAGAATCAGGTATCCACATAAAAGTTTATATTCTCAGTATGAAGGAAATAGTTCCTTCTCATAATCCAAATGTAAAGAAAAGAGTTTTAAAATTGTAGATGTTCACGTTCCTTTTGCTAACATAATGGAATACTCTTTTAATTAAGATAAATATTTCAGGCCGGGTGCAATGGCTAACACCTGTAATCCCCGCACTTTGGGAGGCTGAGGCGGGCAAATCAGGAGGTCAAGAGTTCAAGACCAGCCTGGCCAGCACAGTGAAACCCTGTCTGTACTAAAAATATAAAAATTAGCTGGGCATGGTGGCACATGCCTGTAGTCCCAGCTACTCCAGAGGCTGAGGCAGGAGAATCCCTTGAACCCAGGAAGTGGAGGTTGAGGTGAGCTGAGATCACGCCACCACACTCCAGCTTAGGCAACAGAGTGAGACTTTGTCTGAAAAAAAAAAAAAAAAAAGATAAATATTTTGTGGCAACAACAATACCACTTTTTGGGTTTTATACTCTGAATTGTATCTATACACTGTCTTTTGGCCTATGCTTACCTCGCGTTGTTCCAAAATTACAGAAGAGTCATTGTAATGTTAACAGTAAGATTAACTGCTAATAAAACTTCTAGAATCTCTACAAGATGCCTTTAGATTCCAGGGCTATGAGACCATTCTTTTTATTCCAGTGATCACAGTACCCTCTGCAGTTTACTACAATGGCAAATAAGTCATGAAAAGGCTCAAAATCACCTACACTCCATGTTTTTAAACTTTGCCTTAAAGAAAAATAATTTGCTCAGAAATTATTACTTTTACTTATTAAAAATCTATTTTAAAATCTGAGTAGACTTATACATTAAAATATATTTCACATAAGCTTCATTTACTACTAAATCAGCAGTTTAAATGTTTGATTCTGCTGGCATTTGACTTGGCATCGAAGTAGTTTCACTGCAGCAGTAAGCTGCATCGCCTAAGCCCTGAATGGTTACTTGGCGTTGGTTTGTGATTCTGAAACATCACTATATCAATGTTAACATTACTTGGCCTTAAGAAAACCATGTATAACAAGAAAAATCTGGTGTGTGTGTTTCTTTGATAAGTATTTTTCCTTAAACCGCAAATTCAGTAAATAACTAAAGAAAAATTTCTGAAAACTTCCTTAAAAAATGTATGTGAAAAGGTATTGAGAGAACCAGTTACATTTTGGGTTTAATATGGGAATTTTCCGAGTTCTTATTATTTGTTCCTTTTATATCATAAGAATTATATGGAACTTGTATTTTTCATTGCTTGCCTAAGTGAGAGGTAAGCTTCAGTAGACTAAGCAAGTAATCTATTTAATTGTATTTTAAAGCTATTTCATGCAGTGCAAAGATTGCAAAGAGTACAAAACCAGCTGAAAAGCATGCGCCAAGCTGCAGCAGATGCAAAGCCTGAAAGTAAGTGGAAATTATTATATGGTATAGGTGATTAGAAAATATTAATTTAAATCAAGATCTTCCTAAAAAATCAATTTGTGAGAATTAGTTATCATCAAGTGATGTCTCAGCATTTTGGAACATCATTTCCTAGCTGGAGAAGGAGAGCCCTGATAAAGACATCCCTGGGTTTTCACCAGATGTTTTTAAAAATTCCTAACCAGATGGCCGGGTGCAGTGGCTCATGCCTATAATCCCAGCACTTTGGGAGCCCGAGGTGGTGAGAGGTCAGGAGTTCGAGACCAGCCTAGCCAACATGGCGAAACCCCATCTCTACTAAACATACAAAAATTAGCAGAGCGTGGTGGTGGGCGCCTGTAATCCCAGCTACTCAGGGGGCTGAGGCAGGAGAATCGCTTGAATCTGGGAGGTGGAGGTTGCAGTGAGCCGAGACCGCGCCACTGCAGCCCAGCCTGGGCGACAGAGTGAGACTCCATCTTAACAGCAACAACAAACGATTCCTAACCAGTTTTTCGCGTCAGAGAGTGAAGATAATGAAAACAATTGTGGAGGGAGGCTGTCTGGTTTGTGCTTGTATAAAGGACTTAGCATGGCTGGGCGTGGTAGCTCACACTTATAATCCCAGCACTTTAGGAGGCTGAGGTGGGTGGATCACTTGAGGTCAGGAGTTCGAGACCAACCTGGCCAACATGGTGAAACCCTGTTTCTACTAAAAGTACAAAAAAATTAGCTGGGCATGATGGCATGTGCCTATAATCTCAGCTACTCAGGATGCTGTGGCAGGAGAATTGCTTGAACCTAGAAGGCAGAGGTTGCAGTGAGCCGAGATCGCGCCATTGTACTGCAGCCTGGGCGACAGACTGAGACTCTGTCTCAAGAAAAATAAATAAATAAATAAATAAATAAAGGACTTAGCATGGACGTTGTGAAAATGATGGTTGGAAAAATTATGAATCATTGTTTTAAAGCCAGGGCTATAAAGAAAAAGAATAGAATGCTGGATCCTTAAAACCGAGTGTTTTTCATATTTTGGTTTGTAGAATAACAGTGCTAATGACGTAGGTATCTCTGGCTCTGTTCTTACATTAGCTTAACACAGAGGATAAACTGTCCTAACAGCCCAGATTACACCACCAGATCCATCCTAGGCATTTTACAAAGCATTTTTGCTTGTCAGAAGAAAGACCACGCAAACTGAAAGAGCAGCGGAAAGCTCTCATTTGTACTGGAGAACTATCCCAATGTAAATAGCTGATAGAGGGTTAATTCATCTTTCTGTAGTAATCTATGAAATTCTACAAGAGCAGGGAGCAGGAGGTTAAGGAGTTCCTACTTCGTTGACATCTTTCTGGGAAGTGGAAAGTGATCTGTTCACAGCCTAGGAAAAGGGTAGATTAAACATATTTAATTGATCCAGGTATTTAGTTTAATAAGCTCTAACTTTTCAGTAACAAAAAAGGCTTACAAAAGCTAATGCTTACTTAAATAACAAAAAGTACTTTTAGTATGACAGTGTAATTTGTCTTTTTGCAGAGTAACAGCTATATTATAAAACATTCACTGAGGTTAATCGTTTTTTTTTTTTTTTTTAGATGGAGTTCCACTCTTGTTGCCCAGGCTGGAGTGCAGTGGTGCAATCTTAGCTCACCGCAGCCTCCGCCTCCCGGGTTCAAGCGATTCTCCTGCCTCAGCCTCTGGAGTAGCTGGGATTACAGGTGTGTGCCACCACGCCCAGCTAATTTTTGTGTTTTTAGTAGAGACGGGGTTTCTCCATGTTGGTCAGGCTGGTCTTGAACTCCCGACCTCAGGTGATCCGCCCGCCTCAGCCTCCCAAAGTGTTAGGATTATAGGCGTAAGCCACTGGGCCCGGCTGAGGCTAATCATTGTTATACTCCACACATTTGTGAGATTTATTACATAAAAGAAGACACTCATTTGATTATAGTAGGATCAGTGAGATGTTTTCAAAGGGTTTTTAATATAAAAGTTTGCTGACATCTTAGTGACCTTGTATTTAATTTACCCAGGATTTTGAAAGATAATGCTTTTAAAACTTTTCATAGAAACATATGACTATTTTTCAAGGTCTAAGTTAAATTTTTTAAGAGAGTAATTTAAAATTTGATGGAAACTTGGTTTTTATGTTTTAAACAGCTTTATTGAGGTAAAATCGACATATAATAAACCACACAAACCCTGGTGCAGTGGTTCACACTTGTAATCCCAACATTTTAGGAGGCAAAGGCGAGCAGATCACTTGATCCCAGGAGTTCAAGACCAGCCTGGACAACATGGCAAAACCCTGTCTCTACAAAAAAATACAAAAATTAGCCAGGTGTGGTGGTGCACGCTTGTAGTCCAGCTACTTTGGGAGGCTGAGGTGGGAGGATCACTTGAGCTCAGGAGGTGGAAGTTGCAGTGAACTGAGATTGTGCCACTGCACTCCAGCCTGGGCAACAGAGGGAGACTCTGTCTCAAAAAAAAAAAAAAAAAAAGAAAAAGAAAAAAGAAAAGAAAAAGCTGCATGTATTTGGTGTGGTTCAGCGACTCACACCTATAATCATACTCCTTTGGGAGGCCAAGGTGAGAGGATCACTTGAGCCCAGGAGTTTGAGACTAGCCTGGGCAACATAGCAATAACCTATCTCTACAAAAAATAAAAAATTATTTGGGAGGCCAAGGCGGGTGGATCACAAGGTCAGGAGAGCGAGACCATCCTGGCTAACATGGTGAAACCCTGGCTCTACTAAAAAAATATAAAAAATTAGCCAGGCATGGTGGCGGGTGCCTGTAGTCCCAGCTACTCGGGAGGCTGAGGCAGGAGAATGGCGTGAACCCGGGAGGCAGAGCTTGCAGTGAGCTGAGATTGCGCCACTGCACTCCAGCCTGGGCGACAGAGTGAGACTCCATCTCAAAATAAACACATACATACATACATACATACATACATACAATAAAATAAAATAAAAAATAAAAAATTAGCTGGGCATGGTGGTACATGCTGATAGTCCTAGCTATCCAGGAGCCTGAGGCAGGAAGATCACTTGAGCCCAAGAGTTTGAGGTTAAAGTGAGCTATGATTGTGCCACTGCACTCCAGCCTAGGTGACAGAGTAAGACTTTGTCTCAATAAATAAATAAATAGCACATATTTAAAATGTATTAAAAAATTTTTTTTTTAATTTTACTTTAAGTTTTGGGTTACATGTGCTGAATATGCAGGTTTGCTACATAAGTATACATGTGCCATGGTGGTTTGCTGCACCTATCAACCTGTCATCTAGGTTTTAAGCTCCGCACGCGTTAAGTATTTGTCTGAATGCTCTTCCCCTTTCCTCCCATGCCCTAAAGTGTATCCTTGATTACTTTTGACATACACATACACTGGTGAAACCATCAGCTTTTAATCAAGATCACAAACCTATCCATCACCCCAAACATTTCCATTGACTCTTTTTAATGTCTCACTCTTGCCCACTTCTGCCTTTCTGTCCCTCCCCAGGCAACCATGGATTTGCTTTCTGTCACTATAAATCAGTTTATATTTGCTAGAATTAGAAACTTTTTTTAAATAGAGAAAATATTATTTGAGAATTTTAAATCTTTAAAAACATTTTAGTCTTTGATTCCATGCATCTCTAATTACATGGGGTACACTTAAGAACCTGAGGATGGAAAAGCTGGTCATCTAACAGACAAAAGAAGTCAGGATGTAGATTTAATCGAAAACCACATAGGAATGACTGACTAATTACAGTGTGATTTATTTATTTTTATTATTTATTTACTTATTTATTTATTTTTTTGAGATGGAGTTTCACTCCTGTTGCCCAGGCTGGAGTGCGATGGCGTGATCTTGGCTCACTGCAACCTCCTCCTCCCAGGTTCAAGCCATTCTCCTGCCTCAGCCTCCCAAGTAGCTGGGATTACAGGCATATGCCACCACGCCCGGCTAATTTTATATATTTTTTTAGTAGAGACGGGGTTTCTCCATGTTGGTCAAGCTGGTCTCAAACTCCTGACCTCAGGTGATCCGCCCGCCTCAGCCTCCCAAAGTGCTGGGATTACAGGCGTGAGCCACCACGCCTGGCCTATTTTTTATTTTCTGAGACGGAGTTTTGCTCTTGTTGCCCAGGCTAGAGTGCAATGGCATGATCTTGGCTCACCACAACCTCTGCCTCCCGGGTTCAAGCGATTCTCCTGCCTCAAGCATCTCTACAGCCTCCGGAGTAGCTGGGATTACAGGCATGAGTCACCATGCCCGGCTAATTTTTTGTGTATTTAGTAGAGATGGGGTTTCTCCATGTTGGTCAGGCTGGTCTCAAACTCCCAACCTCAGGTGATTCGCCTGCCTTGGCCTCTCAAAGTGCTGGGATTACAGGTGTGAGGCACCACGCCCAGCCTACAGTGTGATTTATTAAACACTTTCTCTTCTCTTCCTTTCTCTAATCCTGAAAAAAGAAGGAATAGTGAAGTAGTGAATGGAAAACTTAGAATTTGCAGTTAATAAAATTTTACATGTTAATATATGGTTAGCACAATGGAACTAAAAATAGTTTTAAGGCTTTGGGCCAGATGTATTATGCAATCTATTACACAGATTACTTAAACCAGAAACCCCATGTGTTAAAAATTCGAGCCAGGCCAGACGCAGTGGCTCACGCATGTAATCCCAGCACTTTGGGAGGCCCAGGCAGGCGGATCACTTGAGGTCAGGAGTTGCAGACCAGCCTGGCCTTAACATGATGAAACCCTGTCTCTACTAAAAATACAAAAAATTAGCCGAGCTGGTAGTGTGCGACTAATTCCAGCTACTCAGGAGGCTGAGGCAGGAGAATCGCTTGAACCCAGGAGGCAGACAGAGGATGCAGTGAACCCAGAATGCACCACTGCACTCCAGTCTGAGTGACAGAGCAAGATTTCATCTAAAACAAAAAACAAAAAACATTCAAGTCAGAATTTGTAAATGTGTAAATGGAAAGATCTGAAATAAACTTTGTAAATCTCTCTAGGCTGGGAATTTAAAACAAGATGGTTATTCACTGAAAATCTGTGTGTATAGTTGTCCATCTGCAAAAATAAGAAAACTAAAATCTTAAAAATATAAATTGCCACTTAACTGTAAACTAATAATACTTTACAAAATAAAAAATACCAAAACATGGAAAACTTAAAACATTTATGTGTAGGTAGATACTTTGTTTCTTTTTTCTTTTGTTTTTTTGAGACAGAGTCTCCCTCTGTCCCCCAGGCTGGAGTGCAGTGATGGTGACACGATCTTGGCTCAGTGCATCCTTTTCCTCCCAGGTTCAAGCGATCCTTGTTCCTCAGCCTCCCAAGTAGCTGGGACTACAGGCATGTGCCACCATGCCCGGCTAATTTTTGTATTGTTAGTAGAGACAGGGTTTTGCCATGTTGCCCAGGCTGCTCTTGAACTCTAGACCTAGGTGATCCACCCACCTCGGCCTCCCAAAGTGCTGGAATTACAGGCGTGAGCCACTGCACCTGGCCTGTTACTCTTTTTTAGATTTTAACTTGTGGTGCTTTTAGTAATGTCTTCATTGGCTTGAAGCTGACAAATGATAATGAATTATCATTTATGAACTGTTACAATAGAAATATAAATTGTTCTGGGTACAGTGTAATCCCAGAACTTTGAGAGGCTGGGATCACACCTGTAATCCCAGCACTTTGAGAGGCTGAGGCGGGTGACTGCTCAAGCCCAGGAGTTAGAGACCAGCCTGGGCAACATGGCAAAACCTCGTCTCTACAAAAAAAAATACAAAAATTACCTAGGCGTGGTGACATATACCTGTGATGCCAGCTACTTCCAGCTACTCAGGAGGCTAAGGTGGGAGGATCACTTGAGCTGTGAAGGTTTAGGTTGCAGTGAGCTGAGATAGTGCCACTGCACTCTAGCCTGGGTGACAGAGCAAGACCCTATCTCAAAAAAATTAAAAATACATATATATATATAGCATTAAAAGTATTCCAAAAGAAAAAAAATACATGACCATCTGTGTAAAAGAGCACCTGGGTTAGATTTTATTTGTGTTATCATTTGGTTCATGGGTCTCTTAAATGCTTAGAAGGTAAAATATGACCCAACAATGTATCTGGCTCAGCACATGTTATTTTTGCGTATTGTGGGATATAAAAGAATTAGGTTATAATTTGAAAGGGTCATAATAGCACTTTTTCTATAATTATTTAAATATTCTTCCATGTAAATTATGTTTCTTCATTTTCATTGTAATTAACAATAAAATATTTCAATGGCCAATCTTTTATTGTACTATGCTATATATTATACAGATTGTTTTCAACAAATATGCCCTATCCAGGTCTTATATTTAAAATAGTATACAGAATATCACTGTACCTACTCTTTTGGGCTGAATATTTATTTATTTTATTTTTAAAGGTTTAATGAAGAGGCTAGAGGAGGAGATAAAATTTACTTTATATATGGTAACTGAAAAATTTCCTAAAGAATTAGAAAATAAGAAAAAGGAATTACATTTTTTACAAAAAGTAGTTTCAGAGCCAGCTATGGGCCATTCTGATCTTCTTGAACTTGAATCTAAAGTAAGTGAGAATCATCTTTTTATAGCTCTCAATTTTATCTGATCCCCAGTCCTATAAAATTATGTGAACTGCTTTCTGTAGTATCCCACTATTGACTCTTAAATTAACCTGTGCTAAGAGTTGACAACTCTTATGAGGAATTGTCCTTTATGAGGAATTATAGAATGTTATGCTATTACTTAATCCACATGATGTTATGAAAACATAATCAATTGATTAGCAAATTAAGTAACTTAAATATGTAAATTAATGCATATGAATTGACCAGTGGGTTTATGTCTTCATAATGTAAGCATTTAGGTGGGAAATTTGGAAATATTTTAATTGTCATTAATTTTTATTTCCAAGCAAAATATTATAGCAATTTTATATTTAAAGCTAATATTTTTATTAACCTTGTATACCTGCCTTGGAATTACTAAATGTTGTAATGCTTATTGAAAGCTGGTATCAGGTTATACCTTTTTTTTTTTTTTGAGACAGTACTTGCTCTGTTGCCCAGGCTAGAGTACAGTGGCACAATCTTCTCAGCTCACTGCAACCTCTGCCTCCTGGGTTCAAGTGATTATCCAGCCTCAGCCTCCCAACTAGCTGGGATTACAGGCACGAACCACCATGCCCGGCTAATTTTTTGTTTTTTTGTTTTTTGGTTTTTTTTGAGACAGAGTCTCGTTCTGTTGCCCAGGCTGGAGTGCAGTGGCGTGATCTCGGCTCACTGCAACCTCCGCTTCCCGAGTTCAAGCGATTCTCCTGCCTCAGCCTCCTGAGTAGCTGGGATTACAGGCACGCACCACCACGCCTGGCTAATTTTTGTATTTGTAGTAGAGACAGGGTTTCGCCATGTTGGTCATGCTGGTCTCAAACTCCTGACCTTGTGATCCACCCATCTCAGCCTCCCAAAGTGCTGGGATTACAGGCGTGAGCCACCGCACCAGGACTTGTTTTGTTTTTTGAGACGGAGTCTTGCTCTGTTGCCTAGTCTGGAGTGCAGTGGTGAGATCTCAGCTCCCTGCAACCTCTGCCTCCCGGGTTCAAGCCATTCTCCTGCCTCAGCCTCCCAAGTAGCTGGGACTACAGATATGTGCCACCATGCCTGGCCAATTTTTTTATTTTTAGTAGAGACGGGGGTTTTGCCATTTGTCCAGGCTGGTCTTGAACTCCTGACCTCAGGTGATCTGCCTGCCTCAGCCTCCCAAAGTGCTGGGATTACAGGTGTGAGCCACTGTGCTTGGCCTGATTATACCATTTTTGTTTCCTAGAATTAAAATGCTAGGTCAGGTGCAGTGCCTTTTTTTTTTTTTTTTTTTTTGACGGAACCTTCTCTGTTGCCTAGGCTGGAGTGCAGTGGCACAATCTCAGCTCACTGCAACCTCCACCTTCTGGGTTCAAGCTATTCTTCTACCTCAGCCTCTCGACTAGCTGGGATTACAGGCGCACGCCACTATGCCTAATTTTTTTTTTTTTTTTTTTTTTTTTACACGGAGTCTCACACTGTCACCTAGGCTGGAGTTCAGTGACATGATCACAGCTCACTGCAGCCTCCATCTCCCAGGCTCAAGTGATCCTCCCACCTGAGCTTCCCAAGTAGCTGGGACTACAAGGTGCATGCCACCAGTTCTGGCCAATTTTTGAATTTTTTGTACAGACAGGGTCTGGCCATGTTGCCCAGCATGGTCTTGACCTCCCAGATTCAAGAGATCTGCCTGCCTCCGTCCACCTCAGTCTCCCAAAGTGCAGGGATTACAGGTGTGAACCATTGCACTCAGCCTAATTGAAATGTTTTGACTTGCTAATTCTTTAGTGTGCTTACTATGTGGTTAATAGCCACTACAATTAAATACATAATTCTGACTTTTTTTTTTTTTTTTTTTTGAGATGGAGTGTAGCTCTGTTGCCCAGGCTGGAGTACAGTGGTGCGATCCCGGCTCATTGCAACCTCTGCCTCCTGGATTCAAGTGAATTCTGCCTCAGCCTCCCCAGTAGCTGGAATTACAGGCACCTGCCACCATGCCCAGCTAATTTTTGTATTTTTAGTAGAGATGGGGTTTCACTGTGTTGGCCAGGCTAGTCTCTAACTCCTGACCTTGTGATCCACCCACCTCAGCCTCCCAAAGTGCTGGGATTACAGGTGTGAGCCACCGTGCCCAGGCCTGACTGTTTTATTCTTTTAATTTACTTAGAAAAATTAAATGTCCAAGTCAGATCTGGCTAAAATTTTGTTTTGTTTTGTTTTGTTTTTGAGATGGAGTCTCACTCTGTCACCCAGGCTGGAGTCCAGTGGTGCGATCTCGGCTCACTGCAACCTCCACCTCCTGGGTTCAAGTGATTCTCCTGTCTCAGCCCCTGGAGTAGCCAGGACTACAGGTGCATGCCACCAAGCCCAGCTAATTTTTTGTATTTTTCGTAGAGACGGGGTTTCACTATGTTGGCCAGGCTGGTCTCGACCTCCTGACCTCAGATGATGCACCCGCCTCAGCCTCCCAAAGTGCCTCAATTACAGGTGTGAGCCACCGTGCCCGGCCTAATCTGGCTAAAATTTAATGTCACAGAATTAGGGTTAGGGTTAGAGAGAACTCTAATCTTTCAAAGGATGGATGCACTGAAAACCATGGTTTTTGTTTTGATATGTTGAGGAACTATATGCTTCTGTCAGATTTATTCAGTTTTATTACATTTTGGAAAGATTTAGATTAATGATTAAGATAAATGATAGCTATCGAAGAATCACAGATTATTAGCACAGGAAGGGTGTTATCCCTGTCAACTGTCAGCTGGGTTCATGAATCGTTGTAATAAATCCCTGGTGCATATTTGTTCACATTTGCTTTATCACTTTCAGTGACTTGAAGTCACAACGTAGGTGAGGGGATAACTTCAGATTTTTAGAAAGCATCTTTGTGGTAATGTATAAATATTTCATGTAAAATACTTTAGGATAATTTAGACATAGATGATTAAATCTATATAAGTAATCAAACTGTGTAATTATATGTCATGAAATGTAAATTGTTTCTAAAGGTAATCATAACAAGCTCCCCATAACATTAATGGAACTGTTTTGCCCATCAGAGACTTAATGTTAAGAACTGTAAATTCCGGATGGGTGCCATGGCTCACGTCTGTAATCCCAGCACTTCGGGAGGCCAAGGTGGGAGGATCACTTGAGCCCAGGAATTCAAAATCAGTCTGGGCAATATAGCAAGACCCCATCTCTTAAAAAAAAATTAGTCTAGGTGAAACTGAGACCTTGTCTCTAAAAAAAAAGAACCATAAATTCAAAGCTGGTTTGGCCAGACGTCACTTAGTTTGTGTACTTATAGGGAAAGTTTTAACTTTTTTTTTTTTGCTTTCATGCTATTTTAGATAAATGAAATAAACACAGAAATTAACCAGTTGATTGAAAAGAAAATGATGAGAAATGAGCCCATTGAAGGCAAACTCTCACTGTATAGGCAACAGGTAAGAACATTCTTTTGGCTCACATATTTAGATCCGTAAGCATATTCATGAACCACTGGCTGTGTTATCTATAGTCTTAAAGTGAGAAGGAAGTAGAGAATAAATGTTGTTCTGTCACTGCTAATCTCCATAGTATATCAAAGAATTAGTGGAAAAGCCACAAAAGATGCTTATTCAAGTTTGAAATTACGATACCCCTAATAATGCTTAGTTTCCTTAGCATGTACAAACTGGTAATAGAGCTATTTGTGTTTGTATCTGTGATTGTGGAATTTATTTTTAAAATGAAAACTTACCTTAGGTGGTATAAATAAAAATATTTATAATTTTTAATGAGTTAATAACAGTATGCTTTTTCAAGTTTAAAGTTAGTTTGCAAGTGTAGAATAAATTAAATTTTAGTGCTAAAGCATTTATTATTTTATCCACAACTAAATTGTCACTTAGTTTTTGAGGGTACTTATCTTGTTTTATATTTCTATAAAAGATTCAAATGAAGGCCATGGCTTATCTGAAAAGAACCAAGGCAGGAGGATTTTAGTGTGAAGAGCATTCTACAACCTGAGAAAATACTAAGCTACATAACAAAGCATTATTTAAGGACATTAGAATTTTTTAAAACCTTTATAACAGAAAATTTCAATCAATTACAAAGATAGAGGCAAATTGTTCAATAAACCCTCATGTGTCCCTGAGCTACAGGGCTCATGGCCATTCTTGTTTCCTCTATACTGCCAACCCCAACTATATTATTTTGAAGCATATCTTAGACTTCATCATAACATTTCATCTATAAATGTTTCAGAATATATATCTAAAAGATAAAGGCTTTTTAACTTAACCACAACATACCACATCTGAAAATTTTAATAATTCCTTAATATCAGAAAATATTCAGTCAGCCAGGAAATCAATGACATTTCCTTGTCTCTCTTTTTTTCAATTAAGATCCATATAGGATTCATATATTGCATTTGGCTGATAAGTTATTTATTTATTTATTTATTTTTTGCTGTCACCTATCTGTCCCAGAAAGTTTGTCTCTTTTAATCCATATGTTCTCTTCTCATCGATTTATCTATTTAGTGCTTTTTGGCAATATATGTGTTGACAAAACTGGTTCATTTTTCCCATGATATTTCCAACAGTTTGTATTTTACTGATTGCAACCCTATGGTGTTGTTTTACCATGTTCATTTGTTTCCTGTATTTCCTATAAATTAGAACTAGGAGCTTGAACAGATTCTGGTTTGATTTTTTTTTGGCAAGAAAACTTTCTAGGTGGTATTACTTTTATTTGGAAGTGATAATGCTTGGTTGTCTCTTATTGTGACATGAGCAGCCACTTACTATTATTGCTCATTGCTTATCCATTAATTTTATTATAAATTATAAAATATTCATATTTTGATTTCTTCTTCATTTATTAGCTGGACTACTTTTTTGTTTTTTTCTTTTGAGATGGAGTCTCACTGTCACCCAGGCTAGAGTGCAGTGGTGCGATCTCAGCTCACTGCAACCTCCGCCTCCCAGGTTCAAGCAATTCCCTGCCTCATCCTCCTGAGCAGCTGGGATTACAGGTGCCCACCACCGTGCCTGGCTAATTTTTGTATATTTAGTAGAGACAGGGTTTCACCATCTTGGCCAGGCTGGTCTTGAACTCCTGACCTCATGATCCACCCGCCTTGGCCTCCAAAAGTGCTGGGATTACAGGTGTGAGCCACTGTGCCTGGCCCTGGACTACTTTTATAAAGAGAAAACCTCTCATCAACTATTTGGTTATCCTGAGTTATAGGTCATATAGGATAGGCAGGGTACATGCTTGGTTTTTATCATTATTTACCAGTTTTCATAATGAATTTGTTTCCTCTAACTCATTTGCATCCTCCAACAGTGAAGTGATCAATTAGGGCTGTTTTTTGTTGTTTTTTGTTTATTTAATCTCATTATGAATCCTAGACATTATCATATAAGTTTTAAACAGTATCCTTAATGATGCTCAGATTGTTCCAGTTTTGGCTAATGGGAGGCTTTTCAAGTTAACTTTCGACTTCTTTTCAGATTCTAGTGGTCTTCGATAATTTCCTTGCTTTCTGCATTATTTAAGTCATTTCTAGGCTCATCGTTTACATTTCCTACTCTAGACCTGGAATTAGGCTTTCTTCTATGAACCTGATTTGTTTTAGCAGGAAATGGTATTTAGAAACTGAAACAGGGAAAGTTCCCTTGTCCCCATCGCAGGGCGTGCGACAGGGGGAGTGGCTCGCTTCTTCAGTGCCCCACTGCTCAAACCTCTAGAGGAGCGTATAGACAGGCAGGTTGTGGGGCTCTGTCCCCACAGCAGTGTCTAAGGGTGACTGTTTACAGCGGAAGCCCCAGTGGGCATGTGTTACAGTGTGCTCTTTTAGTTTAGTCATCCATAGGCGGCTTGTGTTAGTCAGCTCAATTAGACCCCTACCTTATCACAAGGACAGAGGGCTTTCTGTATCCTGGGGTTCTTGTCTTGGTGTACCGGAAGAACGGATCACATGTGCTCTTGGAGAATGGGTGTAAGGTTTTATGGAAGTAGCTTTCAGCAGATAGGGGAGCCCGAAGGGAGATGGTTTTCCCTTGGAGTCAGGCCGCCGAGTGGCCTGACTCTTCTTTGACCACCCTGACTCTTCTCCCACTGCCCCATCCTAACTCTGCGTCGTTCTGCCAGTCAATGGCCTAGGTCAGTCAGTGGCCTGCCAGTGCCTGTCGGTGTCTCTAGGTGTCAAGCCACTTGTGTCTTCTTCAGCCGATCTGCTCCTCTTGATGTCCAGCCACTTGTGTGTCTGCCTGCTAGGGTCCCGGGGGTTTTTATAGGCACAGGATGGGGACATGGCAGACCAGGGTGGTCTCGGGAAATGCAACATTTGGGCATGAAGGCAGGAGTGCCTGTCCTCACCTAGGTCCATGGGGACAGACCTGGGGGTGGAGCCCTCACCAGGGACCATGCCCTCCTCTACCCAGCACTTCCCTGCCCCACTTCTGTATCAAAACCACAGTCTGGGTGTTAGGAGTTCGCGTTGATTTTTTGTTTGTTTGTTTTCTTTTCTTTTCTTTTCTTTTTTGAGACAGAGTCTCGCTTTGCCACCCAGCCGGGAGTGCAATGGCATGATCTTGGCTCACTACAACCTCCGCCTCCTGGGTTCAAGCGATTCTCCTGCCTCAGCTTCCCAAGTAGCTGGGATTACAGGCCCATTCCACCACGTCTGGCTCATTTTGTATTTTTAGTAGAGACAGGGTTTCACCATGTTGGTCAGGCTGGTCTTGAACTCCTGACCTCAAGTGATACACCTGCCTCAGCCTCCCAAAGTGCTGGAATTACAGGTGTGAGCCACTGCACCCGGCCATGTTTTTAGGTAGCCATTGTTTTTAGGTCTTTTCAGTGGACCAGGCTAGGAGGTATTTCTTTCTCTTTCTTTTTCATAAAGTACACCATCAGTGCATACTAATCCTTCCAGTTCAGATTCAGGACTACTTGGTTTTACTTAATCTCGTCAATCTCACATCTTTTTCCTTATCCCACGTTGAAAATCTTGGTTCTTAGTAACATCAACATAATTTAATTCATAATTTGCTTTTGTCCAGTGGAACCAACATAAATTTATCATTTGTATAATATTAATCCACATTTTACACAGAACAGTCTCAGAATAAAAGTACCAGTAATACCATCAGGAATATGATTACTACTGAAAATTGGTTTTTAGTTCATTTTGTTTTTGGGGTATATATTCAAATAAGTTTCCAGCATCTATCCCTGTGCTTCCACCCTATTCTTTCCTTCCCACATAGGTATTTTTTAAATTTCACACTTTATTATTCCATTAGAAATATTATATAGACGTATATACTCATATCTCACTTCTTAGGGAAAGAAGAACATATTAAACACACTCTTCTTCTCCTTGCATTTTTTCTTCTTAACAATATATGCTGGTGATCATTCCATGGTAGAAAAAATTTTGTTCCTTTTTAAAAATACCTTGATTGAGATATAATTCACATACCACATAATTCACCCATTTAAAGTGTACACTTCAGTGGTATTTTAGTGTATTTATAGTTTGTGCAACCATCACCACAATCAATTTTAGAACAATTTTATCACCCCTAAAAGAAACCCCAAACCCATTAGCACCCACTTTCCATTTCTCCCCTAAACCCCCAATTTCAACTGATTTGAGACAAAATCAGTCTCTATAGATTTGCCTGTCATGCACATTTCATATAAATGGAATATTTTAATATGTTATTCCTTGTCATTGGCTTCTTTCACTTAGCATAACATTTTTAAAGTCCATCCATGTTGTAGTATATGTATCAGTACATCATTCCTTTTTAATTGCTGACTAATACTCCATTGTATAGCTACATCATGTTTTGTTTATCCATTCATTGGTTGATGGACATTTAGGTTGTTTTCACTTTTTGGCTATTATGAGTAATGCTACTATGAACATTCTTATACTAGTTTTTGTGTGGATATATGGGATTTTAAAATTATTTTCTACATTGACAAATACAAATTGTTTATATTTATGGTATACAACATGATGTTTTGAAATATGTATACATCATGGAACGGCTAAATCAAACTAATAAACATATGCATTACCTCACATACTTATTGTTTTGTGGTGAGAACACTTAACATCTATCCTCTTAACAATTTTCAAGTGTTAAGATACATTAACTATAATTATGATATTATGCAAAGATCTCTTGAATTTATTCCCCCAACTGAAATTTTATATCCTTTGACCAGTATCTTTCCAATCTGTATACCTCCCTAATCCCCTGATAACCACCATTCTACTCTTCTACTTCCATGAGTTCAGCTTTTTAAGATTCCACATGTGAGTGAGATCATGCACTATTTGTCTTTCTGTGCCTGGCTTATTTCATTTAACATAGTGTCCTTCAGGCTCATCCATGTTGTTGTAAATGACAGGATTTCCTTCTTTTTTAAGGCTGAATAGTATTCCATTATGCATATACCACATTTTCTTTACCTATTCATTCACTGATGGATACATGGGTTGATTCCATATGTTGACCATTGAAATTAATGCTGCAATGACCATGTAAATGCAGATATCTCTTCAATGTACTGATTTTTATTTCCCTTGGATATATACACACTAGTGGGATTGCTGGATTATATGCCAGCTCTATTTTTAATTTTTGAGGACCCTCCATACTGTTTTCTATAATGGCTATACTAATTTACATTCCCATCCACAGTGTACCAGAGTTCCCTTTTCTTCACATTGTCACCACCACTTGTTATCTTGTGTCATTTTGATAGTAGCCATTCTAACAGTTGTGAGGTGATAGCTCATTTTTAAATTTACATTTCCTTGATGATTAGGGATGCTGAGCATTTTTTCACATACCCATTGGCCATTTGTATGTCTTTAATAAATGTCTCTTTAGGTTCTTTGCCCATTGTTTAATCAGGTTATCTGTTTTTTTGATATTGAGTTGAGTTCCTTATATATTTTGGATGTTAACCCCATTTTTGAATTGGGTTGTTTGGTTTTTTGTTGTTGGGTTTTAGGAGTTCTCTGTATATTCTGGATTTTTTTTTTCTTAGAGATAGGGTCTCACTTTATTGCCCAGGCTGGAGTGTGTCATCATAGCTCACTGCAGCCTTGAACTCCTGGGCCCAAGTGATTCTCCCTCCTCAGCCTCCTAAGTAGCTGAGACTACAGGTACCTGCCACTGCACCTGGCTAATTTTTTGTAGAGATGGGATCTTCCTACAGTGCCCAGTCTGGTCTGCAATCCCTTCAAGAGATCCTCCCGCCTGGACTTCCCAAAGTACTGGGATTACAAGCATCAGCCACCATGCCTGGCTTATTCGGGATGTTAATCCCTCATCAGATATATGATTTGCAAATATTTTCTCCCATTCTGTGTGTTGCCTTTTTACTCTGTTGACAGTGTCTTTTGATGTACAAAAGTTTTAAATTCTCATGAAGTCCAATTTGTCTAATTTTTTCTTTTGTTGCCTGTGCTTTTGGTGTCATATCCAATAAATCATCGCTAAATCCAGTGTTGTGAAACATTTGCCCTATGTTTCCTTCTAACAGTCTTATGCTGTTCCCTAACAGTAATACTGGCCTCAGAAAATGAGTTAGGAAGTTATGCTACTCTTCAACTTATTGTAAAAGTTTGAGAAGGATTTGGTGTTTGTTATTTTTTACTGTTTTATTTTTGAGACGAAGTTTCACTCTTGTTGCCCAGGCTGGAGTGCAATGGCGTGATCTCGGCTCACCGCAACCTCTGCCTCCCAGGTTTAAGTGATTCTCCTGCCTCAGCCTCCCGAGTAGCTGGGATTACAGGCATGCACCACCATGCCAGCTAATTTTTTATTTTTGGTAGACACAGGGTTTCTCCATGTCTCTACTAAAGGTCAGGGTGGTCTTGAACTCCTGACCTCAGCCGATCCACCTGCCTCAGCTGCCAAAGTGCTGGGATTACAGGCATGAGCCACCGCGCCCAGGCTGGTATTCGTTAATTTAAGTGTTGGGTGGAATTCACCAGTGTGGCCATCAGGACCAGGGCTTTTCTTTGTTGGGATATTTTCTTTTTTTTTAGACAAAGTCTCGCTCTGTCTCCTCGACTGGAGTGCAGTGGCATGATCTCAGCTCACGGCAACCTCCGCCTCCTGGGATCAAGCAATTCTCTGCCTCAGCCTTCCAAGTAGCTGAGATTACAGGTGCCTGCCACCACCCTTAGCTAATTTTTCTGTATTTTTAGTAGAGACGGGGTTTCACCATCTTGGCCAGTCTGGTCTTGAACTCCTGACCTCATGATACACCTGCCTTGGCCTCCCAAAGTGCTAGGATTACAGAGCTTGCAATGAGCCGAGATCACGCCATTGCACTCCAGCCCAGGCAACAGTCTGAGACACTATCTCAAAAAAAAAAAAAGTATTTTTGGCCGGGTGCGGTGACTCACGCCTGTAGTCCCAGCACTTTGGGAGGCTGAGGCAGGCAGATCACATGAGGCTAGGAGTTCAAGACCAGCCTGGCCAACATGGTGAAACCCTGTCTCTGTTAAAAACACAAAAATTAGCCGGGCATGATGGTGCATGTCTGTAATCCCAGCTACTCGGGAGGCTGAGATGGAAAAATTGAACCCGGGAGGTAGAGGTTGCAGTGAGTCAAGATCATGCCTCTGCATTACAGCCTGGGTGACAGAGCAAGACTCTGTCTCACAAAAAAAAAAAAGAAAAGAAAAAGAAAGAAAGAAAAAAATGTATTTTTAATTTCCACAAATTTGTGAATTTATCAGTTTCATTTCTGTTGATGATTTCTGACTTCATCCTGTTGTAGTCAAATAAGATACTCTGTATGATATCTATTTTTAAAATCTATTGAAACTTTTTTTTGGCCACAGTCTCACTCTGTCACCCAGGCTGGAGTGCAGTGGTGAGATCTCAGCCTCTATATGTCTCAGTTTTCTATATGTCTGCTAAATCTAGTTGATTTATTTTGTTGTTTAAGTCCTGTATTTTCTAACTTATATTCTGTTTGTTCTATCTATTATTGAGACTGAATGTTGAAGTCTCAAGCTATTATTATACAATTGTCTTTTTCTGTGTTCAATTCTGTCAGTTTTCACTTCATATATTTTGATGGTCTGTCATTAGGTGTGAAAATGTTTATAATTGCTTATAATCTTGCTGTATTGAACCTTTTATTAATAATGTCCTTCTTTGTCTCTTGTACTCTTTGAAAATTTAAAGTTATTTCGTCTGTTATTAATATAGTCACCCTGTTGTCTTTTGTTTACTATTTGAATGGAATATCTTTTTCTATCCTTTCACTTTCAGTTTAGTTATGTCTTTGGATCTAAAATGAGTCTCCTGTAGACAGCATTACTTGGATCATGTGGTTTCTTGGGGGGTTTTTTTTGAGACGGAGTTTCACTCCTGTTGCCCAGGCTGGAGTACAATGGCGCCGATCTCAGCTCACTGCAACCTCCACTTCCCTAGTTCAAGCGATTCTCCTGCCTCAGCCTCCCGAGTAGCTGGGATTACAGGTACTTGCCACCATGCCCAGCTAATTTTTTGTATTTTCAGTAGAGATGGGGTTTCACCATGTTGACCAGGCTGGTCTTGAACTCCTGACCTCAGGTGATCTGCCCACTTCGGCCTCCCAAAGTTCTGGTTGTGATTACAGGTGTGATTACAGGTGTGAGCCACCGCGCCCGGCCTGGATCACATGTTTTTTGTCCATTCTGCCAATCACTGTCTTTTAATTAGATAATCAATCTATTTATATTTAATTACTGATAAACAGCAACTTCTGTCATTTTGCTATTTGCTTTCTATATGCATTATAGCTTTTTTGTTCCTCATTTCCTGCTTTACTGTCTTTTGTGTTTAGTTGATTTTTTTATGTGAAATGTTTAAATTCCTTTCTCATTTCCGTTGTGTATATTCTGTAGCTATTTTCTTTGTGGTTACCATGGGGATTACATCCTAAAGTTATATCACTGTAATTTGAATTTATACAAGTTTAACTCCAATAACATATAAAAACTCTGCTCCATTACAGCTCCATCCCCACCCCTTTCAGTTGTTCATGTCACAAAATGACATCTTTACACATTGTGTGCCCCAAAACATAAACTAACAATCCTTTTAAATGCATTAATCTCTTAAATTATATCTTTTACACATTGTATGCCCAAAACATAAACTAATAATTATTTTAAATGTGTTAATCTCTTAAATTATATACAAAACAAAATGTGGAGATATAAACCAAAATTACAGTAATACTAGCCATTCAGCTATTAATAATAATTGTGTTGTTTTAAATGTATAGTCTCTTAAATTATGTAGAGAACAAAAAGTGGATTTACAGACCGTTGTTACACTAATACTATCTTTCATAATTGCTCATGTATTTGCCTTTATTGGGATCTTTCTTTCTTATACAGCTTTGAGTTACTTCCTAGTATCTTTTCATTTCACCTTTCAGGACTTATTTGAGCATTTCTTCCAAGGCAAGTCTAGTTGTAACAAACTCCCTTAGCTTTTGCTTATCTGGGAATGTAGCTTTTGTTTATCTGGGAATGTCTTAATTTATTCCTTACTTTTTTTTTTTTTTTGGAGATGGAGTCTCACTTCATTGCCCAGGATGGAATGCAGTGGTATGATCTCCACTCACTGCAGTCTCCACCTCCTGGGTTCAAGCAGTTCTCCTGCCTCAGCCTCCCGAGTAGCTGGGACTACAGGTGTGCACCACCACGCCCAGCTAATTTTTGTATTTTTAGTAGAGATGGGGTTTTGCCCCTGGGTTGGCCAGGCTGGTCTAGAACTCCTGACTTCAAGTGATCTGCCTGCCCCAGCCTCCCAAAGTACCGAGATTATAGGTGTGAGCCACCACACCCAGCCTCTCCCTTACTTTTGAAGGACAGTTTTGCCAGATATATGATTCTTGGTTGACAGTTCTTTCTCTTAGCATCTTGATATATTATCCCACTGCTTTCTGGCCTCCAAAGTTTCTGATTAGAAATTTGCTGATGATCTTATTGAGGATCTCTTGTATGTGACTAGTCAGTCTCTCGATGCCTTCAGAATGTTCTCTTTGCCTTTGGCTTTTGACAGTTTGATTTTTTTTCTTTTTTCAGAGCAGGAGTAGAAGTTTATTTTAAAAGGCCTTAGAGGCCAGACACGGTGGCTCATGCCTGTAATCCCAACACTTTGGGAGGCCGAGGCAGGCAGATCATGTGGTCAGGAGTTTGAGACCAGCCTGGCCAATATGGTGAAACCCCGTCTCTACCAAAAAATACAAAAATTAGCTGGGGGTGGTGGCGTGTGCCTGTAGTTCCAGCTACTTGGGAGGCTGAGGCAGGAGAATTGCTTGAACCTGGGAGGCGGAGGTTGCCGTGAGCCAAGATCATGCCATTGCACTTCAGCCTGGGCAACAGAATGAGACCCTGTCTCAAAAAAATAAATAACTAAATAAATAATAATCATAATAATAAAAGGCCTTAGAAAAGAAAGGAAGTGCACTTGGAAGAAACCCAAGCAGGCACGTGAAGTTTAAAGAGAGAAGATCAAGTGCCAACAGTTTGATTTTAATGTGTCTCAGTGTATGTCTCTTTCAGTTCATCTTTCTTGGAGTTTCTTCTTCTTCTTAGATGTTTATATTTGTATTTAATCAAATTGATGAAGTTTTCATACATTATTTCTTCATATATTCTATCTGTCCCTTTCTCTTTGTCTTTTCCTTCTGGGACTCCCACAGTGCATATACTGGCCTACTTAATGGTATCCCACATGTCCCTTAGGCTGTGTTCACTTTTCTTCAATATTTTTCTCTTTCTATTTCTCAGACTTGATAATTTCTATTGTCCTGTCTTCAAGTTCATGGATTCTTTTGTCTGCCTTCCCAAATCTGCCTTTGAATCCCTCTAGTGAATTTTTAATTTCAATATTGCACTTTTTAGCTCCAGGATTTCTTTTTGCTTTCTTTTTAGGTTTTCCCTGTATTGGCATTTCCATTTTGTTAATACACTGTTTTCTTGATGTTCTCCACATCTTCGTGAGTTCTTTGAGCATCTTTAAGACAGTAGTTTTAAAGTCTTTATCTAGTTGATCTGCCATCAGGTCTCTTTCAGAGAATTTCTATTCATTCATTTTATTCTTTTGTTTTTATTTTTATTTTTATTTTTATTTTATTTTATTTTTGAGACAGAATATCACTCCATTGTCCAGGTGGAGTGCAGTGGCATGATCTCAACTCACTGCAACCTCCACCTCCTGGGTTCATGCAATTCTCCTGCCTCAGCCTCCTGAGTAGCTGGGATTACAGGCTAATACAAAAATTAGCCATCACACCTGGCTAATTTTTGTATTTTTAGTAGAGACAGGTTTCACCATGTTGGCCAGACTGGTCTTGGAACTCCTGACCTCAAGTGATCCACCTGCTTTGGCCTCCCAAAGTGGTAGGATTACAGGCATGAGCCACCATGCCTGGCCTGTTTTCAAATTTTTTTTAACAATTTTATTCTAAGAAATAGAAACAGGGTCTCATTATGCTGCTCAAACTGGTTTCAAACTCCTGGCCTTAAGGGATCCTTCTGCCTTAGCTTCCCAAAGTGTTGGGATTATAGGTGTGAGCCACTGTGCCTGGCCTCATATTTTTCCTTTAGATGTGTCATATTTTATTGTTTCTTTGTATGCTTTGTGATTTTTTTTTTCTTTTTGAGATGGAGTCTCGCTCTTTCGCCCAGGCCGAACTGCAGTGGCACTATCTCGGCTCACTGCAAGCTCCCCCTCCCAGGTTCACACCATTCTCCTGCCTCAGCCTCCCGAGCATCTGGGACTCAGGCGCCCGCCACCACACCCGGCTAATTTTTTGTATTTTAATTAGAGACAGGGTCTCACCTGTTAGCCAGGATGGTCTCGATCTCCTGACCTCGTGATCCACCCGCCTCGGCCTCCCAAAGTGCTGGGATTACAGGCGTGAGCCACTGCGCCCGGCCAATTTTTTGTATTTTTAGTAGAGATGGGGTTTCACCATGTTAGCCAGGATGATCTCGATCTCCTGACCTCGTGATCCGCCCGCCTCAGCCTCCCAAAGTGCTGGGATTACAGATGTGAGCCACTGCACCTGGCTGTGATTTTTTTGATTGAAAAGTGGACATTGGAATCTCATAATGTAGTAACTCTGGAAATTAGGTTCTTTCTTTTCCCAGGGGTTTACTGTTTTTTGTTACTGTTTTTGTTTTTTTGATTGGTGTAGACTGCGCCAAAGAATAGGCTAAAGTGTAAAGTTAAGATAGGCTGGGCACAGTGGCTTATGCCTATAATCTCAGCACTTTGGGAGACCAAGATGTGTGGTTGAGCTCAGGAGTTTGAGACTAACCTGGGCAACATGGCAAGGTCTCTACTAAAAATACAGAAATATAGCTGGGCGTGGTGGTGTGTACCTGTGGTCTCAGCTACTTAGGAGGCTGAGGTGGGCAGATTGCTTGAGCCTGGTAGGTGGAGGTTGCAGTGAGCCAAGATTGGGCCACTGCACTCCAGCCTGAGTGACAGAGCCAGATCCTGTCTCAAAAAAATCTCAGGTCTTTTCTGAGCCAGTGCATTTCCCTGGACATGTGTCATCACTTTCTAAATTTTCCCATATATGCAGTTGCTTTTTAATGTCTTAGTCTTAAATGTCTGGCTTCCAAAAGGGGAGAATGAGAAAAACTAAAGGGACAGAAGAAAGGATCCAGACCTATAATTCCTCTAGAAGTCACTTCAGTAAGAGGGGGAGGGACTTGCAATAATGGTGGAAGATGCAACAATGGCCTCCCTCTCTTTGTCTGCACCTCTGTGATCAGAAGCAGCACTCAGGGCATAGATCCCCAGTATTGGAGGACTAGGTCTTTTCTGTTCACACTTGCTCCAGCAAGCTGTGTGCATGCTGCACCAGGAACATGTGTTTGGGGCTGGAGGTGGGGGATGGGACCTGCTATTGTGCTAAGGGCTGAAATTGATTGAAATTAGCCTCACTTTACTGTCCAAGCTTTCCACTGGATGTTGCAAGCACTCAGTATTCCAACAATTACACTGGTAGAATCTGTGTGATGTAATTATTTTGGAACAGCAGAGAAACTGTTCACTAGGTGAGGAGACAGATTTTGGGTGCTTCCTACTCCACCACCTTCTCAGAATCTCGCCTCCTCAAACGGTTTCGAAACTTTTTTTTGTAAAATTTATGCCTACCTATTGTATTAGTCAGGGTTATCCTAATCAACCATATATCCTATTGGTTAGTCAGAACTAATAGGATATAGGTATATATAAAAGGGAATTTATTACGGAGAATTGGCTCACACAATTACAAGGCAAAATCTCATGATAGACCATCTGCAAGCTGGAGAAAGAGAAAATCCAGTAGCGGCTCAGTCCAAGGCCAAAAGCCTCAAAACCAGGGAAGACGACAGTGCAGCCTTCAGCCTGCAGCCGAAAGGCCTAGAGCCCCAGGAAGCTGTTGGTGTAAGTCCCAAAAGCTGAAAAACCTGGAGTCTGATGTCCAAGGACAGGAGGAGAGGAAGCATCCAACATGGGAGGAAGAAAGAGAGCCAGTAGACTCAGCGAGCAAAGCTATCCCACCTTCCTCCCCCTGCCTTGTTCTAGCAGCACTGGAAGCTGATTGGATGGTACCCACCACATTGAGAGTGGGTCTTTGTCTTCCAGTCCACTGACTCAAATGTCAGTCTCCTCTGGCAATACCCTCACAGACACACCCAGAAAAAATGCTTTACCAGCCACCTAGGCATCCCTCAATCCAGTCAAGTTGACACCTAATAGTAACCATCACACATATTTACTTTCATTTTTGCTTTTATAAATGAGGGCTTTTCTTTCCTTATGTCTTCCGACTGATTTTGTCTATGAAAACTATTGATTTGGTTTCTGTAGTTTTTCTATTCTTTTGATCTTTTGGAAGCATAATTATATAAACATGCAAATTCCAATTTTTCCTTTCAAATTTTTATGCTTCTAATTGCTTTCTCATGTCTATTAGCTAATACTTTCAATACAGTAATTAAACTATAGTAAAGGTAGTGGGCATTTTTTTCTTGTTCCTGAGTTTAGTGGGAAATACCCTCATATTTCTCTATTAAATAAGATCCTGGTTTGGGGATGAAGTTTATATTTATTTTATCATGTTATTTATTTTATTATTGAAGTATACTATCAATTCTTATAGAGTTTGGTGTTCTATCATTCCTTCTTCACCACTTTTTTTTTTTTTTGAGATGGAGTCTCACTCTGTCACCCAGGCTGGAGGGCAGTGGTACAATCTCGGCTCACTGCAGCCTCTGCCTCCCAGGTTCAAGGAATTCTCCTGCCTCAGCCTCTCGAGTATCTGGGACCACAGGTACACGCCACCATGCCTGGCTTGGTGTATTTTTTTGTATTTTTAGTAGAAACAGGGTTTTACCATGTTGACCAGGCTGCTCTTGAACTCCTGACCTCAGGTAATCCACCCACCTTGGCCTCCCAAAGTGCTGGTATTACAGGTGTGAGCCACCACGCCTGACCCACTTTTTTTTTTTCTTTGAGACAGGGTCTCTGTCACCCAGGCTGGAGTGTAGTGGCATGATCATAGCTCACTGCAGCCTCAACCTCTTAAGCTGAAGTGAGCCTCCTATCTCAGCCTGCCAAGTAGCTGGGACCACAGGTGTGCATCACAACACTCAGCTATTTTTTTTTTTATTATTTATTTTTTTGTAGAGTCAGGATCTCACTGTGTTGCCTAGGCTAGTCTTGAACTCCTGGGCTCAAGTGATCCTCCCACCTTGGCCTCCCAAAGTGCTGGGATTACAGACGTGAGCCACTGCACCCAGCCTCCTTCATTTTTTAAGCTAGAATAGTTCTATGGAGTAAAAACATTGCTTCATGATCACCTGTCTTTTCATTTTCTTAAAAAAAGGACAATAGAATTTTTTTAAGGATTTGTGCTAGAGATTTCGCTCTCCTGTCAAATTTGCTTGAAAAATTATTTGTATCATTACTCTTAAGACAGTTTGGCTAATGTTTTTCTTAAACTAGTACAGCTATGGTTCATTTAAGGAAATCTCCCAAGAGTTACTAGCTAATATAAAATGCTGCTAAGAGTAGCCATTTGCATTTTGTAAACATTTGCCTAATTCTGGTGAGTCAGATGTTTGATTTTGAACCTGCATTTTATTTATTAGAATGGCCCAAATATGATAGATGTTTTAACATTTCATTTTAAAAGTATGGATATTGAATTTAGTAAGATGACCTGTGTTGTAGTTTTGAGAAAAAAGCATTTTTTTCTTCCAATAAAGGGAAACCCACCATGTAAAAATACGGTAGACTTGGTGTTACCTTCTATTGACTTGAACTAGGATGTATTTTCATTAGCATTTGAGTGTTATTTGAGAAGACTTTAATATTTTTCTTTTTTTTTTTTTTTTTTTCCGAGACAGAGTCTTTCTCTGTCACCCAGGCTGGAGCGCAGTGGCGTGATCTTGGCTCACTGCAACCTCCACCTCCTGGGTTCAAGCGATTCTCCTGCCTTAGCCTCCTGAGTAGCTGGGATTACAGGCACACACCACCACACCCAGCTAATTTTTGTATTTCTAGTAGAGATGGGTTTTCACCATGTTGGTCAGGCTCTTCTCGAACTCCTGACCTCATGATCTTCCTGCCTCGGCCTCCCAAAGTACTGAGATTACAGGTTTGAGCCACCATGCCTGGCCTAATATTTTTCTTATTAGCACGTTTTTGTTTCTCTGCTGATATGTCTTACATTTTCAGAGCTTTGTCTTCCAAAGTGTTTGTAGGTTGGTATTTAATATACATTGTATGTTCATATTCAATATAATTGGTGATGATGAGTAGTAGGGCAAGGAGTATTGGTTAAGAGAGGCCAAGCTGATATTGAAAATATAACTTGGTAAAATCTAAAAAATAGATAATTTCACAAGATAATAGAAAGTTGATTGTATATCTTATTATACCTTCATATTTAATGCTCAATCAGGCATCTATCATTTCCCGTAAAAAAGAAGCCAAAGCTGAGGAACTTCAGGAGGCCAAGGAGAAGTTAGCCAGCCTAGAGAGAGAAGCATCAGTAAAGAGAAATCAGACCTGTGAATTTGATGGTACTGAAGTTTTAAAGGGAGATGAGGTAAGCTGAGCCATCTCATGGGACAAGGGTATGAGTATTGTTTTTATGTGAAACTATTAGTGTGTTTGACTTTCTTAGTGTGAATGTTAATATTGGGATGTTAATCTTATTTTATAAAACATATTTAAAACTGAATAGTCTTTTTGCAATAATACTGAGATTATTTTTTTCTTTTTCTTTTTTTTCTTTTTGAGATGGAGTTTCACTCTTGTCACCTAGGCTGGGGTGCAATGGCGGGATCTCTGCTCACTGCAACCTCCGCCTACCAGGTTCAAGTGATTCTTCTGTCTCAGCCTCCCACATAGCTGGGATTACAGGTGCCTGCCACCATGCCCAGCTAATTTTTGTATTTTTAGTAGAGACAGAGTTTTACCATGTTGGCCAGGCTGCTCTTGAACTCCCGACCTTGGGTGATCTGCCTGCCTTGGCCTCCCAAAGTGCTGGGATTACAGGCGTGAGCTACCACGCCCGGCCATACTGAGAATTTCTTGATGTAAAATGGCAGATATGTTAATGATTTTACGAGATATTATGTTCCAAATTTTCTTTTTTTTTTCTTTTTTTTTTTTTTTTTTGAGACGGAGTCTTGCTCCATCACCCAGGCAGAGTGCAGTGGCGCGATCTTGGCTCCCTGCAAGCTCCGCCTTCTGGGTTCAAGTGATTCTTCTACCTCAACCTCCTGAGTAGCTGGGATTACAGGTGGACGTCACCAGGCCTGGCTAATTTTTGTATTTTTAGTAGAGATGGGGTTTCACCAGGTTGGTCAGGCTGGTCTCAAACTCCTCACCTCATGATCTGCCCGCCTCGGCCTCCCAGAGTGCTGGGATTACAGGTGTGAGCCACTGCACCCGGCCCCAAATTTTCACTTCTTAATTAAGTGAATTTATATTGGATTTAATTATTTATAAATATTAAATTATAAAAGTGAAAAACGTTAGTAGCAAACAGATAATACAAAAATCTATATTTGTTGGTAAATGCATTTCCATAAAGGGCTAAGAAAATATCATTAAGTTATTTTGTCAGTAATGTATACTTGTCTGGTGGGACTGACATGATTAAAATGACCTCATCATAGAAGCTTACAACTTTAAAAAAAATAATTGTGTCTCACATTGCTATATACTTTAAATTTTGAACAATGCTTTAACAGCTTTTGTTTCATTTATCCTTCTGTCAGACTCATAAGATTAGTGGGACAAATAATATTTTTTATAGATGGCTAAACTCAAGCACCAAAAATATAATTTTCCATCCTCTTTTCATAAAATTAGCCCAGGAATGAATGAATAAATGAAGTCAGATATCTTAGTTTAGTGCTTTTTTAGCAAAATAAAGCAATAGGTCATATTTTAATTCGTAAACATTGCTTGGACTTTACCAATTTTTACAGGCTTTTAAATTTTGTATTAGCTACTAGATCTCAGCAAAAGCTATCGTGGAAAGCTACTCTTGTCCAAACCTCATTTTTGGCTTTGAAAAGTTATTGAATCCATACTGTTACAAATTGGCAGTGAACCTTCACTGTGCCAAACAAATGAATTGCTCCCATAGTACCACTTTTCTCTGTGGTACTTCAGGTTGTACCCTCCCAATGTGCCTTTTAGCTTGCTGGGGAAGTAGTAGATTCAGGAAGTCAACATGTGATTGAAAAATTCCCTTGGCTTTTAACATCCACTTCCAAATTGGTTTAAGACATGGGAGTGTTTTAAATGATATCTGGAAGTCAACAGTGTATGCTTCATGACATCTTTGCTGTCTGGAGAAAAAAATAAAAGATCAATTATGCAGCAGTTTCGCTTTACAAGAGACTATGCCACCTCCTAGCATTTTTATCTTTTCTTAAGAAAATGCTGCCTAATCACAGGAAATACTAATTGTTATGGCCGTATTTGGCATAAATAGTACTTACAATTCAGTGTTAGATGTTCCCTCTATGCAAATGTGAGGGAAAAAACCTAGTGCCAGGTTATTAGCCTTTATTTTTGAGAAATCATGGTGAATAGGAGACGGATCCAATGACAGGGAAAAAAAAAAGCAGTCTTTTTTTTTAAGGGGAAAAAGATGTCATCATTTGGAAATGATAACTTAATTTTTGAACAATGTCTGGTCGGAAAAGAACAAATCAAGTAAGGTATTTGGCAGTTACCTAAAAGAACAGAAGGTATCGGGAAACATTAAGCATAATTTTATAAAGAACAAATCTTGGTATACCAATTTTATTTTCTACTATGATAAAGTGATAGGCCATATGGACAAAAGAGAAGAAGTTTCTTATATTTAAAATTATATAATACAGCTGGAGGTATAATTCACTGAGGTGCCTGATTTAGTATCACATGGTTCACTGAGGTTTCTGGTTTGATATCACATAGTAATCTCCAAAAAATCATGTCCTTTGCCACCCATCTGTTAAACAGTTGGTGAGAAGGTATTGATAATTACTGGCATGGTGTTGGGAAAGAACACTATGCCAGGAATCACATGCAAAATGAGGAAAGGGGGACTAACATTTATTGAGCACTTTTTATACAAAGCTCTGTTCCAGGTACTTTGCAAACAGATGCTTTTTTACTTCTTGTAAAAGGTGTTGTTACCAGTTCCCTTTCACAGTTGAGTGATGCTCGAGGAGATTGCAGTTTCACACAGCTAGTAAGTGGCCAAGCTAAGATCCAGGACCTCTCTAAGATCTGTTGACCTTGAAGAAATTACTTGACCTCCCTGAGGCTTCTCTGTCTGTAAAATGGGGCTGATTGCTCTTTATTATCTCTAGGAAAGGCACATGAAATAATAGGTGCTAAAGCTCCTGAGAAACTCAAAGGCTCAGTCAACATATAACACCTGGCATCTGAAAGTAATCATTTGCATGGGTGGTATGTTAACTATGTGTGTCAGAGGCAGCATGGTGGAGTGGTTAAGAGTGGCTCTAGAACTTGGTTGTTTGAGTGCAAATCCTGGTTTTGCCGTTTACCAGCTGGATGACCTTGGACGAGTTCCTTACCCTCTTTATACTCAGCTGTAAAATGTGAATGTTTGTAGTACGTAACTCCTAGAATTATTTTGAGGATTAATTGAACATGCTTAGAACAGCACTAGGCACATAGTAAATGCTGTGTGTTAGTTCTTAGTATTTGTATATTTTTGTCAATCACTTGGATGAAGAATTTGAAAGCTAGAAATATAGTTTACAGCTTAAAAGTTGAAACTAGTATTTCCCAGACTGGGAGCAATTTAGTGGAAATAAATATGAAATAGTTTCTGTTTAGGAATAAATAATTTACACAAATTTAAAATGGAATAAGAGCATTAATGAGAATAATTTTAGCTGCCATTCTCCGAGCAGTTACTGCATGCTCAGTCTTGAGCACTAAAAAATATAGCTTTAGTAATGGTTATACAACAGCAACGTGAATGTACTTAAAGCCACAGAACTGTATACTTAAAAATGGTTAAAGTGGTAAATTTTATGTTATCTCACAATATACCCTAATTCATCCTCTCAGAAAGCCTCTGAAGTAAATATTACCTCCATTTTGTAACTTAAGAAACAGAGAAATTGAAATAATTTGCCCAAAGTTACACAGTTAGCATGTAAGAGACTATTGCCATCCTAATGGCAATATTTTATTGCCATCAAATATGATTCCTAAAATTTACCCATTCCTATAGTGCCTTGGAGATGGCACTATTAGAATGGGTAAATTTTAGGAATCATATTTGACTCTAAAGAGGACTACACTGTGAACAATCATTAATTGGAAGTGTATATTTGCCAGAAATTATATGACAGCCATTTGTTTGGATGTAAAACTTTATTCCTTGATTGTCAATATGTAGTTATTTGATTGATCTTATCTTGGAAAAATTTAGGAACATAATGTTAATATGCATAAATGTAACAAGTTCTAGACATATACAGTGATTTATATTCTTTAGTCATTTTCTTTTTAGAGGTCCATTAGCAGTTTTTAGTTTGGTGGTGAAGTATACATTTTGATGCTTCCTACTGCCATTAAAGTTAATATTCCAGATGTTACATACTGTCTAAGAGTTTTAGCTCTTCTGATTGCAGATGCTACAGACATTTTTTCTTTACTAGGCCTTTGTATTGGTATTTCATTGGTTTTCCTTATTAGTAAAAGATGAAGTTTCTGGAAGTACTTCCCCCCCATTGTACTTTATCATTTTAACATTTTATTTTCATAAAGTAAGGCAGTACACAGGAATAAGCACAGGCATGTATTTTTCTCTTATTCTGCCAGAGTTCTGACATAAGTAGGAATTGCTTGAACAGTTGAAATGATCTTCTCAGTGATAAAAGATACATTTTCCTACCCATCCAGTCAATCTTGATTTCTTTCCCTTCATACCAGTATTTGAAAGATGATAGAAACTACACTCTATTAAATGACTACATTTAGTTTAGAGATTACACCCTGCTAACATAACTGAAAATAAATAGTAATGAATATTTTACTGTTTTTATATCTCAAAGGTTTTTATATTGAATTTTAAGTATATCTTAATATAAATCTGGTTGAATTGATAGTCTCAAAATATTTTGATTGCTGTCATCTCTGAGGAAATGTACACACAAAAAATGCCATGGAGATTTGCCCTTTATCCTGATTTGTTTATTATTATCAATACTTTAGATAAATAATAATTTTTTTAGTTAGGCAATTACAATGTGCCATATATCATACTAGGCTTCTTATATACATTATTCTCATTTTTGTCATTGTACAACTCTGTAAGTACAATTTTTTTTCATTTAGGTTTCTTTTTTTTTTTTTCCAGAGACAGGATCTCACTCTGTCACCCAGGCTGGAGTGCAGTGGTGTGATCATGGCTCACTGCAGCCTGAAACTCCTAGGCTCAAGTCATCCTCCTACCTCAGCCTCCTGAGAAGCTCGGACTACAGGCACGAGCCACCATGCCCAGCTAATTTTCTTTTTTTGTTTTGTTTTGTAGAGATGTGGTCTCACTATGTTTCCCAGGCTGGTCTTAAACTCCTGGCCTCAAGCAGTCCTCCCACTTCGGCCTCCTGAAGTGTTAGGATTACAGGCGTGAGCCTGCGCCTGGCTGTAATTACTATTCCCAGTTTTTACAGATAAAGGATCTGAGACATGCAGAGGGTTTAAGCTGACTTGCCTGACACCCCATTGCTAGTAAGTAGTAGAACCAGGAGTTGGATTTAGCAGTCTGGCTGTAGAGTCATCAATAGTTTGCACATGACAGAAAGCTGGAAGAAATAGTCAACCTGAAACACATGATGGAATTATAATTCAGAATCATCTTGGTAGATAGGGGCACTGTGCTTAAACAAAATGCCATTAATGGGATTATAATAAATATAATGTGGTAGAATTCAAGTTTTGTTTGCCAATTCAACACATCATCTGTTACTAACGCAGCTTTAAAAAAATGCATAAACGATTATACTACATTAATTTTTTTAAAAAGTATCCTGTTTATGGTCTGATTATGCCTGGAGTATTATTTTATATTTTTGACTTCATGTTTTAAGAGACAATCATGCCAGAGTCCCACATGAGGGTGACTAAAATGGACAAAAAGTCTGGAAACTTTCATATCAATAATTGATTATGTATTAACTGAAACAAAAGACTAGAGAAAGACACAGTGGGAATTGATTATGTATTAACTGAGGAATAAAAGACTGAAGAAAGACATAATAAATAGTTAAAGGATTATGGAAAAGATGGTGTTCAGAAAAAAATTAACATGCAGGCCTGAGACTGCTGTCCCTAGAAAGGTCTGCTTGCAAAGTTGGCCCTTGGCTGGCATCTGGGGGAACTTGGTTCTTGGATGGATTCCTGCCATTCACTGATAAGAATGGCTCACCTTGCGTAAAGTATATGAAGAGTGTGCTTTATGTCGAGCTCCTGCTTGCTTGCCTCTTTCTTTCTCTTTCTTTCTTTTCCTTCCTTCCTTCCTTCCTCTCTCTCTCTCTTTCTTTCTTCTTTCTGGAATTTTGGTACAGGCTAGGCAGAATGTGCCTAGATGATCAGCTCCTAGTAAAAACCTTGAGAACTAAGTCTCTAATGAGCCTCCCTGATCATTTCATGCATGTTGTTATAACTCATCACTGGAGGAATTAATTATGCCCTCTGTGACTGCAGTGGGAGACAACTTTTAGAAGTTTGCACCTGGTTTCCTCCAAATTTCACCCCATGTGCCTTTTCCCTCTGCGATTTTGCTTGGTATTCAGTGTAATAAATCATAGCTAAGAGTATGACTGTATACTTTGAGTTCTCCCAGTGAATCACTGAATCTAGAGATGGTCTTGGGGACCCCTGACACAGATGGATTAGTGTTATTTTTTTGTTTATGAGAAAGCCAAATTAGGACCAATGAATGGTGATTAGAATGAAATATTTGATTGACTTCAGAGAAAAATGTCTACCACTTGAGCTTTCTTCAGTAATGGAGCAGCCTGACAGTCTCACTCTGTCACTCAGGCTGGAGTGCACTGACATGATCTCAGCCCACTGCAACCTCCGCCTCCCGGGTTCAAGCGATTCTCATGCCTCAGCCTCCCAAGTGGCTGGGATTGCAGGTACCCACCACCATGCCCAACTAATTTTTGTATTTTTAGTACAGACGGAGTTTCACCATGTTAGCCAGGCTGGGCTTGAATTCCTGACCTCAAGTGATCCGCCCGCCTCGGCTTCCCAAAGTGCTGGGATCACAGGCTTGAGCCACCTCACCCAGCCCAGATAAGGGACATTTTTGAAGTAATGTGTGCACTAAGTAGAAGAACATTGGATCTGTATTTTGGGTTGGGTTTTTTAATCTTTATTTATTTTATTTATTTATTTTTTGAGATGTAGTCTTGCTCTGTTGCCCAGGCTGGAGTGCAGTGGTGCGATCTTGGCTCACTGCAAGCTCTGCCTCCCGGGTTCACGCCATTCTCCCGCCTCAGCCTCCCGAGTAGCTGGGACTACAGGTGCCCGCCACCATGCCCGGCTAATTTTTTTGTATTTTTAGTAGAGACGGGGTTTCACCATGTTAGCCAGGATGGTCTCAATCTCCTGACCTCATGATCCGCCCGCCTCAGCCTCCCAAAGTGCTGGGATTACAGGCGTGAGCCACCGTGCCTGGCCAGGTTTTTTAATCTTAAAAAATCTGATTATGCCAGGCATTGTGGTTCGTGCTTGTATTATTTTTTAAATACCTGGTGAGAAACTTAAATTTGCCATTTAATCTGGTAGCCTTCAGCTACCTCTTTTGGCATGATTTTTGCTGTTTCATAGGCAGCAATCTCAGCTTGAAGACTTTCTCTCATTTACTGGAAGGACGAAGAATAGAACATGTGCCTCTTGTAAGTAGTGCCAGTAGATAGTGATTTTACCATCTTAGTCACCTTGATCTCTCTGATTCTCTGCTTTCAAAATTTGAAAGCGCAAACAAAAAATCAGTCCCATTGATATGCAGTACTAGTACCCTTCCCAGAGTGGTCATTCAGATGAATGCATGCCTTTGGGATCTGAATTTTTTTTATAGCAATAAATGAACCTCCAGTTAAGGTTCCACTGGAACTCATGCAATGAAAGGTCATCCTTGGTTTATGGTGTATGGGTGTATTATAGTCCATTGTGTTTTCTCCCCTGACCATCACAAGAAGCTCAGCTGTTTTGTAGTTATAGCTACTTTTAAAATATGCTTGGTCAAATAATATTTATAAGCAGCTTTAGAAAGGGCCAGCCAATTCATTCTACAGCTACTGACAAATCTTAGAGCTAAATTGGAAAGATTATGAAATCTTCTTTAAATACTTCAAAGAGAAGTACAATGAAGATAAGGGAATCCTGGCAAGATGTGCTGCAGCTGTCAGGTCCTGAAAAATTAGGAATCAAATTTTGACACTTGTAATTGAATCATCCACCCTTCTAAGTGAGCCCAGGCAAACCTGTGATATTTTTAGAACCTTTCAAATCACATTGTACTCTTTAGAGTTCATAGCAGGACCTGAGGCCCCTAAAATTTCCCGAGAGAAAGAACAAAACAGAATCAAATAAATTTGGCTCAGTTCACTGTAATAGAAGTGTAGTGTATTATGCATACAGTCTAGGTAATGCCACAATTTTAACCCCAAATTTTAAAAGTTTTCATGGATTTTTTTTTTTTTTCTGGAGAATTAACTGCTTGGACAGCAGTGGAAGCACCCGTTAGAGATAGTAACAGCTGTGTGGTGGTGATTTGATTTATAATAGAAGCACAGAGACCTTGGATGGTGTGATTAACTGTGTTCCACAGATGGATGTTCCTGTGTCACAAATTTCATTTAATACAGATTTCTACCCGCATATATCATATTGATTATTACAGACTCTCTTAAAAGACTGAGCAGTTAACTAGCCACTACCATATGTAGATAATTACATTGCTTATGCTTGACTTGGTGAGATTTTCTAATTTACAGTTGAAAATGTGCCACTAACAGGTTAGAAAAGGTTAGAATAGTATTTGTATGTGTATTTATGTGGGACTAGTTATGATGCGTGATTTTAAAAGACTGTCATTTTAGCAAATAACAAAGGCTGCTTTGAACATTTTCTCTTGCCTTAAAACAAAGAGCAACTCTGAGACCAGACTTCAGGGAATCCAAATAATTTATTGGAGCGTGACATGATGGCCTTTTCAGGTTTTCTTCAAGTCTGAAGTTCTGTCTAGAGCACAAGACACTGACAAATGAGCAGAAAGACTGTGGGCTTTGTGTATATTCATGCCACTCCTAAAGAGTTGGTTCTATCTCATCTCATGCCTAACTCCCTTGGGCCAGTTCCTGTAGTTGTCTATGCTTATACATCGTTTGATGAAATAACTGACAAAGATGTGATTTAATTAAGAAATGGAAAATAGCATGGATGTTGGACTAGCAGGATTTGAAGACAAAAGTGTTCATTCTAGTTATTTTTTCTAACTTACTGAACTTTGGTAAGTAGTATTAATTTCTCTGTAGGTTTCCTAGTGCTTTTTTATTTTAAAAAATGGTTCTGCCCAGACGCGGTGGCTCACGCCTGTAATCCCAGCACTTTGGGAGGCCGAGGCAGGAGGATCACCTGAGGTCAGGCGTTCTAGACCAGCCTGGCCAACGTGATGAAACCCTGTCTCCACTAAAAATAGAAAAATTAGGCCGGGCACGGTGGCTCACGCCTGTAATCCCAGCACTTTGGGAGGCTGAGGCGGGTAGATCATGAGGTCAGGAGATCGAGACCATCCTGGCTAACACAGTGAAACCCCCTCTCTACTAAAAATACAAAAAAATTAGCCAGGCATGGTGGCGGATGCCTATAGTCCCAGCTACTCAGGAGGCTGAGGCAGGAGAATGGCGTGAACCCGGGAGGCGGGGCTTGCAGTGAGCCAAGATCACACCACTGCACTCCAGCCTGGGCAACAGAGCAAGACACCGTCTCAAAAAAAAAAAAAAAAAAAAATTAGCCGGGTGTGGTGGTGTGCCTGTAATCCCAGCTACTTAGGAGGCTGAGGCCAGAGAATTGCTTGAACCTGGGAGGCGGAGGTTGCAGTGACCCGAGATTGCACCATTGCATTCCAGCCTGGGAGACAAGAGCAAGACTCCGTCTCAGAAAAAAAAAAAAAAAAAAAAAAATGGCTTTGTGTTTCTTAAACAATGTAAAGTGCTTATTATATGATAGTCTTGTCAAGTCTTCACAGCTAATTACTTTGAAAATCATTTTCATGCCAGATATTGAGGGAGAAAATTTGCAGCAGGAGCAGTAATTCTTGTTTCACATAAATATCTAGAATGATGCCTGGAATCCAATAATTCTTTTGAGTTCCTGATAAGCGAAAAGCATTTATAAATGGTTACATTCTTAGAGAAATAAACTGCCTATCCATTACAAAAGCTAGCCCAGATTCTGATCATTACTCTTAAAGGTTGTAAAACATACTAAATACACAAAAGGAAAAAGAACATCTGTCAATTTCCATTTTGATCACAAGGGAGCCGAGTCTTTAAAATTTGTCCTGAAGCCAGAAGCTAGCACTATAAAGCATTAGTCCATTACAAATTACAAAACCCAAATGCACGCAGAGATAAAGATTAGAGTTTCACACAACTGAGTACTCTCTCAGCACCTGCTAGCATAAACCGTAAAGTATTAATCTTATTTGATCTCAGCATCTAAAATGATAGCTGCTCTTTCATAGAAGACTAATTTAGATTACAAATGTATATGGGTACAAACGATTAGTAATAGCTGCTATAATGGGCTTTCCTGCCCAGTAGCAAGCTTTGTAGTTCACTTTACTGACAAATTCATTTGGTTTACCTGTTATGATACACTATGGGAAGCTTTTTCCTTAATGTTCTACGGATTTGTTGCTTACCTCCTATGCCTTTAAAAATTATTTTTTTCCTTTATAGCTAAAGGTGACTGGCTGAGAGTTCTTTATAATATCTTGCCCAGCTACTGCAAAGGCTGAGTGGATTAATATTTTGGCACACTCACAATATTTGTGGCACGTGCATGTACCAGAGCATACCCCATTTAGGAAGGTCTGCTCTGGAGCAGTGCTACTCAAAGTGTGGTCTGAAGACTAGTTTCAGTCCAGAGACTGTTAGTTTCTTCTAATCTGCAGCCATATAAATTGAGAGGAAACATTTAGAAACCCTTATAGTCATTTGATCTCGGTATTTTCGTTATTTTACAAAAGTATCTGATGCACATATGTTTAGAAATTTTTTAAAAAACTCGTCCTTTAACAGATAGTTTGAAAAGTCCTGCTACTTGTAAAAGTGGAGTTGGTGAGCCATAGAATATGTACAGTGTCTGCTTCAGTAGACAAGCCAAGTTGTTTTCCAGACCATTGCTCTAAATTATATCTCTCCCTCTCTACTTCCTCCACATCATCACCAACACTTGGTATTGAAAGATTTTTTATTTTTGCCAATTGGGTAGGTGTGAAAATGGTATCTCATTGTTTTATTTATTTATTTATTTATTTTTAGATAGAGTCTGTCTCTGTTGCCCAGTATCTTCTCCAGCATTGAGAAATTTGGCTCCCTTTTTCTATATTGCATTTATTTATTTGCTCAATCAATAAACTTGCTTGTTTGCTCAATTTAAATAATCTGTCAACTACTCCAGCCTCCTTCTTTACACACCAATCCTGTGTCCCCATCCCACCAACCACATTTTCACCCTCTGTGTCTATGTTTCCACAACTCCTCACTCACCCCTCTGTGTCCTCAGCTGCCAGGCCTGCTAGCCTATGTCTCTGTGTGTTTCCTCAGCCCCTAATCCCATCATTGCATATCCTTGGCCATTCAGCCTGTTGACCTGTACCTCCATTAACTCCCCCTACTACCCTGTGTCCCCAGTCACCAGCCTCCTGGTCCACACTTCTGATACAACTTCCCAAGCCCCCTCATTTCCCAGTATCCTCGACCTCCGGACCCTGTACCGCGCCATGCCTCTATGCAACCTTACTGGCACCTCCATGCAGCTCTCTATTTACTGCCTACCTCTCCAGCTACCATTTTGACCCCTGTAAACCAGGAATGGAAGGGAAAAGGAGGGCAATTTTTACTCTTATTCTCATCTGAGTGTACAGCAGAGTTTACCAGAGGCTTCACAAATGATCAGGCCATTGCTCTGGCAGCTAATGGAATGAGTACTTGTGTTTTATAAGTCTGAAGATTTAGCTTCAATGTGTTCATCAGTTTTGTTTTTTGTATGACATTGAAGATCCAAAAATAACCTAAAATCCAAATGATAATTAAAAGAAACCACCAATGGAAGAAAAAACATTGATAATGTGTTTTCTTTTTTCTAATTAATTCTGGAATAGTAGAGCCCTTAGAATGCTTTGATGGCCACCTATTGCTTAATCGTATGTAACTGTGATTGATCTGAGCCAGACTACTCTTCCATTAGGTATTATATATAATGAATATCAAATAATAACCAATCAGCATATAACACACTCAGTAATTTGTAGGTTTGTTCTTTCATCAAAAACATTTATAGCTTTCAGCTTTTAAAAATAGTTCTGGAGTACAGCAAGATAGAGAAGGGGAAAATTGGCTTCTATATTACAGAGGATAGCAGATGAACAGGGTTGATTTCATTTTGGGCACTTTGCCCAGGACACTTTTAATAGCATGTATAGTTACTCTAGGGATTCTGAATCTGTGGTTATGTCAGGCTTACACATTTATTCTTTAAAAGGAAAATTTGCAAGTTATTAGACTTCAGGTACATTAGTATGACTTAAATTTTTAATTTTTAAAGAAGTTTCTGTAACGCAGTCATTGAAAATTTGTGGTGTGAGGGCTGGATTCCTTAATATTAAAACTAATCTAATCATGGATAGAAAAATATTTTAAACTTTCTTCTTCTAAAACACAGTGTGTTCCTCAGTTCTTTCAAAGTTTGTTTTTTTGTTTCGTTTTCTTTTGTTTGAGACAGAATCTCGCTCTGTCGCTCAGGCTGGAGTGCAGTGGCACAATCTCGGCTCACTGCAACCTCTGCTTCCCAGGTTCAAGCGATTCTCATGCCTCAGCCTCCCTAGTAGCTGGGATTACAGGCACACACCACCAGGCCCGGCTAATTTTTTGTATTTTTAGTAGGGATGGAGTTTGACCATACTGGCCAGGCTGGTCTCAAACTCCTGAGCTCACGCAGTCCCCCCACCTCAGCCTCCCAAAGTGCTAGGATTACAGGTATGAGCCACCGCACCTGACCAGCTCTTTCAAAGTTTAAGTCAAATTTTAAAAGATGTCTAAACTAGGAATTGGAAGTTTATTTTAACATGAAGAATTTTTAATCTTAGTATTTTAAAGGAATTTTTGTATACTCAGGAATCAAGTATTTTAGAAAAAAATTAAATTTTAGAGATGGTGTACTTTCTATTTCACTACTTTATAATTTAGAATTATTAACCTTAGAATTTGCTTTCAAAATTGGAAGGAAAAGCCGGGTGCAGTGGCTCATGCCTGTAATCCTAGCACTTTGGGAGGCCAAGGTGGGCGGATCACCTGAGGTCAGGAGTTCAAGACCAGCCTAGCCAACATGGTGAAACCCCATCTCTACTAAAAATACAAAAATTAGCCAGGCATGGTGGCGTGTGCCTGTAATCCCAGCTACCCGGTAGGCCGAGGCAGGAAAATTGCTAGAACCGTGGAGGCAGAGGCTGCAGTGAGCCAAGATCGCGCCACTGTACTCCAGCCTAGGTGACAGAGCGAGACTCTGTCTCAAAGAAAAAAAGAATTGGAAAGAAAAATATCAATGTGGGCTGGGCACAGTTGCTCATGCCTGTAATTCCAGCACTTTGGGAGGCCAAGGTGGGCAGATCACCTGACGTCAGGAGTTCAAGACCAGCCTGGCCAACATGGTGAAACCCTGTCTCTACTAAAAATACAAAAATTAGCCTGGCATGGTAGCAGGCACCTGTAATCCCAGCTACTTGGGAGGCTGAGGCAGGAGATTCGCTTGAACCTGTGAGGTGGAGGTTGCAGTGAGGGGAGATTGTGCGGCTGCACTCCAGCCTTAGAGACAAGAGCAAGACTCCATCTCAAAAAAAAAAAAAAAAAAAAAGAAAGAAAGAAAAATACCAATATGGTAATAGAGCTTGTGTTGAGATAGTGGCTTTGAGTGAACTTTTCCTTTTTTCTGTTTTCCAAAATTTCAACAATATGTTCATTACTTTTATTATTTATAAAATTATTTATTAACTATCCCCCAAAATTAGTTTTAAGAAGCACTGGACATTAAAAAGGCTAAGATTCTTTTTTTTTTTTGAGACGGAGTCTCACTCTGTCGCCCAGGATGGAGTGCAGTGGCGCAATCTCGGCTCACTGCAACCTCCGCCTCCCGGGTTCAAGCAATTCTCCTGCCTCAGCCTCCTGAGTAGCTGGGACTACAGGCACATGCCACTACGCCCGGCTAATTTTTTGTATTTTTAGTAGAGATGGGGTTTCACCATGTTAGCCAGGATGGTCTCAATCTCCTGACCTTGTGATCTGCCTGCCTGGGCCTCCCAAAGTGCTGGGATTACAGGTGTGAGCCACTGTGCTCGGGCTAAAAAGGCTGAGATTCTTAAAGAATTATCTCACATTAGGTAATATGGAAGCTTCCCTTTGTTTTGGAGTGATATGTTTAAATATGGTAGGCCAAGTTCTTACTATAGACATTTTCTTTATAATGTATTTAATAAAAAGATTATTAAAGCAGAGAAAATAATTTTATTTTTTGAGACAAGGTCTTGCTTTGTCACCCAGGCTGGAGTACAGTGGCATGATCATAGCTTACTGCAGCCTTGACCGCCTGTGTTTGAGCGCTCCTCCCACCTCAGCCTCTCAAGTAGCTGGGACCACAGGCACGTGCCACCACACCCTACTAATTTTTTAATTTTTTTTGTAGAGATGGAGTCTCGCCATGTTGCCCCGGCTGGTCTTGAATTCCTGGACTCAAGCAATCCCCTGCCTCGGCCTCCCAAAGTGCTGGGATTATAGGCATGAGCCAACTTGCCCAGCCAAAATTATTTTATATAGTAGAAAAATCTGGAAATTATTAGTACTCTTAATACATAAGAGGAAGTGATTTTTTAAGTATTATGTTCTGTTTCAGAAATATCAGACATTTCTGGCATTTTCTTCTGGCATTTGCTTCTTACATTGAGCAATACTGTACAGTCATACATTGCTTAATGACAAGGATACATTTTGAGAAATGCACTTTTTTAGGCAGTTTTGTTGTTGTGTGAACATCATAGACCTTACACAAACCTTGATGATATAGCCTACTACACAACTAGGCTGTATGCCATAGCCTATTGCTCCTAGGCTACAAACTTGTACAGCATGTTACTATACTAAATACTGTAGGCAACTGTAACAGAGTGGTAGGTATTTGTGTATCTAAACATATCTAAACTTAGAAAAGGTACAGTAAAAGTATGGTATTGTAGGCCAGGTACGGTGGGTGGCTCACGCCTGTAATCCCAGCACTTTGGGAGGCCGAGGTGGGTGGATCACTTGAGGCCAGGAGTTCAAGACCAGCCTGGCCAACATAGTGAAACCCCATCTCTACTAAAAATACAAAAATTAGCCAGGCATGGTGGCAGGTGCCCGTAATCCCAGCTACTCAGGAAGCTGAGGCAGGAGAATCGCTTGAACCTGGGAGGCGGAGGTTGCAGTGAGCCAAGATGATGTCATTGCACTCCAGCCTGGGCAACAGAGTGAGACTCCATCTCAAAAAAAAATATATGATATTGTAATCTTATGAGACTGCCATCCTATATGCAGTCCATCATTGACTGAAGTGTTGTTATACAGCACATGACTATACTTTCATCGAGTCAGTGCTTCAGGACCTTTACACATGCTGTTCTCTCCTCCTAGGATGTTGCTCCTTGCCTCTTCTTCCTTCTTCTAACACATTCCTACTTCTTCAGTCTTGGCTTAAATATACCTTCTTCCAAGAAGCTTGCCATATCCCACCTCCCCTACTTCCCAACCCTTGCCTTCCTATCTTCATCCCTACCCAGGTTAAACTGTTACTTATTTGCAGGGTCTATTCAGTTCTGTGTAATGTTTGCCATCATCTTAAACTTCAGTTCAATATTTGTTTTCCCCACTGTTCCTTAAGCTTGATGAGGGCAGGACCTGCAAGTATCTTGCTCTAAGCAACTCTACGTTGTATCCTGGCCAACATGGTGAAACCCCATCTCTACTAAAAATACAAAAATCAGCCTGGCATGGTCACGCTCACCTGTAATCCCAGCTACTCAGGAGGATGAGGCAGGAGAACCACGCCTGGCTAATTTTTGTATTTTTAGTAGAGATGGGGTTTCACCATGTTGGCCAGGCTGGTTTGGAACTCCTAACCTCAAGTGATCCAACTGTCTTGGCTTCCCAAAGTGTTAGGATTACAGGCGTGAGCCACCACATCCAGCCTTGAATTCCTTTAAATATTATGCTACTTTGTTTGCTCTTCCAAACTCTAGTTGGTATTACTTAATAATGGGGTCTTTCCATTAGAGTTGTAACTTTTTTCCATTATTAGTTATAACTTTGATATGATGGGTAGGTAAATAGATAAATTAGATAGCTATGAGTCTTCACTAACTTGCGATATTCTTAGCTTTTTAACATTTGGGATGGGTACCATCCCAGTGTCTCAGATGCTTGATAGCAATATATAGTCACAGTACATTTCTTAAGTGATAAATAGTAGCTACAAGTGTTGATGGTTCCGGTTGGCTATATTAGTCCCAGTAGTCCAATGGACTGCTACCAAAATAGTACAGTACATGAGATATACCATGGTAAAACCACAACCAGAATTGTGGTCATTAATCTCCTACTTTTTCTTCTTTTCTAGACCTTTTTATTTTTATAAGGTTGTCTTTCTGTTTTCCTAATCCTTATTTGTAAAGTCTAAAATGAATAGCTTTTATATAAGGATTTAGAATATTTAAGGCCAGGCACGGTGACTCATGCCTGTAATCCCAGCACTTTGGGAGGCCAAGGCGGGTGAATCACTTGAGCTGAGGAGTTCAAAACCAGCCTGGGCAACATAGGGAAACCCCATCTTTACAAAAAATGCAAAAATTAGCCAGGCATGGTGCTCTGCACCTGTGGTCCTCCTACTCTGGAGGCTGAGGCAGGAGAATTGCTTGATCCCAGGAGGTTAAGGCTGCAATGAACTGTTATCACACCACTGCACTCCAGCCTGGGCAACAGAGCAAACCCTATCTCGAAATTTTATATATATATATATATATATATATATATATATATATATATATATATATACACACACACACATACACACACACACATATTTTATATGTATACATATATTAAACATATACACACAATATATACATATATAATATTTGTACATATAATGGGTCAAAAAATTAAAAACACAAAATATTTAAACATTCTGGGTGACAGAGTGAGATTTGGTCTCAACCTAATAAATAAATAAAGGAATTCATTTGGTAAGTACTATTTATTATCTGTTATGTATTAGGCACTGTGCCAGACACAGAGGATACAACGTAGAGTTGCTTAGAGCAAGATACTTGCAGGTCCTGCCCTCATCAAGCTTAAGGAATAGTGGGGAAAACAAATACTGAACTGAAGTTTAAAATGATGGCAAACATTACACATAACTGAATAGGCCCTGCAAATAAGTAACAGGAGTTTAACCTGGTTAGGGATGAAGACAGGAAGATGGGGGTTGGGAAGTTTTCTAATAAAACTAAATTATTAAGTTGTTATATAATATATAATTATTATATAAAGTTTTCTAATAAAACGAAATTATTATATACGTGTGACATGTTGGGAAGTAGAGAAGAAAAAATGTAAATATATTGAGTTTATACAGATGTATGATATTTAGCTACTACTTTTCTACTCATTAGATTACATATTGTGTTTTTTTTTACAGTTCAAACGATATGTCAATAAACTTCGAAGCAAGAGTACAGTTTTCAAAAAGAAGCATCAGATAATAGCTGAACTTAAAGCTGAATTTGGTCTTTTGCAGAGGACTGAAGAACTTCTTAAGCAACGTCATGAAAATATTCAACAACAACTGGTAATACAGTATTATCTTGGGCTACTATAAATACAAATGCCAGGAGGTTTATGGGTTACAGCTTTATACTGAAGTCATTGTTTTTACTGGAAAAATCATAAAAGTATTACTTTTCTCTGATTAATTACAGACATGTCATATAAGATGATTCATTTATTTTTAATGTAGCAGTAAGCACTGGCTTTTGTGTGTGTGCTGACTTCGGGGTTATTAATAGAAAAACTTGAATTCCAAGTAGGTTTTTTCTTTTGGTTAGTTAGTTAATATGAGTAAAATTATCATACCAAGAGAGTGACTGTAAAATATTTTTTTATCATGGCCTGCTGGGCAGAAAATTCTAAGCAGCCACTTCCAAGAAGCTTTGGAAAGAAATATCCAGGGAAGTGCTGTGTGGAAGTCTGCCTCCAGGCTTATTCCTTATGTGTTTGTGCCTTGGTTGTCTGAAAAAAGTTAAACCCAAAGTAGTCCCACAGCAAAGTTGTTCTCATTGTGGATGCCAGTTCCTCAGGGTTTTCTTCATTTGGCTTTTTTTTTTCTTTCACAAATGAGGAAACTTTCATCTGGGTGCTGGTTTACCAGCTAGCAATAATCTGGTAGAAGTAAGTGGAATTTCAACCAGTTGTGTTTCCTTTTAACTGGCAATATGAACTGTCTCATGCTGATGAATATTATTTGCTTTTAGGGAACTTAAGACTGAAAATTTACTGTGAATCAACATGGATTCTAACAGCACTACCTTTAAAACTGATAGTAGTAACTGCATTATTGTTTACTTCAAAATATCTTTTAATTTCTATTGTGATTTCTTTGACCTTTTGGTCATGGCTTAAAATCAAATATTTGGGGGATTTTTCTAGTTACCTTTCTATTATGAATTTCCAGGTTATTTCCATTGTGACCAGAGAGCACACTCTGATTTCAGTCCTGTGAAATTTGTAGTCTTGCATTATGGCCCAGCGTATGGTCTGTTTTGGTAATTGTTTCATGTGCAGTGAAGAGAATGTATATTCTGCAGTTGTTGGGAATAGTATTCTAAGTATGTCAATTCAGTCAGTATGTTAGCCATGATATTCACATCTTCCATATCCCTGTTCATTTTTTGTCTGCCTGTTCCATCAGTTACTGAGAGAAGTGTGTTAAAAATCTCTAACTATAATTATTGCTTTGTTGCTTTTTTTAGTTCCATCAGTTTTTGCTTCATATTTTTTTCTTAAGTTGGGTCCCTAGAAGCAGAGCTCGAGAAGGGAATTCTTTGTGCTAGTGATTTATTGAGGGAGTACCTTCAGAAGGAGGGGAGTGAGGGAAACAGATGAGGCAGCAGAAAAAAGCCAAGCAAGAAAAGGACATGGTCTCAACTGGAGTTGGCTTCATTCTGATCCCATGATCAACTTTGGAACAAATTGCACTGGAGTTGATTCCACCTTGATGCAAGGGGGCTGGCCTTTCATACCCCATGGCAGTCAGTCATTTGGCTGTGGTCAAGTGTAACCTCTTAGGTGAGACACCTCCCATTTTGCTGAGGGCACTCTCTGGAGAAAGGGGTAACTATGAGCTATTTAGCAGTCAATATTCATAACAGTTTGCAAATGAGGTCTGAGTGGGGCACCAGCAACATCTACTACAGTTCACCCCTTGCACTAGTAGGATCTACTTGTTTGTCACATTAAATTTACTCCACCCAGCTGTAGCTTCTATAGGATTCTAGTTGGTCGCAATTTCTAGGAAAACTTATAGGAGAAAGATTAGTGGGACAAATGGAAACTCTCATTGCTACATTTGGTTCCAAGGACATAACTGATATTCAACATCTCCTTCCTTTACTATCCATTCTAGAGTTCCCTCACCTCAGCTAGCACCTCCTCTGGTTTAGATGACTTACTTGGTGGGATGACCCAGTTCCTCATCCTTGAGAAGTGTGAGACTCTAGTAATCATGCCCTTACCAGGCCATGGCTGCTATGCTTCCCCATTTACAGTTAAAACTGGGCATGGGAGTACCAAGATATGCCCTGATGGATCATCTGAGTCCTAAATATATTTCTTTCTGTCCCTGTTATATAGCAGCATCTATATAGCCTTATGATACCCTGCTTTCTTTGCCTGCTGATCTGTTGACATGAGAAGCTCAAGTGACCAGATGGTAGTCAGAACATTAAGTGTCAAGGGCCTCTTAATGTGCCTTCTGATGGAAGCATGCCATCAGAATATCTCTGGCAACCAGAATATCTATACCCACAGAGCCTACAGTTGTCTGGAAGGGAAGCATAATTCCCTAAAGTGGATCATTGGGGATCATGGTTCGTGGTGACACCTATACTTTCATCTCATGGTTCTGAGACCTATGCTTTCTATTGGGAACATAGCACCATATCATGGGCATCAGTTTAAGGTGTATACCCCATCCTAAAGGTAGAACTCATTTTCATAGGCCATCCAGTTCCAACTGGGGCCTTACGTTTAAGACACTGTTCCACTATTCTGTCAGGCCATCAGCTTTCCAGATAGTGTAGTATGTGGTAAAATTACTGAATTATATGGTCATACGAATGCTATCATACTTCCTTTGCTGTAAAGTGTGTCCCTTGGTTTGAGGTGATATTATGTGAGATTCCACATCAGTAGACTGAATGCTCCTAGCCCTTGGATAGTAGTGCTGGCTGAAGTACAATGGGCAAGAAAGGCAAACCTATACCCAGAATATGGATCAGTCCCATTAAGGATGAAATGTCACCTTTTTCAGGGCAGAAAGGGTCCGATGTTATTAAATTGCCACAAAATAGGGGGTTGGTTTCCTCAAGGGATGATTCCTTACCCAGAGCTCAGGAATGGTCTCTGTTGCTGGCAGGTCAGACGTTTGATATTGGCAGTAGCTAGATGAGCATTGATGAGAGACAGCCCATGCTATTTGGCTCATACATAACTTCCATCTCTACCAACAAAGCCGTTGTGTTTGTGAGTCCATTGTTTAAGCACTGTGTGGGCCAATGTCAGAGGCTGGCTGACATCTGCTGGCCGAATCATCCTTTCCACTTGGTTGTTCAGTGCGTCTTCTGCAGTGGACATTTTCCGGTTTCCATGTAATGAAAAGATCATTATACTTAGTGTCTATTCCCATAGGTTCAAATACATGCCTCTTTCCTAGACCTCCTTGTCCTTGCTGTCTTGCATCTTCCAGGGCCTTGACCAACAAGCTGAGCCATTTGCCACTGCCCAGAGGATACAGGATAATCTGGGGATTCAAGGTTCTCAAGTGGGTCTATCCAGATACCCCCATCCCAGACTCAGCACCCTTTTTCTTCTCTGTCAGGGCCCTGACTTTGGCATAGAATATTTGCCTAGACTAAGAATTCAACTTTCTCTGGAGTTTTGCCAGTCTTAAAATTAAGTCCTGTGCCTGGTTTTCAGCTCCCTCTGCACTTTAGCCAGGGGAAATGAGAGTTTCTTTAAAGCCCTTAAGGAGGTTCTCTAACTTGATCACTTTGCTTTAAATTACAAATTAGGCCAGGCATGGTGGCTCACGCCTGTAATCCCAGCACTTTGGGAGGCCGAGGCGGGTGGATCACGAGGTCAGGAGATCGAGACCATCTTGGCTAACACGGTGAAACCCTGTCTTTACTAAAAATGCAAAAAATTAGCCGGGCGTGGTGGCAGGCACCTGTAGTCCCAGCCACTCGGGAGGCTGAGGCAGGAGAATGGTGTGAACCCCGGAGGCAGAGCTTGCAGTGAGCCGAGATCATGCCACTGGACTCCAGCCTGGGTGACAGAGCGAGACTCCATCTCAAAAAAATAAATAAATAAATTACAAATTAATGGATTTGAGCCTGTTATTTTATCTCTTCAACCATCAGTGGAGTTTAGTGATAGCCACCCCAGTTCCATAGTCCTTATAGTTACTATTTCTCCTCAAATGCCAGAAACATTACACCGTCTAGTGCATCTTTGTATCAGTTCAGATCCTCCAAGAAGCAGACACTGAGATGGGATTACATGTACAAGAGATTTATTGAAGGACATACTTATGAAGGATAAAGGGAAGGGAGCAGGAGGAGGCAGGGAAAGCCTTCAGTCTCTGATACAGGTCTGACACCTGTGAAAGGAAAGGGCAAAGGAAGATTGGGTAGAAATAGCCTCAAACTTCAACACAACTCTGAGAAAGTTTTGGTCAGGTTGATGGAGAGTTCCTGAGCCAGTCACCTATTAGAGGAGTCCCTTGTCAGGCAGGGATGGGCCAACACTAGTACTACTGCCGTACTCAGTCATTGGCTAAGAGCAGCTCCAGGGAAGCATAGCGTTGGTGCAAACATGATGATGGACCCAGAGGGGCAGCAGCTATGGATGTCAGTCAGCTCTGTTCCTCTCAGCCAACTCTCTTGAAAGCAATCTGAGCCATAAATTTTGTTGGCCACCACAATCCCCATCCACCTGTATTCTTCCCCAATTCACCACAAGTGAAAGTCTTATTTATTGCACTGCTGCAACATGCCTGGGACTGTCAGTACTCTACCTGCCACAGTAAGAGTCCTTAGTTCCATTTAGCCAGTGAGTGATTGCACTCTAGTGCTTATGCCAGAGATTATGATATACACCCTTGACTGATTACAGTCTTCACTAAATTTTTTTTTCTTTTTTTTGAGACAGAGTCTCTCTCTGTTGCCCAAGCTGGAGTGCAGTGGCACGATCTCAGCTCACAGCAACCTCTGCCACCCCAGGTTCAAGTGATTCTCCCGCCTCAGCCTCCCAAGTAGCTGGGACTACAGGAGTGCGCCACTATGCCCAACTATTTTTTCATATTTTTTTTTAGTAGAGACGGGTTTTCACCGTGTTAGCCAGGATGGTCTCAATCTCCCGACCTCGTGATCTGCCCACCTCGGCCTCCCAAAGTGCTGGGATTACAGGTGTGAGCCACTGCACCCAGCCAGTCTTCACTAAATTTTTACTATTGCCATGTCCTGGGCAATGCAAGAACCTAAAACACTTTAACTTTGTTTACCTCCTTCCCATATTTAGTGCTATTGTTGATAATATTTTTTTAATTCTAAATATAATTTTCTTGAGAAGGGGTCTTGTTCTGTTGCCCAGGCTGGAATGTAATGGTACAGTCAGAGCTCACTGCAGCCTCAACCTCCTGGGCTCAAGTGATTCTCCCAAGTACCTGGGCCTACAGGCGTGCACTACCACACCCAGCTAATTTTTATGTGTATTTTTTTTTCAGACATGGGGTCTCACTATGTTGTCCAGACTGGCCTCAAACTCAGGGGCTCAGGCAATCCTCCTACCTCAGCCTCCCAAAATGCTAGGATTACAGGTGTGAGCCACTGTGCCAGGGCCTAGATAGAATTTAAATCGTACATGATATTATGTTCAATATTATTCTAGATTATCTACCTGTTTACTCTTTTCATGGTTCTTCTTTTCTTCCTTCATCATTATTCTTCTATTGGTATCTGTCTAATGAGCTCACCTTAAGTATTTTATTTAGTTCAGGTCTGCTGAAATCTTCTCAGTTTTTGTTTTTCTTAAGACACCTGTATTTTACCTTCATTTTGAAGCACATTTTTACTGAATGTAGAATTTTTGGTTGGCAGCTATTTTCTTTCGGCACTTTAAAGATTTAATTCCATTGTCTTCTGACTTCCATTATTTATTTCATAACATCAACTGTACATCTTGTTTGTTTGTTTGTTTGTTTGTTTTAAGGTAGACTGTTATTCTCTGGTTTTTAAGATCTGTCTGTGTTTGGTTGTTCAGTGGTTTTACTATGACTTTTCTAGGTGTGATTTTCTTTTTTATTCACCTGGCTTAAGGTCTGTAAAGCTTCTTGAATATGTGGCTTGATGTCTTTGTTCATTTTTGAAAAGTTCTCAGCCAATGTTTATTTATTTATTTATTTATGTCTTTCTTTCCTTTCTTTCTTTCTTTTTTTATTTGTTTGTTTTTGTTTTGTTTTTTTGAGACAGGGTCTCACTCTGTTGCCCAGGCTGGAGTGCAGTGGTGTGATCTCGGCTCATTGCAGCCTCTACTTCCTGGGCTCAGGCGATTCTCCCACCTCAGCCTCCTAAGCAGCTGGGACCACAGGCCCGAGCCACCATGCTCAGCCATTTTGTGTGTGTGTGTATTTTTGGTAGTTTTTTTAGAGACAGGGTTTTGCCATGATGCCCAGGCTGGTCTTGAACTCCTGGGTCCAAACGATCCACCTGCCTCGCCTCCCAAGGCTGGGCTTACAGGCATGAGCCACCATGCCCAGCCCAGTATTTCTTCAATTATTACTACAATCTCATTCTGTCCTCTTTTACTTTAACTCCAACTACATGCATGTTGGACATTTTCATCATTTTCCATGTATTTCTTATGGGCTTTGTGTTTTTATTTTTCTTTTTTTCATTTTCTATTATTTTTTTCCTCTCTGTGATTCAATCTGTATTTTTTTCTACTGTGCTATTTTTCCAGTTGATTAATCTTCTTCTTTTTTGTGTGTCTAGTCTATTATTTAATTCATTTGTTGAATTCTTAATATCAGTTATTGTATTTCTCAGTTTTAGAATTTCATATGATTCAATTTTATAGATTGCAGTTATTTGTAACATTCTTCAACTTTTTGTTTATTTTCTTGAATATATTAATCTCAGCTATTTTAAAGTTCATGTCTGAAATTTATTTGAGCACCTATTCCTGTTGTTTGTTTTTGTTTTTGTTTTTGTTTTTTGAGACAGAGTCTCACTCTGTCACCCAGGCTAGAGTGCAGTGGTGTGATCTTGGCTCACTGCAACCTCCACCTCCTGGGTTCAAGTGATTCTCCCACCTCAGCCTCCTGAGTAGCTGGGACTACAGGCACCCACCACCACACCCGTCTAATTTTTTGTATTTTTAGTAAAGACAGAATTTCACCATGTTGGCCAGGCTGGTCTTGAACTCCTGACTTCAAGTGATCCCAAAGTGATGGGATTACATGCATAAGCCACTGTTCCTGGCCATGTATTTTTTTCTCTTGATTTTCATTCATTTGGGCCTATTACTTTGCTTACTTGGTAATTTTTTATTGAATGTTGGGTGTAAAGTGTCATTAAATTTTAGAAGCTCTGACTATATTTGTTTTTCTATAAGGAGGATTTAATTTTTTTGTAGAAAGTTACCTTGATCAAGTTGAGGGTAGCTTTTTTGTTTTGTTTTGTTTTTTGTTTTTCTTAAGCTGGTATTTCTCCAGTTTTCTCTTAATCCAAAGATATAGTTCTTGTACCTGTGGTAGAGACTTTAGGAAGTGGTCCTTACTCCAAGGATGTAGGTCTTACTGCTAGGTTATAGACCTTCTAAGGAGTAGACCTTCTAGGTTTTCAGCTGATAATGTTAGGCATTTACCAAAGCCTGTGCACCCTGGAAAGTCCTGAATTCCTACCTTTATCTCCGTAGTACTGTGAGACTGCTACAATCTTTGCTCAGCTCTTTAATAACCCATCTGCTCGGCCGGGTGCGGTGGCTCACGCCTGTAATCCCAACACTTTGGGAGGCCGAGGCGGGTGGATCACGAGGTCAGGAGATCAAGACCATCCTGGCTAACACGGTGAAACCCCGTCTCTACTAAAAATACAAAAAAGTCTCTGGGCATGGTGGTGGGTGCCAGGAATCCCAGCTGCTCGGGAGGCTGAGGCAGGAGAATGGCATGAACCTGGGAGGCGGAGGTTGCAGTGAGCCGAGATCGCGCCACTGCACTCCAGCCTGGGCGACAGAGCAAGACTCTGTCTCAAAAAAAAAAAATTAAAAAAAAATAACCCATCTGCTGATTTCCACTTGGTGTTTTTTTTTTTTTCAAATAACGAACATTTATTTCTTGCAGTTTCAGAGGCTAGGAAGTCCCAGATCCAGATGCTGGAGTGATCTGGTTCCTGGATGGACCAACTTCCAGGTTTACAGATGGCCACCTTCTTGCTGTGTCTTTTCATGGTAGTGAGAAAGTGTGCATCTTTCTTGTGTTTCTTCTAATAAGGACACTAATCCTATCATGAGGGCTCCAGCCTCATGACCTAATTAGCTCCAAGAAGCCACATTAGGGATTTAGAGTTTCAACATAGGAGTTTTGGCAGGTGATTAAAACATTCAGTCCACAGCAATGTGACAAAAGTTGTTTCAAGCCAACAGTACCAAGTTTAAATCCAAATTCAGGAGTCAGTTCAGCTGAAATCTTCCTCAGCTGTCAGCAACACTAATAAAAAGGGGAGGAGAGGCCGGGCGTGGTGGCTCACTGCCTGTAATCCCAGCACTTTGGGAGGCCAAGGTGGGCGGATCACGAGGTCAGGAGATCGAGATCATCCTGGCTAACACAGTGAAACCCTGTTTCTACTAAAAAATACAAAAAAAAATTAGCCGGGCATGGTGGCAGGTGCCTGTAGTCCCAGCTACTCCAGAGGCTGAGGCAGGAGAATGGCGTGAACCTGGGAGGCAGAGCTTGCAGTGAGCCGAGATCACGCCACTGCACTCCAGCCTGGGCAACAGAGCAAGATTCCGTGTCAGGGAGAAAAAAATTTAAAAAGAGAGGGAGGAGAGGAGACAGTTTAAATCACTTTTCTTTCCCTGGAATCTGTCTTGGAGTCTGGAGTATTGGACCTTTCACTGAAGCATATGACTAAAGCAGGTTTACAGACAAGTTTTAGGGGATTTATAAACTCCCTGAAATTTACCCAACAGTTGTATCTATATATTTGTATTTTTTCTTTTTTCTTTTTTTTTTTTTTATTGATCATTCTTGGGTGTTTCTCACAGAGGGGGATTTGGCAGGGTCATAGGACAATAGTGGAGGGAAGGTCAGCAGATAAACAAGTGAACAAAGGTCTCTGGTTTTCCTAGGCAGAGGACCCTGCGGCCTTCCGCAGTGTTTGTGTCCCTGGGTACTTGAGATTAGGGAGTGGTGATGACTTTTAACGAGCATGCTGCCTTCAAGCATCTGTTTAACAAAGCACATCTTGCACCGCCCTTAATCCATTCAACCCTGAGTGGACACAGCACATGTTTCAGAGAGCACAGGGTTGGGGGTAAGGTCACAGATCAACAGGATCCCAAGGCGGAAGAATTTTTCTTAGTACAGCACAAAATGAAAAGTTTCCCATGTCTACTTCTTTCTACACAGACACGGCAACCATCCGATTTCTCAATCTTTTCCCCACCTTTCCCCCCTTTCTATTCCACAAAACCGCCATTGTCATCATGGCCCGTTCTCAATGAGCTGCTGGGTACACCTCCCAGATGGGGTGGCGGCCGGGCAGAGGGGCTCCTCACTTCCCAGTAGGGGCGGCCGGGCAGAGGCGCCCCTCACCTCCCGGACGGGGCGGCTGGCCGGGCGGGGGGCTGACCCCCCTACCTCCCTCCCGGACGGGGCGGCTGGCCGGACAGAGGGGCTCCTCACTTCCCAGTAGGGGCGGCCGGGCAGAGGCGCCCCTCACCTCCCGGACGGGGTGGCTAGCCGGGCGGGGGGCTGACCCCCCCCCACCTCCCTCCCGGACGGGGTGGCTGGCCGGGCAGGGGGCTGACCCCCCCACCTCCCTCCCGGACGGGGCGGCTGGCCGGGCAGAGGGGCTCCTCACTTCCCAGTAGGGGCGGCCGGGCAGAGGCGCCCCTCACCTCTCGGACGAGGCGGCTGGCCGGGTGGGGGGCTGACCCCCCCACCTCCCTCCCAGACAGGGCGGCTGGCCGGGCAGCGGGGCTCCTCACTTCCCAGTAGGGGCGGCTGGGCAGAGGCGCCTCTCACCTCCCGGACGGGGGGCTGGCCGGGTGGGGGGCTGACCCCCCGACCTCCCTCCCGGATGGGGCGGCTGGCCGGGCAGGGGGCTGACCCCCCCACCTCCCTCCTGGACAGGGCGGCTGGCCTGGCGGGGGCTGACCCCCACCTCCCTCCCTGACAGGGTGGCTGCCGGGTGGAGACGCTCCTCACTTCCCAGACGGGGTGGTTGCCGGGTGAAGGGGCTCCTCACTTCTCAGATGGGGCGGTTGCCAGGCGGAGGGTCTCCTCACTTCTCAGACGGGGAGGCCGGGCAGAGACGCTCCTCACCTCCCAGATGGGGTCGCGGCCGGGCAGAGGTGCTCCTCACATCCCAGACGGGGCGGCGGGGCAGAGGCGCTCCCCACATCTCAGACGATGGGCGGCCGGGCAGAGACGTTCCTCACTTCCTAGATGGGATGGCGGCCAGGAAGAGGTGCTCCTCACTTCCTAGATGGGATGGCGGCCGGGCAGAGACGCTCCTCACTTTCCAGACTGGGCAGCCAGGCAGAGGGGCTCCTCACGTCCCAGACGATAGGCGGCCAGGCAGAGACGCTCCTCACTTCCCTGACGGGGTGGCGGCTGGGCAGAGGCTGCAATCTCGGCTCTTTGGGAGGCCAAGGCAGGCAGCTGGGAGGTGGAGGTTGTAGCGAGCGGAGATCACGCCACTGCACTCCAGCCTGGGTACCATTGAGCACTGAGTGAACCAGACTCCGTCTGCAATCCCGGCACCTCGGGAGGCCGAGGCTGGCGGATCACTTGCGGTCAGGAGCTGGAGACCAGCCCGGCCAACACAGCAAAACCCCGTCTCCACCAAAAAAACACGAAAACCAGTCAGGCGTGGCGGCGCGCGCCTGCAATGGCAGGCACTCAGCAGGCTGAGGCAGGAGAATCAGGCAGGGAGATTGCAGTGAGCCGAGATGGCAGCAGTACAGTCCGGCTTTGGCTCGGCATCAGAGGGAGACCGTGTAAAGAGGGGAGAGGGGAGAGGGGAGAGGGGAGAGGGGAGAGGGAGCTCCACTTGGTTTTTGAGAGCCTTACTCTGCTTGTGCATATCCTAAGATTTGGTAATGCCTGAAGAGGACACTGCATACAGAATTTGGGGCTAATTCTCTGTAGTTCCCTCTACCCCATTAGGTCCCAGTCCCATTGACAGGCCAGAATCTTAACTCCTCTTCCATTCTGTCTTTCCTTGTCTTTCTTTCCTTTTGGTTCTTTCATTCTTTTTTGAACTCTCTTCAATACAGTTTTCACGCTTACCATTCCACTAAAATGTCTTTTGTCAGGCTGGGCACAGTGGCTCACGCCTGTAATCCCAGCACTTTGAGAAGCCAAGGTTGGTGGATCATGAGGTCAGGAGATCAAGACCATCCTGGCTAACATAGTGAAACCCTGTCTCTACTAAAAATACAAAAAAAAAAAAAAAAAAAAATAGGCATAGTGGCACGCGCCTGTAATCCCAGCTACTTGGGAGGCTGAGGCAGGAGAATCGCTTGAACCCGGGAGTCGGAGGTTGCAGTGAGCCAAGATCACACCACTGCACTCCACCCTGGGTGACAGAGCGAGACTCCGTCTCAAAAAAAAAAAAAAAAGTCTTTCGTCAGGTCACCAGTACCTTCACATTGCCAAATCCAATGATTAATTATTAGTCCTTTTCTTACTTGACCTAGTAGCAGCATTTAGCATAGTTGATCATTCCATCTTCCTGTAAAACTTCTTCTGTCTTCTAAGACACTACACTTTCCTGGTTTTTCTTCCTAACTAACACTCCTATTCCTATTCTATTGCTGATTTCTTATCATTTCTTTAAATGTTGGGGTTCCCTAGGCTTAGCCCTTGGATCTGCTTTCTATCTTCACTTCCTTGGTGATCTTATCCTGTCTCATGGTTGTAAAGGCCCCCTCTTATATTGTGACAACTCACCAATTTATATCTCCAGCCTAGATTTCTCCTCTAATTCTAGTCCTTTTTAAAATTTTATTTATTTATTTATTTATTTTTTGAGACAGAGTCTCACTCTGTTGCCCAGACTGGAGTGCAGTGGTGCAGTCTCAGCTCACTGCAACCTCCACCTCCCGGGTTCAAGTGATTCTCCTGCCTCAGCCTCCCAAGTAGCTGGGATTACAGGTGCCCACCAACACATCTGGCTAATTTTTGTATTTTTAGTAGAGACAAGGTTTTGCCATGTTGGCCAGTCTGGTCTCAAACTCCTGACCTTAGGGGATCCACCTGCCTCAGCCTCCCGAAGTAGTGGGATTACAGGCGCGAGCCACCACACCTGGCCTAATTCCAGTCTTACACATATAACATCTTGACCTCTCCATTTGGATATCTAATATATATTTCAAATTTTTAACATGTCCAAAAATAAACTTCTGATCTGCACCACCTCCTTAAACTAGTCTTCCCCATTCTTCTTCCTCTCAGCAAATGGAAACTTCATCCTGTTAGTCTCTCAAGTCAGAAACCTTGAACTCATTCTTTATCCTTTACTTGCGTTCACATCCCTACATCTAATTTGTCACATTATCTTGTTTGATCTGCCTTCAAAATATACACAGAACCATTTCTCATTATTTCTGTCACCACCACCCTGATTCATGCTACCATTTTCTTTAACTTGAACTATTGAGACGGTCTTCTAATTGGCCTCCCTGCTCCTACCTAGCCTGATCTCAGCACAGGTGTTAAAGTGATCATTTTAAAATTGCCCTAACTCTGAACCTTTCAACAGCTGCCTATCTCATTTTAAAGAAAACAAAGCTCTTTCATCAGCTTAAAAATAAGATAACAATACGACTTATTATCTAAAGTAGGATACTTTTTGAGAGTGCAAGGGACAATAGATGTACACTGAGACCTAGCAAACCAGCTGAGCCCCATGTAACCCCTCCTTCACCCCCACCTTATTCTCACTGCACCTCCTTACTGTTTCTTGAACTGGTCAAGTTTGCTCCCAGCTTTTGCACTTGCTGATTCCCTCACTTCCTATGGGGCTTTGCTCAGATGTCATCTTCTCAGGATCATCTTCTCTGGATCATCTTCTCTAACCACCTTCTGGTTATACTATATTTATTTATTTACTTATTTACATATTGCTTATTTATTCCCACTAGTAGTAAGCTCTGTGAGGGAAGGGATTTTTTTTTTCCTGTTCTATTCACTGCCGTATACCTGGTGCCTAGAACTGTGATTGGCACATTTACATATATAATAAATATTGGATAAGTGAACATATCATTTGAGAATTCATTCTTTCATCAAATGTTTATTGAATGTACCCTATGTTTTAGGTTCTGTGCTGAGTACATAACATTATTATAAAGTCTACGATTAGAAATACTTCCTATGTACCTGAAGATACCATAGGTTTATAATATACAAAGGCATGTAATTGAATGAAATAATAATTGAAGTCAATGAAGATTGTCCTTTAGGATTCTAAACTAATTAATTCTATTTACAATTTTTTGTTATGTATGAAATTTATACATTTCTTATGGGAGCCAGCAAGATTTTGACATGTTTTGTGGCCTTTTTATTTTTTACTTATAGCAAACTATGGAGGAGAAAAAGGGTATATCTGGTTATAGTTACACCCAAGAAGAGCTAGAAAGAGTATCTGCACTGAAGAGTGAAGTTGATGAAATGAAAGGACGAACATTGGATAATATGTCTGAAATGGTGATGATACTTTTATTTAAATTTTCTTTTATTGTTTAGCTAGAAGGCTGGTGTTTTGTGTTAGTTTTATTTTCAGTGAAACATTCACCTGTTAATTTCTGCACATTACATTCTTTCATCTTTTTTTTTTTTTTTTTTTTTGAGGCAGAGTCTCACTCTAGAGTGCTAGTCTCACGCTAGAGTGCAGTGGCATGAATTTGGCTCACTGTAACATCCACCTCTGGGGTTCAAGTGATTCTCATGCCTCAGCCTCCCAAGTAGCTGAGACTACAGGTGTGTGCCACCATGCCCGGCTAATTTTTGTATTTTTAGTAGAGACAGGGTTTCACCATGTTGGGCAGGCTGGTCTCTACCTCCCGACCTCAAGTGATCCACCTGCCTCAGCCTCCCAAAGTGCTGGGATTACAGGCGTGAGCCACTGCACCCGGTCTCATCTGTCTTTATCAATCTCTTTTGAATTTTTTTCATTCTAGTAAGGTTGTTCAAATTCTAATAGTTTATGCATTTTCTGTTTTTTTAATGTGCAAAAGTTATATAACATTAAAGAAATATTTAAGAAGAAAAATAAATTTTCCCAGATCATACCACCCTAATAGAATTATTTCATTGTTGTGTATGTTCTTAGAATCTTTCCATTTTCAGGACTCGTATTCAATCAGATTGCACTAGTACACTTTCACCAGGCATTAAAATGTTGATATCTTATATTACTTGTTGGTAAATAGCTGCCCCAAACCCTCAGAGTACCCCCCTCCAGTTGTCTTGTCCACATTGGCCATTCCCCCAGAACCCTCTGGATCTCATCACAATCTAACTCCTAAAAAGGTTAGCATGTAAGACCCTGTTCAGGCCAGACACGGTGGCTCACACCTGTAATCCCAGCACCTTGGGAGGCCGAGGCGGGCGGATCACGTGAGGTCAGGAGTTCGAGACCAGCCTGGCCAACGTGGTGAAATCCCGTCTCTACTAAAAATACAAAAATCAGCCGGGCGTGGTGTCGCACGCCTGTAGTTCCAGCTTCTCAGGAGGCTGAGGCATGAGAATCACTTTAACCTGGGAAGCAGAGGTTGCAGTGAGCTGAGATCACACCATTGCACTTCAGCCTGGGCAACCAAGCAAGACTCTGTCTCAAAAAAAAAAAAAAGACCCCATTCATCTCTCTGATTGGTGTCCATTCTGATGGATCATTACTTATGCTATTTGGACTATACTGTAGTATTTTGAATATCACTCCATCTATATTTATGTATATTTTATATGCCTACATAAATAATACATCATGATTATAGTTGTATAGGGCAATTTTTAAAATATATTTATTCAATGTTAAATTATAAAGATTTTCCCGTAATGGTTTACAGTCTTGAGAACTGACATTTTGAATGATTAAATAGTATAGTATTCCATCTTGCTGAGGAATCAGGATTTTCTAAAGCACTTCTCTGTTGTTTGGGACTGAAGTAATTTGCAGTTTTTTGCTCTTACATTTAACACTGAAATTAATATCTTTATGCATGTAGTATTTTTCTTTTTTGAATTCTTTTTTAGGTGTTATACTTTTTGTTCAAATAACAGGTGAAAAAACTGTATTCGTTGGTATCTGAAAAGAAGTCAGCTCTTGCCTCAGTTATAAAAGAGCTACGACAGTTGCGTCAAAAATATCAAGTAAGTTTTTGATTTTATCAAGTAATTTGATTTTATGATACTTTTAGTATTCTATCTTATTCACATGTGCTAGTTAGAACCCTGAATATTTTACTTGGGTAATATAGAAAACAAATTATCATTATTACGTTATTGATACAATTCTTCAAAAGAGAATTAAAACATGACATACAGGCCAGGTGTGGTGGCTTATGCCTGTAATCCCAGCACTTTGGGAGGTTGAGACAGGAGGATGATCACTTGAGCCAGGATCGAGACCAGCCTGGCTAACAACAAGACCTTGTCTCTACAAAAAATAAAAAAATCAGCTGAGCTTGGTGGCATGCACCTGTAGCCCCAGATTCTCGGGATGCTGAGGTGGGAGGATTGCTTGAACCCAGAAGGTCAGGATTGCAGTGAGCCATGATCATGCCACTGTACTCCAGCTTGGGTGACAGAGTGAGACCCTGTCTCCCATCCCTCCCCCCAAAAATGACCTGCAAGGGTTTTTGTTTAATTTATGCTGCTTATTTAGCCATAAATTATTGGAGGCAGAGGAGATGGAGAAAAAGCAGTTTAAGCTGAAATGCACAAATTCAGCCAAAGGAGATTTTTTTCTTTAAATCATATGGACCTTAAAGCTATAAATATGAAGTCACATTCTTCTGTGTCCAGGTAAAAAAGCTCAGAGTCTGCCCACAAGTGGTGACAAGTTAACTTTAGATTAATGAACTTGCACTGCTAGGAGGCACGGTGCACAGCAAACTATGATAGATTATGAGAAGTGATGAAATACCATTACTTGGAAACTAGTTCTAACCACTGCTTTAAAGATAAATTGTCAGAAGGTAAATGCCCTCTACAAATCCAGATCAGGCAGCCTCCACCATTTGACATTCACTGTTCTCTATTTTTAATACTATATTTTTAACTCGTTTAACTATATTTAATACTTGAAACTACAAAAATACATTATGACACTTTCAAAGAGCAGGAATACTTAAAAATACGTAACTTACTTTAATGGACAACCCTGAACTATTAGGAAATTTTACAGGGAAGTGTTAATATATTTCCTTTGTGTGATACTTGCATTTTTTTCTATATTTGAATATTAACAGCTGTTTGAATATTAGAGCATCACAACTGGATTAGTCTTTTCTCTCATTGCTGTAAATAAATACCTGAGACTAAGTAATTTCTAAAGAAAAAAGGCTTAATTGGCTCATGGTTCTGCAGGCTATACAGGAAGCATGATGCAGGCATCTACTCACCTTCTAGGGAGGCCTCAGGAAGCTTACAATCATGGCAGAAGGCAAAGAGAGAGCAGGCATATCACATGGCTAGAGCAGCAAGGGGGTGGGAGGAGAGTCCTCACACTTTTAAACAACGAGATCTTATGAGAACTCACTCACTATCATGAAAACAGCACCAAGAGAATGGTGCTAAACTGTTCATGAGAATTTCACCCCCACGATCCAATCACCTCCCACCAGGCCCCACCTCCAACATTGGAGGTAACAGTTTGACGTGAGATTTGGGCAGGGACAGAGATCCAAACCATATCAACAATGAAAGATGTCTAACTTATATTTATCTAGATCTATTATAGTCATCTAGAATTAGAATAGCATTTTGAAAAGTTTTATGTTTATTTTCTTAGGAGCAGTTCTATAAATTATATGTAATTAAATGGAATAATTATATATAATTGCTAATATATAGGAAAAAACTGAAATATTCATTTTTTTTTATTCATTTAATTTTTTTAAGTAGAGATGGGGTCTGCTGTTGCCAGGCTAGTCTCAGACTCCTGGGCTCAAGCAGTCCTCCCACCTCAGACTTCCAAAATGCTGGGATTATAGGCGTGAGCCACCACACCCACCCTGTTTATATTTTAGAGTATGCAATCTGATAATTTTTATTTTCAATGAAATATCTATTATTTATTGATTACTTTTTCATATAAAAGTAAAATCATGTTCTTAGCAATAATTAAAGCTATACAGAGTTATTTAAGGAAAAGAATAAAAATTATTTCTTTCAGCATCCCCAGCACATGACTTAACAGCTCCATATGTATTTTCCAGAAATTTTCTGATAATTAATGAACAGATAATTATTTAATAACTACCTTAAATTTGTTCTCCACACTTCTGTTCTACTTTCTAAAAACAAAAGCTTTTTTCAGGAGGTGGGGGGACTGAAATCAACCATGACTGATACCAAGATCAAATTATCTGCTTTCTTTTCTTTTAACATTTGGTTGCTGTACTTTTTTTGCCCACCTTATACTTTCCACTTTTAAAAAAAGTATTTTGTTTCTGATGTGTCTCTTGAATAGATCTTGAATTAGGTTTTGCTGTGTCATATCATCTGAAAGGTTTATTTTAATAGGTAAATTTATATATTTATTAATATGCAGATACATTTGGTTTGGGTGGTATTACTTTATGTTTGGCTTTCAATTTTAAAGCCTATAAAAAATCTCCTTCTCCTCCTTTTTCCCTTCCTCACTCATCCCCTGACTTCTCTCCCTCATGTGTGTGTGTTCTGGCTTATGGTTTAGTTTTAGCCTTTTAACTCTACTATTCATTATTTATTTCTTTAGATGGCATCTATTAATCCCCACTGTGAGAAGTCATGAAATTGATATATTTCTTGTTCCTCCTCCCTTCCTTCCCTCTCCTCTAGCACCTGATTTTAGTAGATTGTATTGTCTTAGTGTTTGCCGTTATACCTTGAATACACTTATAGTATGACTTGTTAGCTTTAAATGATATTCTTTGACATTCCCCCACCCACCTCTAGCAATTAAAAAAATGAGGAAACCAGCTTACTTACTCTGCCTTCCACCTTCTTTTCCCTTTCTTCTTCCTGAAGGCTTTGTTGTATCATTTCTATCTTGTCACTGCATATAACATTTACATTCTCCTCTGTTACCCTACTTCTCACTTTGGTTTTCAGCTCTAGACCTGTAATTATTAGATCCAGCGCTCATTACCAATTCACTGACTGCCCTTTGTCTCACTTCTCTTTTGATTGCCTGGAACTTGTCCTCTAGTTGAGTCCTCCAAAAAGACTCATAAGAACAATATTCCCTGATGAGTTCTTGCATGTTCTAGTTTATTGCCTAAACATTTCAACAGCCGTTTGACTATTAGATCATGCTTTCCTTCCTTGACGATTTTTTTTTAAGTGTAGCTCAACAATCTTCTAGGGTTAAATGTAGCTATGGAGAGATCTGAGGCCAACTTAATTTTTTTGGTAACTCGATCTTGAAAAGAATGTCTATTTTCCAGTTGTTGAGTACAGGGTTCTCCCTGTGTTCATCAGATCAGGCTTATAAAAGCGGTGTTCTAAACTTCCTAGTGAATGGGTAAAATGTTTCACGGAAACTTTGTCAGATGAAAAGAGTTATGTAGATGGATGGTGGTAATGATTGCCCAACATTATGAATGTGCTTAATGCCAACTGAATTGCACACTTAAAAAATGGTTAAAATGAGGCCGGGCGCGGTGGCTCACGCCTGTAATCCCAGCACTTTGGGAGGCTGAGGCGGGCGGATCACGAGGTCAGGAGATCGAGACCATCCTGGCTAACATGGTGAAACCCCGTCTCTACTAAAAATACAAAAAATTAACCGGGCGTAGTGGCGGGCGCCTGTAGTCCCAGCTACTCGGGAGGCTGAGGCAGGAGAATGGTGTGAACCCGGGAGGCTGAGCTTGCAGTGAGCTGAGATTGCGCCACTGCACTCCAGCCTGGGCGACAGAGCCAGACTCCGTCTCAAAAAAAAAAAAAAAAATGGTTAAAATGGCAAATTTTGTTATGTGTATTTTATTACACCAAAAAACCAAGACAGACCAGGTGTGGTGGTTCATGCCTGTAATCCTAGCACTTTGGGAGGTGAAGGCGAGTGGATCACTTGAGGTCAGGAGTTCGAGACTAGCCTGGCCAACATGGCGAAACTCTGTCTCTACCAAAAAATACAAAAATTAGCCAGCTATGGTGGCACACACCTGTAGTCCCAGCTACTCGGGAGGCTGAGGTGGCAGAATCGCTTGAACCTGGGAGGCGCAGGTTGCAGTGAGCTGAGATTATGCCACTGTGCTCCATCCTGGGTGACAGAGCGAGACTCCGTCTCAAAAGAAGAGAAAACAAACAGAATCTTCCTGGTTAAAAAACAAAAACCAGCCCAGGGTAATAGCACATGCTTATAGTCCTAGCTACTCAGGGGGCCAAGGCAAGAGGATGACTTGAGCCTAGGAGTTCGAGACCAGCCTGCACAACACAGTGAAACCTTGTCTTTAAAAAAAGAAAGAAGGAAAAAAACTTCCTGTTGAATTTTATGTTCTGTCTTTATTTTTAAACTTTATTCCTTATTATGGTACATAATGGTTTTTGCCTTAGAGTATTATTTTGTCTACTATTAAAGCGTATATGCCAGCTTTCTTATGATTAGTATTGCTTCTTATTTCTGTTTGCTTTAAGCTTCCTATGTCCTTATTTTTGTCTTATGTATGTCTCATAAATAGCATGTAGGGCCAGGAAGCAGTTGCTCATGACTGTAATCCTAGAACTTTGGGAGGCTGAGTTAGGAGACTCTTGAGCCCAGGATTTCAATACCAGCCTCGGCAACATAGCAAGACTCCATCTCTACAAAAAGTAAAAAAATTAGCTGAGCATGGGAGCACACACCTATAGTCTTAGCTATTGGGAGGCTGAGGCAGAAGGATAGCTGGAGCCCAGGAGTTCGAGGTTGCAGTGAGACGTGATAGCACCACTGCATCCAGCCTGGGTGAAAGAGTAAGACCTGCACTCTAGGTAGATAGATAGATAGGTGAGTGGGTAGATAAGTAGATAGGTAGGTAGGTAGATAGATAGATAGATAGATAGATAGGTAGGTAGATAGATAGATAGATAGATAGATAGATAGATAGATAGATAGATAGATAGGTAGATAGATAGATAGATAGATGTATTTTGTGTGGGTGTAGTTTCTTACATCCAGTTTGAGAATCTGTCTTTTAAGTGGTAAGTTTAATCTCATTTATGTTTACTCTAATTTTTGAAGCATTTGAATTTTTTTCTATTTTGTACATCCTATTATTTACTGTGTTTTCTCTTTGCTTTTTTTTTTTTAACCATCCATTGTACCAATCCTGTTTTCTTTTCTCTTTTTTCCCTTTTTTCTGTTTTTTTATCTTCTATTCTGATATTATTTACTCTTAGGTTTTTATCATATATATATATATATATATATTCCTCACTTAACAAAGTCTAAAGTTGTTAACATCTCCACAATACAGGAACTTTAGAATAATTTGACACCCTCTTCTACCTTACATGTGCGTTGTTATCCTCCGGCATTTTTTTTATTTATTTGTTTGTTTTGTTTATTTATTTATTGAGATGGAGTTTCGCTCTTGTTGCCCAGGCTGGAGTGCAATGGCGCAACCTTGACTCACCGCAACTTCCGCCTCCTGGGTTCAAGCAATTCTCCTGCCTCAGCCTCCCGAGTACCTGAGATTACAGGCATGCACCACCACACCCGGCTAATTTTGTATTTTTAGTAGAGATGGGGTTTCTCCATGTTGGTCAGGCTGGTCTCGAACTCCTGATCTCAGGTGATCCGCCCGCCTCAGCCTCCCAAAGTACTGGGATTACAGGCATGAGCCAGCGTGCCCAGACCTTATTTCTTTATTTGTACATCTCTAAAAGTAGTTGTTATAGTGGTTGTTAGCATTATAATTACAACTTTATATAATCATTCCCTGTTTAGATTTACCTATATATTTAGCAGTTTTCACCATCACTGCTTGTATTTTACTCCTTATTTCTGGATTCAGTTTTCTTTTTCCTGAAATACAATTTCCTTGTTTTGTGAGTGTGCGCGTATGTGTGTGTTTAGTGTTTGCAGTAAAGAATCATTACAATAAGTAAGCCATCTTTTTTTTTCTTCTTTTAAATAATGGCTTGGTCAGAAAAAAAAAATTTCATGCTTTCTTTTATTTTGTTGAAGGGTCGGCTATCTGTTTATCATTTATTTTTAGGTAATATCTTCCCTATAACTGGTTTTCATATTTTTATCTTTTTCTTTGGTGTTGTCCGGATTTCAGTACCATGTTTTGAGTGTATATTTAGTTTTATTTACTTTTCTGAATTTGTGTTTTGTGTCTTCCATGAATTCTGGAAAAACTCTACATAATACTTTCAGATATTTTCTCTCCCATTTTTTGCGGTCTGTTTTCCAGCTACTCATACTAGAGATATGTTAGAGATATTTATTCTGTTCCCTGTTACTTAATCTCACTTTCATATTTTTGTCTCTCTGTGTTGAATTCTAGATAATTTCTTCAGCTCTGTGTTTTAGTTCATCCTTTTATTTCCTCAGAGGTGTCTAATATTGTTTATTTCATCCACTTAATTTTTAATTTCAATGACTGTCTTTTTCATTTTTATTTTTTCTCACTTTTTCTTTCTTTCTTTCTTTCTTTTTTTTCTTGAGACAGAGTCTTGCTCTTCGCCCAGGCTGGAGTGCAGTGTTGCAGTCTCAGCTCACTGCAACCTCCGTGTCCCAGGTTCAAGCCATTCTTCTGCCTCAGCTTCTTGAGTAGCTGGGACTACAGGCATGCGCACCACGCCTGGCTAATTTTTGTATTTTTTGTAGGGACAGGTTTTCACCACGTTGGCCAGGATGGTCTCAAACTCCTGACCTCAAGTGATCCGGCCACCTCTGCCTCCCGAAGTGCTGGGATTATAGGCATGAGCCACCACACCTGGCCTCACTTTTTGTAATCTTTTGTTTTCAGTTCCTCCTTTATAGTTTTTATTATTTTAAATGTACTTATTTAGTTGGCTTATTTCTAGTATCCAAAGTTCCTTTAGGTATGGTCCTGTTATTTATATCTTCTGATTCTCACTCCTAATGAATTGATTTTTCCCTTACATGTTTTATACTTTGGGACTGTGAGCTTTCATTAACAGAGCTTTGTCTCTTGAATCCTGGCAGCCAGGATGGAGGGTGTACACCTCTACAGTGGTTTTTCAGTTTTTCTGTTTTAGAAATATCACAAACTTGGAGCTAATATTGAGTTAATTTCTCAGCTTGGAAGTTCCTAGACCATGTAGATAGGGTAAATTCAAACTCCAAAGCTGCCCGAGGACAGCTATGATCACTGTCACAGCCGCATAGTGATCCATTTGACCATAAGACTTGCAACCAAAAAAAGGATTTTATCAACTATAGCACCTTCATCTCGAGAGACCAGCAGCTACCTAAGTACGTAGGTTCTGCAGCCCCTTTTCCCACTTTGGATGTGACTTTCACCTTTGAGAGCCTTGGGTGTCTGTAAGGTCACTTTGATACATAGAAGCTACATCCCCTTTCTTCCAGCAATCTTTTATTCTGTACTAGTGACCCCAGCCCAGATGCAGTCCCACACAACAAAGGCAGCATACACATTACTCATCTGTGCTAACTATCCTGTTTCTAAGGAAACCGTGCAGCAGGAAACCACAGTCATGAAACCAAGGTCATTCTCGGGATGGTGTTAACCCTTTACTCACAGGTTCACAAGTTGAAAACAACTTAAGATTTACTATGGGTCCTCAGTTCTAACTTCCCACTCTGCATAGACCCAAGGCTTTGCATCTGCTCTGCCTGAACATTAAAATCACTGTGTTACCAAGACTGGCCATTCCCAATTCCTTTCACCAAGGGTAGCCATAATGTTACCCTTTCTTTTTGGTCCTGTTAATTTCTTTTATTTCTTTGAGAGTTCAGTTCAGCTTGGGATCTGAAAGGATGTTGCTCTATCTTACCAAGCATTTGTAGATGCAGGCATGCATCACTTAATTATGAGGATACGTTCTAAGAAATGCATAATTGAGTGATTTCATCATTGTGCAAACACCATAGAGTGTACTTACACAAACCTAGATGGTATAGCCTATTCATATCTAGGCTATATGGTAGATATATTGCTCCTAGGCTACAAACCTGTACAGCATGTGACTATACTGAATACTGTAGGCAGTTGTTACACAATGGTAAGTATTTGTGTATCTACACCCATCTAAACATAGAAAAGGTACAGTAAAATTATGGTATAAAAGATTTAAAATGGTATGCCTTTATAGGGAACTTACCATGAATGGAGCTTGCAGGACTGGAAGTTTCTCTGGTTGAGTCAATGAGTGAGTGGTAAGTGAATGTGAAGGTCTAGGACATTACTGTACACTATGATAGACTTTGGAAACAGTGTACACTTAGGCTACTCTAAATTTATGTAAAATATTTTTTTAAAAAAATGAAGTAACCTTAGCTTACCGTAGCTTTCTTGGCCGGGCACGGTGGCTCACACTTGTAATCCCAACACTTTGGGAGGCTGAGGCAGGCGGATGACGAGGTCAGGAGTTCCAGACCAGCCTGGACAACATAGTGAAACCCCATCTCTACTAAAAACACAAAAAAATTAGCTGGGTGTGGTGGCACATGCCTGTAATCCCAGCTACTCGGGAGATTGAGGCAGGAGAATTGCTTGAACCTGGGAGGCGGAGGTTGCGGTGAGCCGAGATCCCGCCACTGCACTCCAGCCTGGGCGACAGAGCAAGACTCTGTCTTGAAAAAAATTTAAAAAAACTTTTCTTACTTTATAAACTTCTAATTTAAAAAAAAAATTGACTTTTTTGTAATAACAGCTTAAAACACAAGCACATTGTATAGTGGTATGAAAATATTTTATTTCTTTATATCCTTCTTTTATATGCTTTTTTCTATTGAAAAAAATTTTTTGGCCAGGTGCAGTGGCTCATGCCTGTAATCCCAGCACTTTGGGAGGCCAAGGCGAGCAGATCACCTGAAGTCAGGAGTTCAAGACCATCCTGGCCAACATGGTGAAACCTTGTCTCTACTAAAAATACGAAATTATCTGGGCGTGGTGGCACATGTCTGTAGTCCCAGCTACTTGGGAAGCTGAGGCAGGAGAATCGCTTGAACCCGGGAGGCAGAGGTTGCAGTGAGCCAAGATCATACCATTGCATTTCAGCCTGGGCGACAAGAGAAAGCTCTGTCTCCAAAAAAAAAAAAAGGTGAAAAATTTTTGTTTTTTGTTTTTTTTTGAGACAGGGTCTTGCTCTTGTCGCCCAGGCTGAGTGCAGTGGCACCATCATGGCTCACTGCAGCCTCAACCTCCTGGCCTCAAGCAGCTCTCTCACTTCAGCCTAAGGAGTAGCTGGGACCACAGGCACATACCACCAAGTCTGGCTAATTTTTATTTATTTATTTATTTATTTATTTATTTATTTATTTTGTAGAGGTGGGGTCTTGTTATGTTGCCTGTGCTTGTCTCAAACTCCTGGGCTCAAGTGATCCACCCGCCTTGGCCTCCCACAGTGCTGGAATTACAAGATTGTGCCACCACACCCAGGCTTTTTTCACTTTTTAAACTTTTTTGTTAAAAACTAAGACACACACCTAGGCCTACACAGCGTCACGGTAATCAATATCACTGTCTTCCACCTTGAAACATCTTGTCCCACTGAAAGGTCTTCAAGAGCAATAACACACATGAAGATGTCATCTCCTATAACAATGCCTTCTTCTGGATGCCTCCTGAAGGACTTGCCTGAGGCTGTTTCACAGTTTACTTTTTACAAGTAAAAGCAGTACACTCTAAAATAATAATAAAAAATATAGCATAGTAAATACATAAACCAGTAACATAGTGGTTTACTATCATCAAGTATTATATACAGTACATAATTGTATTGCTATACTTCTATACAACTGACAGTAGATTGGTTTACACCAGCATCACCACAAACACATGAGTAATTTGTTGCACTATGGCATTATGATGCCTATGATATCACTAAGGTGAAAGGATTTTTTCAGCTCCATTATAATCATATGGGACTGCCATCATATATGTGGTCCATTGTGACTGAAACATCATCCCATGCATGACTGTACTTTTAGCATTTCTAGGTGTTTGTAGCAGGAGATTTTCAAATTATCCCATTCAAAATACTACATTAGAAGAAACTTTGAAACAACTTAAAGAAAACAAAATTTAAATTTCCTCCCTGCCCCCTTGCAATAAAGAAACTGCTTAACCTGAATTCAAATTGTGATTCCACCTTTTTTTTTTTTTTTTTGAGATGGAGTCTCACTCTTTCGCCAGGCTGGAGTGCAGTGGTGTGATCTCGGCTCACTGCAACCTCCACCTCCCAGGTTCAAGTGATTCTCCTGCCTCAGCCTCCTGAGTAGCTGGAACTACAGGCATGTGCCACCATGCCCAGCTAATTTTTTTGTATTTTTAGTAGAGATGGGGTTTTACCATGTTGGCCAGGATGGTCTCAATCTCTTCACCTCATGATCCGCCCACCTGTGCCTCCCAAAGTGCTTCAATTACAGGCGTGAGCCACCATGCCCAGCAGACTCCACCTTTTCTTAGCAGTATAATCTTTGGCAAGGTACTTGGTCTCCCTGAACTTTCTCCAAGCATTATATGGTGGTATTAATATCTCTTTTGAGGTGCCGTTTTGAGGTTTAGTTATTGTCAGTGGTACATTTCAAACACCCTAGAATGTTTTACGAAGTTCTTCTAATTAAGCTCCTGCCTAGGTCTTCAGCCTCCCCTCACCATTTCCCAGAAATAAACCAGCATAGGCTGGGTGCGGTGGCTCACGCTTGTAATCCCAGCACTTTGGGAGGCCGAGGTAGGTGGATCACCTGAGATCAGGAGTTCAAGACCAGCCTGACCAACATAGTGAAACCCCATCTCTACTAAAAATATAAAAATTAGCCAGGCATGGTGGCACATGCCTGTAATCCCAGCTACTTTGGAGTCTGAGGCAGGAGAATCGCTTGAACCCAGGAGGCGGAGGTTGTAGTGAGCCAAGATCGCACCATTGCACTCCAGCCTAGGCAGTAGAGTGAGACTCCGTCTCAAACAAACAAACAAACAAACAAAAAGAAATAAATAAACCAGCATAGTAAACTACTTATAAGTTTCTTAATTGTTCTTGTTCTCTGTAGCTTTCAATCCTTTATACATGGTGTTCCTTTTTTTTAAATACTGTCTTCCCCTTGTTCATCTTCCACCTAACTGTTCTTACTAATCCTTCGTGATTACCTTAGATATCAATTTCTCCAGGAAGTTGTCCCCACTGATCCCCAAGCCTGGGTTAGGTTCCCGGAAGTCCTGTGTGCCTTCTGTAACACCTTGTGTTTTCCTATCATAGCTCTCAGCAGCCTGTTTACTTGTGTCAACGTTACTTGAGAGGAAGAATTTTTGGCTGTTTTATTCACTATTGTCTCCCCAGCTCCTAACAAAGAACCTGGCACACAGCTCAATACATGGTAGCTATTATTATTATCAGCACCTTCATCTATCATAATTCTCAAATGTCTGGTTGTTGCATAAATAACTCTTAAGTATGCCAAGAAGCTTAGAGTTAAGTTACAAGACTGACAAGGGCATGCATTGTTTCAGAGCCATGTTTGGGACCTTTGTTTTTCACTTATTCAATCATTTTCCCTTTTTATACTAGGAACTGACCCAGGAGTGTGATGAAAAGAAATCCCAGTATGATAGCTGTGCAGCAGGCCTCGAAAGCAATCGGTCCAAATTAGAACAGGTAAGAAGAGAGTTTTTATTTTAACAATTTAGCAAAAACTACCTGTGTGTACACCTGTAGTCCCAGCTACTCTGGAGGCTGAAGCAGGAGGATTGCTTGAGCCTAGGAGTTTGAGGCTACAGTGAGCTATGATCACACCACTGCATTCTAGCCTGGGCCACAGAGCAAGACTCTCTCTAAAAAAAATGTTTTAAATACTGCCCGTGTACACACATTTTCACTACATCAATGTCAAAAGATTCCCAAATCTTTATCATCATCTCTTAAGCTCCAGAGATCTTTATTTCTTTAATTTGTACACACTTAATTTCCCATCTGTACCACTCCCAGCAAAGTACAAGGCTCATTATCTGCTGCCTGGCCTCCCACAGTAAACTCTTACCTATTCTCTTGCTTCTACTCTTGCTCTCCTAAGGTTTATTCTTCATAGGGCAGCCTAAGAAACCTGTTTAAAATTTTTGCCACCCTTCATTGGCTTCCTGTTGCACTTAAAATAAAATCTAACCACCAAACTATGGTCTACAAGGCCCCACCTGCCTTATGAACTTCATGTCCATATGCTCTACTCCTCATCCATGGAGCTTCAGCCACTCTGACCTTCTTCCTGAGCTTTAAACAAGCCAAGCTTGTTTTCACTTTGGGATTTTGCATGTACTCTTCCCTTCTGCGTGATATACTCTGCTCCTAACTCTTCGCCCTCCCTTCTCCTTTTCATCACTAGGTCTCAGCCTTAGTGTCACTGCCTTTCAGAGATCTCTGATAACCTGATGTTACCCACTCTTCTTCCCAACCTGGCCCACCCAGTCCCTCTATCACATTCTACTGATGGATTTCCTTCATAGCGCTTATCCCCATCTCAAATATCCTTCATTATGTTTCCTTGTTTATGTTGGTTTCTTCTACTTCAGTGAAAGCAGGGAACCTGCCTGTTCACTTCTGTGTCCTCAGCACTTAGAACAGTGCTGGACACACAGTAGGTACTTAATAAATGTATGATTGGGCCAGGTGCAGTCGCTCATGCCTGTAATCCCAGCACTTTGGGAGTCCAGGGCGGGAGGATCACTTGAGGCCAGGAGTTCGAGATCAGCCTGGCCAACACGGTGAAACCCTGTCTCTACTAAAAATACAAAAATTAGCCAGGCATGGTGGCACGTGCCTGTAGTCTCAGCTCCTCAGGAGGCTGAGGCACGAGAATCTCTTGAACCTGCGAGGAGGAGGTTGCAGTGAGCCAAGACTGCACCACTGCACTCCATCCTGAGTGACAGAGTGAGACTCTGTCTCAAAAAATACAATTGAACTTGCAGGTTATAGAGTGATATGAGTATTCTCTAGAAAAAGATTATCTCTTATTGTGCTAGAATAAACAAAGTTAAAATTGCAGAAGAGGAAATGACTCTGATGGTAGTCCTTTGTTGTACATCTAAAGTCATTGTCGCCATATCTGTCTCATTCTTTCGATAATGTCACCTATCTAAAATTATATATTATAGGAAGTTAGAAGACTCCGTGAAGAATGTCTTCAAGAAGAAAGTAGATACCATTATACAAATTGTATGATTAAGGTAAGACAAAGTAGATCAAAAACATTTCTGAGCTTTTTCTATATCAAAGTCTTCCCTAAAACTTAAGTCTTTCTATTTAGAACCTAGAAGTTCAACTTCATCGTGCTACTGATGAGATGAAGGCATATATCTCTTCTGATCAACAAGAAAAAAGAAAGGCAATTAGGCAAGTAATTTTGTTGTTTTATATTGAGATACTTAATATTTTCACCAATAAAAGTTTTATAAATAAGATAGAATTATACAAATTTAGCATATTTAAGTAAGTAGACACTAAGATATTATTTAATACTAAATCTTACTAAACATCTAGATATTTTAGCCCTGCTAAGTAGGAATGCGTATGATTTTATTTCTTGCTTGCTTACTTTTTGATTGTGATAAAATATATAAAATTTGCCACTTTACCCATTTTTAAGTGTACAGTTCATTGGCATTGATTACATTCACAATATTGTACAGCCATCACCACTGTATATTTACAAAATTTTTTCATTATCCCAAACAAAAACTCTTGTAACCATTAAGCAATAACTCTTCATTCCCCGCCACCCAGGAATATATATAATTTCATAATTGCTTTGTCATAAGCAGTAAAGTTGGTCTCTTTTTAAAGTCCCACATGGCCTAGACTAGTCATCTGCCTGCTAATTGTGCAGTGTGATGACTGCATTTTAGCTGGAAATTGTGTGATTGCAGTGTACCAGTCTTCAAGAAGGATATATAAATACTGCTTAGTCCTTATATGCTGCTTTTTTTGCAATCCCAGCTTGTGGCGTACTGTAATAAATCAAATCCTGCCTAAAAAAAAATACATTTATGGTTGAATTGCTAGGTGTGATAAAATGCAGTCATTGAACAACATAAGCCTTCTTTGCTCCTCATAACAATTCAAATATTAAATGTTTTGCTATTACTATTCAGTAAAAATTCAGATAAAATGTAGGGCTCACGTTTATTCTAGATTGCATTGAGTTTTGAGTGGCATGTACATTAATGTTATAAAAAGAGGCCGGGCATGGTGGTGGGCGCCCGTAGTCCCAGCTACTTAGGAGGCTGAGGCATGGGAATCGCTTGAACCCGGGGAGTAGGGGCTGCAGTAAGCCGAAATCATGCCACTGCGTTCCAGCCTGAGCGACAGAGGGAGACTCTGTCTTTAAAAAAAAAAAAAAAAAAAAAAAATCTAAGAAATAGAGTGTCTTGCAGAATCTGAATTTTTTTTCAATGTAATGCACTAGAATGCAAGCCAGACTGAAAATACTGTATAGAGCAGTGTTTTTTCTAATACTCTAACATATTAAACTAAAAATGTACTTATTCATATTCTTTCATTGTATGTAAACTTTGTTCATATAAATCTATATGGCCAATGATAAGAAATGAGAAAAGTTAAATTTGTTCTTAAAAAATAAAAATTTTTATAAATTAAGTTCTATTTCTTCCAAAGTTATCGATATAAATAGCAAAGAAGGAAATAATTGCTCTTGAACTATTCATTTTCTGATCTGTCTTCTAGCTAGATTTTTTTTTTTTTTTGAGTCTTGCTCTGTCACCCAGGCTGGAGTGCAGTGGCACGATCTCGGCTCACTGCAACCTCCGCCTCCCAGGTTCAAGCATATTCTCCTGCCTCAGCCTCCCAAGTAGCTGGGATTACAGGCACACACCACTGCGTTTGGCTAATTTTTGTTATTTGTATTTTTGTAGTTTATATTTTTGTATTTTTGTAGAAATGGGGTTTCACCATGTTAGCCAGGTTGGTCTCAAACTCCTGACCTCAAGTGAACCGCCCTCCTCAGCCTCCCAGAGTGCTGGGATTACAGGCATGAGCCACTACGCCCTACTGAAAATGAGGATTCATCAGGACTAATTGCAAAATTTTCCTTTACTTAGACTGCTGTATTTTCTCTTTTTATGGCTTAGGATTTCTTGGAGTCCCAATTTTATATTGTTTAATTTTTTCTTAAATACTGCAGTGTAGCTTCACACACAAAAACAGTCTCTTCTTTGTTGTGTGTTCCTTTACCCCTCATCCTTCAGTCTTTTTTTTTTTTTTTTTTTTTTGAGACGGAGTCTCACTCTGTTGCCCAGGCTGGAGTGCAGTGGCGCGATCTCGGCTCGCTGCAACCTCCGCCTCCTGGGTTCACGCCATTCTCCTGCCTCAGCCTCCTGAGTAGCTGGGACTACAGGTGCCCGCCACCATGCCTGGCTAATTTTTTTGTATTTTTAGTAGAGACAGGGTTTCACCGTGTTAGCCAGGATGGTCTCGATCTCCTGACCTCGTGAGCCACCGCGCCCAGCCCCAGCCTTCAGTCTTTATCCTTAACATGTCACCTGCTTTAAATCTCACATTTTGTCTTAAATAGTATTGAAATATAATTTTGTTTACAAATAAAATACAATGTTATTATGTTTTTAATTTTTACATTAAAATTATTTTTTTAGCTTACAAAAGAAATACTTGTAAAAACAACAGTAACCATTATGAAGTAGTGTGCACAGAAGTTGAATGCTGTCCATATTGCCATGTCTCAGAAATGTCTACTGTTAATACTTTGGTGCTGTCCATATTGCCATGTCTCAGAAATGTCTACTGTTAATACTTTGGTGTACATTAAGCCATATTCTTTTCCCATGCGTTTGCTGATACATCTGTATATATGTGTGTTAGTTAATGCATGGGAAATGTTATATGTATGTGTGTATACACACACGTATACATACATATGTATATAAAAATAAGATTAAACTGCACCTGGGTGTGGTGGCTTACACCTGTAATCCTAGCATTTGGGAGGCTGAGATGAGCCAATTGCTTGAGCCCCAGAGTTCAAGACCAGCCTGGGCAACATGGCAAAACCCTGTGTCTACCAAAAAAATACAAAAAAAATAGCCCAATATGGCGACACATGTCTGTAATCCCAGTACCTGGGAGGCTAAAGTGGGAGATTCACTTGGGCCAGGGAGGTGGAGGCTAGCTACAGTGAGGTGTGATCATGCCACTGCACTCCAACCTGGGCAACAGAGTGAGACCTTGTCTCAAAGGAAAAAAAAAAGATTAAACTACATATGCTGTTTTTCTCTTGATCTAGAATATTTTCCACTTCAGTATTTATAGATTTACCTCGTTCTTTTGTATAACTCCTTATTATTTGTTTCAATAGATATGCCATAATTTGCTTAAACATTTTCCCATCTATAGACATTTAGTTTGTTTGCATATTTTCACTATTATAAGCATTGATGAAATAAATAGTCTGCTTTTATGTTTATTTAAGTTATGGGATATTTTTGTAGGATGACTTCCTAGAAGTAGAATTGCAAGATTACGTGCTACTTAATGTTTATTTAAAATGTATATCCTTTCTCCTTTCTACAAACCTCTTCAAAAACAATGTGTAATTTAAGCAAATGGGTTGCCATTGTTTTGAGGGTAGATTAACCAGAAATAATATTTAACATTTTAATTATCTTAATTTCCTATGAAATGTTTTGCTTTCTTTTTTTTCCTTAAATTACTATTTACTTGAAGAACTAACTAAAGATGGGGAAAGACAAAGAATTTGATAATGGGTTTCATTCTGACTCCAGTACCCTAAACTATATTGCCTAGTGTATTTTAGATAGATATATTAATTTATAATTCACTTGTATGATCAAATCATTTGAAGTAAATTGAAAGTAAATCATTATGTTGACTCCCTAGGGAACAGTATACCAAAAATACTGCTGAACAAGAAAACCTTGGAAAGGTAAGAATTATTATTTATTTTTTTAAATGTGTCTAACTGATTCAGTCTTTCAGTACTGTACATGGTTTATGACTGTCATTGTTTTCAAAAGGTCATAGTACAGTTTTTGAGGGGAAATTATTCATTCATTTTAAAGATGGAAGACTTCCTTAAGAATTTAGTTTTACAGAAATAAAGGCACGATGGATTTTTGAAAGAAAAAATTATCTATTTTTAAATCACAGAGAGTTCATGATAATGTTCTGCGTTACAGTTTTCAGATTATCCTCAGGCTGGGCGCGGTGGCTCACGCCTGTAATCCCAGCACTTTGGAAGGCCAAGGCCAGTGGATCAGTTGAGGTCAGGAACTCAAGACCAGCCTGGCCAACATGGTGAAACCCCGTCTCTATGAAAAATACAAAAATTAGCCAGGCGTGGTGGCAGGCGCCTGTAATCCCAGCTACTCTGGAGCCTGAGGCAGGAGAATCGCTTGAACCAGGGAGGCAAAGGTTGCAGTGAGCCGAGATTGCGCCATTGCACTCTAGCCTGGGTGACAGAGCGATACTCCATCTCAAAAAAAAAAAAAAAAAAATTATTCTCAGATATCTCTTTATGAGATAGATGGAAATTTATTCATTTACTTTATTTAATAAACACAAAGTTCTAGGCCCTAGTCTAAGCGCTTTACAAACATTGATTTATTTAATACAAACAACTGAAAAACCTTGCTTGAGATGCTCAGCTCCCTCCTGCCAGAGTTATCTGATGGCAACTGAAATAGGACTGTATAATTATTTTTCTTAGTTCTCTGAGCCACTCCTAGAAGTGGTAGAGAGTAAGTTATAGCCTTGACCATCAGGACTTAAATGACCAACTGATTAGTTAGTCTAGCTGACTTCATAAAGCAACCAGTTTAACAAAGACACCAGCTTTGCATTCTTAGGAGAAAAAAAGAAAAAACGTATACTTACTAATAATTCAGAGGAAAGATGACCAGTCATCAAGTGACTTGGCTTCACTCTTAGGCTTGTGATTCTAAACAAGCCCTCTAATCACTTTAGGGTTCATTTCCTCATATTTAAACTGAAATACGTAGGTGAGAAATTTAAAAATTAAATTACCTAGATTGATTTAGATGAGTTATAAGATCATCTTCATTGATTTTAAGTCTATATTGCATAATGAAGACTAACTGTGTTCCACTATACAACATTTTTTCTGTTTCTTTAGTTTCACTATTGAAAATAATGTTTTCTGGCCAGGCAAAGTGACCCATACCTATTTGTAATCCCAGCATTTTGGGAGGCTGAGGTGGGAGGATTGTTTGAACCCAGGAGTTTGAGATCAGCCTGAGCAACATGGCAAGACCCCATCTCTACAAAAAATACAAAAATTAGCCAGGCAAGGTGGCATGCACCTGTAGTTGCAGCTACTTGGGAGGCTAAGGTGGGAGGATTGCTTCAGCCTGGGGAGGCAATCCTGCAGTGAGCCGAGATCATGCCACTGCACTCCAGCCAGCCTGGGTGACAGAGTGAAAAAAAAAGTTTCCTACCACTATCATACCAAAATATCATGCCAAAAATAATTTAACAATAATTATGTTGTTAAACAATAACAATTGGATGTTAACATCTGATACCTAGTGTTCAAAATCTTTTTCCTTTTTTTTCGAGACAGAGTCTCACTCTGTCACCTAGGCTGGCTGGAGTGCAGTGGCACGATCTCAGCTCACCGCAGCCTTGGCCTCCCCACGCTCAGGCGATCCTCCCACCTCAGCCTCCTGAATAGCTGGGACTACAGGAGCATGCCACCATGCCCAGCTAATTTTTGTATTTTTTTTTTTTTGTAGAGACGGGGTTTCGCCATATTGCCCAGGCTCTTAATCTCCTGGGCTCAAGCGATCCTCCCACCTTGGCCTCCCAAAGTGCTGGGATTACAGGCACGAGCCACGACACCTGGACTTCGTATTAGGTTTTCTTTTTTTTTTTTTTTTTTGGCAATATATTAGGGAAGGGTCTCACTCTGTTACCCAGGCTGGAGTGCAGTGGTGCGATCTCAGCTCACTGCATCCTCTGCCTCCCAGGCTCAAGCGATCCTCCCGCCTCAGCGGACTACAGGAGTGCACTACCACACCTGGCTAATTTTTTTGTATTTTTTGTAGAGATGGGGTTTCGCCATGTTGCCCAGGCTGGTCTCAAACTCCTGAGCCCAAGCAATCCATCCACCTTGGCCTCCCAAAGTGCTGGGATTACAGGCACAAGCCACTGCGCCCAGCCTTCTTACTAGGTTTTCTAAGTTTGTAGCATCATAGGTAGAGATTGTTTAGCTGCAAGTTTTCTTTTAAAATACTGACTATATATGGATGTCTAATTTCATTGTTCAAATATTCTGAAACCTGTAAATGATTATATATTTATTGAAGCTTGTCCATTCTTAAAATACAAATGAAAAAATATGGCTTCATTTCCGTCTTAATATGTATTTGTACAGTTTAGCTACTGGTGTGACTCAATACATTGGTGATGGCAAAGTTATTCACTCTTATTTACATTTTCCTGGTTTGAATCATTATTAAAAACATATGTGTGTCTATCTATGCTTGTACTTGAAAGATGAATTAGCTCCTAGAAACCTATAAGTAAACTTAAGAAAACAAATGGTATAGAAAACAATGGAGTAATTGGTAAATAAAGGTGATATGTTCCTTACTTTAAAAAAAAAAAAAAAAAAAACTTGGCTGGGCACAGTGGCTCACGACTATAACCCAGTACTTTGGGAGGCCAAGGCAGGCAGATCACTTGAGGTCAGGAGTTTGAGACCAGTCTGGCCAACATGGTGAAACTTCATCTCTACTAATAATACAAAAATTAGCCAGGCGTGGTGGCATGTGCCTGTGATCCTAGCTACTCGGGAGGCTGAGGCATGAGAATCACTTGAACCCAGAGGTTGCAGTGAGCCAAGATCACGCCACTGCACTCCAGCCTGTGTGACACAGTGAAACTGTGTCTTAAAAAAAAAAAAAAAGCATCCCAGGTGCAGTGGCTCATGCCTGTAATCCCAGCACTTTGGGAGGCCAAGGTGGGTGGGTCACCTGAGGTCAGGAGTTCAAGACCAGCCTGGCCAACATAGTGAAACCCCTTCTCTACTAAAAATACAAAAAACTAGCTGGCATGGTGGCAGGCACCTGTAATCCCAGCTACTCAGGAGGCTGAGGCAGGAGAATTGCTTGAACCCAGGAGGTGGAGGTTGCAGTGAGCAGAGATCACACCATTGCACTCCAGCCTGGAAAACAAGAGCAAAACTCCATCTCAAAGAAAAAATAAAAAATGATAGCCTTTATTATGGAAATTTTCAAAACTATATTTTAATCAATCCATATATATCCATCATCCAACTCTAATCATTAAATTCATGGCCAGCCTTGTTTTGTCTATAATCTCATCCAGTACCTGCCCCAAATTTTTTTTCTAAATTATTTTTAAGCACATCGCAGACTTATTATTTTATCTCGTCACATTTCAGTATGTACCATAAACACTCTTTTTGAACATAACCACAATACCATTATCCTACCGAAAAGAATTTAAAATAATTACGTAACATCCAATACCCAATGTTCAAACTTCACCATGATTTATTTGTTTGAATCAGGATCCTAATAAGAGTCCATACATTGTTATTAGCTTATATATCTCTTAAGTCTCTCTTTCTCCAGGTTACTCCCCCATTACATCATTTTTTCCTTACAATTTATTTGTTGAAAAGAAAAAAAAAAAAAACGGTAATTTGTCCTAGCGGGTTTTCAACATTTTGAACTTTGCTGTTGGTAACCCTTTGGTGTCAATTAGCATGTTCTTCTGTTCCCAGTATATCTTGTGAATTGGTAGTTAGATCTAGAAGCTTGATTAAATATGTTTTGATATTTGGCAAGAATACTTCATAGATGGTGGTATGTGCTTCTATCAGGAAGCTTTCTTCTTATGATGTAGACAGCCATTGGTAATCATTTCCTAGATCCTTAATTCATTAGAAGTTGCACAGTGGTAACATTCTGATTATGTCATTCGTTCTTCATTTATTGACTGGAATAATTCTGTAAAGAGCAACTTCTCCTTATCTTCTGTTTACTTACCCTGAGTTACATTCATACAAGAAAGGTAGAATAACTGCTTGATTCACTATTTACTGGTTTTCAAAATGATGAGTTGGTTCTTTATCATCCTTCAAAAGTAATCTTATGACTTTTAAATTGAACATATTTGATATGTTTCAATCTATTGTGATTATTAGTCCCATTCGTACTCAAATTTGGCCAGTGGAAGCCTCTTGAAGTCAGCTTTTGAATCCTTTTGAAAAAATCCTAGTAGACTTTGATGGCTTCTTTGTTTTCTGGTGTGACAAAATGTTCTAATTTCATACTGTACATTTTCTGTCTCAAACCTGAAATTAGCCATTTCGCTAAAGTGTTCACCTGTGATTTGTGAATAAATGACCATTATATCAAAGAAAATAAATAAAAAATAAAAGGAAGCCTTCTTGAAGCTGATTCCTCTATTTACTGGGAGAATAGTGAATTCTGTGTACCTTATTTCACTTATGGGATGACACACCATACTTAAAAGGAAAAAAAGAAATAATTTTCATATTTGAAAGCACATATTTGAATCAAATTATAAACATTCATTTGTATAATATTTTAACTAGAGATTTTTGGATTTGTAGGATTTTATATGATTGTCAAAATTGACTTTTTTTTTTTTTGAGATAGAGTCTCAAAATATATCAAGTATATTTAAGCAAGTGAACCAATGACTAGCTCATTCCCCAAATGTCAGACTGTATCATTTAAGAAGCAAAGCTTCTTAATCCTCAAACTTATAGAGTAGATCTAAATTTTCAAGGCAAACAGAACAAACCCAGCCTTTCAAAGTGATGATAGTCTAAGCCCTCTAAGCCAATATAAACTGGACATCCATAGACCTCCTCAGGCCAACTGAGTTTACCCCCTTCTATACCACCATCTCCTCCTTTAAAGAACAATGAAATCAGTGATTAGTAATTTTTGTACATTGCAACTGTAAACAAATGTAAGTGATAATAAGATTTAAAATATATACATACTAACATCAGTTGTATTCATAAAGTTAAAGGTTTCAAACACACACAGTTATGAAGCAAATTAAATTTAATATTTCTGACACAGACAGTGCCCACATCCTGTCTTTGGTTCTTTAAATAACTTTTATAGGTTGTTAGGATTTTTTGACAAGGAAATTATTCCAATGATATAAGAAAAGTTACAGGTTAAGTAGTGCCTTAATTTAAAATCATGTGCAGAAGTCTTAAAATTCTTGGTCTGCCTTAATGGCCTTTCTAAATACTTTATAGTTTATAAGGATAAAATATTTGTTGTAAGATACATTATTTGTAACATAAACTTAAATAGATGTATTAATATGCCAGGTATTGCATCAAAAAATTTACTGGTTATATTTATATTTTTTAAAATTCTGTGTTGTTTTCTATTCCTGTTTGCTGTTAACTTTGCTTTCATTATGCATAGCTGGGTGGGCAGTATTTAATGGGTGGTTTGAATCTGGTCCTCAGCTTAGTTAATCCTCTTATTTGGGCAAGTACCAACTACCAGCATTCTCATTTGTGTCTCAGATCAACTAGTATATTGACCGTATGTTAAAAGAGGAAAGGATGAGGTTGTTCCTTTGCACTCTGCTTCTGTGTCTCTGCTTGCTTTTCTGTCCCTCTTGGTGATTTTCTCACACTCGGTGTCAGTACAGGTATTTCTGACACACTGCATTTCCTTCTATGTGCACTTTCACCTTCTCTACCAAAATGTCAACTGTAGTTATCTCTAGCGCATGGGATTATGAATGAATTCCTTTCTTTTCTTTTTCTTCTCTTCTTCTTCTTTTTTTTTTTTTTTTTTGAGCAGTCTCACTCTGTCACCTGGGCTGGAGTGTAATGGCATGGTCACAGCTCACTGCAGCCTTGAGTTCCCAGGCTCAAGTGATCTTCTTGCCTCGGCCTCCTGAGTAGCTGGGACCACAGGCACGTGCCACCATACACAACTAATTAAAAAAAAATTTTTTTTTTGTAGAGACAGGGGCGTCTCACTTTGTTGCCCAGGCTGGATTCTCTCTCTCTTTTTTCCTACAGTGTCACTTATTGTCTCTGACTTTGTGTCTACTCTTGCTTTCAGTCACCCTTCCTCAATTTGCCATAATATAGAACCAAAGTATATTTTTGTAATTTATTGAAGATTCTTTTATTCCTGTTTAAAATTTTAGAGTCAATGAGTAAAACAGTTTTGGCAGGTGGACCATCTAAGATGTTAGTAACAAAAATCAATTCTGAGAAGGATTTTGGCTTATTTAATAGTGTACTATTTTTGTAATCACTGGGCCTGCTCCCTGAAGTATATGTGCATACAACTTGATTTATTTGGACATAAATAGAGTATGCACTGTTTCAGGATAAGATAGAATATAACATTTAATAACAAGAATATATATAATACATGATAATTTATCAAGTATTTCAATATCTATTATGTCACTTGAAAACATAATCTTACCAAGTAAATACTTTTATTTTCCCCTATTATTAGCCTTGGTTTGGTTTTTTTGTTTTGTTTTGTTTTGTTTTTAAGGGACAGGATCTCGCTCTGTTGCCCAGGCTGCAGTGCAGTGGTGAGAGCATAGCTCACTGCAGCCTCAAATTCCTGGCTCAAGTGACCCTTCCACCTCAGCCTCCCAACTAGCTAGGACTACAGGCATGTGCCACCACCATGCCCAGATAATTTTTGAATTTTTATTTTTGTAGAGACAGAGTATCATGTTACCCAGGCAGGCCTTGAACTCCCCAGCTCAAGCAATCCTCCTGCTTTGGCCTCCCAAAGTGCTGGAATTACAGGTGTGAGCCACCGCGCCCAGCCCCCAGCCTCCTATTATTCACCTTAATTTTTTTTTTTTTTTCCAGAGACGGAATCTCACTCTGTTGCCCAGGCTGGAGTGCAGTGGCACGATCTTGGCTCACTCCGCCTTCCAGGTTCAAGCAATTCTCCTGCCTCAGCCTTCTGAGTAGCTGGAATTACAGGCACATGCCACCATGTCTGGCTAATTTTTGTATTTCGTATTTTTGTATTTTTAGTACAGATGGGATTTCACCATGTTGGCCAGGCTGGTCTCGAACTCCTGACTTCAGGTGATCTGCCCACCTATATAGCATGAGTCCTGTTTTCCACTTGAAACTCCAAGCATACCTGACATATAACAGGTGCTTCATAATTATATCTTGAATAAATAAGTATTAGGTTTTAGTATATAGAATATACTGATCCTGTTGGTTTCTTGAGAAATTTTTATGTAAATTGAAATTCTAAAACAAAATGTGGACATTTCTCAGGCTTAGGCTAATAAATGAATTATTTTAAAGCTATATGAGCTATAACTGTACATTCTTGAGTAATATGTCATGTATATCCTCCTAGCTGGTTTTCGTTGGAGAACTAGAAAGGCAAGCAGTTTGACTTAGAGTCTCATAGTGGCGCGACTGCAGCTCACTGCAACCTCCACCTCCCAGATTCAAGCCATTCTCCTGTCTCAGCCTCCTGAGTAGCAGGGACTACAGGCACACGCCACCATGCCCTGCTAATTTTTGTATTTTTAGTAGAGATAGGGTTTCACCTTGTTGATCCGTCTGGTCTCGAACTCCTAACCTCAAGTGATCTATCCGCCTCAGCCTCCCAAAGTGCTGGGATTACAGTCGTGAGCCACCACGCCTGGTCTATTAACCTTAATTGATAACTGAGAAATCTGAAGTCCCAAGAAATTAAGTGCCTTGCTTACCACTAGAGGAGACAAAACCAGATTAAAACCGAAGTCTTCTGACTTCCAAACTCTACATTCTTCTTTTCACACCATGATACTGTTCCACTTTCCTAACTATCTTTTTCTCTCACTTCCTTTTATAGTTTTGTGTGGTTTTTTTTGTTTGTTTGTTTTTGTTTTTTGTATTTTCTTTGAGAAAGAGTCTTGCTCTGTTGCCAAGCTGGAGTGTAGTGGCGTGATCTCGGCTCACTGCAAACTCCGCCTCCCAGGTTCAAGCGATTCTCCTGCCTCAGCCTCCCGAGTAGCTGGGACTACAGGCGCGCGCCCCCATGCCTGGCTAATTTTTTTTTGTATTTTTGTGGAGAACTAGAAAGGCAAACAGTTTGACTTAGTGTTGGGTTTAGTAGAGATCTTGATCTCCTGACCTCATGATCTGCCCGCCTCAGCCTCCCAAAGTGCTAGGATTACAGACATGAGCCACCGCGTCTGGCCTTAGTTAACTTTTATAATCTTAGTTTTGGTACATTATAGAGTATGTGGTTTAGCTAACTATTATTTATCTACTGTAGAAAACATACCATATTCCTCTGACTATAGCAATAGAAATAAACCCCTGTAACTGAGATTTAATTATTCTTTTTTTTTTTTAATGATAGAAACTTCGGGAAAAACAAAAAGTTATACGAGAAAGTCATGGTCCAAATATGAAACAAGCAAAAATGTGGCGTGATTTGGAACAATTAATGGAATGTAAGAAACAGTGCTTTCTGAAACAACAAAGCCAAACTTCCATTGGTCAGGTAATTCGGGAGGGTGGGGAGGACCGGCTAATACTGTGAATTCTTGTGTCATCGTTTGGGGTTTTACTTGATACCACTAGCTATGAGCCTAATCTCATAATGTATTTCTTTTTTGAAACTGATTTGTATAGCATTTTGTTTTCAGAAGAGCCATTCTTTATTAAGTTTTCATAGAAAATAATGTTAAGGTAGATTTAGTTTGAATGTTTTTTCATATGAAAAAGAGGCTTTTATTCTTTTCCATAGTTTAGACATCACTGGCGTCTTCTGAGTTTTATGAGACAGGAAACTAAGTTTACTATCTGTAAATGTAAACATATGTCCATTAAGAAACATGTAGTTTTTTTTTAGAATGTAATAACCCAATGGCTTACTGTTTTTGTTAATCTCTTTTAAAAAAACTTTAGAAGAATCTTTTAGGAACTAATATCTCTTGTTCTGAAGAAACATTTATGTGACGTTCAGCAGTTCCTACAGTTTTACTTCAGTTTATTTTTCTTCTGTAAAATGCAAGAAAATTTAATATTTTGACTAACATGTCTTTTCTGTTTGTATAATTTAAAGGCAAATAAACTTGGTACGTATTTCATGTCTATTTAAAAAATGTATAGTTGTCTTGTGTCAAAATTTATTCTTTTTAAAGTATTAACATCTAATATTAAATTGAAGGATTATTACTTCTTTTCTTTTCTTTTTTTTTTCTTTTTTCTTTTTTGAGACGGTGTCTCGCTCTTTTGCCCAGGCTGGAGTGCAGTGTCATGATCTCGGCTCACTACAAGCTCCACCTCCCAGGTTCATGCCGTACTCCTGCCTCAGCTTCCTGAGTAGCTGGGACTACAGGCACCTGCCACCATGCCCGGCTAACTTTTTGTATTTTTAGTAGAGACAGGGTTTCACCATTTTAGCCAGGATGGTCTTGATCTCCTGACCTCATGATCTGCCCGCCTCGGCCTCCCAAAGTGCTGGGATTACAGGCATGAGCCTCCACGCCTGGCCACATTATTACTTATTTTCACCAAAAATCTATTACAGATTTTTTTTTCTTTTTTTTGAGGTGGAGTCTCACTCTGTTGCCCAGGCTGGAGTGCAGTGGTGTGATCTCAGCTCACTGCAACCTCTGCTTCTGGGATTCAAGCAATCCTCCTGCCTCCACCTCCCAAGTAGCTGAGATTACAGGCGCCCGCCATCACACCTGGCCAATTTTTGTATTTTTAGTAGCAACAGGGTTTCACCATGTTGACCAGGCTGGTCTTGAACTCCCAACCAACATCAGGTGATCTGCCCGCCTCAGCCTCCCAAAGTGTTGGGATTACAAGCATGAGCCACTCATGCCTGGCCTATTACAGATTTAATAATATAATAACCAATCTGGGCACAGTGGCTCATGCCTGTAATTCCACTACTTTGGGAGGCTGAGGCAAGCAGATCATTTGAGGTCAGGGGTTCGAGACCAGCCTGGGCAACATGACAAAACCCTGTCTCTACAAAAAATACAAAAATTAGCTGGGTGTGGTGGCACATCTGTGGTCCCAGCTACTTGGAAGGCTGAGGCTAGAGAATCACTTGAACCTGGGATGTGGAGTTTGCAGTGAGCGAAGATCACGCCACTGCAGCCTGGGCAATAGAGCAAGACTCTGTCTCAAAAAATAATAATAATAATATAACAATAATCTGATAGTTGTGGGAACCGTTATTTTATTTTATTTTATTTTTTCTTTGAGACAGTCTCTTGCTCTGTTGCCCAGGCTGGAGTATAGTAGTGCAATCTCAGCTCACTGCAACCTCTGCCTCCCAGATTCAAGCAATTCTCCTGCCTCAGCTTTGCGAATAGCTGGAATTACAGGCATGCACCACCACACCTGGCTAGTTTTTATATTTTTAGTAGAGATGGGGTTTCATCATGTTGGCCAGGCTGGTCTTGAACTTCTAAGCTCAAGTGATCCACCCACCTCAGCCTCCTAAAGTGCTGGGATTACAGTTACAGGCATGAGCCACCACGCCCAGCCTGATATTTTAAATATAAAAAAAATTTCATAGAATGTAGATATCACATATTAAATGTAGCACAAGACTCAAAGTGAAATTCAAGAGTTCAAAGTGCTTCCAATCTGTGCTTCATTTGGACAAGGTACTTGAAGATTTCTTTGGTTTCCCTTAGAAAGATACCAAATTCATGTGCCATGCTTTACTTCATTTCAATTTCAGTACTTTTTCAAAATATCTTGCCTTTAGATTTGAAAACTCAAATTTTGAATTATTAGCATGTCCATCTTAGGCTAGTTCTTTTCAGCTGTCTTTAAAAAAATTTTTTGTTTTTTTTTTTTTAGAGATGGGATCTTTGTTGCCCAGGCTGGGAGGCAGTGGTATAATCATAGCTCAATGCAGCCTCCAACTTCTGGGGTCAAGTGATCTTCCTGCTTCAGCCTCCTGAGTAGCTGGGACTATAGGCACATGCCACCATGCCTGGCTAATTTTTTTTTTTTTTTTTTTTTGGTAGAGATGCCATGTAAGCTGTTTTTGTGTCAGTATAAACAAATACCTGAGGCTGGCTAATTTATAAAGAAAAGAGGTTTAATTGGCTCATGGTTATGCAGGCTGTACAGGAAGCATGGTGATGGCATCTCCTCTTGGCCAGGGCCTCAGGTGAAAGCTTCATGGTGAAAGCTTCATGGTGAAAGGGGAACCAGCACATCATATGGAAAGAGCAGGAGCGAGAGGTCAGGAGCAGGTGTCACTCACTGTTGAAGAACCAGATCTTGTGTGAACTCAGAGCTAGAAATCACTAATCACTGCGGGGATGACACTAAGTTATTCACGAGGATCCACCTCCATGATCTAGACACCTCCCACCAGGCCTCACTTCCAACACTGGAGATTACATTTCAACATGAGATTTGGAGGGAACAAACATCCAAACCATATTAGTTGGGGTCTCCTTTTGTTGCCCAGGCTAGTCTTGAACTTGTGGCTTCAAGTGATCCTCCCACCTTGGCCTCCCAAAGTGCTAGGATTAGGCATAAGCTTACCATACTTGGCCCAAAACTTTTTTTTTTTTTTTTTGAGATGGAGTTTCGCTCTTGTTGCCCAAGCTGGAGTGCAATGGCGCAATCTCAGCTCACTGCAACCTCCATCTCCCAGGTTCAAGCCATTCTCCTGCCTCAGCCTCCCAAGTAGCTGGGATTACAGGCATGTACCACCACCAAAAATATTTTTTAAAGAAGAAAATTGTTTCTACCCTGTAAAAAATATGGATCTCTTTGTTCCCCTGTGTGTCCTACTCTTAATTTTTGTTTGAAAGGTTTTTTATTGGTAATCAAAGAGCCTCACTAGCTAGAGATAATTGGTAATTCTAGGAGCTGTAGCAAGAAGAGATGGGGTCCATCAGAATAAGGAAGAACTGGACTTACCGGGAAAGTATGGAGAGAAATATCTTTTAAATTTTTATAAGGAAAACAGAAGCATTTCAGTGTTCATAAGTGATTTGAATTGGTCCTCTGCTTGTTTTATCCTCTTATTTGGGCAAGTATCAGCTGCCAGCATTGTCATTTGTGCCTTTAGATCAACTAGCAGATCAGCAATCCCCCAAAAGAGGAAAAGCTGTGTCTTAGTGTGTAGAAACAAATCCTTAATTCAATCATCATTTTTTGGATAGTGACATAGATATATTTGTGTGGTGTTGGCTACTGGCATGTTGTTTTTAAGCCAATAGTTAAGTGATGCTCCTTTAAACAGAATATGAATTCCTTTGCAAGTATTTGAAAAAGACTAGATGCCCTTTATAGAAACAGCATTTTATTCCTCCAGAGGAAAGTCAGTTCACAAAATTATTAAGCCTAGTGATTAATTATTTTTTAGCCCTTCACTGTCTTTGGTACTCCTCTTGATTTTTAAAATGGTTGATGACAGATACTCCACAGAATCCTTCGAATTCTACTGATTTGATTATTACTTGCCATCTTTACTCCATACAGAAGGAATATGTGGATTAAACACAAAGGCAGCTCCAGAATTACTTTATTCACTGAAGCAGAACATCATTATTACTTCAAGAAAAGCAAACTGAAAAAATAAAACTTTAAAAGTACAAAGTTATTTATAGATTGTGTGTAACATTGGACATTTAGTAATGCAGCTTAATGGGTTTAGTGCAGTGACTTTCCACTCATTTCATGATTTGATTGGAACATTAAAAAACTTTAACTAACCTTGACAGTCTTTGACAGCTGGCACTTACTAAAGAGCTTATTACATTTTTCCTTCAGGATTGATACTCTGGCTAGCTAATTGATCAGCGTACTTAATCATTTCGGAAACTAATTTGCTAATTTGTCTTCCATGTGATGGCCCAAATAAAGGAGAAGAATGCAGCCTGTGAAATCTGCCTCTGTGTTCACAGATTTCCTTCTTCTAGTTGCCAACCGTTGCATGGGACTGACTGTATGATTGTAAATTTCAAAAGGCCACTGCTTATCTTGCTTTCTGTATTAATTCAGGAAACAATCCAAATTTAAATGGTGCCCTTTAAGAAGAATCTTATAATAGGATAATGTGCTTTCTGTTATAAATCTATTAACAACTGAATTCCAAAGCCATGTATTTTCTAGGTCTGGAGAATGTACCAGAAGGGTCTTAGAATACTGTTCAAATCATATGGAAATAAAACCAGAAATTGCAGAACACCTACCTTTTTCTTTAGATCAATACTTGCCCTTATTTTGCTCTAATTCAGGAGACGATAATAAAGGAAGGAATTTCATTTAAACTATCAAATAAACGTAAATGTGTTATTCTGCCTAATTAACATTTATAAATTTGTAAGATCTATGCACTTTCCAAGTCCATTTCTTTTTTTTTTTGAGACAGAGTTTTGCTCTTTTTGCCCAGGCTGGAGTGCAATGGCAGGATCTTGGCTCCCTGCAACCTCCGCCTCCCGCGTTCAAGCAATTCTCCTACCTCAGCCTCCCAAGTAGCTGGGATTACTGGCATGTGCTACCACGGCCAGCTAACTTTTTGTATTTTTAGTAGAGATGGGGTTTCACCATATTGGTCAGCTGGTCTTGAACTCCAGACCTCAGGTGATTCACCCGCCTCGGCCTCCCAAAGTGCTGAGATTACAGGCATAAGCCACCGCGCCCGGCCCCAAGTATGTTTCTTAACTTTTTAAGGTAACACAATACAGAGCACTTTTTATAATTTGAGTAAAATAAAAGACTAAATATATTGCTGAAACTAAAAATATACAAATTTGCAGAATTCGTCTGAGTTGAATATGAAAAATGGCAAACTGATGACTTGTCAAAGCTGTCTCTACAAAGGCAAAGTCAAAGTTTGCATTGAAAAATGACTTTGTAGCTGGGCACAGTGGCTCACGCTTGTAATCCCAGCACTTTGGGAGGCCAAGGCAGGCAGATCGCCTGAGGTCAAGAGTTCGTGACCAGCCTGACCAACAAGGAGAAATCCCATCTCTGCTAAAAATACAAAATTAGCCAGGCGTGGTGGTGTATGCCTGTAATCCCAGCTACTCGGGAGCCTGAGGCAGGAGAATCACTTGAACCTGGGAGGTGGAGGTTGCAGTGAGCCGGATTGCTCCATTGCACTCCAGCCTGGGAAACAAGAGCGAAACTCCATCTCAAAAAAAAAAAAAGAAAGAAAGAAAAAGAAAAATGACTTTGTATGCAGGTGTGTGTCTTATAGAAGCCTTGTCTTACGCAGGCATTCTACCCTATATTAGTGACTAATGAGTGTGAGTAAATGGCTTGTTTCTACAAAGGATTCTAGGTGCTTACATCATTCATCTTGTCTGGCATGAAGGAGTCTTTAGCCCCAGGGAACGGGTAAGATAGCATCCTGATGATTAACTTTCTTTAAACTTGGTTTTATCAGTAACGTCATTGTTACTGACGTTACTCACCTACAGGTGAGGAGTAGATTACATATGCAACAGATCTTTCTTTTTTAGACAATTCATGGCAGCCAGGAGAGAAATAAAACTGTATCTTTATTAAATATGTAAATTATTCCTCCACTCATACTGGCTTAGCTCCTCTTCCTCTTCCTTTTAATGAGAGCAGTTTAAATTAGAGCTGCTTGGCGTATGGCAGCCAGGCCTGGGATGAGTGTTTTGTCTCGGGGGATGGAGAGGGATCATTAAAAGTTATCTATGTATTTTTTATCTTTGACCCTACTGTCTTAAGATAATCTTAAAAAGAGAGAGTTGACTGTAAATATTGTTTAGCCCCACCCCATCCTTGCAAAAGAAATCAAAAAATAAAACACAGATCCCAAATAAGTATTTTTAAGAGACTTGGACAAACATATGCTTTCTGCTCCTATGCTCCCTCTTTTGGCAAACTGGAAGTACTTTCTTGGCAAACATCGATATTTTCACAATTTCCTTTCTAGAATTGCTGAGAGGCTTGAGTCACCAAACTTGGTTTACTGCTATGGAAATTCACTATTCCGAGCACAGGAAGAAATTAAAGATTTTTGTTTTTCGGTGAAAGTATGTGTTTCCACCTCAGTTCAGAGTGTAACAGCAGGTTCCTGGCTTGGCTGCTTAATGCTGCATGCGATATCCTGGTAAACAGTCATAGAATTTTGGAGCTTGAAAGGAACCTCAGAATGATTCATATAATCATTTATTAGATCAGGAGCTTTGAGGGATCTCTTCCAACCTCTCTCCAGTGTGGAAATCAGTTCTGTAGCGCATGTAGCAAATCACTTTCCAGCCATAGTAGTGTACCCGCAATGCGGCTCACTCCTCATGAGGGAGGCTGTTTCATTGTTAGAGCACAACCTAATTAAGTTATTGGTTCTGAAACTGAAGCAGACTTACAAAGGACTTTTTATGAACATCAGTTATGCAAAGCAAGATTTAACAAATTTTATTCCCTGAAGCTCTAATCACCACCATGATCATGAGTGATTCAAGCAAATAACCTGGTACTGAGCACTCCATTTTGTACCAGGCACTGTCCTAAATGCTTTATATGTGTAGAACTAACATAACTCTCACAATAACCTTATGAGGCAGCTGCAATTATCCCCATTTTATAGATAAGGGAACTGAAGCACAGAGAGACTTTCACAATATTATACAACTAATGATTGTGGCAGAGCCAGGATCCAAAACCTGTGCTCTTAAGTAGTTATATTGCAGTGTGACCCATGTATATACCTATTGTATATAAGCAAACAGATTGATGTCTGTTTATGAGTTATGGTATGAAATAATTTTTAGTGCTTATTATAAAATTATAGTACCTTTTTTAAAAAAATGTGTTTGCTTACTATACCTAAAGAATAAACTTTACTAAATGGTTAAAAGTAACCTCAACCAACCAGATGAGGGAATTATACTGAAAATAAATGTTCAGTAAATGAATGAAAGAAATGAGTAGTAGTTTTAAATACAGAGCAAACTGAAACTTTATAGGGTTATCATTTAAATCTATCTGTGTGTTAAAATCATGCATGTCTCCAATTGCTGGACATTTAGATCAACTCCAGTTTTTCACTTTATGAACAATGCTGGAATGAAACTTAAAGATTGAAATACAGCTGGGTGGCCAGGCACGGTGGCTCACGCTTGTAATCTCAGCACTTTGGGAGGCTGAGGTGGGCGGATCATGAGGTCAGAAGTTCCAGACCAGCCTGGCCAACCCAGTGAAACCCCATCTCTACCAAAAACACAAAAATTAGCTGGGCGTGGTGGCAGGTGCCTATAATCCCAGCTACTTGGGAGGCTAAGGCAGGAGAATCTTGAACCCAGGAGGCCTCCGCCTGGGTTGCAGTAAGTCGAGGTCGCACCACTGCACTCCAGCCTGGGCGACAGAGCTAGACTCTGTCTGGAGAAAAAAAAAGAAAGAAAGAAAGAAAGAAATACAGCTGGGTGTGGTGCTCATGCCTTATCCTAGCACTTCGGGAGGCTACGGCAAGAGGATCGCTTGAGCCCAGGAATTTGAGGCCAGCCTGGCCAACATGGTGAAACCCTGTCTCTACTAAAAATACAAAAAATTAGCCAAGTGTGGTGGTGCATGCCTGTAGTCCCAGCTACTTGGGAGGCTGAGGCAGGAGAACCTCTTGAACCCTGGAGGCAGAAGTTGCAGTGAACCAAGATTGTGCCACTGCACTCCAGTCTGGGTGGGCGACACAGCGAGATTCTGTCTCAAAAAATAAAAATTAAAAAAATTAAAAAAGATTAAAATACAATAAGGTAATTAAGCAAAACTACAAAATTTATCAAATTTGGTTAAATCCAGAATCTGTTGAACAGTTTTATAGATATTTCTTGTCTTTTTCTGTGAAAATACCAACAGGCAATTTCCTTCTTAACCAAAGAAATTAACAAGATAATACTTGATTAATAGGAGAATGAAATTAAAAGTCCACTCATTTATTTTGATGCAAATATTTGTTATCTTGTGTGCCTGACACTATGCTAAGTGCTAAAATAGAAATTGAACGTGACCTAGTTTTTGCTCTCAAAGACCTCACAGTTTAGAAGACTCAAATATTATGCAGCAAAATAAGTGCTGTGTGTACAAAGAACAGGGAGCTCAGAGGAAGCAGCAATTAGTACTGATGGGGGATTGTGGAAAGAGTAACAGAGGAGATGGAACTTGAGCTGATTTGTAAGGATGAGTTAAGATGTTGATAGGCATGGGAAAAGTGAAGACATAAAGGCATTTAAGGATACAGCATGTGAAGGAAAGGACAAGAAGTCTAGTATGGCTCGGTAAGTTACACAGGTGCATGGGGGATGGGGAAAGAATTCATATTATGTATCAAGCTCTTGAGTTCTGTAATGTGCTGGACACTCAGCTAGACTGAATGAAAAGGTGCAGTAAAAATATAAGTGTGGCCCCTGTTGTTAACACGACTATATATTAAACAACAGTAAACACATCAAGAAGTAATAACCAAGTACTAAATTTTGTAGAGCAATAGAAATTCAATCAAATTGGAGCTATAGGGAAGACCAGAAGGTCAAAGAAGAGTAGAGTCAAGGAGGCTTTATCAAAGAGGTAGGAACTGATCTGGGCCTGGAAGGATGGGTAAGATGTGGACAGATGAATGGGAGAACATGGCAGAACAGCAGGAGTGAAACCAGCAAGTATTCATCACCCACCACTCCCTTATCCAGCTCTATAGCAAGTATATTGAGCAAGAAAAGCATGGCTGTCACTTTTAAGCAGCTTAAAGTCCAGTTATCAAGATAAGCGATGTAACCAACAAATCAGTGCTGGATTAGCCAGTAGGCAAACATGCACTACAGATTTTCTGAAAGTATATGATATTTCAAAAATCAAAGAACTTTCCATTAGAAAAAGCTGGGCACGGTGGCTCACACCTGCAATCTCAGCACTTTGGGAGGCCAAGGCCGGGCAGATCACTTGAGGTCAGGGCTTTGAGACCAAACTGGCCAACATGGCAAAACCCCTGTCTCTACTAAAAATACAAAAATTACCCAGAGTAGTGACGCGCGCCTGTAATTCTAGCTACTCGGGAGGCTGAGACACGAGAATCGCTTGAACCCAGAAGGCGGAGGTTGCAGTGAGCCGAGATCGCACCACTACACTTCAGCTTGGGTGATGGAGTGAGACTCTGTCTCAAAAAAAAAAAAAAAAGGAAAAGAGAAAGAGAGAGAGAAAAAAAGGAAGGAGGGAAGGAAGGAAGGAAGAGGGAAAGAAAGAAAGAGAGAAAGAGCAGAACTCTGTTAGACTTCCTTATATTCGTATTATGGTTTAGTCTTTGTTTCTTCTCATTGCATATAGTGGGGAGGGGAACTATAATTTTTTGGAAGTTAGAGTCTCTAAAAATTTTAGTTCAGCTTCCTGGAATGGGATAAAAACCACATAGATAGTAGAGTTAATAATCCCCACAGAACTCAAAGTGGGAGAAAATACAGGCTGGAGCAATCTGGTCAGCCTAGAGGAGAAAACATTCAAGTTAAACCTCTTACGGAAGCTTGAGTAGAAATTGGCTCCAAGAGGGAGCAAGAGCTCCGTGGAGAAAAGGAAGCCCCAAAGGGAATGCCCTGAGGTATGAGCTAGACCCGGCCAGAGGGAACAGAGAAGATGAAGCTGGAAAGGGAGTGAGAGATTGAAGCTGAAGGTTTCTAGTTGGTGGGATTATCAGCCATGGTCTGTTGGTAATAACAACAGGAGTTCTTCTTAATATCCTTTTGGACTGTTGATGAAATGAGATTCACTGCATTGTAGGGAATGACAAATTATCATCTTCCACGGAAGACTGCCATCATGGACTAAGTTTGGTTTATTTTTTGTGACAGAGAAGAGCAATACAGGTGGTAAGCCAGTTAATTTGTTTCATTGTGTTTTGGGGGTTATTTTTTACACTAATTGAAAGATTCGGCATTTTATTTTATTTTATTTTATTTTATTTATTTATTTATTTTTTAGAGAGAGATGGGGTCTCACTATGTTGGCCAGGTTGGTCTTGAACTCCTGGCCTCAACTGATCCTTCCACCTCAGCCTCCCAAAGTGCTGGGATTATAGGCATGAGCCACCACACCCAGCCTCATTTTATTATTTGATTCAGTTTACAACTCTATATCATCTATGCCATCACTTCTTTGTTACATTTAACATTTTCAGATTTGTGAAAAAGATTTGATAATTCCAAGGAATTAAGCTGAGAAACAGAATATTTAGAAGTTATATTTTTATTGGGAGACACTTTTATAAGTTTATGTGATTTCCCATATTTTAAAAAATGTGAGAAAAAGTCAAAGCTGGTTTTTCACTGTGCTTGATTTTTTTTTTTTCTGAAGAGGAAAAAGAACTTTTTACAGAATAATTGCCAAGTCGGCAAGGAGAGCCTCAGCCCTTGAAGAGACCCACTTGCTAGTGACTTGGCAGTGTCAAACAAATGTTCAACTTTTATTCTGACACTTCTTGAAGAATTTGATTGAAACTATATATGTCCAGATAACACTCAGCAAAGTGCCCTTCTTGCATTTGTTTCAAGATATATTTGGAAACAAAGAGATGACCTTGGAATCAGCTGCTTTTCCAATTTAGGACTTCTCTCTAGGTCTACTGAATAATAATATTCCCCGACATTGAAAATTCAACAAATGGAAAAACATTTTAGTTACTATATGCCATAAGTCCTATGATAGAGGACTTTTTCTCCCAGCAATATGTTCTGCTTCTAAAAGAAATGATATATTTAGCCCACAAACTCTATATTAGCTTTCTAACCATCTACTTCGACATACATTTAGGAACACATTTGCTTTTCATCAGAGTGCCTTTTTGTAATCTAAATTGAGCTATCCTTGCTTCTTAAAATATTTTAGCATCTAAGAAATAAAAAAACAACCCGCAGTTAACTCTTCACCTTTGCTTTCTGGCATTCATATTTTCATTTGAAGCCGGGGTTCATTGCAGCTTGATGTAAGATCTAAAAGAAGACTTTGGAGGCCCTGACATCCCCTTCTAAGGCTATTGCCACCTGTCCAGATGACAATAGAAGTCCTGCTGGTCCAACCTCAAGCCTGAATGCCAAGGTTAGCTTCCAATTGTGTCTACATTTAGCCCATGGAGATGGATGTTTTAACTATCATTAAAGTGACATCCTTTCAGTTACCATTTTGCATATTTTGGAGGTTTCAGCAGTTCCATTTTTAATTTGTTGTCATGGTCACAGGATAAGACGTAGGTAACCTTCCTGATAAGGTGGTTTTACTTTTAAGCAATTAAATAAGAATTTTAGTCTGATCATTGTCCTACATGGCATATTACCAGGGATAGCCACATTTTCTATTTTCATATGGTTTCCTAATATGTTATAAGCAATTAGAGCATTTATAGAGATTAATATGTTGTTAGCTGTAGTCTCCAGCATGTGCAATACATTAATTCCCAATAAAATGCTGCATTACAGGCCGGGCGCGGTGGCTCACGCCTATAATCCCAGCAATTTGGGAGGCCAAGGCGGGCGGATCACGAGGTCAGGAGATCGAGACCATCCTGGCTAACACGGTGAAACCCCGTCTCTACTAAAAATACAAAAAAAAAAAAAAATTAGCCAGGCGTGGTGGCAGGCACCTGTAGTCCCAGCTACTTGGGAGGCTGAGGCAGGAGAATGGTGTGAACCTGGGAGGTGGAGCTTGCAGTAAGACGAGATCGCACCACTGCATTCCAGCCTGGGCTACAGAGCGAGACTCTGTCTCAAAAAAAAAAAAAAAAAAAAATCCTGCATTACACATAGGCACATGCAAACACACACGTGGAAATAGATACACCATATTATAACACTTTATTAAAGGATAGCTTGTTCTCAAGGATTCCTTCTTGCTTGATTTGGAATCAAGTATTAATCATGTGTTAGCCACAAGGTGAGTGATTTTGAAAAGATAGTCGAGAGATTTTTAAACTATTTCCACAAAGTAAATAAAAAATAAAAAATAAACTATTACCACTTAAGATACTATTAAAGACGACCCATCTCATAAGATGACAGACTGATCTTAAATTTTGGTTATACATTATTGCACCAGCATTACTTTGCAGTCTCCTAACTCAAAAACTAGTGACTTTTAGTTTTAATCTAACATTTACTCCTTTATAAAAACAGATTTTGCATGGGAGTGGCTATCCTGTGTACATTTCCATCATTGTAGTGAAGTTGAACTAGAGCAACTGCTAAAGTCACCACACTGCCCTAATTAAGTAAATAAGATCATGTACTACTCAAGCTAATTGATTTTACGGAATACACAGGAAAAGTAAAGTTTGCTTTTCCTGGTGTCAGAGATGCCTCCAGCTACACAACTTTTGAACTGTGCTTTTTAAAGGCTTGAAAAAACAAAATAAGATGATCTACAGAATGTTCCTAAGATCTGTAGTGCTCAAGGACAATTTTAATGAGGAAAATGTCTCAGAGAAAAGGTAATTTTATTTCAAGTAATAGATTAAATCTGAGTTTTGCTGAATGTTTTCATAGAACACTGTGTGTTTTCAAGAGTAAGTTTCCTCATCCTTCTTCTAAAAACATAGACAAAAGTTTGAGCCAAAAGGTCAGAATATTCCTGCATGGTTTGTGGTTATTAAGTTTGTCAGTATGTTTCAGGAGTCTTTTTCTCTCTATCCATCTCTCCTTATATTTTCAGATACACTTAACCAAATCAGCATTATTGATGTTCAGTGAGTATTCATTGCTTGAGAGTAAGAACCCCTCTGTCAGCCTTCCTAAGACAGGAGAGGTTTCTGGAAATTACAGAATAACGTGGTTCTTTAAACTCTTTTTATGTGCCTTCCATAGATGGAATTCATATCCAGCTGTCTGCACACTTATATGGAATCTGATTTATCCAAATACTGTATTTGCAGTCCCATCAAATCAAAGGTTTCTTTTTCTTATTGTGCCCAAATATCTACCTTGATATTTTAGTTACAAAATCCAGATGTGTTTATTTAAGGATGCAGATCTAATATGCTTTTAGTTAAAACTCATTTAAAAATCTTTCTTTAGCCAGGCATGGTGGCGTCATGCCTGTAGTCCCAGCTACCCAGGAGGGTGAAGCAGGAGGATCTCTTGAGCCGGGGAGTTGTTCAAGGCTGCAGTGAGCTATGATTGCACCACTGCCCTCCAGCCTGGGCAACAGAGCGAGACCCTGACTCTAAAAAAAGAAAAAAAATCTTTCTTTGTTTTCTGTCTCTGACCTTCTCCATCTTTTTTTGTTCGTATATATTTTTCCTCCCTGTTTATGAGTGTTATACTGTTCAAATGTTTTCTGATTCTCTCTCACACAAATTTTCTTGTCAGTGGTAGGTTCACTTTTGAAGCATCTTTCAAAATTATATTTTCATTTTAAAAAATATATGCCGTAGGTATGATTGCGTAACTCTGAAGATACCAAAAACCACTGAATGTGTAAATACACAAAAGTCTTCTTTAAATTGGTGAATTGTATGATGTATGAATTATGTCCCAATAAAACTGTTAAAAATTAAAATGCATGCTCAATGTAACAAAATTCAAATAATAGCAAAGAATATTAGATTAAAAAATAAAAAGCCCTCACCTGCCCCAGTCTTCTCACTCCTCAGAGGTATTTCCACAATTCGGTTTTTAAATACTCTTCCAGATGCTGTAATTATATGCACAAGCACATAAATGCATTTACATCCTTTTAAAATTTTATAACAGGGCCGGGGCATGGTGGCTCATGCCTGTAATCCCAGCACTTTGGGAGGCCGAGGCAGGCAGATCACTTGAGGTCAAGAGTTCAAGACCAGCCTGGCCAACATGATGAAACCCCATCTCTACTAAAAATACAAAAATTACCTAGGTGTGGTGGTGTGTGCCTGTAATCCCAGCTGTTTTACTCGGGAGGCTGAGGCAGGAGAATCTCTTGCACCCAGGAGGCAGAGGTTGCAGTGAGCCGAGATTGCGCCACTGCACTCCAGTCTGGGCAACAGAGCGAGACTGTGTCTCAAAAAAAAAAAAAAGTTATATTCACTGTTCTACAAATGGATTTTTGAATTAAACCATAAATTCTAATCATAGGTATAGAGTTGTCTTAATAGTTGCAAATATTCTCCTATATGGATATAGCACAATTAATAATTTCCTTATTGAATGTCCTTCTACATATATCTTTGCACCCTTATACAAATATATCTCTAAGAAAAATATTAGAATTGTTGGGTTCAGAAGTATGTGCATTTAAAATTTTAATAGATACTGCCAAATTGCCCTCCAAAAATCTGGTGCCAATTTGTACACCCATCAGCTGGATATGAGCATGCCTAATTTGCTGTCCCCTTGCCTATACTAGGTATACTAGCTTTATAATAGTCTTGCCAATATGATAGATACAAAGAATCATTTTGATTTGTATTTTAAAAATTATGAGTGTGGTTGAGTTTTTTATGGCCCAGTTTTAATTTCTTATGTAACATTTTTCTGTAATTGAAAAAGAAATCCGTATAATTATTGTAGAAATTTTGAATGATACAGGAGATAATTGAGATCACCCAGAGATTATTACCATTTACAATTTTCCTTTAGGCTTCTTTCTATGAAATTCATCTTGTGGTTATTTTTAACAAAAAATGAAGGTTGGTAAAGGAGCTTTTTAAAAAATATGGAATTTATCAAATGAAGTTATAATTTAGCTACTTGGAGTACTACTTTGAGCTCTTTTAATCAAGGTGCTATATAAATATTCAGTGGACTGAGCTCCCCTCTGCCAGGCTTTTGGGATCAGCTAGTGGAAAAATCATTAACATTCTTTCCTTGACACTGTCCTGTCACTACCAAGTCTCCAACTGAATGAGATTTCCTCGGAGCCAATAGGTCTGTTAGTGGCGGAGATGCAGCTCTATGATCCCTTAATGGCAGGGAAGATAGAGGAATCTTTACCTTTAAAATCTACACCTTTAAAAAGGAGCGTACACATTTCCTTAAATATATGTGTGTGTGTTTACATACACATATATGTTTATGGTTGTGTGTATATAATAATTACACATACATAATATGTAAACAGGAGATGAGGTCAGTGAGCCAGGACAAGAACATAAAGAAGGTATGGTGAACCCTGGGGGACAGTAAATGATTAGCATGTAGGGTCAGCGATTCAAAGACACATGCCCTGGATGCTTCCGTGTCTGTTTCTCCTTTTGGACTGTAAGAGCATGGAATGCAGGATTGGTTTCTGTTGACAGTTGTATTCCCTGCGCCTCCTTAGGCAGATAGGCAGGATTGATGAATAAATATTAGTTAAATGAAGAATGAATGAAAGGGAAAGAGTATGTCTGGAGCAAATCACTTAATTGCTCTGAACCTCGATTTCTTTCCCTACAACTTCCAAGAATTATTGAGAGGATCAAATCAGGTAAGGTATGAAAATGGTAGATGGGACTGGGAACCCTCTCCAAGGAGATTGTCTCCTCATTCTTTTCACAGAGCTCAATATGGTTCCCATTCAGGCCCCAGTCAAGCAGGTCCTAGTATATAGCAACTGCCCAAGCATTCAATTTTTTTGACTAAACAGAGAATAAAGTAAATGTAATATCACTTTATAATTACAAATAACCATCCCCAGCGTCTCCAGTATACCCTACATGGAAACACACTTGTGTCCTCTTATACAGAAAGAAGCAGCCAGTGATATTGTCACAAAATTTACTAGAGAACAATTTAAGGGATCCTGATTATAGTGAGAAAACTTGATATAGTATGTCCTGGGGACTTTGACATCTTAGTCATGGCTGCTTTCTCAGTAGTTCTAAGTACATAAATTTAATAATAGAGCACCCACAAGGCTTAGGATAAAGTTCATAGCAAATGGATGCTATTGTGACTTTAAGACACTTAGAAATGCATCTGTGTGATTATTGTTTAAAGGCGGAGATGCTAACTTGGGAAATCACATGATGCACGTATGGAATAGTAGCTATTCTGGGAGCTGGCCTTTTGCATGTGATTGTAATGAACATCTGTCCTTTTTAGCATATCTTCTATCAAATTGTCAAAGACAAGCAGTAAGTTACATTTTGAAGTTGTGATGAAATTTTCAAAAGCTATGCAACATTTTCTGTATTACTCAAGATAGATTCTATAACCTTTTTAAGTTTGTTGAAAGAGGAAGCAAGTGTATTATAAAATCAGTTAAAATAAGAATGAATTTAGAATATAAAATAGCTTTGGCTCATAGACCTTAGAGAAGATTTAAGTTTTTATTAAAACTTGATATAAATAGAAACATTTATCAGTCTTCTTTCGTGTAATGACATAAACATAATAGACTGGCACATAAACTTTCCGCTCTCTATTTGTAACCAAAAGAATTGCATAATCAGGCAGGAACCGGGAAGTAAAAATAATCAAAGTTAAACCAAGTGGTCTGTTTTCATTACTCTAAGAAGAGTAAAAAATAAAGGCAAACACAGCCAGCAAGTTTCTTTATCAAATTTGAAAATTCTTTCCATGTCAGTTATACTTTAATAGCATGATAAAAATGAATTTTTATTAAGATTTTTTACTCAACACTGTGCTTGTAAAAAATTTTTTAATTTTAAATTGTGGTTAAAAAAACAGAACATAAATTTACCATTTAACCATTTTTATGTGTGACATAGAGTAAACTATGCACATTGTTGTACAACGGATCTCCAGAATGCTTTTCATCTTGCAAAACTGAAACTCTAGACCCGTGAAATAACAACTCCCCATTTTTCTTTCCTTCCAGCCTCTGGCATCTGCCATTCTACTTTCTATCTCTATGAATTTGACTACTCTAGATATTTCCTATAAGTGGAATTATGCAGTATTTGTCTTTTTGTGACTGGCTTATTTCACTTGGCATGATGTCCTCAAGAACACTGCTATCTGTGTCATCCATGTGTAGGATGTGTCAGAATTTCCTTCCTACTTTATTCCTTTTTATGATTGAATAATATTCCATTGCAGAGATATACTGCATTTTGTTTATTCATTCATCTGTTGACATTTGGGTGGTTTCCACTTTTTGGCTCTTATGTATAATGCTGCTGTGAACATTCATGTACAAGTTTTTGTGTGGACATGTTTTCAGTTCTTGGATTAATTCCACATGACAGAGTGGAATTAATGGGTCATATGGTAACTCCATATAGTAACTTTTTAAGGAACTGTAAAAACTTTTTCAAAGCGATTATATCATTTTATATTCCCAACAGCAAAGTATGAAGTTTCCAATTTCTCCACATCCATCACCAATCCTTGTTATTGTCCATCTATCTATCTGTCTATTTATTTGTTTATTTGTTTGTTTGTTTTTGAAATGGAGTCTCACTCTCGCCCAGGCTGAAGTGCAATGATGCCATCTTGTCTCACTGCAACCTCCGCTTCCTGGGTTTTTTGTTTGTTTTCTGGGTTTTTTTTTTTTTTTTTTTTTGAGACGGAGTTTCACTCTTGTTGCCCAGGCTGGAGTGCAGTGGCATGATCTCGGCTCACCCCAACCTCCACCTCCCGGGTTCAAGCAATTCTCCTGCCTCAGCCTCCTGAGTAGCTGGCATTACAGGCATGCACCACCATGCCTGGTTAATTTTGTATTTTTAGTAGAGACAGGGTTTCTCCATGTTGGTCAGGCTGATCTTGAACACCTGACCTCAGATGATCCACCTGCCTCGGCCTCCCCAAGTGCTGGGATTAAGGCATGAGCCACCACGCCCAGCCAGCCTCCTGGGTTTAAGCGATTCTCCTGCCTCAGCCTCCTGAGTAGCTGGGATTTTTTTGTTTGTTTGTTTGTTTTGTTTTTTGTTTTTATTTTATTTTTTGAGATGGAGTTTCGCTCTTGTTCCCCAGGCTAGAGTGCAGTAGCATGATCTTGGGTCACTGCAACCTCTGCCTCCCAGGTTCAAGCAATTCCCCTCTCTCAGCCTCCTTAGTAGCTGGGACTACAGGCGCACGCCACCACACCTGGCTAATTTTCGTATTTTTATTAAAGATAGGGTTTTACCATGTTGGCCAGGCTGGTCTCGAACCCCTGACCTCAGGTGATCCGCCTGTCTTGGCCTCCCAAAGTGCTGGGATTACAGGCATGAGCCACCATGCCTGGACTGTTTGTTTTTGAGACAAAGTCTTGCTCTGTCACCCAGGCTTGAGTGTAGTGGCACAAACAGGGCTTATGGCAGCCTTGACCTCCTGGGCTCAAGCAGTCCTCCTGCCTTAGCATCCCATGTAGCTGAGACCACAGGCACATGCCACCACACTCATCTAATTTTTTAATCTTTTGTAGAGACAGAGTTTTGCTATGTTGCCCAGGCTGGTCTTGAACTCCCGGGCTCAAGCAGTCCTTCTGCATCAGCCTCCCAAAGTACTGGGATTACAGGCATGAGCCATCACACCTAGCCCCCATTTTTTCTATTACAGCCAACCTAATAGATGTGAAGTAGTAGTTCACTGTGGTTTTGATTTGCATTTCCCTAATGGCTGATTTTCATGTGTTTATTGGCCATTTAAATATCTTCTTTGGCAACATGTCTATTTAAGTCCGTTGCGTGCTTTTTTTTTTTTTTGGAGACAGAGTCTTGCTCTGTCGCCCAGGCTGGAGTGCACTGGCGCAGTCTCGGCTCACTGCAACCTCTGCCTTCTGGGTTCAAGCAATTCTCATGCTACAGCCTCCCGAGCAGCTGGGACTACAGGTGCGCACCACCACACGTGGCTAATTTTATATTTTTAGTAGAGATGGAGTTCACCATGTTGGCCAGGCTGGTCTTGAACTTCTGGCCTCAGGTGATTCACCCACCTCAGCCTCCCAAAGTGCTGGGATTACAGGTGTAAGCCACCATGCCCAGCCTCCTTCGCCTACTTTTAAAAATATATATCTAGTTTTATTAAAAAATATAAATTTTTGGCCGGGTGCAGTGGCTCATGCCTGTAATCCCAACACTTTGGGAGGCTGAGGCAGGCGGATCACCCGAGGTCAGGAGTTCGAGACCAGCCTGGTTAACATGGCAAAACCCTGTCTCTACTAAAAATACAAAAATTAGCCAGGCACAGTGGCACGCACCTGTAATCCCAGTTACTTGGGAGGCTGAGGCAGGAGAATCACTTGAACCCAGGAGGCAGAGGGTGCAGTGAGCTGACATCAGGCCACTACACTCCAGCCTGGGTGACAGAGTAAGACTTCGTCTCAAAAAAAAAGGAAAAATTGTGAGAGTTTATTTCTGAACTTCCCATTCTTTTCCATTGATGTATATATCTCTATCCTTATGGCAGTACCACACTGTCTTGATTACCTTCGCTTTGGAGTAAGTTTTGAAATTGGGAAAGTTTCAGTCTTCCAACTTTGTTCTTCTTTCTCAGGATTTTTTTATTTTTTCTATTCTGGGTCCTGTGCATTTCCACATGAATTTTAAGAGCAGCTGGTCAGTTTCTGCAAAATGTTAGGGATGAATTGAATCTATAGGTCAGTTTGGGGAATGTTGTCATCTTAACAGTACTGTCTTCCAATCCATTAACATAGGATGTCTTTCCATTTATTTAGATCTTCTTTTTTTTTTTTTTTTGAGATGGAGTTTTACTCTTGTTGCCCAGGCTAGAGTGCAATGGCGCAATCTCGGCTCACCACAACCTCCACCTCCCAGGTTCAAGCAATTCTCCTGCCTCAACCTCTCAAGTAGCTGGGATTACAGGCATTCACCACCATGCCCAGCTAATTTTGTATTTTAAGTAGAGACGGGGTTTCTCCACGTCGATCAGGCTGGTCTCAAACTCCTGACCTCAGGTGATCCACCCACCTCAGCCTCCCAAAGTGCTGGGATTACAGGTGTGAGCCAGCACGCCCAACTTTAGGTCTTCTTTCATTTATTTATTTATTTATTTTTTGAGACAGAGTCTCGCTCTGTTGCCCAGGCTGGGGTGCAGTGGCGCAATCTTGGCTCACTGCAAGCTCCGCCTCCCGGGTTCATGCAATTCTCCTGCCTCAGCCTCCCAAGTAGCTGGGATTACAGGTGCCCGCCACCACACCCAGCTAATTTTTTGTATTTTTAATAGAGACTGGGTTTCATTGTGTTAGCAAGGATGGTCTCGATCTCCTGACCTCATGATCCGCCCGCCTCGGCTTCCCAAAGTGCTGTGATTACAGGCGTGGGCCACCGCGCCCAGCCCTTGCATTTATTTTTGACAATTTTTATAGTTTTCAGTTTTCAAGTCTTATATTTATTTTGTTAAATTTATTTCTAAGCATTTTATTCCCTTTGATGCTACTATAAATTATTCCCTTAATTTCATTTTCAGATTAGCACTGCTAATGAACAAAAAATGGATTTTGTATATTGATCTTGTATCTTGCAATCTTGCTGAATTCATTTATTTGTTCTAACAGTTTTTTAATATAGAAAATACTATTTCTATATACAATACTATTTCTATATACAAGATTACACCATCTGCAAATAGAGTTTTACTTTTTCCTTTCCAGTCTAGATGCCATTTCTTTTTCTTGCCTAATTGCCTTAGCTAGAACTTCCAGTACAATGTTGAATAGAAGTGATGACAGTGGACATCCTTGTCTTGTTCCTGATCTTCAGGAGACAGTATTCAGTCTCTCACCATTAAGTATTATTTTAGCTGTGGGTTTTAAGTGGATGCCTTTTATCAGATTGAGGAAGTTCCCTTCTATTCCTAGTTTGTTGAGTGTCTTTATCATAAAAGGGTGCTGCGTTTTGTTCGGTGTTTTTTCTGCATCTATTGAGAAGATCATAGATGGGTCTTGTCTTTTATTCTATTATTATGTTGTATATATTAATTGGCTTTCAAGTGTTAAACCAACCTTTCATTCCTAGGATAAATCCCACTTGGTTATGGTGTATTATCGCTTTTATATGTGCTGGGTTCAGTTGCTAGGTTTTTTTTTTGTTTTTTGTTTTATTTTTGTTTTGTTTTGTTTTGTTTGAGATGGAGTCTCACTCTGTCACCCAGGCTGGAGTACAGTGGCACAATCTCAGCTTACTGCACCCTCCACCTCCCAGATTCAAGTGATCTCCTTCCTCAGCTTCCCGAGTAGCTGGGATTACAGACGCACACCACCACGCCCGGCTAATTTTTGTATTTTTAGGACAAGATGGGGTTTTGCCATGTTGCCCAGGCTGGTCTCTAACTTCCGACCTCAAGTGATTCACCCACCTTGGCCTCCCAAAGTGCTGAGACTACAGGTGTGAGCCACAACGCCGGGCCTCAGTTTGCTAATATTTTCATGAGGGTATTTTACTTCAATGTATAAGATACATTGGTCTGTAGTTTTCTTATGTCTTTGTCTAGTTTCCTACCTTACTTTTTATCTTTGCTTTGTTCCTTTCGATCATTTATTGCATAGAATGATCATAATTTTTTACTTATTCATCCAACTTTCTTTATGGAACACCTGTTCTATGCCAAACACTATTTTAGGCACTGGGGATCCCTTATGGAAAAGACAAAGTCCTTCTCTTATGGAGTTTATATTCTATGGGGTAAGACACAAAAAATTAAATAAGCCAGAAAATATCACATAGTAGTAAATTAACATCTTGCCCACTTTAGATGAGATGCATAGGGCAAGTTTCTCTGAAGATGTGTCCTTTAAGCTGAGGTATGATAAGAAGGAGCCATCCATAGACAGATATGTGAGAGAAGCATTCCAGACATAACATGCTATTAACTCATACAGAATCCACAAGGTAGGAAGAAGTTCTTTGTGTTTGAGAACCAGCAGGATGGCCAGTGTGGCCATGGCAGAGTCAGGGAAAAATGATATAAAGTGAGGTAGAAAGCCGCTCAGCATGCTGGAGGGCACCTGTAATCCCAGCTACTTGGGAGGCTGGGGCAGGAGAATTGCTTGAACTCGGGAGGTAGAGGTTGCAGTGAGCTGAGATCCTGCCATTGCACTCCAGCCTGGAGAACAAGAGCGAAACTCTGTCTCAAAATAATAATAATAATAATAAGTCAGGTAGGAAAAATGTGCAGAGTCCAGCTTATGGAGAGCTTTGTAGCTAGGATAAGGAAATTGGATTTTATTTTTATTTATTTATTTATTTATTTATTTATTTATTTTTTGAGAAGAAGTCTCACTCTGTCGCCCAGGCTGGAGTGCAGTGGTGTGATCTCAGCTCATTGCAACCTCCGCCTCCCAGGTTCAAGTGATTCTCCTGCCTCAGCCTCCCGCATAGCTGAGATTACAGGCATGCACCACCACGCCAGCTAATTTTTGTATTTTTAGTAGAGACAGAGTTTCACCATGTTGGCTAGGCTGGTCTTGAACTCCTGACCTCACGTGAGCCAACTGCCTGGGCCTCCCAAAGTACTGGAATTACAGGCATGAGCCACCATGCCCAGCCTGTATTTTATTCTTAAAATACTGAGAAGACCTTGAAAGCTATTAAGCAAGGAAGGTGACATGAACTGATCTGAATTTTAAAAGATCACTAACTTTGAGTAGAAAATGGATGGAGTAGGGGTTGTAGAATGGAAGTAGGCAGGTCAGTTGAGGAGATCATTGTAGAGAGATGTTAGATGATGATGGCTTAGACTAGGACAATTGAAGTAGAAATAGAGAGAAGTGGACAGCTACATGGTGTTTTTTGTGGAAATAGAGTCAATAAGACTTTCTGCAGGGTTGGGGGGAGTCACAGAAAGGGCTATCAGCGATGACTTTCAGATTTTTTCATGAATTGAGTTAGAAAAGATTAAGGGAGAAGCAGACTTAGGTAGGGCAGGTCAAATGAAGAGTTCTGCTTTGTCCATGTTAAGTACCCGTTAGACATCCAAGAGGAATTGTCAGGTAGGAGCTACATTTATGAGTCTGGCATTCCAGAGAGAGGTCAGGGCTAGAGATAAAGATAAATAAAGATTTTGGAATCAATAACGTATAGGTCTCACCACCCATTTCCACTCACACCTCCATCCCTCTGTGCTCTCTTGCGTTTCCCCCAACAGTCCTCTCTCAAGCTATTTCCTTACAGCTTCACATTTCTTCCAGACCAGGGAGTCTTCCCCCATTTTGTCATTCTCTGGAAACCTCTCTGTTATGGAACCTGCCCATACCACCTTTACTCCTCAGCCTTGCAATTGTTGCTTTTCATTTATGTATGAAAACATGCAATTACCCAGATAAACTGAAAGGGATGAGCAGGGGTGGGGGCAGATTTGGATACTAAGAGGAGCTGATGAAGCTCCTCTTCAGATTTGGATTGGCTCTGAAGTCACTGCTAAGTGGTGGGGACGGTGGAGCCTGAAAAGAAAATGGAATGGGGAGTTGGCACATGAGTGGGTTTGTTGCTACTCTCTTTGAGGCCAAAAGGATTTTTTGGTACCTTTCTTAGGGATATCATAGTTTGAGATACCATGAAAGATGTTCAGGCAGAGCCTTTTCAACGAAATCACCTTGCTGTGGTCTTCACAGAGTCTAGTTAATAGAAGTTTTGCACTGGCTGGGTGTGGTGGCTCACTCCTGTAATCCCAGCACTTTGGGAGGCTGAGACGGGCGGATCACTTGAGCCCAGGAGTTCGAGACCAGTCCTGGCAATATGGTGAGTTCTTGTCTCTACAGAAAACAACAATTTAAAAAAAATAAATAGGCATGGTGGCACACCCCTGTAGTCCCAGCTACTTGGGAAGCTATCGTGGGAGGATCGCTTGAGCCTGGGAGGTCAGTGAGCCATGATGGTGCCACTGCACTCCAGCCTGGGTGACAGAAAGAGGCCATGTCTCACACACACACTAAAAAAGTTTTATACTATCTAGGGCCGGGCACACTGGCTCTCACCTGTAATCCCAGCACTTTGTGAGGCCAAGGTGGGTAGATTACTTGAGGCCAGGAATTCAAGACCAGCCTGGCCAACATGGTGAAACCCCGTCTCTACTAAAAATACAAAAAGTTAACCAGGAGTGGTGACGGGTGTCTATAATCCCAACTGCTCAGGAGGCTGAGGCAGGAGAATCACTTGAACCCGGGAGGTGGAGGTTGCAGTGAGCCGAGATCACACCACTGCACTCCAACTTGGGCAACACAGTAAGGCTCCATCTCAAAAAAAAAAAAAAAGTTTTGTACTATCTAGGATGGTGGTTATAGTAGCGCAACAGTGTGAATGTACTTAATGCCACTGAACTTACATTTTAAATGGTAATTTTATATTATGTTTTTTTTTTTTTGAGACAGAGTTTCACTCTTGTTGCCCAGGCTGGAGTGCAATGGCGCGATCTTGGCTCACCGCAACCTCCACCTCCTAGGTTCAAGTGATTCTCCTGCCTCAGCCTCCTGAGTAGCTGGGGTTACAGGCATGCACCACCACTCCCGACTAGTTTTGCATTTTTAGTAGAGACGGGGTGTCTCCATGTTGGTCAGGCTGGTCTCGAACTCCTGACCTCATGTGATCTGCCTGCCTTGGCCTCCCAAAGTGCTGGGATTACAGGCATGAGACACCACGCCTGGCCTATTATGCATATTTTTACAATAAAAAAATTTTGAAGATCTGGAAACTGGATCCTAGGACCTAGAATATTTCTCTGGCCCCCAAACTACCTGTTTTTCTGTTATCAAGGGATCCAGGAGACCCAGATGCTAATCAGGAGCTCTTATGGGAGCCTGGAAAGCAGCTGCAGACTCTAAGGGTATCTTGACTTCTACCTGTGTAAGTACAGTTCTGTGTGGCCAGCTAACTGGCCAGGAGACTGTGTCTCTGTTCTTGTCTGTGTAATGCTACATAAGTACTGCCAAATTCTTGGGCGGGGGGGTTTCTCCTTGTGTCAGTATCTTGCAGACCATTTCCCCATTTGTTGATACTCATTCTTTAGTCTAATTAGAGGACAGTTGAGTGTTGTGCAGTTTTCTCAGATTGCCCACGGTGGAGGAGGTGCGCTGGCTGTGGTGATGCAAGAGCAGCAGTTATCATGTAGGATGGGCAGAAGGTCCCCAGTGGTTGAAAGCTCACAGTCGCCTCAGCTACACACTTTTCTTTTTTGAAACAGGGTCTCGCTCTGTCACCCAGGCTGGAGTTCAGTGGCGTGATCATGGCTCTCTGCAGCCTCAAACTCCTGGGTTCAAGTGATCCTTCCACCACAGCCTGAGTAGCTGGGACTACAGGGACACGCCACCATGCCCAGCTCATTTTTTAAATTTTTTGTAGAGATGGGGCCCCACTATGTTACCCAGGCTTGTTATACTTTTAAAATACTTAAGACCTGACAATATCATTTGAAACCAAATCACTCCATTTCCCTCTCTATATCTTAAGGAAAACAGAGGCATCCTTTCATAGTCTTTGAGAGTCACAAAATTTGGGTGGCAAGAAATGAAGGTTGGCTGGACATGGTGGCTCACATCTCTAATCCCAGCACTTTAGGAGGCCGAGGAGGGTGGATCACTTGAGGTCAGGAGTTAAAGACCAGCCTGGCCAACATGGTGAAACCCCATCTGGCCAGGCGCAGTGGCTCACGCGTATAATCCCAGCACTTTGGGAGGCCGAGGCGGGTGGATCACCTGAGATCAAGAGTTTGAAACCAGCCTGACCAACATGGCGAAACTCTGTCTCTACTAAAAATACAAAAATTAGCCAGGTGTGGTGGTGCACACCTGTAATCCCAGCTACTCGGGAGGCTGAGGCAGGAGAATCACTTGAAACCAGGAGGCAGAGGTTGTGGTGAGTCAAGATCGCACCACTGCACTCCAGCCTGGGCAACAGAGTGAGACTCCATTTCAAAAAAAAAAAGAAGAAAGAAACCCCATCTCTACTAAAAATACAAAATCAACCAGGTATGGTGGCACACGCCTGTAGTTCCAGCTACTTGGGAGGCTGAGGCAGGAGAATCGCTGGAACCCAGGAGGCAGAGGTTGCAGTGAGCCGCGATCACGCCTCTGCGCTCTGGCCTGGTCAACAGAGAGAAACTCTGTCTCAAAAAAAAAAAGAAAGAAAGAAATGAGGGTGGCTCTGCAGAAGTCTCTCTGCCTGAAAGGGCAGTGGAGATCGCCCACAGTGTATGGAGCTGCTGGCGTTCATGCCGAGCCGTGGGCCCTCATAGAGCTGGTCCTGAAGGTTCAGCAGCTGTTCGGCATAAGCCACTTCAATCCGCTGGCAGTGAGTTTGGAGAATCTTTTAGCTTTGCTCCTAAAGGTAGATTCCAGGCGGTCTCAGAAGAATGATAAAGGGAGGGAGAAACAGGGCAGATGAATAAGAAAAAAGCTAGAAAAAGATTTGTATTGATGCTAGAAAAAAATGAAAGCTCTTTGTGGGTTTATTTATGCAAAGTAGAGTGCAAATACCTTGACTTGGCTGTTATTTAGGACCTTCCCTCCTCCCCTGATTACCTTCCAAACTGACACACACACCCCAGAGCAATTCAGAGCTCTGGTCTGGAAAATCTTCCCACTGAGGCGTCAGTAGCTTGGCCTGTGATGACAGGTTTAATGGTTTTCTATCTCTGCATTCCACTAGGACCACCTACCCAGAGGCCACGCCCTACTGACCCGGTTAGCCAGAGCCTGAGACTAAGCGTGAGCACACAGAGGGCAGTACCAGTGCAGGCGCCGGGAGAGCTGCGTTTTGCTTTGAGTGAATCACTCTGGTTGGCTGTGTGGCCATGTCCGTGTTGCTTGCCCTCTCTGTAATTCAGGGTCCCAAATTATATAATGGGACTGATGGTTCTTGTCATGAGAAATGTCATGAGAACAGAGTAAATTATTGGTCTTCACCTTTTTTTTTTTTGGGGGGGGGGGTAGGATTTCCTAGGCTCTCTTATACCAGAGAAGAAAATGTCCTTAGAAGACATTTAATCAGAGAATAGACAGAGAGAAGGCAAACTTGCTCACAACCTGCCTTGAAGTCTCTTACATGTCTCCTTCCAGAGAAGTCCAAGGGAATCTTCAGTAATTTCTGGACAGCAACCTGGAGTAGGGGGTGGAGGTGATGTATTTTTCTTTCTTCCAGTTTCCCTTTCCAGTCTGATCTCTCTTTGAGTGACACTGATTGGGGTGGACCAAGGGTCATGGGTGAAAACGTCCCCCCTGCTCAGGTCTGCCTATTGGATAATACACCCATCAGCCTGCCCTCTCCGTGGGCAAAGCCCCAGCCTTTGTATTGATGTGTGTTTGATTGTTTAAAGGCAGCCCTGCTGGCTCAGTGCCCCCTGCTGGCCTCCATCTGTGGCAAAGAGCGCACAGCCAGAGAGCAGCAGTCACTGAGGGCCAGGGCCAGGGCAGCACCAGGCTTCCCAGTCACCTGCCTGCAGTGCCCAGGAACTCACTGTCAACTCCTTGTCCTTATGAAAGTTCCTCGGGTTCTCCTTTTCATGATTGTATTAATCTCCTGCTGTAACAAATCACCACAAATCCAGTAGCTTAAAACAACATGAATGCATGATCTTCCATTTCTGGAGGCCAGAAGTGCAAAGTGGGTCTCAACAAGGCTAAAATCAAGGTGCTGGCTTGGCCGTGTTCCTTCTGGAGGCTCTAGAGGAGAAGCCATTTCCTTTTCTTTCCCAGCTTCTAGGGGCTGCCCATATTCCTTGGCTTGTGGCCTCTTCCTCGTCTTCAAAGCCCGTCGCTCCAGCGTGTTTCTGTCCTCACGTGTCCTCCCCAACTCTGACCCTCCTGCCTTCTTCCTCTAAGAACCTTATGATTAAGTTGGGCCCCAGCCCTGTCTGTCCTTGGGTTTTTAAGGATTTCTCAGGAATGGAAGTGCTGTTCCTTGTCAGCTGGGAGCCAGTGGGATAAGTGCATTGATTAGGAAGTTTCCTGAGGACAGGAGGCACCCAACCTTACAGGCCTTTGACACCCTCCCGCCCAAAGCAGTTGATGACCAGTGAGAGGACTGAGAGTCCAGAAATAAAAAGAAGCGGGACCCCATATGTCTGGATTATAAGAAACTCAATTGATAAGGATGAGAGCAGGCAAACGGGCTGATGTCACACACAAGCAGCCTGATCAACGACCTTCTCCCTTGCCCCAATTCTGGAATCACTTCACCAAAGCACCACCATGCTTTCCATCTCTTAATGCCTTTATTTTTAGTTTGGGGTATTTTCTATTGTTTGAAGGTTGCCTTGCAACCCGTTCGCCTGGAGGGTTTAAACAATATAGAGTTTCTTTGCTGAGCAGCAACAGTAGCCAAGAGAGACTGAATATAAACTTTTAAGTCTATTTTCTCAGGGTTCCTCCATCAGGAATGGCTTTAAACAGAAGAGCGCACTCCCCTGGCTTGCCTCTCCCTGGGGGAGGGGAGAAGGGTAGCTGATGGAGAACATTTTGTGTTCTCTTATCTTTCATCCTAGTGGAAGGGGATAAGCACCAGAATAGGAAAACAAAATATCTGGCTATTAATATACTCTAAGTCCTCCAGCACATGGATTGGGTTTGTTTATTTGCGAAAGGGAAGGATGCTTTTCTCTGACCTTTGTAAGCGCTTCTGCCAGCTGGGAGGGACCTGGCAGAGGGAGTGCCCTCCATAAGGTGAAGGGGCCAGGGGGCCAGGGCCTAGCTTCCTAGGAAAAGAGAAAACCCTCAGACTTTTCTCAAGAAAAGTTGCTTTTCAGGATCAACCTGCTTCAAGCCCCAGCAGCGTCATCCAGGAAAAAAAGAGAGAGAGAGAGAGAGAGAGAGAGAGCAAGCAGGAGGATTTCTCACGCAAGAGCCAGAGTGTCCCCACCTCCCCACCAGACGTGTATCTCTGTCACCCTGTTTGTACCTAACCTGGGGAACCAGAGAACTGGGCAGCCTTGCCAGAAGAAAGAACACACAGGTTCCTCAAGACACCCACTTATATGGCAGTAAGCAAGGCTAAAAAAGGAGTGTTCCCCTGCCCCAGAGGACAAAGGCTGGCAAGAGGAAGGCACGCAACACTGCCCAGCTCAGGCTCTGCACTGTCATTCTGTGTTTCCCTCGGACCCTGTAGTGGATTGAACCAAGGAGTGCCCTGGGGTAGGTCATCATTTTCTGGGCGGCTAGTTAATGATAAGCTTTCCACTGGGAAGGAGCCAGAAGGAAAGAGGCTTCCTCAGGGGGCAGGAGCACGCAGGCCTCCAAGCCCCACAGCTGCTGTGTCATGTCAGAGGTGCCAGAGCACCCTTTGACTGCCTGAAGAGGTCTCGGCTTGCCACCCACCAGGGTCAGGTCGTCTCAGGTCCCCGGGGAGGTTTGACTAGCCAAGAGCCCCAGGCAGAGGCACCAGGAGAGGAGAGCAGCATTGGCAGGGCCTGCCCTCTCCCAGAGCAAACAGGGACAAAGGTTGGTGTACTCACGGCTGCCTCTCCCATCCTGCCTGTGCCTGCCCGCCACTCCAGATACTCCAGGTTGTCCCAGCATTGCTACATTAGGCAGGAATCTGTCATCTCTGCCTGCTGGGTCACTCATTACCCCAGATCCAATTCCCAGGCAGGGAAGTTTGGGGCATCAGAGCAGCGGAGAAGGCTTTGGCATTCAGGAGCTTTAAAACAGAAAAGCTGTCGTGTCTGTACCTGTTCAGTAGGGAGCCAAACGTGTTTATTGCATGTGTTATGATGCTATCATGAAAGTATGCATGAAAGGAAATAATTTGTAAGCTCGCTACCCTGCCTGTCTGGAAAAGTGGGGCCCTCTGTGTAAACCCCAGCTCTGCAGGCATTCTGAGAGCTTGAACATTCCTTGTGACTATTTCTTATACTACATTTCACTGCCACCCCAGTGTGTTTGAATTTGTCTCTGCGCCAGCAGGTCGGAGTACCCATTGGGATTCTCTGTGAGAATTCAAACAAGTTGGAGGCGCTGAGGTTGCCAAGTGCAACCAGGTCTGGCACAGACTTGGCGTGAGAGAGAGCAGGAGCAAGAAGGCTTGGACATCATGAATCACTGAAGCCCTGGCCCATAGCCTTCTTGTTTGGGATTAGTATAGAAGTGTTGTTTTTCCTTCTTTATACCTGAGAATGGCCTTCAGCTGCTGAAATGATGATATTTATCAAGGTAGTACTATACTAAGAACTGAATGAATGATCTCATTTACCTCCCACCTCAAACCCATGAGATAGATACAGATGAGGACCCATGCTCAGAGAATTTGAGTAACATGCTTAAGGTGACCTCCTACATTCATCTGCAGTTATTTTGTGTGTTTGTTTGTTTATTCATTTGAGATGGAATCTCACTCTGTTGCCCAGGCTGGAGGGCAGTGGCACAATCTCAGCTCGCTACAAACTCCACCTCCCGGGTTCAAGCGATTCTCCTTGCTCAGCCTCCTGAGTAGCTGCGATTACAGGCGTGCACCACCACGCCTGGCTAATTTTTGTAGTTTTAGTGGAGACAGGGTTTCACCATGTTGACCAGGCTGGTCTCAAACTCCTGGCCTCAAGTGATCCACCCACCTCAGCCTCCCAAAGTGCTGGGACTACAAACATGAGCCACCTTGCCTGGCCTCATCTGCAGATAAGACTTGCTAGCACCCTATTCTGAAAGGAGAGGAAGAAAGAAGATGAGGATAAGTATTTCTGAGGGCTGTAGTTGTGTACCGGTTTCTTAGAAGCTAGGGCCCTCCTGATTTATATTCCATGGGGCTGTCTGAGGAAGTTGTTTAGCTTTTGAGGTGATAGATGAGGGCTGGGTCACTTCTGTTTGCAGAGTGTGGGCTGAAGGGTAAGTCAGGACATTTCTCCTCTGGTCCCCATCAGGGACTCACAGGCTGACTCCTGTGGCTGTGTTTATATCATCATTTTTAAGGCATCAGTACCAGCATAGCAGCTCTAAGCTCCCTCTTCCTTTTGCCGTCCTCCATGTGGAAAGAAGCCAAACGGGAGAACTTCCCCAACCATTTCCCCTCAGTGCAGCTGGTACCAGCTTGAAACCTAAGACACATAGCACTGCAGCCCGGCCAAAGCATGGCTAATCCGTGTTTCTTTAGACACAGCAGGAAGCCGCTCTGTGGCCTGGTGTCAGGAACCATCTCAGGGCCCATGGGTGTTCTGCTTCCTTGGTTTGACCCTGAGGGGTCAGCTGGCAGATGAAGCCCATCAGCGCTGACTCTGTAGACGGGGACTATCATCAGCAGCTTATGGAAGAGAGGGAAGAGGATGTCTGGAATTTGAATCTTTTACTCAGGGCCTTTTCTGGAAAAGCAGTCTCTTTGGAAAAGGAGGATGATAGAGGAGTTTCCATAAGGTGGAAACGGCTCCCTCCATGTGTGACTGTGAGAGGGGAGTGTCAGTCCAGTGCCGTGTCCCATTCCAACAGGTGGCCTCCAGTTGCCATCAGTGCCCTTCGCCATGCCTTCGTCCTGGGGATGGCCTGCAGTGTTGGTAGGGGACCCTGCCTTTCCTGGCCATCCCCATAGGCCACAGGCCCCTCCAGTCTGCTGCTCCTGCACGGTGCCCAGAGCCTGTTCCACCCCGCCAGGCACCTCTGTCCGTCACATCGGCTGCACACATCAGCTCTGCCCCACTCTGTGTTTCTGAATTACTCTCACTGGCAACCAGCACCAGCTCTGCCCTCCCAGTGTCCTGATATCCTCTGGTTAATAAGCAGCTCACATAAAGACACCAAGAGCTGTTGCAAGTGGTAGAGAAAAGCCGCAGCTCTCTGAATACAGTCCACGAAGCCCTGGACTTGGCCCAGGAACTTGGTGGCTGTTTCTGTTCTCTGCCCCTTGGTAGCCTTCCTCACCGGGTATAAAAGGGAGAGAAGCTTGAATCCTTACCCTGAGGCATAGGAGACTACAAGGCAGTGAGGGCCTTATTAGTCAATGAGAGACTTTTGCTGAAGCTGGACGACCCTTCCTGGAGGAGTCCTCTTTTCTAAAAGAAAACAAATTCCTGCCCTTTATTCTTTCAAATCTACTTCTAGAAAAGTCTTAGGGTTCCTGTTAATTCAAACACCAATCTCCCACCTTCTCTCTCTCCTGTCTCTATGAGCTGCCTGGGTGGCACACTTCCTACCCACCTGCTCACTCCCTCCATCTCCTATAGTGTTTTATCCCCTGGAGTTTGGAGATGTCCCTGTGGAAGGGGACAGTGGGGACAGTGCCAGATCCCCCCCCACCCATTGTCACCTTGGTCTGAATCCAACCCCACAAGGGGAGCTGGAGCCGTCTCCCTGCATCTCCCTGGGCCTGCCCATTGTCAAGGTCCTGGTCACCTTTGAAGCCTCCTGCAGGGATCCCCAGTGCCAATGGAGCCTTTTCCAAAGCCCAGTAGCATGACATTTTAGACTTGGAAATCCCTAGACAAATAAATCTCACTTAATCCTCACCAAGTTGGCCCCCAGTGGAGACAATTGCTTAGCCAAGTTTATCAGGTACCACTAGTTCTTGCAGCAAACATTCCTTCTGTTCCAGGCATTGTGCTCAGGTTGGCAATACAGGATAAACAAGACAAGGTCCCTGTCCTTGCGGAGCAACCAGACCATCAGAAGAGACACACATAAAACAGAGGGGCCTGCTCATTTTGCATGCCTTATACCCAACATTTCTCCACTCTCACAGGCTCTCCAAGTCCCTATCTCTTGCCATTTCCCAGCTCTGTAATGTAAATGTCTTACTGTATGCCTCAGGCTCCTCATCTGTAAAATGTGGTTATTAATAGTATCTACCTCGCCTGGGGGCGGTGGCTCATGCCTGTAATCCCAGCACTTTGGGAGGCCGAGGTGGGTGGATCACGAGGTCAGGAGTTCGAGACCAGGCTGACCAACATGGTGAAACCCTGTCTCTACTAAAAATACAAAAATTAGCTGGGCATGGTGGCCCGCACCTGTAATCCCAGCTACTCTGGAGGCTGAGGCAGGAGAATCAGTTGAACCCGGGAGGCAGAGGTTGCAGTGAGCCGAGATTGCGCCATTACACTCCAGTCTGGGCAACAGAGCGAGACTCCGTCTGAAAAAAATAAAAATAATAGTATCTACCTCATAGGGGCACTGTGAGGATTTAATGAGATACCGTATTTTAAGGCACATAGCAGTGCCTGGCGAGTAGGGCTAAGTCAGCGTTGGCTGCTGTTATTTTCTCTGGAGGATAATATTTGCCAGGGAGAGCAGTGGAATCAGGCAGAACTGGACTGCAATCCTGTTTTCCCCACACATTAACAACTGTATTCTTTTGGGCAAAACAATCTCTCAGCATCAGCTTCGTGGGTAAAGACAAATTACTTCATAAGAATAAACTCAGGCCAGCCAATCACAGTGGCTCATGCCTGTAATCCCAGCACTTTGGGAGGCTAAGGCTATTGGATCACTTGAGGTCAGGAGTTTGAGACGAGCCTGGCCAACATGGAGAAACCCCGTCTCTACTAAAAATACAAAAATTAGCCAGGTGTGGTGGCACATGTCTGTAATCCCAGCTACTTGGGAGACTGAGGTGGAATAATTGCTTGAACCCAGGAGGCGGGGGCTTCAGTGAGCCAAGATTGTGCCACAGCACTCCAGCCTGGGTGACAGAGCGAGACCCTGCCTCAAAACAAAACAAAACAAACAAACAAACAAGAAGAAATTCAGGCTGAGCACATTGGCTCATACCTGTAGTCCCAGTACTTTGAGGAGCTGAGGCAGGGGGATCGCTTGAGTCCAGGAGTTTGAGAGCAGCCTAGGCAACGTGGTGAAACCCCATCTCTAAAAAAGTACAAAAATTAGCTGGGCATGGTAGTGAGTGCCTGTAATCCCAGCTACTCGGGAGGCTGAGGCAGAAGGATCGCTTGAACCCAGGAGGCAGAGGGTTGCAGTGAGCCAAGATTGTGCCTCTGCACTCCAGCCTCAGCAACAGAGCAAGACTCTGTCTCAAAAAAAAAAAAAAGAATAAATTCCGGCCGAGTGTGGTGGCCTACACCTGTAATTTCAGCACTTTGGGCAGCCAAGGTGGGCTTGAGTCCAGGAGTTCAAAACCAGTCTGGGCAACATAGCAAGACCTCATCCCTACTAAAAAAAAAAAAAAAAATTAGTTGAGTGTGATGGTGTGTACCTATGGTCCCAGCTACTTGGGAGGCTGAGCAGTGATTGTGACACTACAGCCTGGGCAACAGAGTGAGACCCTGTCTCAAAAAAAAAAAAAAGAAAAAAGAAAAGAAAGAATACATTCACTGATCTATGTGAATATGTGAAAGTACCAAACACATAGCAAGAGCTCAGCGCATGCAGCCTCCTGGGATTTTTTTTTTTTTTTTTTTTTTTTGAGACAGAGTCTTGCTCTGTCGCCCGGGCTGGAGTGCAGTGGTGGGATCTGGGCTCACTGCAAGCTCCACCTCCCGGGTTCACGCCATTCTCCTGCCTCAGCCTCCCGAGTAGCTGGGACTACAGGCGTCGGCCACCACGCCCGGCTAATTTTTTGTATTTTTAGTGGAGACGGAGTTTCACCGTGTTAGCCAGGATGGTCTCGATCTTCTGACCTCGTGATCTGCCTGCCTCGGCCTCCCAAAGTGCTGGGATTACAGGCGTGAGCCACCGCGCTCAGCCCTCCTGGCACTTGTTGAGGCTCTGAGGACCCAAGGCGCCAGGAAAGCAGAGGAGACTCAGAATCCAGTGCCTCCCATAGGAAATGGCTCCCATTCCCCAAGTTAGTCCCAGAAGCTGGACCCTCCCTGATTCGGTCCTCATTCTCCCAGAGAAGCGTGTTCCGTGATTGACTGTGTCCCCTCCCTCTGTCCTCTGTGCCTCTGCACTAAGTACCAGGAGGCCCTCGTCCTGTCCACACTCAGCCATCGCTCGGCCGGAGATACACATGCAGCTCCTCTAATCTTTCCCCGCAGCTCAGCCACCCCGCTCCCCTCACCCCCCATTCCATCCCTTGTTCCCCTTCCTCCTTAATCAAATTAAGGGAAAGAAGAGGATTTAGATAGGGTTGCTAAATATATTTCTGTTCAGGGGAGGGAGAAAAAGAGAAGAGTTTGGAGGAGGAGATAGAGTGTGAAATTCCTTAATAGAATATGCTCTGAGAGCCTACTTTCTCCAGAATAAGCCGTGCAATCACCTATCTGGATAGAGTTTTCTCTTTGGCAAAGTGCTTTCACATACATTATCTCATTAAGATATGGGCCGGGGTGGCAGAGTGCCCACTCCCCGGAAAGGTCTGCCGAGGCCACTGGGCCTCGTGAGCTGGCCTGACCCTGGTCTATATATTTCACAGGACACCCTGGCCCCAAAGGGGTGACTCGGCTTTCTGTGGAGCATGACACCAGCAGCCGGGCTGCTGACGTCTGGAGGTCACAGTTTCCCTCTGTGTGTTCTCCCGACAGCAGATTCTAGATCTTTTTTAAAGTTTTACTTTTGAAAAACCAGAATAGTGCTTATTTTAGAAATCTTTGAAAATACATTAAAGAATAAAGGAGAAGAATCATTCATAATCTACAGTTTAACTACTGGTAGTATTTGGGGCAAAACAATCTCTTTGTTTTTGAAATGCACACATATCTTTATGCATATGTGTGTAGGTTGGAAGATGGGGTTATACGCACACATATTGTTTGTATCTTGCTTTTCTATTTATTATTTTTGTGTTCCAGTTCATCAAAAATTCTTCTGAAATGTTATTTTAAAATCGCATGAATTACAAGGGCTGGGCACAGTAGCTCATCTTTGTAATCCCAGCACTTTGGGAGGCCAAGGCGGGCGGATCACCTGAGGTCAGGAGTTCAAGACCAGCCTGGACAACATGGCGAAACCCCATCTCTACTAAAAATACAAAAAATTAGCCAGGCGTGGTGGCAGGCGCCTGTAGTTCCAGCTACTCAGGAGGCTGAGGCAGGAGAATGGCATGAACCCGGGAGGCGGAGCTTGCAGCGAGCTGAGATTGCACCACCGCACTCCAGCCTGGGTGACAGAGCGAGACTCGTCTCAAACAAAAACCAAAAAAATTAGCCAGGCGTGGTGGCATGTGCCTGTAGTTCCAGCTACTTGGTAGGCTGAGGCAGGAGAATCGCTTATACCTAAGAGGCAGAGTTGCAGTGAGCCAAGACTGTGGCACTGCACTCCAGCCTGGGCAACAAAATGAAACTCTGTCTCAAAAAAAAAATTACCTGGGTGTGGTGGCACACGCCTTTAATTCCACCTACTTGGTAGGCTGAGGCACAAGAATCACTTGAACTGGGGAGGTGGAGGTTGCAGTGAGCTGAGATCATGCCACTGCACTCCGGCCTGGGTGACTGAGTGAGACTCTGTCTCAAAAAAAAAAAAAGAAAGCATGAACTGGAATTTTTTTCATTATAAAAAACTATACATGTCCATTTCTTTCTTTCTTTTTTTTTTTTTGAGACGGAGTTTCGCTCTTGTCGCCCAACTAGAGTGCACTGGCTCAATCTCAGGTCACTGCAACCTCCGCCTCCCAGGTTCAAGTGATTCTCCTGCCTCAGCCTCCCAAGTAGCTAGGATTACAGGCATCCGCCACCACGCCCAGCTAATTTTTATATTTTTTAGTAGAGACGGTTTCACCATGTTGGCCAGACTGGTGTCGAACTGCTGACCTCAGGTGATCCACCTGCCTTGGCTTCTCAAAGTGCTGGGATTACAGGCGTGAGTCACCATGCCTGGCCACATGTCCATTATTAAATAATCATTGCTCATATTTATCTAGTCTTTTTTTTTTTTTTGGTTTTGAGACAGGGTCAAGTGTAGTGGCATGGTCACAGCTCATTGGAGCCTCAACCTCCTGGGTTCAAGTGATCCTCCTGCCTCAGCCTCCCGAGTAGCTGGGACTACAGACACACACCACTACACCCAGATAATTTTTGTACTTTTGCAGAGACAGGGTTTTGCCATGTTGCCCAGGGTGGTATTGAACTCCTGGCCTCAAGCAATCTGCCCACCTCAGCCTCCCAAAGTGCTAGGATTACAGGCATGAACCACCACGCCCGGCCTTACCTAGTTGTATAGTAAACCAGGAACTCTCTGCTAAGCAGTTTACATAGATTATCACATGTGATTCTCACAGCAACCCTCCAAGGTAGATCTCCTGGCTTCAAGTGATCTCCCGCCTCAGTCTCTCAAGTGCTGAGATTACAGGTGTGAGCCAGCACACCTGGCCCAATGACTTTTTTTTTTTTTTTTTGAGACAATGTCTTGCTCTGCCCAGGCTAAAGTGCAGTGGTGCAGTCACGGCTCACTGCAGCCTCAAGCTCCTGGGCTCAAACAATCCTCTCACTCTTAGCCTCCTGAGTGGCTGGGACTACAGATGTGTGCTACCATGCTCGGAAATTTAATTTTTTTTGTAGAGACAGAGTCTCACCATGTTGCCTAGACTAGTCTCAAACTCCTGGGTTCAAGCAATCCTCCCACCTTGGCCTCCCAAAATGCTGGGATTATAGGCATGAACCACTGTGCCTGGCCAGCCCCAGTGGCCATTTTTAATGACTCCGTAATATTCTCCAGTATGGACTTACTGTGATGAACCGTTAAGGTTGTTGGACATTTAAGGTTTTTTTCTTTTGCTATGATCATGAAGTAATGAGCATCTTTGCATAAAACATCTTTGTTCACATCTCTTATCTCTTATCTTTTGTTTTGAGACTGAGTTTTCTTCTTGCTGCCCAGGCTGGAGTGCAATGGCACGATCTCGGCTCACAGCAACCTCCGCCTCCCGGGTTCAAGTGATTCTCCTGCCTCAGCCTCCCAAGTAGCTGGGATTACAGGCATGCGCCACCACACCCAGCTAATTTTGTATTTTTAGTAGAGATGGAGTTTCTCCATGTTGGTCAAGCTGGTCTCGAACTCCCGACCTCAGGTGATCCACCCGCCTCAGCCTCCCAAAATGCTGGGATTACAGGCATGAGCCACCACGCCCGGCTTGTCATTTCTTTAGAATCATTCCTACAGCGAAATTACTGAGTCATTCTTTTTAAAGTATCATTACGTGTTATCAAGTGACTTTCCAGAAAGCCAGCATGCAATCCCACCAGCAGGCGGAAGAGAAGGCCCTCTTTAAAAACAATTCCGTTTGATAGGTGGGAATACTATCCCTTTGAGTTGATTTACCTTTTCTTGATTACTAGTGAGGTTGAATTTTTCTTTCATGCATGTTAATATTAGGCAGTTGTAAATCCATGAATAATTATCACAGAGAGCAGTGTCATCATTCCTGTTAGCACTTATGTGTGTGTGTGTGTGTGTGTGTGTGTGTGTGTGTGTTGATTTTTAGTTTCTTTGTTTTTTTTCTTTTGAGATGGAGTCTCGCCCTGTCACCCAGGTTGGAGTACAGTGGCATGATCTTGGCTCACTGCAGCCTCCACCTCCCAGGTTCAAGCAATTCTCCTGCCTCAGCCTCCCGAGTAGCTGGGACTACAGGTGCTCACCACCACACCCAGCTAATTTTTGTATTTTTACTAGAGATGGGATTTTGCCATGTTGGCCAGGCTGGTCTTGAACTCCTGACCTCAGGTGATCCACCCACCTCGGTCTCGCAAAGTGCTGGGATTACAGGGATGAGCTACCATGCCCAGCCTTGAGTTTCAGTCTGGATGAAGCTACTTTAAGGGTGCATCATGGAGGGGAAGAATGTTTTCAGATTCAGCATTTCCCGCAGAACCTCAGTCTTAATGAGGACTGTGTCCCTGTGGCCCCTCGTTCCTCCCTCTCAGCCGCAACCACACTGTGTGGCTCTTGCAGAATTGCCCCATCTCAGAGGAAAGGTCAGAGATTGAGATTTCCCTTAAACAGAAGCTCAAATGTGCACTGTCAAGCTGTCCTGAAGATAGTACAGTTTTATTCAGGAAGTACCAGACCAAGCCAGCCGGCCCATGCCCTCTGCTTTCTCTTCTCAGGACACTTACATTCCTTTTTTCCTCAGGGGAGGTGAGAGTGGGACGGGGGCCAGAAGAAGAAACTCGCTTTCCCGTGAGGCTTGTGGCAGAGGAGGCATGGCCTTCCCTGCTGAGCTTCTGACTGGGCTCCCCTGACTGAGGAGCCCTGGAGTCCTTGGAGCCAGCGAGGAATGCACTTTCATCTCCAGGAGGCTACACAATCACCTTTGTGTGCCTGGAGCATCAGGAGGGCAGAAGGTGTAGTCCCCGAGCTGAGGAGAAGCAGGTGCTGGCCAGTTAGTCACTGCACCCTCACTGCTGGCCCCAGCTGTAAGGCTTCTCTCCAGGGACTCTCTCCAGGGCCAAACTCGCTTCTAGGGACTCTCTCCAGGGCCAAACTCGCTCCAGTTTCCCTGCTTCCTCCACTTAAGATTTTTCTTTCTCTTGGATCTTTGGCCCACATACTGGACATTCAGTTCTGTCACCCAGGCTGGAATGCAGTGGTGTGATCTCAGCTCACTGCAGCCTCCGCCTCTTGGGTTCAAGCTATTCTCGTCCCTCAGCCTCCCAAGTAGCTGGGATTACAGGCGTGCACCACACCTGGCTAATTTTTGTATTTTTAGTAGACACAAGGTTTCACATTGTTGGCTAGGCAGGTCTTGAACTCCTGGCCTCAGGTGATCCACCCACCTCAGCCTTCTAAAGTGCTGGGATTACAGGCATGAGCCACCTCGCCCGGCCTGGACATTCAGTTCTATCAGGTCTTCCCTGAGTGGAGGCAGAGGGGACTTCAAATCCCTGCAGGTTGGGCAAATGGAGAAGGTGGAAGCCCAGCCTCAGGAATGGACAGGAGAACCTTTCCTCAGCCCCTGGACATGACTCCTGAGTGTCTTACAGCAGGATCGTGTTTTCAACTCTGTCCTCTACTGAGTCCCCTTTCAAGAGGCCCCCTTCCATTCTTGTGGGATGTCCCAGCCCAAGGTGGGGTGGGTGTTCCACTCCATGAGAAGGTTGGCCATTTGAAGGGACAGGAATGATGAGGTGCAGCAGGAAGCTAAAGGTGGCCCTCCACTTTTGCTGACAGAGCTTCAGTGGCCTCAAAGCATCAGCCGGGTGCGGTGACTCACGCCTGTAATCCGAGCACTTTGGGAAGCCGAGGCGCGTGGATCACGAGGTCAGGGGTTCCAGACCAGCCTAATCAACTTGGTGAAACCCCATCTCTACTAAAAATACAAAAATTAGATGGGCGTGGTGGCACATGCCTGTAATCTCAGCTACTCAGGAGGTTGAGGCAGGAGAATTGCTTGAACCCGGGAGGTGGAGGTTGCACTGATCCGAGATTACACCATTGCACTCCAGCCTGGGCTACATGAGTGAAACTCCGTCTCAAAAAAAAAAAAAAAAAAAAAAAAAGACAAGCATCCAAGGACATTTGCCGGGTAGAGAAGCAGCTAGGATTAGAGAAACAGAGATGTAGAAGCCCTTTTAGGGTCAGAACCAGATAAACGTGGGCTGCAGGCCACGTGAGTGAGCACCCACGGTGCTGTTGAATTTAGAGGCGGGCTACAACAGACCCAAGGCCCCCAGGAAGGCTTCACAGAGACAACCCCTTGAGGTGAGCCTTGAAGGCAAGATGTAAGACATGAATGGTGGCCTCGCAGAAGCGGATATTCCCTCGAGGGGATGAGAAACAGGCAACACCACAGAGGTGGGAAGGCAGCTGGCGCATTTGGGAATTGCCAGATCGTTCTAGCTGCTACGGAACACGTGCATAGGGTACCCACCAGGCAGGGCTTTCACCAGAGAAACAGAACCAGTAGGAGATGGAGCTATGTGGCAAGAGATTTACTGCAAAGAATTGGCTTATGTGATTGTAGGGGCTGGCTAGGAAAATTCTAAATCCTTGGGGCAGGCCATTAGGAAGGGCAGACTCGAAACTCAGCCAGGACCTGAAGCTGCCGTTCACAGGGGGGATTTCTTCTTTGGGGAAGCCTCAGCCTTGTTCTTAAAGTCATTTAACTGATTGAATCAGGCCCACCCAGGACGTCTCAAATCATTAACTTAAAGTCAACTTTTTATTATTTTTTTTTAGACAAGGTCTTGCCCTGTCACTTAGGCTGGAGTGCAGTGGCACAATCATGTCTCACTGCAGCCTCAATCTCCTGGCCTCAAATGATCCTTCCACCTCAGCCTCCTGAGTAGCTGGGATTACAGGTGCGCACCACCACACCTGGCTAATTCTTGTATTTTTTGTAGAATGGGGTTTCACCATGTTGCTCAGGTTGGTCTCCAACTCCTGGGCTCAAGCGATCTTCCTGCCTCGGCCTCCCAAAGTGCTGGGATTACAGGTGTGAGCCACTGTGCCCAGCCTAACATCAACTGATTATGAATGTTAATCATATCTACAAAATACCTACACAGCAACAACTAGAGTAGCATTTGATTGAATAACTGGAGACTATAGCTTAGCCAAGTTGACACACAAAACTGACCATCACAAGTACCAATCAGAAAGGACAGAGGAAAGCAAGAATGGGATCAACAGTGTTTTCCAAAACGTGAAATCCTGCTACTAGAGGTCTGTGAGAAGATGGCACACTCGGTGACTGTTGGAGATACAGGAGCTTGGTGTTAAGATAACACTGCATTGAGAAAGGAAAAGACAACTCCTGTTTAAACCCTCTCTCAGCCCTTCTGATTAACTGAGAGAAAGTCCCAGTTTGGTGCTGGCTTGACTTTTTTAACATCTCTAAACTTGTAGATAACCTCCCTTTTTTAGCAAAATGAGAAGAAGCTGGTAGTCACCAGTGTTGGGCAATATTTATAAATAAGAACATTTTCACCGTATTTATGCATTTATTTATTTATTTTCACAATTTTCTACACACGGCAAGTAATCCTGGTTTTCTTTTTTTCATAATTAAATATTTCCTTTTAAAATATATTTATGGCCGGGCATGGTGGCTCACACCTGTAATCCCAATACTTTGGGAGGCTGAGCCTGGTGGATCACCTGAGGTCATGAATTCGAGACCAGCCTGGCCAACATGTCGAAACCTCGTCTCTACTAAAAATACAAAAATTAGCTGGGTGTGGTGGTGCTCACCTGTAATCCCAGCCTACCCAGAAGGCTGAGGCAGGAGAATTGCTTGAACCTGGGAGGTAGAGGTTGCAGTGAGCCAAGATCATGCCATTGCATCCCAGCCTGGGGACAGAGCAAGACTCTGTCTCAAAAAATATGTACAAATAAATAAAATATACTTACTTAGGACAGGGCAAGGTGGCTCATGCCTGTAATCCCAGCACTTTGGGAGGCCAAGGCAGGAGGATCACTTGAGGCCAGGAGTTCAAGACCAGCCTGAACAACTTGGCAAGACCCTGTCTCTATGAAAAATTAGCAAAAATTAGCCAGGTGTGGTGGTGTGCATCTGTAGTCCCAGCTACTTGGGAGGCTGAGGTGGGAGGATTGCTTGAGCCCGGGAGGTAGAGGCTACAGTGAGCCATGATTGCACCACTGCACTCCAGCCTGAGCAACAGAGCAAGATCCAGTCTCAAAAAAAAAAAAAAAAAAAAAAAAATATATATATATATATATATATATATATATATATATAAAATAGGTGTATAAATAACAGAAAGATAACACTTGGATACAGCCAAAATCATGTGGCAAGGACACACAGGGAAACAAACTTAGAAAGCCCAGTTACAGTCAGAGCCAGTTACAGTGAGCCGAGATCGCACCACTGCACTCCAGCCTGGACGACAGAGTGAGACACAGTCTCAAAAAAAAAAAAAAAAAAAAAAAAAAAGCCAGGTGCAATGGGAGGCCGAGGTGGGCAGATCACCTGAGGTTGGGAGTTGGAGACCACCCTGACCAACATGGAGAAACCCTGTCTCTACTAAAAATACAAAATTAGCCAGGTGTGGTGGCACATGTCTGTAATCCCAGCTGCTCGGGAGGCTGAGGCAGGAGAATTGCTTGAACCCAGGAGGCGGAGGTTGCGGTTAGCCGGAGATAGCGCCATTGCACTCCAGCCTGGGCAACGAGAGCGAAACTCTTGTCTCAAAAAAAAAAAATTGGCAGGCTGTGTACAGGATAAACCAAAATGGGGGGAAATTAAGGACAAAAAAAGACCCAATAAATTTGTCATTACCTTCCTGTGGAGTCAGATGCTATTATCTTTCCCTATTCCCAAATTATCCAACTGGGTGTCTTTTTGGTAGAGCCTTAGGCTCCAGAGAGGAAAATTAGGTTCATCATGAACCCCCTTTAGGGATGACACCTCATTTTTCCAAGGCTAATTCAAGATAGGTTAGTTAATTGATATAATTGATACAGGTTCCAGCCTGACCATGTTTCTTTATTTCTTTTTTTGAGACAGGGTGTCACTCTGTCACCCAGGCTAGAGTGCACGGCTCACTGCAGCCTTGACCTCCTGGGCTCAAGCCATCCTCTCACCTCAACCTTCCGAGTAGCTGGGACCACAGGTGTCCACTACCACACCTGGCTAGGTTCTCATATTTTTTGTATACTTGGGAGTCTGAGGTGGGAGTATCTCTTGAGCCTGGGAGGTGGAGGTTGCAATGAGCGAGATCGTACCACAGCACTCCAGCCTGAGTGACAGAGCAAGGCCCTGTCTCAAAAAAGAAGAAAAAAGAAAAGACTGAAACTTTCTGGTCTTAAATGGGGCATAGAGGGAAGATCTGAGCAAACACTCATCCTTCTGTGACTTGGAAATTGAATCCTGCATGACTCGGGGCCTTTCCCTTTTAAAGCTCAGTGATATTAAACGCTTAGAGCAGGTAACCCTGAGGAGCAGGAGCACTGAGAAGTTTCCACCAAAGGTTTAGATTCCATGCACTTGGGCCTCTAAGAGCCGGTTTTATCCCCTTCAGTGGCCTCAAGAACAGAATGACAGAATGAGGTCGATAGATTCCTTCTGACAGTTACATCTCCCTCCTTGGAAGAAAGAGGAGGAAAATAACAAGTAGCAATGCTTCCCAATTTTAGGAAGTGAAAAATAATGGCCAAGCACAGGTGGCTCACATCTGTAATCCTAGCACTTTGGGAAGCCGAGGCAGGAGGATCGCTTGAGCCCAGGAATTCAAGACCTGCCTGGGTAACATGGTGAGACCCTGTCTCTACACAAAATTTTTAAAAATTAGCTGGGCATGATGGCGCATGCCTTTAGTCCCAGCTACTTGAGAGGCTTCGATAAGAAGATCGCTTGAGCCCAGGAGGTGAGAGGCTTCAATAAGATCGCTTGAGCCTAGGAGGTCAAGGCAGCAGTGAGCTATAATTGCACCACTGCACTCCAGCCTGAGCGACAGACTGAGACTCGGTCTCAAAAAAAAAAAAAAAAAAAATTACTATTCATCCTAAAAGAAAGAAATCCTGTCATCTGCTAAAACATGGATAAACCTTAAGGACATTTGGCTAAGTGAAGTAAGATAATCACAAAAGAACAAATACAGATACTGCATGATTCCACTTATGTAAGGTATGTAAAGTAGTCAGACTCTTAGAAACAAAGTAGTATGGTGGTTGCCAGGGACCCAAGGGAGGGGGCAATGGGGAGTTGTTCAATGGATGTACAGTTTCAATTTTGCAAGATGGAAAAGTTCCAGAGATCAGTTGCGCCAGGTGCGTATAGTTAACACTACTGTACTACTGTACACTTAAACATGGTTAAGATAGTAAATTTTATGCTACGTTTTTGACCACAAAAGAAAAAAGGAGGTGAATCGAATTACACATGTGCCAAGGGCTGGCTCGGTAATGAATCTTGGGGTGGAAGCCTGTTTGTTGTGCAGGTGTACCCCACATGCGTGGCTCGGCAGGCTCCCCTGCCAAACCTCACCAGTCCACCTGGTCCACCTGGAACAGATTATCTGAAAATCTCGAAGCACCATCTTCACACATATTGGCCATTTTCCATGATACCCCAAACGGATTTTGTTCTTCAGAACTTTTGCAAATCAGTTATGCACTTCAACTCTCCAATAATAATGACAAAATTAGTAACTAGTATTTACTGAAAACTTATTCCAAAGGAATTACATCATATATGAGTAAGGTGAAAATTAACTGTAGTCAAACAACCTTTGAAAGTACCTTAAATTGCCAACAAAATACAATATACATGATCTAGTGTGAACGGCAGCCCTATACAGTAATTCCCAAGCAAACTTAAAGCTTTAGAATGATTGAGGTAGCTCAGAGCAAAAACCAAAAGGAAAGGTGATATGTAGATGTCTGGGCATTCACATCATTCTATCTTTAAGATAACAGAAATATTTTAAATGGGGAATCTGGGAGAGGGGTGGCTGAGTGAAAAATTTCTGCTGACCTGCAGGTTTTACTAAATTCTCTTTTAATATTAAAGCTCTATCAAAAGTCTGACAGTTGACTGGGTGCAGTGGCTCACACCTGTAATCCCAGCACTTTGGGAGGCCGAGGTGGGCGGATCACTTGAGGTCAGGAGTTCGAGACCAGCCTGGCCAACATGGTGAAACCCCGTCTCTACTAAAAATACAAAAATTAGGTGGGCTTGGTGGCGGTGCCTGTAATCCCAGCTACTTGGGAGGCTGAGGCAGGAGAATTGCTTGAACCTGGGAGGCGGAGGTTGCAGTGAGCTGAGATTGCACCACAGCACTCCATCCTGGGCGTCAGAGTGAGACTCGGTCTCAAAAAAAAAAAAAAAGGAAAGGTGGTATGAATGTCTGGGCATTCATACCATTCTATCTTTAAGGTAACAGAAATACTCCAAATGGGGTTTCGGGAAGAGGAGTGGCTGAGTGAAAAATTTCTGCTGACCTGCAGGTTTTACTCAATTCTCTTTTAATATTAAAGCTCTATCAAAAGTCTGACAATTAGCCAGGTGCTGTGGCTCATGCCTGTAATCTCAGTGCTTTGGGAAGCCGAGGCGGGCAGATCACCTGAGGTCAGGAGTTCAAGACCAGCCTGGCCAACATGAAACCTCGTCCCTACTAAAAACACAAAAATTAGCCAGGTGTGGTGTTGCACACCTGTAATCCCAGCTACTTGGGAGGCTGAGGCAGGAGACTTGTTTAAACCCGGGAGGTGGAGGTTTCAGTGAGCCGAGATCGCGCCACTGCACTCCAGCCTGGGTGACACAGTGAGACTCCATCTCAAAAAAAAAAAAAAGTCTGACAGTTGAGGCCAGGCATGATGACTCAAATCTGTAATTCCAGCACCTTGAGAGGCCAAGATGAGAGGATCACTTGAGCGCAAGAGTTCAAGACCAGCCTGGGCAATATAGAGAGACCCCCACAACGCTGCCATTCTACAAAATATTTTAAAAATTTAGCTGGGCATGGTGCTGTGCACCTGTGGTCCCAGCTACTCAGGAGGCTGAGGTGAGACAATTGCTTGAGCCCCGGAGTTCGAGGCTGCAGTGAGCCATGATCACGCCACTGCACTCCAGACTGGGTGACAGAGCAAGACCCTGTTTCAAAACAAAACAAAAAAAAACTGACAATTGAGAAATGGTCATCAGCCAGTATCCCTGCAGTGCCAGACCCCATGGCAATGCCAGCCTTCACTGTCTTCAACATGGGAACAGCCTTCACGGTAGGAAAGAGAGCCTGGGACCTGATTATCATGTAAAGATAAATTCTCCACAGTGCAGAGCAGACAGGCAATTTACAGGTACCTGTAGCATAAAATTTAACAGCCATAAAAGAAGCTTTATCCATTTTGGAAACGGGGAAAAAAAACAAAGCTGAGTCTTTTGGAGAAGAAAGATAAAGTGAAATTTCATCTTTGATTTTCTCTGGGAAACACTGTAAACTAGTTAAAAGACAGACTGCAGAGGGAAGGAAACAATGAGAATTTCAGCTTTTTCTCTGTCCTTTTACTTGTTTATTTTAAATATATATGTAACTATAAAGCAAAAAAATGGAAGTCACTAGAGTTACATGTATCTGCACTTGTATTTTTAGCTTTATATGAATAAACCTACAAAAAAAAAAACCCCAGGCCAGGCGCAGTGGCTCATGCCTGTAATCCCAGTAATTTGGGAGGTCGAAGCAGGCAGATCACTTGAGCTCAGGAGTTCGAGACCAGCCTGAGCAACATGGAGAAGCCCCATCTCTACAAAAAAATGCAAAAATTAGCCAGATGTGGTGGCGCATGCCTGTAATCCCAGCTACTCGGGAGGCTGAGGCGATTGCTTGAGCCTGAGGGGCAGAGGTTGCAGTGAACAGAGATTGCTCATGGGTGATAGAGAAGACTCTATCTCAAAAAAAATAAATAAATAAATAAAAATTTTAAAAACCGTAATAGTGAGTAAAACAAAACAAAATGCCAGATATGTACAAAATTCGTAAGTTTTGTGTAAACTATGAAAAATACCAGATAATACAGTTTGCATTGTTTTGTTTTGTTTTTGTTTGTTTTGAGACAGACTCTCGCTCTGTCGCCCAGGCTGGAGTGCAGTGGCACTATCTCGGCTCACTGCAACCTCCACCTCCCAGATTCAAGCAATTCTGCCTCAGTCTTCCGACTAGCTGAGATTACATGCAAGCGCCACCACACTTAGCTAATTTTTGATTTTTTTTGGTAGAGATGGGGGTCTCACCATGTTGGCCAGGCTGGTCTCGAACTGCTGACCTCGTGTGATCCACCCACCTCGGCCTCCCAAAGTGCTGGGATTACAGGTGTGAGTCACCACGCCTAGCCCATTATTGTTTGTGGATATACTTATCTATAGTAAAAATACAAGAATATGCATGAGAATGATAAACCCCAAGTTCAGGATAGAGGTTACCACTGGGAAAGAAAGGTCGAGAATGAGTTTCAAGGAACATACAAGGAACTTCAGTTCTAACAATAATGTTTTATTTCTAAATGGTGCATAGATGAGTGTTTATTATATTATTATTGTACTTTTTTCTGTGCCTGAAATGTGTCTTAGTTTTAAAAACGGGGGTGGCGGAAATTTGAAGCCTCTATACCTTCAATAATGTCTCTGTATCTTCCATAATGTTAATGGATATGTTTGTTGTTACAAGATTAAATCAAATGGTTTACGTTTTAGGAGGGCTGGGCCTTAAGATCAGCCTAAGATGAAGGTGCCTGCAATGTCTCTCTACTAGTGCTGCCAGGCACGTGCAAGGCACATCACATGCACAGTCTCTCATGTAACTCACACGAAAACTACATGAGGTAGATTCAATTATCCACTCTTTATAATTGAGGAAATAGGGACACAGATTAAGTAGCTTGCCTAAGAGCATACAGTATTACCTGGTGCCTGCAATTCTCTGAATTTGTCTCTCCACGTTTTCCAAAAGGTGATGTTTTGAAGACTGTGATAATATTGAATCATGTGACTGGAAAAACAGGGAAAATCACAAGTTAACACACACCCCCTGTCTAAGATGTGCAAAGCCCTCTCTGAGGAGTCTCATTAGCCTGGAGCCTGGTTCTAATGCACTAAGCCCTTTACCTTCCCTCCCCACTGGACCCCCTTTTTAATTGACATTTAATTGCCTGTGGTCAGATTTCCTCCAATCCCTGTGCCTCTGGGCCCCTGATCTTAGGGGACTTGGGGAGCTAGACCTATATTTTCTTGGATTTCCACTGACTTCCCATTAAATTATTATCCCTGGGTACAGTGGACTCCGTGTGCATGTGTTGCTTTATTTCGCCTTTAAAGCATACAGCTTTAATTGGGCAATCACAATGCCTTTCTCCCATTATCGTCAGCAGGGAAGTAAGTAATCAAGCTCCCCATCTTAAAACTTCGGTAAAATGAGGTCAGCAAGATGTGTGGTATTGACATGGCACCCAGCAAAGGAAAATGACTCTTGGTGGCTCACGTTGTTGTGGGGCTTGTTTGCGTTGCTGTGCAGTTGTAATGGAAAATGAATAAAAATAAAAATCCCGGGGCCCTTTTTGGCCAGCACTTGGGAAGTTAATCCCACTGTCCTGGCAGAATTCCAGCTCAGGTCACTGCATTCAGCTGGCGGAAGCCTCCTTGTGCAGCTTTCAGTGGAAGGGGAACTCTGCTTTGCCACTTTTCTCAGCAACATGTGCTGCAAATTAAGCAGCTGTCCCTTCCCCACCCTGGACAGGGCTGCATTTCGTGACTCAGAATGATCCTCTCTCCCCTTGCCACAGTGGGGAGTAGGGACAGATCTGGGATCAGGAAATTAAACTGGTCCAAGAACCAGCTGAGGAGATATTTGCAATAATAAAAATCTTTGTGGGTCTCTGAGTGCTTCTGCACAGTCAGAGAATCACAGATTCCTAGCATTAAAAGGTTTTCCAGGAGTCGTCTAGTTTCTTTCTAAAACCCCATGCATACATTCCCTCCATTTGTTTTATAACATTTTATTATGCAAATTTAAAATGTTTCTATACCTGAAGTACTTAGAAGTTTTCTCTCCCCTCCTCACCTATCTACTTTTTTTTTTTTTGAAATGGAGTCTTGCTCTGTCACCCAGGCTGGAGTGTAGTGCCGTGATCTTGGCTCACTGCAACCTCCACCTCCCAGGTTCAAATGATTCTCTGCCTCAGCCTCCCGAGTAGCTGGGATTATGGGCATGTGCCACCAAGCCCTGCTAATTTTTGTATTTTTAGTAGAGACGGGGTTTCGCCATGTTGGCCAGGCTGGTCTCAAACTCCTGACCTCAAGTGATCCACCCAATTTGACCTCCACACCTATATACTTTTGTTGCTTCTTTTCATTGTTTTACAGACTTTTTAAAAAATGTTTAACACTCTTTCCAATATGAAATGTATTGCATTTCTTTTCTTTTCTTTTTTGAGACAGAGTTTCGCTCTTGCTGCCCAAGCAATGGTGCGATCTCAGCTCACTGCAACCTCTGCCTCCCGGGTTCAAGCGATTCTCCTGCCTCTACAGGCACCTGCCACCATGCCTGCCTGGCTAGTTTTTGTATTTTTAGTAGAGACGGGGCTTCACTATGTTGGCCAGGCTGGTCTCAAATTCCTGACCTCAGGTGATCCACCCACCTCAGCCTCCCAAAGTTCTGGGATTACAGGCATGAGCCACAGCGCCCAGCCGGATTGCATTTCATGGTGTTAGAAATAGATCCAAGCTAATTCTTCTCCCTACAAATAATCTTCTATTCCCAAAGATGTTTATTGAATAGTGATTTCTAATTTGTGTGACTTAACCTCTCTGAGAATCAACTTTCAGTACCTGGAAAAATAGGAATGATAATGATACGTACCAGACAGGCTTGTCCTAAGGATGCACTAAGACAACATGTGAAAAGGTCCCAGCACATTGCACGCATGGCAAATGCATGTCTATTAAATGGTGTCTTCCTTTTTGTCCCTTCCTTCTTTTGATTTATTTATTTATTTATTTTTATTTTTTGAGACCGAGTCTCGTTGTGTCACCCAGGTTGGAGTGCAGTGGAGCGATCTCAGCTTATTGCCACCTCCACCTCCCAGGCTCAAGCAATTCTCCTGCCTCAGCCCCCCAAGAAGCTGGGACTACAGGTGAGCGCCACCACACCCAGCTAATTTTTGTATTTTTAGTAGAGAGAGGGTTTCACCATGTTTGCCACTCTCATCTCAAAGTCCTGATCTCAAGTGATCTGCCCACCTCAGCCTCCCAAAGTGCTGGGATTACAGGTGTGAGCCACCACACCCGGCCTCCTTCCTTCCTTTTTTTTTTTTTTTTTTGAGGCAGAGTCTCTGTCACCCAGCCTGGAGTGCAGTGGCATGATCTCTGCTCACTGCAACCTCCGCCTCCCGAGTTTAAGGGATTCTCCTGCCTCAGCCTCCCAAGTAGCTGGGATTACAGGCGCATGCCACCATGCCCAGTTAATTTTTGTATTTTTAGTAGACACAGGTTTCACCATGTTGACCAGGCTGGTCTCAAACTGCACTTTACCTCAGGTGATCCGCCCGCCTCAGTCTCCCAAAGTGCTGGGATTACAGGTATAATCCACCGCACCCTGCCTCCTTCCTTCCTTTTTATCTGCACCAGCCTATTTTTTTTCTAGAACCCTTTTATGTACCAATGAAATCAAGCCTTGCTGGAATGGTCGGTTGTCTACCCCTAGTTTTATACTGGGAGGCTACTAAGAAGAACGGTTGGGGGAGGACAGGAGGGTGAAGGCGCTTTCTGGAAAAGACCCATCCTAATGACACATGCGCTATGACTGCAGCCCCCTCTCTCCCCTCAGGTCAGAGAATCCTCTTAGAGGCTGTTCTGTGGTCTCAGAATGCTCCCTGCCCCCAAGTTGCCATGTCAGATGTTTGAGGGAAATCTGATTTCTGAGGACAGAGCTCTAGGTGTGGGTTGTTTTATTTTGGGGATGGGGTGGGGGTAGGAGTTGGCCATGGGTTTGCTGCATTCCAGGAAGAGGGAGGACTGCTGTCTTCCGATGAGTCATGGAAGAGAAACGTCTAATGTTTGCAAACATCTCCAGCCAAGCCTCTGCTTTCTTAGACTCCACCCATCCCCCATCCATGCAGATTGGACCCCCGTGAGAAGATTTAAATGTTAAGGTTGAAGGCCAAAGAGGCCATGGCTCTACCGGTTGAGATCGGAAGCAGCTAACAGAACGGGAACGATTGTCCAGTATCTCTAGACTCCAGCTTGCAAGACACGGGACAGGACCTTACAATAGGTGTATCTGTCTCCCAAATCAGGACGTACTCTGGGTGGTGCAGGAGGATCAGGTGAAAGAACTGGATTTTCACAGGGGCCCTGCCATCTGCAGAGGGCTTCCAATCAACACGGCATCTGCAGAGGGCTGGGAGATCAGAGAAGCCACAGTTGGAGAAGAAGCAGAGGCGATTGCAGAAAAGGCCAGGGCATAGGGAGTCAGGGGAGGTCTTGCAAATGACAGAAGCTGTGATCTGTTTCTTTCAGGGGAAGATGAAGGATAAGCGGGCTTGAGAGGGATGGAGCTAGTGGGGGTGTGCTGGGAGCCCACGGCTGCCTCAGCCTCAGCCTTAGCCAGACTGCTGGAGCCAGATGGGGTTCATGATGCATCTTCCCAGATGGAACGGATCAGGCATGTCAGACAAGCTTCTCTTAGGATACATGGTGTCCTCCTCCCTCCCCCTATTTGAAATCAGGAGAGAATCACAAGGTAACTTGGGAGGGCAGCCAACCTCCTGGGATCTTTTGTGAACTATCAGGTAACTACAGCAGGATCACAATGGGAGACCTAAACATGCCTCCACCAACACCCCCCCCCCTTTTTTTTTCTATTGTGGGACATCAAGGGAGCAAGTTGGTCAGCTTGGGAACAAAGATCCTATTCTAGGAATTTGCCCACAGCAACCCTATCTGCTGTGTGCACTGTCCTTGGATTTCTGCCAGACTGAAACTCAACCTGCTTGGGGCTGCTACCACTACTGTGAGAGCAACACCCTGGCACCCGGCAGGGAAGGGAGAATCAGAGAACTCATCCTATAAAATTAAAATTGCATTTAATCACTCTTCTTTCTTCTACCAGGCTCAGGAGGCCAGGCCATCTCTGCATTTTAAGTATTTCACCATTTAAAGTCTAAGCACCTTGGGGGGTGAGGAAGGAGGGCAATGGAGGAGAACTTTTGAAATCTTTCCACAAAAATCAAAGAACAAACCAACTAGAGGGAAAAATAGCTGCTATATTTAAACTACATTATCCCATCAGGGAGCTATGGTTTTGAGAACCATTCCACAGTACTTTGTTTGGCGCTGCTATATGGGTTTCTTTTCTTTCTTTTTTTTAAGATGGCAAGATTTTTTTTTTCTTCAGAGCAGTAATTGCAAAGGAAGCAAAGGTCTTCACTAATTAATTTGGTAGATATTCACTGAGCATCTGCTATGTGCCTGGCACTACACTGGTCGCTGGGGGCACAAAATAGATAAGGAAGGACTCAAGGTCCTCATTGCAAATAATTATCATGCATTTATTCAAGAAGTTTTGACTGCATGCCTTCTAAGTGCATATGATTCTATTACAGGAAAGGGTCCCGATCCAGACCCCAAAAGAGTAATAGAATTCAGGTCGAGTCCACAGAGTAAAGTGAAAGCAACTTTATTAGGAAAGTAAAGGAATAAAAGAATGGCTGCTCCATAGACAGAGCAGCCCCGAGGGCTGCTGATTGCCCATTTTTATGGTTATTTCTTGATGATATGCTAAACAAGGGGTGGATTATTCATGCCTCTCCTTTTTAGACCATGTAGGGTAACTTCCTGATGTCATGGCATTTGTAAACTGTCGTGGCGCTGGTGGGAGTGTAGCAGTGAGGACGACCAGAGGTCACTCTCATCGCCATCCTAGATTTGGTGGGTTTTGGCCACCTCTTTACTGCAACCTGTTTTATCAGCAAGGTCTTTATGACCTGTAGCTTGTGCCAATCTCCTGTCTCATCCTGTGACCTAGAATGTCTTAGCCATCTGGGAATGCAGCCCAGTAGGTCTCAGCCTCATTTTACCCAGCTCCTATTCAAGATGGAGTTGCTCTGGTTCACACGCCTCTGACAATTTCCATTCTCCTGGAGTTTATAGTCTGGTGGAAGAGGACAGACAATAAACAAGTGACTTAGGGTGATTAAGTGCCATGAAGGAAGGAGTATTACTCATATGTGCATTTGCCCATTTGCTATTCCTTCTGCCCAAAATGCTGCTCTTCTTGGCTCTAAATTTTCAAAGGACTCTGTATTATTCCTGGCCCTCCTCCTGTCATTCTCAAATGCGAGTCCATGACCCAGTCAAGTGGAGATGTCAGATCAGCAGCTGAGTATATGCATCTGGACATACAAATGTGTAGTCAACAATATGTAGGTGGGCCGGCGCGGTGGCTCACGCTTGTAATCACAGCACTTTGGGAGGCCGAGGCAGGTGGATCATTTGAGGTCATGCGTTCAAGACCAGCCTGGCCAACACAGTGAAATCCCATCTCTACCAAAAAATACAAAATTTAGTCAGGCATGGTGGTGCATGCCTGTAATCCCAGCTACTTGTGAGGCTGAGGCAGGAGAATAGCTTGAACATAGG